>NC_090268.1:144317905-144954572 GCF_040414725.1 Anabrus simplex
TGGACCTTACAGAGTAATTAAAGATTTGGGGAACAATGCATACCAGGTAGAGAGCTTTGATGGACACTTTAGAGCTATTTATAATGCTGGGAATTTACGCGTCTATCACCAGTTCCGGAGAAATCCTAGAAATTAATCTTGAAAAGGAGCTGTAATGGTGCACATTTTCCGTGTACATTTAGAAAGTAAACTGAGCTGTTATGATTTAATCTGCTAATTAAATCCTAAATCAACCAAGGGGGATTATGTACCCGTCTAAATGGTACCTCAGTTAATTTGAGAAAGCTGGGAATATTTATTACGGAGCATTGCTTACGAGTGCGCGTGTACCAGCTGTGACACAGTTGTGCGAGAGCGAGCCGGCCGAAACTAGGTCAACAGCTGATCGAGGGCGACCAGAGCGCAGTTACGTCATGACACCGGCAGACGACAAAGGGGAGGAGAAATGTTCTCATAAAATCCACTCGTAGCGGTCAAGGACGAGCTATGGCGCAGGTCGATTACCAGCCAATAGAAATTGAGGAAAGTGCTGGAAATATTAGGATTGTTCTGGAACTAAGTCGAAGGAAGTTCTTGGGTAAGAACGTCAGAACAGTTCAAGGAAAATTTTACGAGACGACGGCCAGAACAGTTTTTTTCAAGAGCACGTCGGACAGTTGTTTCTTACGAGAAGTCGAACCGTGTATTCTCTACGGGAAAGAAGAATATGTTCAGACGACGTGAATACTAGTGTAATCCTTGTAGGGCACGATCATTACATTACTTGAATGCCAGTGTAATTCATTGTTAGCTCAACGCAGTATCCAGCGAGCTTATTACAGTTGTACATTCTCCCGGGTGGAAAATGTTAAACCGCAGACAGTCAGCGTGCTCATTAAAGCCGATTCTTGCCATAGAAGCTTTAGGAATGTTCCATTGGACATTATGAAAGGAAATCACGATCTCAAGTGGATAGGCGAGAGGAAATCTAACCTTTATTTAATCATCATAATAGTCAGCCCTATTATTTGTCAGCCTAAGGCGTATCGTAACTTAATGAATGTGTTCAGAAGACGAAGCTTATAGTAATAATGGACCTAAAGTACATCGTTGCGCCAAGTTAAGTGTTGTACATAACTTAGTGAGTTATAGCTAGTGTGGATCCCTGTGCTAATAGAATATTTTAGTTTCAGCTATCTCCGAGGAAACCAAGTTGTCGACATGCGGCGATCAAGAGGGAAATCGAGAGATTTTCTGGGACTTTGCTGGAGTAAAAAGAAGACGCTGAATATAGCTACAGTCATGAGGAACTAAATTCCAGAGTGCACGCCAACGCGATGACTTTGTACATCCGTAAACCACCATAGATGAGGCAAGAGACGTTGTCGCCTGAAGCAGCATCCCGACGCCAAGGATTTTCACCGGAAATATGAGTACCCTTGTAAAATTTCTTCTCTTTTAGTAGATGACTAGATTGTATTCTTGCGTAGAGTAAAGTAGTTTCCTTAGTAATTTTGTATGTAATGGTGATGGGAGAGCATT
This sequence comes from Anabrus simplex, assembly GCF_040414725.1. Lineage (NCBI taxonomy): Eukaryota > Metazoa > Arthropoda > Insecta > Orthoptera > Tettigoniidae > Anabrus > Anabrus simplex. Next base: position 144,319,427 of record NC_090268.1, read on the forward strand.
CTTTACTTCGTTGATTTGTAATTTCAATATTGTTCTATCTTTGCATTTTCTTGGAATAATGATAATTTTATTTTTGGACGTGATGATGAATAATCCCAGTTGTTCTCGAGTTGACAAGAGTGAATGATTATGATCTTCGAAAGTGATTTAAGGGAGTAAGGTCTACTAACAATCATAATAATAATAATAATAATAATAATAATAAGAGTAAATTAAACTCATAAAAATAGTAAATGAAGATATGATTAAATGTAGGAGTAAACTATAATTAAATCGTAGTTTTAAAACCCTGTTAGTCATGTGTAGTGATTGATGGTAGAAGGGAAAGTGAACGACGAATGTTAGAAATATTCTTCGAGAGAACGATCTAGGAGCCATTATAGGATAATAGTAATAATAATAATGATCAAAATAGTAAAGGTCGGATAATGTAAGAGTTGTTGAGATTCAACTTGTATGGTCATTGTGATAATGGAGTTCGCCATTAATGGACGACATGGGACTACTAGGGTGCATGTCGGGCCTAAACGGTATTATGAGTCACAATGATTGTAATGAATGATTATGGCGATAATGATTTATGAGGATGTACGGATTTAGGGACTATAATAGGTCTATTTCTGGCTCAACCACTGATATGAATAATACACGACTTAATCGTTATTAGATGTTTTCGAGGCTCTTGAGCTCTTATCACTGATGATGGTGATGGTTATTCTTCGAGAGAGAAATTTGGCTTTCTGTATCATCATAACTATAGTCATGAGCGAGTTTTATTCTGGTCAGATGATTATAAGGATCTTCAATAAAACCCAAGAGGAAGACGAGATAAATGACTGGATAATAATAATAATAATAAATATTACAGATTCATTGTGTGATAAAAATGTACTTATAACCAGTTGGTAGAATTGGGTTATTTGGTGTCATTTACTTTTATCATTCCAAGGAAACTTATCTTGTATATTTTTTTTGTGACTGTGATGCATTGTTGTTGTTGTTGTTGATTCCGTGTAGGATCACATGATGCTCTATCCATCCATGAAATGCTAGGTAATTTAGAAAGGTTAAATAGAGTAAGGAAAGAATACAGTCAAGCGTAGTCTACGAGAGAGAGGGAGTTATGCCAAAGAAATTGTAAAAATATTTCCAAACGCTAAAGTGAAGAAATTGTAAAAATATTTCCAAACGCTAAAATGAAATTGTAAAGGAATTTTATGATGACAAAATGAGTTAGAGGATTTTTCACAGGTAGAGTGAAATGAATGTTCAAGGAATTTCCTTGAACAAGTAAATGCTGAGTTAATAGTAATTGTTCTTCAAAATGTATGAAATTATTTTACCTGTAAATGACTAAACATGAGTTATAACGGAAAATGACAGCTTTGCTAATTTAGTGATTCATTCGATGTTACAGAGTAAAATCTTAGGTGGAGTTTCATTGGAGAAGCAATGGAACCTAACTCCAGAAGCATGCGAGGACTTACAGTCGTATTCATTTATTCACAAGCCATTAAAGATTGAGATATTCCTTTTATTGCAAAAATCACATTGTATTTAATAATTTTTTTTTTCTTTCATGCATTTGTCCAGACTGAGTTTCCATTATATTTTTAATAAACGTTGTTGTTATTTTGCCCTGATTTTCATTTATATTGTCACCTATCCAGTCACCAAGGGTCCTGAAAATATAAATTCTATGAAGTTGTCCCTTAATAGCATAATCGGCCCTGCGAACGGTCCACCCTTTTGGGACTCTCGCTCCGCCGACTGAGCGACCCCGGAGAAGGGGACAATATGAAAATATCTTCTATACAGTCTTAATCATTACCTCACTATGTGCCTGGTATATAACCGCAAACGCCTCTGCGAAGTTCAAGTACGTTATGAAACAATGGAATCGGAAATTTATGTGCATCTTTATAGTCAAATGCATTAACGCACACAGTGCACAGTAAATCTAATCTTCCTACATAGAACGAGGACAAATAATGGCATAACGCACTTGAAAATCCGTACTGGATAGAAGTGGCAGCTCTTCATACAGTGGAGCAAATGCCTGCTTTACATTAATTAAAAAAAAATGACTTTGCATTAAAAACTGCCGCCATAAAGTTTGAAGATAAATATGAACAGAGAATGGATGGATCGAAAGAAAGAGTTTTTTTTAACAATTGTCTTTACGTCGCTTGGACACAGATATGTCACATGGCGACGATGGGATAGGAAAGGGCTAGGAGTGGGAAAGGAGCGTCCGTGGTCTTAAGGTACAGCCCCAGCATACGGCCAACTCACTGGGTAAAGAAAGAAGTAATCCTACTCAATACGGCCTAATAATCGTTTCGTGGAAGGTACGTTTCTCGACTCAAAGGATGGGGATCAATCGGACTAGGAAACTTCTAAACAGCATGGGTCTTTACAAGGTTTTGAATCTAGATTCTTTCTCGCAGAATCCAGCTCCTTCAGTACGCTGCTTATGGATAAAGAAATATTCTTCTAGTACAAGATCACTCCAAACTTATTTACAATTTAAGAGCCGTGTTAAGAAAGATGTAACTTCTATTATTCTGTTTTGGAACCTTATCTAAGGAAAGATGTGATTCTCTGTTTGCCACAACGTAACTTTCCTGAGCCAGGAACAGAATGATTCGCTTGTTTTACAGAGTGTGATCAAAACGTGTTTGAGACTCCCAGGTGTGTGTACCTTATTGTTCAATATTAATTTAGTTTCTACAATGTGCGTAACAAACGTCACGTCATTCACAGGTTGTACATAGGATTGTGTGACACGAACAGTTACAGTTACCAATACCTACGCAGCGATAATTCAAAATTTAAACTTTATTTCCTGTACCTGCATTTTTACAGAATAGGATACGTCACAATAAAACTGCGCGTAAGTATACGTATGAATCACATGCTAAACTAGGATAACGTAAGGCTACATATATCTTATTCTGAAATTTACCACCACCACCACCAGCATCACATACTAAAGGCTAAGCTTTGTCGCTGCAACCTTTCTCCCCTCAATCCTGCTGTTCTCATTTCCTTGTAGTTTCTACATCCCATCAAATTTCTCACAACCTCGAAGTATGTCTTCCTTGTTCTTTGTCTTCCTTTCTTTCCTAGTATATTTCCTTCAAAGGCGTTTACCAGGAAGTCATTACGTCTCAGGATATGACCTGCAAGTTTTATCTTCCTTCTTTCCATATCCTTTATCAGTCTCCGTTGTTCACTGATTTCCTTTAGAACATCTCGATTCGTCTTTTTTTCCGTAATTTTCCTCCAAATCCACATTTCAGTTGCTTCAAATGAATCCCTTTTCTTTCTTTCCAATAGTCCAGTTTTCACAACACTCCAGACAAAGGATTTTACAAAAGCCTTTCTTGTTTCTAAACTTAGATGGGTATTTGAAGACTTCTTTTATTTTGAAAGGCCTGTTTAGCAAGAGCTATTCTTCTTTTGATTTCCTTAGTGCATATATTGTCTGAAATTTACATACCATAATTTACAGCCACATACATGATATTTTTTGGGATAAGCCAAAAATTCCCCTACGGAATGCAAAACTAATACTTCATGTTAGCAATACAACAAATTTCAATTCAAAACTACCATTCATTATATATTTTTAGAATTAGACAGGCACACAGAAATACTTAGGGGTAAACATCGAATGTTTACATCTACATAGCAAGAAACCTGCCATATATTATATATTTGAAAATAGTCAAAATTCACCTGAAGAATATAATAATTTGTTAGGTACTTTTTATTTTGCTATCAAAATCGGACCAAAATATCAACAAGCGTGGTTAAGTGACCCCTTACAAATAAATAAAAACTTAAAATGTCCTAGTACTACTGATAAAAAAAAGTCTAGGTCTGAAGAAGGAAATACCTAGGTATTTGCTGAAAAAAAAATGCGTAAAGTAAGCTGAGTAGTCGTAAGAAAGTATTTAAGGATGTTTACGTTCATCTGGGTTCATCTGTATGATCCCAGAAAACTAGCGTATTTTGTTCAGAAATTAGTGGGATCAACTGAAAGCGAGTGGGTAACATTAGGTCCCTGCATGTAAGTTACTGAGCTGCTGTTCTCTGAGAATGCAAGTCGCATAAAGCTATTGTCACTATGAATGTAAATTCGTATTTATAAAACATACAGTCAGTACAAAAATTATTCGTCCACTTGCTGTTTTGCGAATGAAACCTGTCTATAGACAGTGAAAAGCCAACAATAAACAAAAAACAATGTAGTTGGATCATTATTATACAAACTCAAAACCAAAAAAATATATTCGAAGCGATAACAAGGATATCAAAACGTAAAAGCTCTGTTATTAGCTGCTTTATGAAGTATTCGTCTATGGCTGTTTGAAAACGCGAGATCGGTGGTGACTTTACTCGTGATTTACGCACGCGCTGGTCTCACCCTTCCGCAACACACTCAAACATGTTGTTGTTGTTGTTGTTGTTGTTGTCGTCAACGGCTCAGGAGATGTGCAGGTTGTACAATGGGTCGGAAAGGTAAAGAGACAAGCGTAACGGAGAGGGGACTCATCCTGCGTTTGCACAATCAGTGCAAATCGTCCTATGCGATTGCAAAGCTAGTGGACGGACCTCGATCAACGGTTCAGTCGGTGGTAGATCGCTTCTGCACAACAAAAACATTCCAAAACAAGTCGCGGAATAGTCGTCCTCGGGCAATGACCGATCAAAACGAAAGATTTATTACGCGAGAAATCAAGAAAGATCCAAGACTTAGTGCACCGAAGTTGGCTGGTGAGCTGGAGAGGAGAAGCACATAGGTATGTGTTAACACAGTATGGAATGCCTGCAAACAAAATGGGTATAATGGCCGGGTAGCTAAAAAGAAATGTTGGGTGAATGCAACGAATCGCAGGAAACGGCTTGCTTTCGCCAAAGAACATTTATTTAAGGACGAGGACATCTGGAATAAAGTAATTGTTTTCGGACGAAAGCAAATACAACGTATTTGGGTCAGATGGCAGGCGAATGATTTGGCAGAAGAAAAATATGGAAATGCAGCCGCAGAACCTTGTGCCCAGAGTGAAACACGGTGGGGGTTCCCTCATGGTGTGGGGGTGCACGAGTGCAGCAGCTGCGGGACAATTACATGTCATAGAAGGAACAATGGATCACAAGATGTACATAAATATTTTAAAGAAAAATTTGAACACTAGTGCCGAAAATTTGGGTCTGCAAGTCATGTACATCTTCCAACAGGACAACGATCCGAAGCACGCAGCACTAAATACTAAGCTGTGTCATTGCTGCAAAGGGAAACCCTACCAAGTATTCATTTCAGTTGTTATGTACAGTATGGACGTATACTTTATGATCTGGTGAAAAAGTGCAAGTTTACGTTTTGTTTTATTTGTTATCGATTAGAATGTACTTTTTTTTGGTAATAATAATAATTATAAATAGACCAATGTCTATGTGGATTGTTCGTTTGCTTATTTTTGTCTTCCCGTGCCCTATGGACATGTTTCTTTCTCAAAAATGCAAACAGACTAATACTTTTAGGACTCACTGTAATAAAAATTTCGCGAGCAAATTAAACTATGTGATTATAATTTAATACTAGAACAGAATCGCGCACTTAGGACTGCCCTAACGAGGTCTGCTATATAGTCGACGTCGACACTCGTCAATGTGATACGACCGCCTGTGATACCCTGAAAGAAAGTATCTGTCTACTACTGTAGACGCCAGCCGTGACAACCTACATCATTATTTAAATACTGTTATAATATATCAATCTACTGGGTTTTTTGACTAGGTGTTCGGAAAATAAGATACTGATACGTTAAAAGTCGCCAGGTACAAAAATTGGTGGTTGTGGTGACGTAAACATACAACAGGAATCAGAGAACTAATTGTTAAGACAGAACTTGAAGTGCGAGGAAAACAAAATCCAGGTACATGACATTTTCTCCAATCACTTAAGACAAAAGGAAATAATATCAATAATAAACCTGCTATAAACAATAGTGGAAATGTCTTATACAAAAGAGAAAAATAATGCACACATTAGAATAGAGTTTAAAATAAATGAATTGTGGTTCTGCACCATCTACAAAGGAGATATAGTGAAGGACATGAGAATGTGTATTCGTTGTGCTCAATGAAGCAATAAGAAATGTATAAAGACCAATTAATTTGATTAAAATGTGAAAAATAATGTTACTGACACAATATTAAATTATTGGTTTATAACAAATTCAGTGAGTATATTTATCTAAACACGCGTGTCTTTCTCTAATTTACTTTAATAGGAGGTATTGAATATACAGTATTTCCAAGTAACAAAATGCAGCTTTACCGAGCGAGCTGGCCGTGCGGTTAGGGTCGCGCAGCTGTGAGCTTGCATTCAGAAGATTTCGAATCCACTGTCGGCAGCCTTGAAGATGGTTTCCCGTGGTTTCCCCATTTTCACACCAAGCAAATGCTGGGACTGTACCTTATAAGGCCACGGCCGCTACTTTCCCAATCCCAGCCCTTTCCTATCCCATCGTCGACGTAAAACCTATCTGTGTCGGTGTGACAAAGCAAATTATATATTTTTAATGTAGCATTTCAAATTGAACTTTTACTCGGTTGGTTTTATAACAGTTTCACTTCTTTAACAACTATTTTGTTTTAGCATAAACTGAGACAGAGTTTGGCCACCGTGGGACAGGAAATGTTCCGACAAGGAAGGAAGCGGCCGTGGCCTTAATTACGTACCAGCCTCAGATTTTGGCTGGTGCAAAATTGGAAAAACCACAGAGTACCATTTTCATGCCTGCCGATGGTGGGTTTCGAACCCAACAACTCCCGAATGTAACCTTACAGCCACACGGTCCGCATCGCAAAACTAACCCACTCGGTAACTGTCTTATCACTAGGGGTGTATCTGAAATACTTTTAACGAATGTCAGAAGGAGCACCGTTGAAAGACAGAGAGACGGAATTATTTTTGTGTCAGTGCGAAGACATGTTTCAGTGCCGACAGTATGAGACCCCATGTCGTCAGATCCATACCCTTACGACATGCTTCAAAACTGCTGAGAAGTAATCTATGAATGAATATGAACAAACAAAAACTGTGTGTACAGTAAACTAACTTTCTTTGAGTAGTAGAAGGGCTTTTAAATCGTTAAACGTATAGTACTGAGATGACCATACTGTGGCGTCAGAAGTTATGAAATCCTGTAAACAAACCAGTATAATCGAAGACTGTGGTAAGGCATACGTGTTGCTCTTCGCCTTGAGGTATTCTGTCTGTGAAGCGAATAGTGTTTGCAGTGATATAAACAGAGCCCAAACGAGCATCCACCGCATACCCCTGTCCCAGTCAATGTACGTTCACCCCTACCGCTGCCTACTCCGCTACCGCTTTCTTTCGGCCACGCGCTCGCTGTCGTGACTATTAAGATCGCACGCACAGCCATTCTTGCTGCCTGTTTCGGAAGTTTCCTAGCACTTTTACTACTACGTATTTCTTCGAAATAAAATACTTCGCATGCATACCGCTTGCACAGTCTATCTTCTATTCCTTTAAAGATGACTACCGGTATCCTGACATTCGTTAAAAGTATCTTCAATACTTCTTGTAGACGAATTCAAGTGTATAACAAATATAACTGTAGGTAAGCCATATTGAGAGCAATTATCCTATAGCAAACTGCCCAAGAAAAAGTACAAAATGCAACAAAAAGACGAGAACAGGAAAATATGCTCGCAAACCTATTACTAACTGTGTATGAGAGATGCAAGCTGTATACCAGAGTGCAGTATACAGAAGCAACACCAGGTAGAGCTGTACGACTATAGGTGCTATACTCTGAACTGTATGTTCAAAATATTACAAATCTCTTGGATTCTACACATAGCACTGCAAGGGCATACGATTGTGATATAAACGAATGACTATCAGCTTTCACTCCTTGAATAAATTTCGAACTATTTGTGAATATTTCGGACCTCGACAACGCACAGTTCCTGCGTAAGGAGTTTCGTAACGTACATATTGTAAATAACCTTTCTTTTAAGTAAGTCTCCTCATATCTGTTCAAATAAAATATTAACACACCTGGATGTTCCTTGAACCCCTGAACAGGACAAGAGACAAAAAAGAAAGATGTGTGGATCTTACGGTGAATGATAAAGAATGACAAATTCTTAAAGCAGAGTTATTAACTAAAGAATAAGGCTCGAAAGACAATCGAAAAGGAGCATTGCATATACATATGGCAGTAGAAAGTGCACAGTAATTATAATGAAGCATTAAGAACACGGAAGACAAAAATACAGAAAAATGAAGTATTTGCCCCTTACACGGCAAAGAAACAAGCTGAAACAGATAACCGTTCCGATTTCCTTTTTCAATCAGGAACACTTCAATTATCACTCGTCTGTTATCATGCCTCATTTTTCATTTACTTGCATATTATTTTATTATTGTTTATGGTCTGTACGTACAGAGAAATGTCATGTAATCGCAGGTGCTTTCGATTAACAATATCCTATCTGCAGTTTCTGGTCATCCGAGATTTGGATATACCATTCCATAAAACACCTATAGCATTCTCTGTCACAACTCACACAAGCAGGAGATCTGACGGTAGTAAAATTGCGATATTAATACAGCAGTAAAATTCCCACTCGCAAGTTAAGGTAGCTGTGAAAAATGGGAAAATGAAATTGATGTTCCTAATATTTGACGGCACCGCGTAATATGAGACAAGCGACAAATTACACACCACGATTTATTCCACTAAATAAAGTTAGTCATAAAATACACACGTACACCATTTGTTGAACAGGTATTCATGTAACAGACAACACTTGAAATATATAGACAAAAACATGTAATTTACGATTACTTCCTAGTTTACTTTACAACGAAAATATACACACTGAACAGAATGCATGCCACCGCTCTGTATACTGCGTAAGATTAAATGAATTCATATCTCGTATGTCTATATTTATGAACATTTCTAACCTATGTTGACAATGCTATATCCAATGAGTAGTATTATGCTACCCGCAATTTACAGACAACTTATTCCCAGTTATATGCAAGTTATCGATACAAGTACAATAATCCCAATAACCTTTTCTTCAATAAAAGTAAACTACGAACATAAACTTCAGTTGGTAAACCTTCTGTATGCATTACAGTGAACCACACATATGGTTAAATATCACAGGAATATAACCAAGTTTTGGGTGGTTAGGCCGTGTGCGTTTGCAGAATTTTTCCCGGACGTGCCATTCGGGCTCATTAACTGGTCTGACATGCCCTTCTTAGACTGCTTAGCGGTCTTGCCGTGTTAGCAATTCCTATTTGTTAACTAGTTCATTACCATTTTCGGTAAAATTAAACGGTTTTGCGCCAGTGATTGTTACCCTTTCTCATTTCAATAAAAAATGCGGAATTCTTCAAGTTTTGGGGAAGATTCCATATTTAAATATCCCGTAAGCCATTCATATGGTTGTTTCCTCTCATCTTGATTTATTACAGTCAGTAATTAGGGTCCTCTTAAGAATACTCATATTTTCATAGGTCGATTGAAAGAACATATGCTTTATTCAGAACTTTTTAAAAACCTATATTCGACAGACTGAGATAACCATCGCTGGTGTTTGGTAGCCCCGAGTGTTGAATTAAATAAAGGAAAGAAAAAGTTCTAATCCATGTTTAGAAGTTTATCCATAGCGAAACTGTCAGTTTTACTCAGTACTGAGAACGTTATATCTAAAGAAGCTAAGTAAATACTCCAGGCACTGCATTTCATATGAATATACTAATTTATTTCACACGAACTTTTTAAGGGTTTCCTGGGTGACATTCGTTTTATTACTCAGTCTTACCTCAGGTTCGTAATAACAAACACATGTGATTCTGAACCTGGATCAATTACCAATATACTGAATAGTAAATTTAAAAAAACATTAATTAATGAAGAATGAAGGAATTACACAGATCGTTCACTTTTCTCATCAAATCCATGTTGATTAAAACAGAACTCCAATATTTAAGATATTTGGCACTATATACACATCAATTTACAATTGAGAAGTTACGTTAAAAGCCTACAACTAAAATTAAATTTAGTGGGAGTCATTCGTGAAGTGACAGTGACAATTATAGCTTGAGATAAATAATGTATTTTAACATGGGATTAACAAATTGAAATAAGAAAAAACGTTTGGCAGTGAAACAGTCTTGCTGATTGCAAGACAAAGTATCGACAAAGAAAATTATGTCACTGAACTGTCAACTACAAATTATGAACATTTACGAAGTTTCGCTCTCACTACAATTGGAAATCTATGCGGTCACTCACGCAGAATTACGAAAGTTGGAGCAAAAATGGGGGATCGAACCGTAAAAACGAATCCTCGTCTTCCGTTTCACTCTCAAGATCATCATCAATTGACCTGGTGATTTAAATTTAATTTCAATTTATTTAATTATGTAATTTAAGGTATGCAGGTCATCATTCTATAGCATCGGAATTTGGAAACGGGTTTACCACCTGAACCTTCAACAAGCTGATTTTCTGCAAAGTGGTGTCCTGCATTTCAATGCACTTCATCTCATACGCCAACTTCACCGTACCAAGTCTATTCCGTCTCAGCTGTCGTTTCACTGGCTTATTCCTCATTCTCGTAGATGTCGTACTTCAGGACTTCCACAGAGCCCCTGTAGAGTTCCCAAGTCACATGAAGTATCCATTGGACTTCGTCCTTACGAGCTATCTCCCACTTCCCATCTCCTTATGACGTGAATTTAAGACGGAAAATACGCCCTAAATACGACTGAATTGCAGCAGTACCTACTTCACTTGCAATACTCTTTTTCATAAAACATAACCGGCCTATCAGAAATCACATAGATGAAAAGGAAAAATTCAATTAGACATGCTAAATACAAGTGTGTATACATAGATAACATCAAACGAATCAAGGTTATTCCCTATACTAATGCTTCGAATTTCATTTAAAAATCACAATAGTAAATGGACAGTGTCTCCAAACCCAACGACGCATTCATTAAGAGTATTCACACACACACACACACACACACACACACACACACACACACACACACACACACACACACACACACACACACACACACACACACACACACACACACACACACAGAGAGAGAGAGAGAGCAAACCTATTTTAGTACACGAAGACCTGAGCCAAGCCTTAATGTAAAATCATTGTTCGGATATATACAGAATATCATTCATCATAAAGTATAACATGAAATTTTTGAATTAGATGTTCAGTGAAGTTTCAGATTACGTTTGATATGATTATTATAGTGAATTATCAGTACATGTTTTGAAAAGCACCTGATTTTCTGACTATATTTAAGGCAGCTAAAGTCGTCATAGCAACGGAATCTTAAACAAAATACGTCATCTAACGTTTTATGTAAACTGGCTGCCATATAATTGCTCATATTACAGACTTTTAACTTTCTTTACTAAAAATATTTTTAAAAGTTAAAAGAAAGTCACGTTGAGTCTATAGTTTCTTCTATGCGTAGCGCATTGCAAATGAAGCACGATTCTATGCCATGGTATAATATGGCAACCAGTTTGTTTTTAAGTACGTTAGATGACGTATTTTATTCAAGAGTCTGCCAAAGTGTTGCTATAACGACGTTATCGGCCGTTCAACTCGACAGTATGGAAAGCAACAGTTTTAGAGCGCATGAACTAAAAAAATACTAGCACACTAAATATAAATGAATCATCTTTGTTTGTTACTTAGATCTTCAACCATAAAACTAGGCCACATCCTTACGAAGTGCCGATTCCAAGACATTGGGGGGGGGGGGGGGCCAGGAACATAGACCGAAGAATCGTGTATTCATAACTCATGAGGACCGACTGAAATTACCGTATCTTGACACTAGTTCTCCGAAAAGCAACTTTCATCCGTAATTTCATGAGCTTGACTATCGTGTCGTCGACATATCGAGTGAACACATGAATTACTGTTTCAAGAATCAACAGTCCCATGGATGTTAAGCTGCATTCTTCTTCCTAGTGGTTTAACGTCACACTAACACATCGAAGGTTTTCGGCGACTCAAAGAATGGGTAAGGGCTAGGATTGGGAAGACAGCGGCCGTGGGCTTAATTAAAGTACAGCCCAAGTATTTGTCTGGTGTGAAAATGGGAAACCATCTTCAGGGCTACTGACGGTGGGATTCGAAACCACCATCTCCTGAATCAAGCTCAGAGCTACGCGACCCTACATGAGCGGCTAACTCGTTCGGGGTGTACCTAAATATATTAGTAAATACAGTGTGTTCAAAATTACTCCTTTGTCAGGTAGGTATCGCAGGTAATGTCAGAAAGTAAGAAAGAATATGTCCGGCCCCATGGCTAAATGATTAGCGCACTGGCCTTTGGTCCAAAGATTCCCCGGGTTCGATTTCCGGTCGGGTTGGGGATTTTCACTTACAATGGTTAATTCCGATGGCTGGGGGGCTGGGTTTGTGTGCCGTCTTCACCATTAGAATTCATCCTCATAAACGCGTAGGTCGCCTATATGGCGTCAACTCGAAAGACCTGCACCAGGCCTCTTCGGAGACAACACGCTAAAAATAAAAAAATCGCGACTAGAATGCCTCAACTACAAAGTATTAAAGTATTACTTAAATATATATCCATAACCATGATGTATTTTGACAAGATAAACTAAACAATGCGCGAATTAGTCCCGTGAAAAATCTGCAAAAAGGATCTACCTTTCCTTATAAAAACTTTTCACAGATTTGACGTAAATCACGAACTGTAACCCCTGCTTGGTATTTTACAACATACTTTTGGTGTAATTGAATGCAAAAATCGTTCCCCGTTTTTTTAAAATTCTGAACGAAACTCTCAAAGTTGATATATATAACTCTTGTTTTAGACTACTCAAGGCTGTGACCAGTGCGTATTATTACCGCCATAAACTGTGTGGCATTATGTTTGTCGATAACAAACAGAACAGCTATGCTTAGGCAGATGACCGTGATAATGGTTTAGCTAAAAGTTTCAGGGAGAAGGCCGTACACAGTAAGTCTATGGTCAGCATACAGAACCGCATATGTCCATATGATTCTGGCTCCAATCGTATATTTGGCCGTGACACTAGATGATGTTTAAGGAGCCTAGCTAAGAAGTTACTCGTTGTCTGAGGAACATTATTATTAAGATAACCTTAAAAATGGTACAAGTTCCAAACATATAAAATATTAATCCAATACTAGTGAGCGCTCAGATATTTAAAACGAAGAAAGAAAAATAAGACACAAACAAGAAGGTTTTGACACGATGTTACTAATAAGAGCACGACCTACTTACCTTAAGGAATGATTATGATGACTGATGTTTCAAGGCACCTAACATCTAGGTCATCGGCCCCTAATGATACGACTATAATAATTAAAATCTACTCACGAACTAGAATTTAAAAGATGATGATGAAGAAAATGATAACGCATTTAAAATAATCAGTGGATCTAATTCGCAATGCCATGTTGTAGGCTACTATAAAATGATTTTAAAATATATTACAATGTATTAGAATGGTATAAGGCACTGCCTTTGAAATAAAATCATATATTTTCATTCAAATTAAGGCAATGTATCGGTGAAAATCGGTAAAAATTGAGAAAAAATCCATTTTTAGTTTTTTACGTTCTCATAATGTTTATACCTTGTACTTAATTCCTGAGCTTTGCTTTATTTAAATATCAGCCATTTAAAGCCCTTAGTGGCCATTTAAATGACCCGGTGCAAGTGGGCGTTGCCGCCCATCGACACTATTCTCATAAATATCTTTCGTTTTTTGAAGATTTTGAATTGAGCGTGCGGGTTGAATGTAAGAAATTTTGTTGCTGTGGGTCTTTATGTTGGCTATTCTGATGGACTATCGACATATCGAATGGAATTGGCGCTTATTTCAAGGATGGAGGTTGTCCATGTGTTGAATGTAAACAAAGAGTTGTGATGCCACGTTTTGTGTATATCATTCGTGTTTTAGGCCTACTCTGCTTTTCTGTAATTTCTTAAATGTTACATTTGTAATAAGTGTATTATAAATGATCCATAAACAATAACAGTATCTACTTAGTGCAAGCAGCTTAGTTTTTGAGGTTGGGATTTGTGAGGTTGTGTTATTATCAGTGTACATATTGGGCAGAATAATTGAGACTTGTCATCGCCGGAAGAAACGACCTAGTAAAGTGTTGGATAAAGTGAAACAATGACATTTCTAACAGGAATAAGAATGTAAGTACTATTTTACAAGATCAAGTAGGGGAAGTTAAAATCCCCACACCAAATATTGTGCTTGGGGAATGCATAATGTAATTTGGGCTAAGTGTCTGAAGGAAGTGTTTACGTCACATAAAGAACTGGAGATTGCTGTAACATCAACAACTGCTGAATTCAACATGGGTTGTGAAGCAAGTGAGAAACTAAAAGCTAGTGTTAGGGGTGTTAAAGTTAGCAGCTCAGGACAGAAAATTAGTGTAATGAGGGACAAGCGTAGAATTGACCACAGTAGAGTTTCTGGGCGACAAGGGTTCAAAACAGCCCGAAGGAAACTAAAACTCTCTAAACTGCTAATGAGGCCAGGAAGAAGGCAGCAGAGGGTCCAACATATGGTGCTGGGGAGTTTTAAGTCAACTAGATTCAGGTACTGGACTATTGTTCATCTCTAAAATTTCAATCTCTTTTTCCTCAGAATTTATTTTCCAGCACTTTTCAAGATTCAAAATGCTCCTCATGCCACAGTTTTCAATCAATCTACTTGAAACTTTTAGGATAGTTTCAGATACAACATAACTACAAACTGATGTGCAAATTTCAAAGTACATCCAATAGTTCAGTTGCAATCTAGTTTTTTCTTATCATGATCACCATGAAATATATTTAAAAAGTTAAGCCTATGTGAAATAATTTGTTCCTTTCAGTGTAATTCAAATTTGTCAAAACCCACTTCTTTTATATTGGTATTTTAAAACCAAGATTATGTTTTACGCCAGATCTGTTGAGCCGTTTGGCATGAGGAGCATTTTATAAATACATCGAAAATTGTTAAAAATATTGATAAATTTATGAATATCTCAAAAACTGTTATTGATAGAAACTTGAAACTTTGTATGTTGTATCATGCTGATACTGATATTAAACGATCAAAATTATAAGGTGATAGGATGAAAACTGTAGATTTTAGGATTTTCACAGATGCATTGCCTTAAAAGTTAAAAAATTAAAAGTACACAAGGACAGACTAAAAAAGAAATAGAATGAAAAAGCAGTGAACAATAAAAAATTAAAATAAATAGAAAATTGAGTTTCAAACACGATAAAACAGACCACTATCCTTCATAAAACGGATGACAAGGTCTGCTGAATGCTCGCCATCCCATAGAATGAGGGAGATGGTACTCGGAAGTTTTGACTACGGCGCAGATCGGCCAGGTCCGCGCACTCCGTAAGAATGTGCACCACGGTAAGATGACCATCGCAAGTACACACCGGGGAGGGGGCTACTCCCTTCAGTAAGCAGGAGTGCGTTGCAATACCATGGCCGATCCGAAGACGACCACTGCTTCTCTTCTAGAAACCTGAAGGGAAGTCTTCCAAACCTTCGTAGTTTGAAAGACGGGTGACCTGACACTCCTTCTCCCAATGGGACATCATCAAATGTCTCAGATGAGAACGAATATCACTCGCTGGAACCTTGTACGGCAACGGGGGCAATAGGACCGCCTCCTTGGCAGCCCTATCAGCTAACTCCCCTCCCGCTACACACATGTCGCTTGGGAGCCACAAAAACGTGATTCTAGTGCTACCACTCGAACACGAGGCCAGCAGGTCCTGGATCCGCTGCACCACACTTCAATAGATTGTAGCGAACGCAAGGAGTCTGTACACAGCAGAAAGTGTGGATGTTAATTGGACAGCGCATACCGCAGAGCTTCAAGGATAAAATGAAGCTCTGTTGTGAACACACTGCCGGCCCCGTGGTGTACGGGTAGCGTGCTTGTCTCTTACCTAGAGGCCCCGGATTCGATTCCCGGCCAGGTCAGAGACTTTTACCTGGACCTGATGGCTGGTTCGAGGTTCACTCAGCCTACGTGATTAGAATTGAGGAGCTATCTGACGGTGAGATAGCGGTCCCAGTCTAGAAAGCCAAGAATAACGGCCGAGAGGATTCGTCGTACTGACCACACGACACCTCGTAATCTGCAGGCCTTCGGGATGAGAAGCGGTCGCACGGTAGGCCAAGGCCCTTCAAGGGCTGTGCTATGGTCTTATTATCAACAACGAACGCATAGCCTCATTTCGCTTCTGCCCTCGAACCATTCGCGTTATTGAACCTGTTAACAACGGAATGAGGCTAACGATGTACACGAAGAGCCTCCGATAAACGGAGGGGTCCGTGTTCACTTTTTGGAACGGTGTGCAGATCCAGGATGATTTTAGGTCATCGTATTAACGATGGAAGTACCTTACATGGTCGTCTAACAAGATAAGAAGGTACATCAAACAGCCTGTAACTGCTATCCAAGCGTATACCAACCGGCTGCGTTCCTCGGGGATAAGCAGCGTACAGCCGACGGTTTCCATTGTGGAACACGCAGGGATAGTTTGGGTGAAGTGGCATCTGTCGCAAATTTGCAGTATATGACCTTAAGGAATATCTTGATTCCAAAGCCTTGAACCCCTTCGAATTTTTATCCTTACCCAGGATACATTGCACGGATGTGGGTTATAGTGCTGCTTGCGACAAGCGGGGGATCTCGTAGATGTATACAGATGAGGAGGGATAGTTCTCTCATTTCCAAACTGAGAGTGATAGATCAAGATCAAGACAAGGCCAAGAGAGGTAGAACATAATTCAGACTTCGTATACCCGATTATTACCGAAGTCTTTGTATACTCGATTATTATCAAAGACGGAAGAGGACAAGAAGTGATTTAAGTAAATCAGGAAAGATGAAAAAATAAGGCAGGGTAAAAGCAATTATAGATTTAGCTCTGATCCTCATTATCGCGAAGTACGTATCACCAGTAGTAAGCACCTGGCAGTTACATAAAACCAACAATCGAAGTACCATTACGCCAATACCGCCACCACGACTGGTTGCTTGTGTCGTTAGTCCGTAAACTAGTTTGATGTTGCCGTCCTTGGCACCCTATCCTATGCCATGCTATGAACCTATTCCACCGAACATGTTCTCCAATCTAGGTATTCGTCATATTCACGTCTACGCCTCCCATTTCTTATCAAAGAAAAACAAGAAACAACGTTTGGGTGTCACACGATATATCATATAATTCTCTCTCTTCTGATAAAATTTCGCCCCATCGTTCTGATCTCACCCAACGTAATCCTGTACCTCTTCATGCCCTTTAAACTTTCTACACTACCAGTATTTCCCAGAAGATTCTATTCTTTTTCCTTTTAGCAATTTATGTGCAAATTTCACTTCCATCCAGAAATTTCACAAACTTCTCTCTTATAGCCTATCTATGTCTGATGTGAGTAATGTGATTTTTCTTGCTAGGGTTAGACTACATTTTATTAGTTATTTCTGCCATCATTTGTTATTCTAAAACACAAAACAATAGCACTAGACTTCTTGTACGACTTCATATCGTAACGCGATGATATATCATGTATCACCAGCTTTCATTCATTCTTTCAGATTTATCAATTTTCATCTTGAAGTCCTATTCCAAAACTCGGATAAAATGTTATCCGTAAATCTCAAAACATGATTTCTTCTCCTTGAACTCTGATGCGTCTTCTAAAATAAAAAAAATAAAAAATCCTTCCTTTACCAGCTGTTCTATGCATATTAATATCAAGGAGGGTGGGGAAAATTGTAACCGTGTCCTGCCTAACTTCATCGGCTGCTACTCTTTCACATCTCGCGATTCTTATCACTGTACTTTGATTATTGTACAGGCTCTAGATAGCCCTTCTTTCACTGTACTTGGTCAACGTCATTATATGTCTTCTTCAGAACTGCACATTCCATACGTGTGCTTGCGCTTCCTTATTTAGTCTTCGAATATCAACACTAATAGCATCAATAGTAACTCACAGACCAAAAGAACTAGCGATACGTGTTTTTAAACGTCTGGAACGTTACAGTACTTTTGACACAACTGGTATCTTTGACCTTATTGCATCTGTCACACTGTCTATAGTTTTTTTTTTCTATCGGCTTTACGTCGCACCGACTCAGATGGGTCTTATGGCGACGATGGGAGAGGAATGGGCTAGGACTGGGAAGTAAGCGGCCGTGGCCTTAATTAAGGTACAGCCCCAGCATTTGCCTGGTGTGAAAATGGGAAACCACGGAAAACCATCTTCAGGGCTGCCGACAGTGGGGTTCGAACCCACTATCTCCCGAATACTGGAAACTGGCCGCACTTAAGCGACTGCAGCTATCGAGCCCTTCAGTGCAGTGCCAGAAGACTCCTCAAAATGAAGTTTCGTCGCGAGAGAAAGAGACTGAAGTGGTCATCTACGGAGTTTGTATACCTTCGAGCACATACAGACATTTTTACGACGTACACGTCGCTATAGCAGTCACTCTGATCCAGGAAGGATGGACTTTTCATCGTGTTGCCGAGGACATCCACATCAACCATTTATCGGTTATGGAATCGATAAAACGAGACAGGTCAGTTAACGAGGCGGGTTGGACAAGATCATCGACGCATCACAACCCAAACTAATGATCGATATCTGGCTATTTCTGCGTTCCGCCGTCGTACCGCCAGTGCCAGAGAACTGCAGCAAGACCTCAGAAAGGCAGGAGTCACGGTATCCGAACCGACTGTAAGGAACGTACGACCTGTTCAGTGCCTCACTTAATACAGCAACATCAAGCAGCTCGCCTTCTATTCGCCCTTAACCACGTCAATCGACAACTTCGACAATAATAATAATAATAATAATAATAATAATAATAATAATAATAATAATAATAATGTTATTTTCATTACGTCCCACTAACTACTTTCTCGGTCTTCGGAGACGCCGAGGTGCCGGAATTTAGTCCCGCGGGAGTTCTTTTACGTGCCGGTAAATCTACCGACACGGGGCTGACGTATTTGAGCACGTTTAAATACCACCAGACTGAGCCAGGATCGAACCTGCCACGTTGGGGTCAGAAGGCCAGCGTCTTAACCGTCTGAGCCACTCAGCCCGGCTTCGCCACTGGAGAGAAGTGTTGTTAGACGAGTCACGACTCCCCTGACTTATGGTGTTACGTGTATGGAGAGGCCCCGGTGAACGTTATTTGCCAAATGTTGTACAGTTAAGTGGACAGATTCGGACAATGTTCTGTGATGCTGTGGGATGGCATTAGTGTCGACAGCCGTTCAGATCTTGTATCGTTGTCTGTGGCCACCTTAGCGCCAGGAACTTTTTGACCATGTGGTGGTTGCTGCGTACAGTGTTGGCTCTGAATTCGTTCTTATTCACGACATCACGACAATGCCAGGGCGCATATAGCGGGTGACACCAGGGACGTCTTAAGAATGCTTCACATTCAAGTGATGGAATGGCAAGCGGCGAGTCCCGATCTGAATCCCATAGAGCACGTATAGGACATGACTGACGTGTTCGTCCTGTTCCACCACAGACTCTCCAGGAACTCTCACTGGCTCTCATTGAAGAATGTAAACGGATACAGCAAAGTGACCTTCGTAGACTTGTATGGAGTGTACCACCTAAGTGTCAGGCTGTGATAAATGCCTACGGAGGGCATACACGATACCAACGCTCTCAAACTCGGAAGAAAACCAAACTGGACGAGCGGCTATTCCCACTTTGTTTCTGACACTGTTTGGACATTTAAGTTTGGTTGTAAAAATGAATGAGAATCAAAAGATGTTTCCTTGTGTAATATATCTGAAAATAAAATTAGATATATCTAGTAGCATTGCTAGTTGTCAATTACTGTTTTCTGCAGTATGGCATGCGTTTAAGATAAAACTAACAACTTTAGACCAAGTGCTCAGCCAGAGTGAACTTGCTCCATAGTATTTCACAAGAGCAGGTGAAGGGTGTCGTACCGATGGTACGTCAGACAATTAATGATCATCAAGCGCAAGCCAGTCTTACCGCGTACGACCTGAGGGAACAGGAAACATAGTGAAGTATCTATACAAACAAGTTCCACCCAAACATATTGCAACATCCTTTCACTACACATCAAGCTCGGTCAACGTACGAAAGGAATGGCGACATAGGTCTTCCACTGATTTACATCTGAACGCACATTTCTCATAATAATCATAAACCAACCTACGCAATACATGACAGTAGGGCTTTCCTTATTACATTTCATTCATAATGGACAATGGTTAAGTGTAAGAGAGAACCATGAGTCCTAACTTCGCCACTACAAATAAAGGCAAATTTAATATTATTATTATTATTATTATTATTATTATTATTATTATTATTATTATTATTATTATTATTATTATTATTATTATTATTATTTGCGTATGGACCCTGTTGGATCACGCATTACATTTATGATTCGCCTTTCTAACAGACCATATTGCTTTCATTCTTTCGCTGTGTGCCTGTTTTCTTTCTTCTGACCACTTAGTCCCCGATCTTTTAGGGACTTCATTCTCTGGCTTTACTACCCATCTATGTATCTTGTGACGGTAAATGTTTCTGTCCACTATTTCTGATGGTTCTATCCGGGCCTTTTCCAGATCATTTTTGACATCTTGTATCCATGGTACGTTCTTCAGTTTTTCGGTGTATGTCAAAATCTTGTGGGTTAGCCTTGAAGACGATAGTCTATGAACGTGTCCATAGAATTTCAGTCTTCGTTTCCTGACGTCTGCGGCAAGGTTAGACAGTCTTTCCGTAGCTTTGCGTGATTTGAGCCTATACCCTTCTTCCTTTTTATCTGGGTCCAGAATTTTCCTCAAGATCTTCCTTTCCTCCTTCAAGATGTTTTCCAGATCACCTTTATTATTAAGAACCAAGATTTCACTTGCATACAGCACTTCAGGTTTAATCACCGTATTATAATGTTTGATTTTTGTATGTATAGACATGCACTTCTTGTTGTAGATGTCACGGGTTCTCCAATATGCTCTTTTGAGTTTTTGTAATCGAACTTTCTGTGCTTCCTTTTCCAACCCTGTTGGTTCTAGGATCTCACCGAGATATTTAAAGTATGGAACTCGTTTGATGTGTCCATATTTTGTTTGTAATTCCTGAATGTCGAATTTAGTGCAAATAAACTTGGTCTTCTCGAATGAGATTTTAAGTCCAGTTTTCTCAGCGCATTCCTTGAGGATTTCAATCTGTTTGATCGCTGAAATTTCACTGTCTGTTAGTATCGCTAGGTCGTCTGCGAAAGCTAAGCAACTGACCGTAATGTCATCGTTCTTTCGGCCAAGTTGAATGGGTTTCCAGTGCTTCTGAACTTTTAATTCCTTCTCCCATTCCCGAATGACTTTGTCTAGAACAAGATTGAAAAGCAGTGGTGACAGTCCGTCACCCTGTCGCACGCCGGTTTTAATGGCAAAGGGCTCCGATACTTCACCCATGAATTTAACTTTTGACTTCGTGTCCGTGAGTGTTTCCTTGATGAGTCTTAATGTCTTTGGGTCAAGGCCTTGTTCTTCTAAGATGTTAACGAGAGACTGTCGATTGACCGAATCGTACGCTTTCTTGAAGTCGACGAAACTACAAATAATCGGGGAGTTTCGGGTTGCTCTATATTTCAATATCGTCTTCAAGTTAAACATTTGTTCAACACAGGACCGGCCAGGTCGGAAACCGGCTTGATATTCTCCAATTTTGTGTTCAAGCTGTTCTTGTACTCTTTGAAGAAGACACGCGGAGAGAATCTTGTAGGTGACTTGAACGAGAGAAATCCCTCTGTAGTTATTTACATCGGTTTTGTCACCTTTCTTGTGTACCGGATGGATAAGTGCACATTTCCGTTCTTCAGGTAGCTTTTCTTTTTTCCAGATGTCCATGATTATTAGTGTGAGCTCCTCAAGTGTATTTGGGCCTATGTTCTTTAATAGTTCTGCAACTATGCCATCTTCTCCAGGCGCCCTGTTATTTTTGAGTTTGAAGACGTGTCTCTGGATTAATATAATATAATAAATATAATATAATAATAATAATAATAATAATAATAATAATAATAATAATAAGTTAAAGGAAATATTTTCGCCACGACAGTACCACAGAGAGAGAGAAGATGACGAATGCCAGGTTTCAAAATCCAAATTTGATCCTGGTTCCTAGTTTAGGTCGAAGCCGCCTATGTGCTAGCCTGGCATCTATGCTATTAGGAACTTAAAGGAACTTCCATAGAACAAAATTTCGGTACGCAGGTATGTTTCAAGATAACACAATTGAATGTTGCTCTGATTCTGTTGTTAATGCAGTTATTTTGTAAGCGGTTTAACGTTTAACACCAGTTTTCAGCAACGGGACTGGGAAGGCAGCAACCATGACCTTTAATAAGATATATTCGGGCATTTGTATGGTGTGAAAATCGGCTGCCGACAGCGGATTTCGACCCCACCACCTTCTGAATGAAGGCTTACAGCGGAGATATCGCATAGACAACTCCCTCGATGCCAAGACCTTGTACCTATATACAGTATCTACAGCACACGGTGATGACACGAAGAGTATGAAATCCCTGGAAAAATTCTTCTTCTCTTCCCTGGCCTTTACCCAATTAGCTGGGGTCGGTACTTTGTAAGACCATTCCTAAGGCCAACACTATTTGAAGGAATGTATTCATTATTGTGTGTCTGAGGTGGATTGTAGTGTGTTGTATATAAATTATTATTATTATTATTATTATTATTATTATTATTATTATTACAGTGGAACCTCGATATCTCGAATCACCTCGGGAGCTAAATGTTATTTCGAGTTATCGAAATTTCAAGATAAAGAGAATACCGTTTTTGAGCATGTATAACACATAATTGAAGAATGTTTATATACGGGCTTATACTGGATACATTACTTTTAACAGTATTTAAAAATATACAAACAAACTCTTTTTTACGGTATCACATTCATTGTAACCCTTACCTCGGTCAACACTTTTGAAAAAAAAAATCCGTTCTCTTGTTTGTTACTGTTAAGCTTTCCTCCCTTCACGTTGAAACTTCTCGTCAATACCACGCAGGCGAGATTCATAAATGGAGCTCGTCATACGCAACTTCGGGGGTTCCTTTCGTACGTGACCGGTAATTAATTCATACCCGAGAAACAGCGAGGATTTGCCCATTTTCCGATCACTAGAAATTTGTTTTTCAGTTCCCGTCATATTAGCTCCCAGCGTCACTGTAATCCTTTCTTTACTTGTAAACTGTTCCTCACAAAACACAAAAGCCGTATTGCACAGTTAATGTTGAACAAAATTTGAGTAACAGAGTATTTTTTTTTGCTTCAAGGGAGGATATGTTTGCTTCACAAATCGAGAAATTCGTGTAACCGAATGACGAGTAGTAGAGAAATAAACACACGTGAAGAATAGGAGAAACGGCCTGGAAATTTAAGTTACTTCGAGATACTGAAAATTCGAGTAATGTAGGTTCAAGATATCGAGGTTCAACTGTATTATTGTACCGTGGGTACACCTTCTCCGGCCAGTTGAACTGCGCGCCTAATATAAGGCCATCTGATGTAGTACAAGATAGTTTGGTTTTCGACCGTTAGATGTCTCTATCATCGGTTTAAGTGCCCCCTCAGGCGGGATCAACGATAATTAATTCTTAAGGGAAAATTGATTTTTATTATTCGCTAACCTTCGTTTTTTAATACTGTTTTGTTCATGAATCAAAGTTGTCAACACTTCTGTTGGTTCCTTCTTCAATATCAATCAACCTATCACAATTTTGTAAATATTGTACAAGAATTCAGCCAATCAGTAAAGAGTTCTGGAATCTTTCTCTCAAAAATACTATAAAAGTTGGGCGCTTTAGGGCCGTATCGTCTTTCCCGTGCTCCAGTTTAACGAGCGCGGCGTGCACTAATGGGACAGGTGGTGCGGGCGGCGTTCGGAAGGCCCAGCAAAGCAAGGTAATGGCAGAATTTTCATAGACATGATAACTCCTATAGATAGCTTGAGGGGAAGGTTTCAACCTCTTTTATTTTATGTAAATTTTTACATCTGGTGGTGTAAATGTAGAATTTTCGGCCAGTCTGAGGACTCTATTCTGTTTCCTACTGGGAAATATGTAATGTAAGGGAACAAAGAGTGATAACCCTCTGTTGATTCCCATTCACCTTGGTATGGGGTGACTAAAGTTTCTAAACGTATAGAATTCTTAGCACTCTTTTGGTATTTAATGTTTCTCATTTAGTCACCCCGGTGTAGAATAGGTTTAACCTCTGTATCTTTGGGCCATAAGCCCACTTACGGTTTTAGATATTTCTAGAAGGAGTGTAAGTGTTTCGCCTCCTTTGAATTTTGTTTATGGCCGATTGCAAACAACCTTTCCTTTTTACATTAAGGCCATTTAATGTGGGCAAGATGCCCCTGTAAATCTATTGTGGTGTGTAGAATTGAGTCTGGTGTGAAGTCCCTCGAGGGACAGAAAGTTATAAACTGTTAAGCAATAGACAAGCCCATTTTGGGGCTACCCTGTGTACATTTTTTAATTAAGAGCAACCGCTATTTTGGAAATGCGCTATTAGAAACTGATGCCTCTGAGAGGTTGGACGATGATATAGTTGGGGCGCAGACTCCCCTGCTGTGTGAAGGCTAGGAGCAAATAGTGCTCTTATAAAATTGATACCTGCCAAGAGCAATCCTGTTCTTTTCTGTGTAAATTAGCATTTGTAATTTTCTCAAGTTTTGTACCCGACTTTTTTGGACTTTAAGTCACTGTTGTTGGAGCTGACGACCATGGGACATTCAGTTTTACGCGAGATCCGAACCATAATAATAATAATAATAATGTTATTTACTTTACGTCCCAGTAACTACTATTTTAGGTCTTCGGAGACGCCGAGGTGCCGGAATTTAGTCCCGCGGGAGTTCTTTTACGTGCCAATAAATCTACCGACACGAGGCTGACGTATTTGAGCACCTTCAAATACCACCGAACTGAGCCAGGATCGAACCTGCCAAGTTGGGGGTCAGAAGGCCAGCGCCTCAACCGTCTGAGCCACTCAGCCCGGTATCCGAACCATAGGAGCGTGACTTTTCATGTGAAAATTTTCATTCTTGCCAGGTATTCGAACCGCGGCCTTCTCTTGGACTTGTTGGAGACAGCACTAAGACTCGGTTTCCAAACTAGGGAATTATCTGCTTACAATTGAAATCCCTCGATCTAGCGCGGAATCAAACCGGAGGTCCCGAGACCCGAAGGCCACGACACTGACCATTCAGCCATGAAGCTGGACAAGAAAGTGATGACATAATAATATCGTGTGTTTAGGGTCCTTTCAACTTTTATCGGCCTTAAAAGACACCGGATTTTGGTCATAGAAAAGGCTTCTCTAATTCATTTGCTTACAATGGCAGGGCAGTACTGTAACTGCTTCGTTCAATGATTTTGCAAATTAATTTTATAATCACAGATAGCACTAGTGTATTTATGTTGTTAATATCCGAAACTCATTTCTCCAACGTACAAGTTGCTTTTACAATGGGCTATCCTCTTCATAGAAAACCCTGTTTGTAACACGATTTTGGTATTATTACTATTACTATAATAATAATAATAATCATAATAATAATAGTAATAATAATAATAATAATAATAATAATAATAATGATAATAAAATAATTAAATAATAATAATTATTATTATTGTTGGGGAGTGAAATATTCTATCATTGAGAAGAAAGAAAGAAAGAAAGAAAGAAAGAAAGAAAGAAAGAAAGAAGGGAGGGAGGCAAGAATTTTCCGATTTATTATTCACAGTAGAGAAGACGATGGCTCTGAAACCCGTTATGTCGATTCTATGTCTATTTAAAGCGAAGAAATTAAAAATGACGGTGGTCTCGGGATTCGAACATGAATGCTCCTTTTGTGGGATCGTCAACGGATGGCAGTATCTCATTACACTACAAGATTTAAGTTAAAACGCAGCTCAAATCGATAATCTGACATGTAAATAAGTAATCGCATTCCACGCCGTTTTTTCAAGCAAAATTATCGTATGTGAAAAGATTAAGGGACCAGTAAATCACAGTTTTTTTTTTTTTTCATGAAAGCACTGCTGAATGCCGATTTAATTGGGTACCAGCCGAGCTTATAACCAACTGTGCCAGAGTCTAGAAAGGCGTCCATATATTGGGAATAAGTGAAGGGAAAATGATTGTTATGGGTGAATTTGCTGCAGATGATTACATTCTACTATTCCGGACATGAAAACCAAAGGAAAAATGGAGTTGGCCTCACGTTAGTAACAGGGTGCGTTACATTATAATGCGGTGCAACTTTTAAACTGATAGAATGGTGTCTGTAGGCTTTTAACATCACATTCATACACGTTTACGGTTGAAACACCGAAGCTAAAGACGAAGGTACTGACCAGTTCTTTGAAGACTTATGAGAATTACTACAGCTGACACCAAGGGAGGATGTCTTCTTCATTATTGGCGCCGGGGATGCCAAAGCAGAAAAATTGCGGATGGAGTAACAGGGAAAACAAATGAAGAAGGGCAGACTCATAGAATTCTGTCAAGACAATTCATTGGTCGTTACCAACACACTGTTCCAGCTGCCCAAACGACGCCTATACATCTGGACCTCGCCAGATGGTCAATACCTTGTAGTCAGAGATGGAAGAGTGAAATACAGTGAACCAAAAACAAGACCTGAAGTTGACTGTAAATCACATCATGAGCTCTTATTTTTTTAAATTCCGCTTTGAATTGAAAAGGATAGACAAAACCAAACCATCGTGCAGATATGACCTAAATAGTAGAGGTTACAAACAGATTTAATGGACTAGATTTAAGCGAAAGTCTCAGAACAGCTAACGTCATGAACTGTGCTATGTTGTTAAGGAGACAGAAGAAAAGCATATTCCCAAGAAAAATACAACAAGGCCATATGGTTAGCGGATGAAGAGAAGCACTGCAAAGAGCAGAAGAAAGAAGGTAAGCGACAATCAAAGGGGAAATATCAAAGGTATCAATTTAATGCAGAGTTCCAGAAATTAGCTAAAAGAGAAGAAGATGTCTTCTTGAATGAACAGTGCAAGGAAGTGGAGGAAAATAACAGACTGGGTAAGACGATGAATCATTACATAAAAACTGAAGACAGCAGAGGAATATTCCAGGCAAAAATTGGAATGATCAAAGATAATGGTAAAGATCTTATAAAAGCAGAGGAGATTAAGGAAAGATGGATGGAATATGTCGAAGGTGTGTACAGAAAAGAATCAACTGATGATGGATTTAATGTGATCTAAGGACCAGAACTAGATATCCTAGGAAGTGAAGTCAAATTGGCCCTAGAAAGTATTGCAAACAGCAATGGTTATGATGGAATCCCAGCAGAACTGTTCAAAATCCTAGGAGAAGATGCTGTGAAAGTATTGCAAACAACAATGGTTATGATGGAATCCCAGAACTGTTCAAAATCCTAGGAGAAGATGCTGTGAAAGTACTGCATTCAATATGTCAGCAGCTATGCAAAACCCAGCAGAGGCCAGAAGATTGGAATAAACCTCAGTGCTCTTCCCAGTTCCAAACTAGGGCAGTGTTAAAGAATGTTCGAACTACAGAAAAGTGGCAATTATCACACACGCTAGCAAAGTTATGCTCAAGGTCCAGCAAAATAGGCTTATGAATTATACAGACCGAGAACTACATGAAGAGAAAACAGATTTCCGTAAAGACAGAGGAACCAGAGATAAAATTGCTAACATTCGCTGGACTATACAGAAAGGAAGATAATTCCAGAAAGAACTGTGTCTATGCTTTATTAACTATGCTAAAGCCTTTGACTGTGCTGACAACTGTAAACTGTGTCAAGCACTCAAGAATATGCGAATACCAGATCATCTTATTTGCCTTTTAAGGAATCTCTACTCTGACCAAGAATTTTCATCGGGAACCCTATATGGGACCACTAACTGGGTCAAGATTGAGAAAGGCGAACGACAAGGCTGCACATTGTCACTATTTATTTAACTTACATGCAGAGTATATTATGAGGAATGCCAAGTTAGACGAAACAGAAATTGGAATTAAAATCGGCGGAAGAAATATAAATAATCTTAGATATGCAGATAGCACCGTCCTGACGGCAGAGAGTGAAGAAGAGTTTAAATATTTCCTGCTGAAGGTGAAAGAAGAAAGTGCAAAGGCTGGACTGATGCTGAATGTCAAGAAGGCGAAAATCATGGCAGCTAATCCTATCAGCTCCTGCCATATACTGTAGAGGTAGAAACAATGGAGGTAGCTCTTAGTTTCATCTACATCACTACTGTCGTAGAGTGCAGTCATGAAATTAAAAGACGTTTGCTGCTTGCGAGAAAGACGATGACCAATCTGAACAGTGTTTTCAAGAATGAAAGACGTAAACTTTAAGAACATAGATGCATACAGTAAAAGTCTCTCCAGTAGTGATTTACGGAAGCGAGACTTGGGCAATTAGAAAAGTTCAACATCGAAGAAGAGAAGCTTTTGACCTATGGTGATGGAGAAAACTCCTTAGACTTCGTGGAATGCAAAGAGATCTATGTTAAAGGAAGTCAACCCAGGCTGTTCGTCGGAAGAACAAATCCTGACACAAAAACTAAAGTACTTTGGTCATGTTATGGGAAGACATGAATCACTTGAAAAGACCCTAATGTGCAGGACACAAGGACACGGCGCACTTTCATCTATGGGGCCACGGAGAGTCGGAATTGACTTGACTAAACGAGTAAGAGCAACATCATCAACAACAACAACAAAGTTAAAACAATTTATTAAAATATACTATTTATTTAAAGCCAATGAAGAAGGAAAAAACAACCCGACCTCTGCTTTCCTCACTGACGGTCGATGCCGGATTCTTCCAAGTACACCATTTCACTTAGCAAACGAATGTACGAGTACAGCAGTGGGCATTGGCAAGTTATATGTTTAATGTATTACGAACAAATCGCCGCTCGACCTATTAACTAGCGTTCTTATGTCCTGCCTTAGCTGAAATTTGGCAGATGTTCAAGTACTCTTCCACACTGCAACAAAAACAGGAGAGTCTGTATTACAATGTAGCTCTAGAAGGAACTTTTGGCTCTAATCTTGGCTGCTTCAGCAAGCCTGTTTCATTTCGGGGCTACAACCCATATGACCGTGCATTTAGTGGATGTTACTGTTACGTAAAACATAACCTGCCCGTTGGCGTTGTCAATAATAATAATAATAATAATAATAATAATAATAATAATAATAATAATAATAATAATAATAATAATAATAATAATAATAATACGTTTAAGATCGTTAAGTATATCGGCATCCATTCTGCAAGTCCATGCGAAAAAACTAAGCGCCCCCATAATCCTCTATTTTAAACAAGAATTGTTGCTTCTTCTGTTTCTTAGGCCTGCAACTTCGAACTCTCTATAATGACATAGCCATATTGACAAGGCATCCCTCTACGTCCCTTACAATCCGAGGCCTGGTCCAGTATTCTCACAAGTAACCTATCCCATCCAATTCGCAACACATGACCCGATCAAGGGAGCCGTTCCAAATGCACAGCTTCATAGTAAGTCCATCGAATTCTGCCTTTACCTTTTCATTACAAATATCTTTCTAGTTACAATTCATCTCAGTGACCCCGAAAAGTATGGCTTCGACACTAATATTGGTCGTTGTAGATGATTTTTCATGTCACTCCCTCCAAATCCCCAACCATAGGGATTCTAGGGTGTCTTCCCATAAAGTATTTTTCTCCACATAGTCAATCATATGTGTACCAAGTTTGGTTGAAATTTCACGTTTGCCTATAGTCACCGTCACTTTTAATCGTTTAGCTCGCCGATATCTTTATGTAAATATATTTCTCCTTAACTGTGTGCAACCCGCCAAGTACAGAATTTATTACGGGATAGTTTTTTTTTTTTTTTTGCTTTACGTCGCACCGACACAGATAGGTCTTATGGCGACGATGGGATAGGAAAGGCCCAGGAATGGGAAGAAAGCGGTCGTGGCCCTAATTTAGGTACAGCCCCAGCATTTGTCTGGTGTGAAAATGGGAAACCACGGAAAACCATCCTCAGCGCTGCCGACAGTGAGGTTCGAATCCACTATCTCCCGGATGCAAGCTCACAGCTGCGCGCCCCTAACCGCGCGGCCAACTCGCCCAGTGCGGGATAGAGTAAGCCTTCGCCTGCAATTATTGGAATGATCCCTTAAATATTTGATTGAATGATTACTCAAAGTTGCTCTAACTAGAGCCCTATTAATGCTTGATAATTCACTGGCAGATAATTCCGGACAGAATAAAATAAAAATGAAGCAAAACGGACGGAAGGATTGGATAAAGCTGTTTTTAGTAACCTTTCTATAATATATAGAATAATAGATGTGGTACTTATATGAATGAGATTAGTGTGATTATAGTTTATATTAATGAGATGGATGAGCTTAATGGTTCTTGTCGCTGACCGCAGGTTGAACGAGGTTCTGATCTCAGCCAATCCATGTGGAATACTTGAAATGAAAAGACATGTCCATGAGGTTCGTGTTCCTCGTAAAACTTAAGTTGCGTAAAATGCAAATTTGACTGTCCTGTTGTTTTTACGGGTATAATCAATCAAGAGTTCCAGTAATAACAGGTAGCAAAATATTTGGAAATAGCTAGTCAACTATTTTGTTATTAAGAACTCTTTGCTTAGGGAATACAATATAATAATGTTAGTGAGTGATATATTGAGATCAGAGGTCCTTATGAAAACTGATAGAAATTCGAAGCTCTAAAACTACTGTTCTAATAGGGGAATTATTCTAAAGAGTAGTCTACATGACGATCAAACTTTTACAATGTTAATGAAGTGTAATTTCCCTCTGAAGACCAGTGTAAACTTAAAATTAGGTTTAATGATCTCGGTGGTTCTGACAGAATCTATATTGGTACCCCTACCATCCATTGTTGACTATCATGACTATTGTTGGTTGTAGTTATACCTAGCTCGCAGTCTCTAGTTCTAGCAGTCGTAACATGAACATGTAGGACTCTCTTCGGAAGCGGATTTTTAAAACTGTGAAAAAGTACTGGAAGACAAATACTTGATTGAAAAACAACGGCCATTTCGAAGATAATTCGCCAACAATTTTATTGTAAGAAAGCTGGAGACAACCGGCTCACTCCTCAGCAAGAGTGGAAAATACAGACCTGGAATGAATCAAAATTGTGATGTTCGAGGACACTTACTGAAATCACTGCGCCGACTGAGCCAGCTAACAGGCTACTCAAACGGCACATCTCAGAGAGCAGGATAGGAATCGGCGATCTTACGAGCATACATAGTGCATGCAGTGTATGAACTGAACTGAAAGAACCAGACCTGATGATGATGTTTGTTGTTTAGAAGGGCCTAACATCTAGATCATCGACCCCTAATGGTACGTGATGAAGCGCTAAGATACGATTAGATTACCAAATTCTAAAATCCATCCACTGACTAGAATTCAAAAAGACGGCGATGAAAAATTATTATGAACTTTATCAGCAGATCCGATTCGCAATGCCCCCGCCTTCCAGTCAAATGACTTTAGACAATGGTATAAACGGAACAAGGGAATGCTTCCAAAGCAAATTCGTATATCAATGATACTTGAACAAAAAGGTCCAAAAAATCCAGGTCACCGGACCCTCATAATGGTACTAATCCTGGTAAAGTAGACACACGGTGTTCCTCATTCAGTGGTATTAATCACAGGTAACGCAGACTCACGGTGTTCCTCACATAGTGGTACTAATCACAAATATTTAGACCCACGGTATTTCTCACATAATGATACTACTCGCAGGTAACGCAGACCCAGGGTATTCATCACATAGTGGTACTAGTCACAGATAACGCCCAGACCCGTGGTGATCCTCACATAGTGGTACTAATCACACGTAACGTAGACCCATGCTGTTCCTCATACAGTGGTACTAATCACAGGTAATGTAAACCCATGGTGTTCCTCATATAGCGGTATTAATCACAGGTAATGTAAAACCATGATGCTCTTCCCCTAATGATACTAAACACAGACCCATAGTGTTCCTAACATAGCGGTACTAATCGCAAGCAACGTCGATCTATGGTGTTCCTTACATGATGGTACTAATCAGGTAATCTCATGGTTCCAAAATCATCCCTGGATCGCTCCTTTCAGTCGCTTCTTACGACAGGCAGGGGATACTGTGGGTGTATTCTTCGTCTGCATCCCCCAGCCACAAGGAGTCACACCTGAGAAATCTCCCACAGTTACTCTGTAATTCAGAACAGACTGCATACGTCTGCTATTGTTAGTCATTAACATTATACATGTTTATACGGATCACTCTGCATGTTGGCGTCAATTTTCTGGGAAAATACTGTATCTCCATTCAGCGAAGGATCACATCATGCGGATTCCTCCCTTACGAAGGCTTAAAAAAAAAAAAAAAAAAAAAAAATCTCCTGTTTAAGTTTCATCCACAATTTGTTAAACTTTATAATAATAACAAAGATACTTCAGTGGAAAATATCGCAAGGATCTCAAAACTTCACAAGGGATTCGAAACAAGGACGACACACATGACGGATCGGGGTGATTTGCAACAAACAATACTGCTGGCCAACCACAAGCGAGTTGATACAAGATGACCGCTACACACGCGAAAGTGCATGCCAATGAGCGACAAATAAGAAAAAATATCATCAACCGTCTGGTTCATGGTTCGCATTTCCTTATGAGTAAGAGGGCCATGGAATCGAACAAGGCCGTTACCCGAGCTGTGTTCGACCTGCGACTAAAGGAAACTGATGAGCAAACTAAATCTCAATTGCGGATAAACGTTGATAATAATGTTATTCGTTTTTTATGCCCCACTAACTACTTTTATAGCTTTCGGAGGCGGATAAACGTACTGTCATGAAATCACAATAAATTTTACAATTCCACTTTACTACAGGCTCTTACAGGACGCTCGTTACCTTGTTCTATTCTAACTCTCACCGACATAATCTAGCTGGACCGAGCGAGTTGGATGTGCGGTCGGAAGCTTGCATTCGGGAGATTGTGGGACCAAATCAAGATATTTCGTGTGGTTTCCCATTTTCACACCAAGCAAAAGCTGGGGGCTGTACGTTAATTAAGGTCATGACCACTACCTTCCCAATTCTAACCATTTTCCCACCCTTGCGTGGCAAAAAACTTTGTGTGTTAGTTCAAAAAACGAAAAAAAACCCGGAGAAATCAACGTGTATTATTGAAGTTGACGTTGCAACTCACTTTACATAACAGTTATAAGGGGATAAATTGTTTGAAAAAACTTGCTGAAACATTGGAATTATTTCACAGAGAACCCCATCACGAAGCAATTATATTATACAATTGGGCAACCATACTCTCATAACACTCAAGGAAAGTGGAACAAGTCCGACACTTCGAAAAATGAAGGTATCGGCAAAAGAAAAGGATGGCCACGAAGGGCGTAAAAATGAAATAGACCCTAGGCTTCGCAAATCTAATACCGTCGTCAGTCGGAAAATAACAGTAGACCACGGAAAGTCTGATAGGAGAAACGAATCTATAGCAAACTCAGCGAAGGGATCCGCTGTCACCACCCCACGTTTCCAAGTCAAAGCCCCAGGGGTCCCCTTTCAGTCACCTCTTCAGACAAGCAGGAAATATGGTGGATGTATTCTATCACCCCCAACCACAGGGAGGAACGTGTGTAACACAGTAATTGCCGTTGCTTCTCAACAGAAGATAAATCAATTGTGATACGCGATAAATTCTACTGTATATTTCTCCTAATTATCAGTTCAGCTCTGTATTAATTAAAGTGATTTTAAGAAAAATCTTAAGATCACTGTACAAAGACAAAAGATAATCTGGTTAAATTTAGGAGAAACACACTTCTGAATCTGAAGGTATATCAAGACATGTTAGATATACACAGTGTGATTCAGCCGCCCATTCTAAAGTAGTTTTATGCAACCCACAATATTCATTCCGTCCTGAAAACATCTGGCGTGCCGGTATGCTCAGACAACACAACCGGATATCTTGGTATTTACCACCTCACCATCACATGACGCCGTAATGTTATACTCGTATTAACACTGGAAGACATATGTGTGCCTTCTAGATCATATGAACCTGACAAGCCGGCGAAACATTACATTGATATTGTGACAGCAGTAAAAATAATACTTGCTATAAGCTGTCCAGTGTGCCGTACGGAACCGTAGTGCAATTGGTAAGGGCGTGGCGGAGCGGGCTTGCATGTCAGGTGGAAGGTTCGAGACCGGGGCAAAGATTACAAATTGCTGAAGTTTGTTTTTAATACGTACCGCACGCATTGAACGTTCAACACCCGCTTTCATGCAAACTGTGTGTGAATGAATGTGTTTGTGGCCCTAAGAAGGGTCGATTAGTTAGCAGGCCGGGCACATACAGACCGGAAGTAATAGGAACACAACTGCCCTGACAATGTTTATCGCAGCAAATTGTCGATGTGATGATCGTTTTGGTTTATGCACATTCGAGCCCGGTGTCCAATAGATCGTCTTGCGCGCTGAAGCAGTCCATCTGTAATTGATCGGCAGGCGTCCGTGATGAGTTGCCGGAGCTGGTCAGAGTTTTCCAGCGGTTGAGTGTAAATGACGTTCTTCAAATGTCCCCACAAGAAGTAGTCTAACGGCGTTAAATCCGGTGATCACGGCGGGCCAAGAAACAGGGCCTCCTCGTCCTATCCACTTCCTTGGCAGTTCCTCGTTCAATGGTTACGAACGGGCAAAGTCGAATGTGGTGGAGCTCCATCCTGTTGAAACCACATCGTCAAACGATCGAGCAAGGGCACATCCTCCAGCAGCAGTGGGAGTTCCTGACGTAAAAAGTGCAGGTAGCGGGGCCCGTCCAATGGCCCTCAAAGAAATAAGGCCCAATCAGGCGATCCCCAAAATTCCACACCAAACATTCACTCCCCATCGTACTTGATGGGCCGCCTGTCGCACCAGTGAGGAATGTCCGTACTACAATAGTGCATGTTGTGGCGATTGACGTCCCATTACTGTGGAAGCGCGATTCGTCCGAGAACAAGACATGCGATACGAATGCTGCATTATTGTCCAGCCTGCCTAATAACCACCGACAGAACTTCATTCGAGCTTCGAAATCCCGCCCATGGAGCTCTCGGTGTAGCTCAATATGGTATGAGTGAAATTTATGTTCATGCAGTATTCGCCAGATGGACGGCTGGCTGGTATTCACCTGTCGTGCAATCACCCTTGCACTGATGTGTGGATTATTACGAGCTGCCTCCAGACCGGCCTCTTCTGTTTCACCCGATGTAACGGGCCTATCGCGGACTGGTGGCTGGTTGGAAATCACCCCTGTTATCCTTACGCGTCTTTCAACACGGCGGAATGTCTCAGCAGCCGGGTGTCGCCTGTCGGTATACCGTTCCTGGTATAGACGTAGTGCCTCGCATTCGTTTTGTCTTGCTTCCCTGTAAATGAGGAGCATGTCAACGTATTCCTCTGTGGAAAACATGCCGAATGACAGCAGAGATTGCAGTACATACAGGCCGCAACCAGCGGAGTATGCGCAGGGCATAAGGTGAATAACAGCGTCAATCTACTATTTGAATGTGGCAAACGTGGACCTGTGTTTACGTATTCAAACATCATACCGATGTAAAAATATTTGAATGCCGGTGGCACATTTCAACGATTGCTAGGCGAACGCCTAACCACATCCGCTACGCCACACTGCTGGAAACATGCTGGTAGGACGAGAGCAGAGTACATACGCCGTCTGTTTCGGTGTTTAAGACATTAACTACTGCACTGTTACCCAGTTTTATGAATTGATTCCCCTCTTCATTACACCCGGTCACGAGGCACGACACATTAACATAGTTACATGGTAAAAGAACGTTGCTACCTGATGTAAAGGCGTCATGTTTTGCGAACGGATGATATAACATTTCGTTAGGGTTCAGAATCGTGCGCAAAATGTGTTCACCGAACTCTAGTACCATACGGTACGCCTGCAGCGGAATAGCACCCCTATAACCATGCACACGTTAGTTGGGTTGCAGCAAACGATATTGAAAGGGGCTGCTGAATCACACTGTATAACTATATATAAAATAAGAGTTTTGTCCGTACATTGCTCAGAACTTGAAAGGAATGATACTTCTCTATCAGTCGTGTCCACAATAACAAAGAAATGCACTTTTTAATTTCCCGTCATCTCTGACTGTCTGGCAGATGAGAATTTAATGAAAATCTGGATGTAAAATCGGGAATGAGGTACTTCTATCTAGGCTATAACAATTTCATTCACGCTGAGTGAAATGGTAGTTTAGGAGAAGGCCTAAAATGTAATTCTCAAATATCTATGTTATTAGTGTTCCTATCGATAAATACTTCATCACGAAAATTCTAAAGAATTAAATGTTCGATTATTTATATCTTAGTTTCTACATTTTTACCCTACCGGCTATGACAGAGATATTCTTAAATTTCGATTTTTGTTGCCCAGTCCATATCAACGCCGATTCACGAGAAAATGGGTGAACAGAACTTAATGAAAACCGTATGTAAAGTCAGGGAATAAGACTACAGTCTAGGTTATAAATAATTTTATTCACGCTGGATGAAATAGTGGCTTAGTGGAAAGCGCCTAAAACTTAATTTTTAAATACCTATGTTATTGATCCTATCGATAAGTACTATAACTTACAACAGAAGTTACAGAGTGTATAATTTCCGATCACTTCTTATACAGTTTCCCAATTTGCTTTACGTCGCACAGGCACAGATAGGTCTTAAGGCGACAATGGGATAGGAAAGGGCTAGCAGTAGGAAGGAAGCCGCCGTGGCCTTAATTATTATAGGCCTACAGTTTTACTGTAACGACTATGATAATAGAAGTCATGAATTTAGACTTTTGTTAATAAGTCCATATCAACGCCGAGCACTGATAACATGGAAATATTATTCAAGCGTGTTAACCGGCGATGGTTTCTGTCATGATTGTCTTAAGGTGTAAAACCACGTGGTCATCGGTCCATACCGGCAAGGCAAATTGCGAAGATGATTCTAAAAAATGAGAAAAAACGTAGAGGAATGATCGTTTGAAGAATAAGGCAAGACGGGGTCATGAAAGCAGGAAGGTCTCCCTTCGCGTTAGATGACCCAATAACACAGAGTCGGGAAAAAAAGCTAAATGCAAAGGCCTGCAATACAGAACGCTTATAAAACAGATCAACAACATTATATTGGCCATTGTTTGTTGTGATTTGTCTCTTCTGCTGGCACTCATTTCGGATAGATGGGATTACTGCTGCGTCCCGAGTAAAACAGCCTGCCTGAATATTGGCGGGAAGTAGCTGGGAAGTTAGATAACTTTGCACACATACGCTTATATATGATTGCCCTGTCAACGACTATTACAAAAACTAAAAAAAAAAAAAAAAAAAAAAATCCACGAAGTGAAATGTTGGTAACACTGCAGAAGCAAGAATATTTCCAGAAATAGTTCTCGAAAGACCGTAATAAGTTAATAATAATTAATTTCACTGATTGCGATTACTTAAGTATTCGGGCTCCTTAGGTAATTTCACTAGTGAAAACGGCCGAAGAGTTTGAATAGTTTAATGCAAGAATTGTATGTAATGTGTCGCGAAATTACGCCATCATGTTCGTTCCTACTTCTTACAACAACAGCACTTCACTAGACGAACACCTTCTTCTTCTTCTTCTTTCAGTAGATCTGTCCTTAGACAGGTATCAACTCGATGTTCTCCATTTCTCCCTGTCCTGAGCATCTTCCTTCATTCGCTTGTAACTTCTTCCTCTCTTCACATCTGTCAGCATTCCAAACTTTCTTCGTCCTCTCCCTCCTTTTCCTTCAACTTTTCCCTCCATGATTCTCTGTAGTAAACAATTTCTACGTAATATGTGACCCATCCAAGATGTTTTCCTCTTCTGTATCATCATCATCATCATCATCATCATCATCATCATCATCATCATGAAGCTCCTCTCCTACCCTGCTCAACACTACCTCATTTCTCACGCTATCAGTCCATTTCACTTTCTCCATAATTTTGTTCTTTCCATCTGACTGTCCACGATTCAGAGGCATAAGGCACCGTACTCCACAGCAAACATTTGACAAACCTCTTCCTAATTTTGACTGGCATGCTTCTAGGCCAAAAGGTATGCGAGTCCTGGACTGAAAGCTCCTTCGGGTAAAGGATCACGATTTGCAGCGGTGGATGATGTAAACGTAAATGAAACCAGTAGTGTTCACGTGGAAAAAAAAAAAAAAAAAAAAAAAAAATACAGCTGACACCCACGACGAAATGACTGGAGAGATCTGCGAAGACTGGGTTGGAAAGAACCTTCAACAGTCCCAGGAGAAGCGTTACTGTCGTCGACAATGCCTCACATTATTCAAGAGCTGTAGGCGATCTCCTGAAACCGAACTAAACAATACTAAAGCTCAAAGACTGAAAAATGAATCACTTCAAAGGATTATTAAAGAATGTTAGGGATTTTAAAACTTTCCTGTTGCCAACATGATTTAGTACAACGAGCTGGTATAAATAATGTTAAATTCAAGTCATCCTGTGCGTGTTTTATAAAATGTATTGTGTTTCCAACCCTTGCCCCGTATCTCTATGGGGTCGGGTATTAAGTGAAATTAATCTTCGTAGCGAGTTTTTGCGACTGCATGCATTTCCTGACATCAGCCTCAACAGCGGAGTCCACGAGATGGAATGAATGACCTGACATACGATAGCAGGATGGGAGAGGGTGAGACCCAGTGCCGACGCATAGCCCATTTGTGATGCATAAAACCAAGGGGTCTGCTCAAGGCTTAACGTCTCCATCCGATGGACGAATCACCATCAACAGCGTCATATAGCCTACCCTCACTCCATATGAATACTGAGGAGAGGTTTGGAACTGAATCCATCAGACTCTTAGCACGCAGTCTAGTGATTATAAATTGTACACCACCACATCTCCAATCCCGCAGGCCAGTTAATTTGGGAGGGAGGATTTACACAGGTAGTACAAGAACCGACTCGTCTCAATAACTTACTAGATGTATTCTTGGTTAAACCATGGGGAATTGTTGATGAAACTGAGGCAATTGAAGGAATAGGTGACCATAAGGCTGTAATAATGGATGTAGGACTGGTACCAAAAAGGCTTAATAAGAGGGTCACACAAGACAAGAAATTGTACAGAAAAACTAAAGTTGATGAATTTGGGACTTTCCTTAAATCACAATTCAGTTGTTGGATACACTCTGGGCTAAATTTAAAGGAATCATTTGGGAAGGAGAGAAGAGATTTGTACCTGTTAAGAAGGGTAAAATGACCTCAGACCCTGCTTATTATACAAGGGAAATAAGAATATTAAAAAGAAAATGTAGAATAGTAAACAGGAAAATCAAAGAGGGTAGGGAGAGTAGAGAAACTAGAAAACAGCTAATGAGGGAACTGGATAGAGTGAAAAAGGAAGCAAAAGAGAATTATATGAATGGCATACTTCAAGAGGGTAATGACCACAAAGGGAAATGGATAAAGCTGTATTCATATATCAGGAATCAAAAAGGAAAAGGAATCCAAATTCCTACAATGGTGGGAGAAGGGGGTGAACACTATTTAACAGATACTGAGAAAGCAAACCTACTTAGTAGGGAATTCAGAGATTCAGTAGATGATTGTCAGGAGTTGGAAACCGAAACAGAAGATAGAGAGGGAGAGACACAGAGGGAAACAAGAAGCTTCTCATTCACACATGAAGATACTTTCAGAGAAATCCAACTGCTTCAGCAAGGAAAAGCAGCAGGAAG
This sequence comes from Anabrus simplex, assembly GCF_040414725.1. Classification (NCBI taxonomy): domain Eukaryota; kingdom Metazoa; phylum Arthropoda; class Insecta; order Orthoptera; family Tettigoniidae; genus Anabrus; species Anabrus simplex. The sequence continues at coordinate 144,359,557 of NC_090268.1, forward strand.
TGATCAAATTACTGGGGAGGTGTTAAAGACAATGGGGTGGTACATAATGCCTTATTTAAGATTTCTCTTTGACTATGTCATAAATAATAGTGTAATACCAAAGGAAAGGTAGGAATCTATAATAATACCAATTTATAAAGGAAAGGGTGATAAAAGGAAACCAGAGAACTACAGACCAATCAGCCTGACCAGTATAGTTTGTAAAATCCTGGAGAGTTTAATATCAAAGTACATCAGAGGAATATGTGATGATAAAAATTTGTTCATGAGGAGCCAGTATGGATTTAGAAAGAAATTTTCTTGTGAGGCACAACTGGTGGGATTTCAGCAGGACATATTAGATCAATTGGATTCAGGAGGCCAGTTAGATTGCAAAGCCATAGATCTTTCCAAAGCCTTTGATAGGGTGGAACATGGAATATTATTAAAGAAATTGGAGGGAATAGGGTTGGACTTAAGGGTTCAGAAAGTCAAAGTAGGAAATAATGTATCGCAGGAAGAGAAAGTTTGTAAGGGAATTGCACAGGGTAGTATAATCGGTCCGTTACTTTTCTTACTATACGTAAATGATTTACGGAATAATATAACATCAAAAATAAGATTATATGCAGATGACATAATTGTTAATAGGGAAATAAATAACACCGAGGATTGTTCAGAATTACAAAGGGACCTTGAGAGTTCAACAATGGGTTGAAGAGAATAACCTGAAGGTTAATGGAGGCAAATCAACTGTTACAACATTTACAAACAGGAGCTTTAAAACTGAATTTGAATATACTTTGGATGAGGTAGTTATCCCAAAAGATGGCAAGTGCAAATACTTAGGTGTGAGATTTGAAAGTAATTTGCACTGGAAGGGTCATGTGGATGACATTGTTGGGAAAGCATACAGATCGTTACATGTCATAATGAGGCTACTTAAAGGATGCAACAAAGAATTAAAAGAGAAAAGTTACTTAAGTATGGTTCGTCCATTATTGGAATATGCAAACAGTGTTTGGGATCCTCACCAAGAATACCTAATAAAAGAAATAGATAGTGTGCAGAGGAAAGCAGCAAGATTTGTAACAGGGGATCAAAAATGTTAAAGGAACTTGGGTGGGAAACTTTAAGTAAGAGAAGGGAGAAAACTAGACTTATAGGATTATATAGAGCCTATACAGGAGAAGAAGCAGCATGGGGAGATATCCGTGAGAGGCTTCAGTTGGAAAATAATTATATCGGCAGGACTGACCACAAATATAAAATTAGAAGGAATTTTAACAGAAGCGATTGGGGTAAATTTTCATTCATTGGGAAGGGTGTGAAGGAGTGGAACAGTTTACCAGGGGTAGTGTTTGATCCTTTTCCAAAATCTGTACAGATATTCAAGAAGAGAGTAAACAGGAACAGAGAAAATAAATGAAATGTTAGAGGGCATTCGACCAATGCAGGTTAATGTAAATAAAAAATGTGTGTGAATAAATTAATTCCATCCCCTGGTCTAAGGAGTTTGGACAGCCAAGGTAGGGGACTGCCTGTAGGCGTGAAGTACAGTGGTGACTTCGAGGGCCCTGGGACCGCTACGGTAGCTGCGAAGGCCCTTCAGGAACTCTGAAAAGTGGTGGCAAAAGGGGCTCTGTTTAAGACGCAGCAGGTCGTTATGCTACTTAGGTTCCAGAATGGGTAAAAAAAAATAATAATAATAATAATAAGTAAATAAATGCAATGTAAATTTTAATCTTATACCAGTTGTATAGTATCATTTGAAGTAATTCCACATACTGTATAAAAGTTGACTATATTTGTAAGTAGTACAGGAGATTATAAGTAGAATTTTGTAAACAATATAAATTTATTAAGGATGAGCTGTGTGTTTAATAGAAAAAAAATGTTAGCGTAAATTGTATAATATTGTATTATAGGAAAATATTCTTCTTGTTAATTTAATATTTAGTGCTTGACAATCATGTATTTTAGTGTACCATTTGCCACCGAGGTAGACACCTCATTTGCAAATAAAGAGATTTTGATTTGATTTGATTTGATTATACCCTTTCAGTTTTTCTCACCTTTATCCCAGTTTTCTAGTTTTTCTTATTCTCTTCAGAATATGATTTCGTATTCCAGGTAGATGGTAAATTATTACTTTTTATTTTTATTTTACAAATGGCTTTACATCGCACCGACACAGATAGGTCTTACGGCGACGATGGGGTAGGGAGGGCTAGGAGTGAAAGAAAGCGCCCGTGGCCTTAATTAAGGTACAGCCCCAGTATTTTCCTGGTGTGAAAATGGGAAACCACGGAAAACAGTGGCGTATAGTGAGGGCTAGCAAGGCTATCAGTGAAGCCCAAACCTCAATTGAGGATGATGGAAGTGTAAAGCACATTATAATGTAAACATCTGACACATTGTTCCATTTACAAAACTTCAATGCATGCGAAAAAACGTCGCACGTAGTTCTGAGAGGAAGGCATCGGAGACTGACATTGCAGCCCAGACTCTCGTCCCTCTCCCCTCAACTCACCTCACGCGGCTTGCTGACGTATGTCAGTACGAGTATTACAGATTTCTTTGGAATCGAACCCATGATCATGGATCGGACACCACCACTGATCTGCTGGGACCGGGGTGATAGCTGTGCTAGGCTTCGTTCCGTCAGATCGCCACTGCTATCAACCATGCGTTACTCATCGTTTATACTTACCTCATACTTCTGACATATAGATAACAGAGCGCTGGTATTTCACTCCCGTTTACTTCTACATCCTTGTGGGAAGACACTGTAGGGCTGCTGTTATACGAGTATTACAGTTTTCTTTTTACAGGTAGAGCTGCTAAATTGAAATGCATTCTTTCATGTTTAGTGTTCTCTTTTGTTCGTTTGAATCGAACCCATGATCATGGATCGGACACCAGCACTGATCTCCCGAGGAAGTTAATTAACCAGTGAATGATGGGTACGATCGCTGTAAAATTCAACATAATAATAATAATAATAATAATAATAATAATAATAATAATAATAATAATAATAATACAATAATGGTGCATGGCATCTGTATAGGTTTGGTGGTGACTTAATGAGGACAAAATGAATGGTGAAGACATCATAAACACCCAGTCCCCAAGCCCGGGAAATTTACAATATGAAGAGGTTGATTCTGAAAATTGGACCGGGGCTATCGAACCAAAGGCAAGCATTCTATCCAATAAGCCAAAAACCCGGACTTTAATTTACTAAACCTTAGACTACCATCTCCACTGATCAGGTGTTGTTTATTGACAGTAGCAGACGCCAGGGCAGTAGCTTGTGAAACAGTCTTGACAACACAGCAGGCTTCTCCGTTGGCTATTGGCTGTAGTTCAGAACGCTGATACCTTCATGTTCACTAAACCAACTATCGAAAAGGGGTAACCTAAATATAGTGGTAGCCCACGTCTTGATCCCAGCATACGCCATGGACGGAAAACCATCTTCAGGGCTGCTGACAGTGGGGTTCCAACCTACTATCTCCCGAATGCAATCTCAAAGACGCGCGCCCCTAACCACACGGCCAACTAGCTCGGTGAGCACAGGTCAGACTTCGGTGATGCGATTGGTGACAACAAGCGTCGTCTCGGCAGCCTTCACAGCGAAAAGGAAGAGCAGAAAACACAGTGATGATCCATCTATACAGACGCCACTGTACCAGAATGTTGTTGCGGAGGATATTTTTTTATTAACGAGCTATAAGCCGAAGACAGGAAGTTGTAATATTAAAACACCCCTAAAGACCTTTGTATCCGGGAGATAGTGGGTTCGAGCCACAATGTCGGCAGCCTTGCAGATGGTTTTCCGGTGTTTCCCATTTTCACACCAGGCAAATTATGGGGCTGTACCTTACTTAAGGTCACGGCCGCTTCCTACCCACACCTAAGCCTTTCCTATCCCATCGTCGCCATAAGACCTATCTGCGTCTGTGCGACGTAAAACAAATTGTAAAAAGAAATTAAATTAAAACACCCTAAAATGCCATCGATCTCCGAACACACTACTTCGGAATCAGACGGCCAACAACGACAAACCGATTGCGCCACAGATGTCTACGCAAGTCTATAATTATACTGATTGATACCCGAGGGAATTCATACGTCTCGAAAACAAGCACCTAATCTGACCCCTGTCATTCGTTAGATACCACAAAATTACATGACGAGTGACATCCTGCTACAGTGCCATATCGGACATCCTGATATTTACTTAATGTTGAGGATCAAGGCAGTAACGGACGAAACACCAATCGAAGTGTTCAGCTATAGGCCTATAGTACCATCGATGCTCTACTGCGTGAAACAATTTTCCTCTATCCTTAGTATCGGCCAGTATTAGTTTTCTAAACTGAAATTATGAAACTATTACACTATTTGAGATACCAAATTCGTACGGGTGGCGTGCCAGATGCGACCGTGCCGCATGCGACCCGTGCCACTAGCGACCGCATAATCTGTAACCGTGCCGGATGCGACCGGCGTTGACAAGCAAATTGTCATTTGATAAGTTGTGTCATCACCCACGATAAGGTAAGCTAAACGAAGTGCAATGCCATTTCAGTAAGTCCTATCAGCAGCTACTGCCCTTACTTTACATAACACTTCTGGAGGAAACTCGTTGTACAACACGAAATATGGTGATGCGTTTACGTCTTTTTCCACCAGCCAAGTTGGCCATGCGGCTAGAGGCGCGCGGCCCTGAGCATGAATCCGGGAGATAGTGGGTTCGAATCCCACTGTCGGCAGCCCTGAAGATGGTTTTCCGTGGTTTCTCATTTTCACACCAGGCAAATGCTGGGGCTGTACTTTAATTAAGGCCAGCGCCGCTTCCTTCCCATTTCTAGCCCTTTTCTATCCCATCGTCGCCTTAAGACCAGTCTGTATCGGTGCGACGTAAAGCCACTAGAAAAAAATTCCTAATTCTCTGAAATTATTTACGACTTAGGCCTACTTACTTATCGTGTCCTATTAGTACCAGGAGTGTCCGAGGACGTGTTCGGCTTGCCTGGTGCAGGTCTTTCTACCTGACTCCCACGGACGGCCTGCGCGTCTGGATGTGGGATTATGATAATGAAGTAGGGAGAGATGAAACACGGTGTCGGCATGTAGCCTACTCCTCTCGAATAATCCCAAGGGGTCTACTCAATGCTTTACGTCACCATCCGACGGACGAATCACCATCAACAGCATCATATCCCCTCACTCTATTCGAACACTGCGAAGAGGTTTGAATTTGAATCCACGCTTTTGGCATGCACTCTAGTGAATAGAAACTGTATACCACCATCTTTCCTACCCTGCCGGCCAAGATTCTGATGGTGAATTTTTTTTCATCCAGGCTAAGTGGCTTAGACGGCTCAGACGGTTGAGATGCTGCTCTTCCGACTCCAATTTGGCAGTTTCGATTCTGGCTCAGTCCGGTGGTATTTGAAGGTGCTCAAATACGTCAGGTTTGTGTCGGTGGATTTACTGGCACGCAAAATAAGTCCTGCGGGACTAAATTCTGGCACCTCGGCGTCTCCTTAAACCATAAAAGTAGTTACTGGCACGTAAAGCCAGCAACATTATTATAGTTTTCTTTCGACCAACTGCACTCGAACCTGCCAACCACGGTGTCAGACCTTTACTTTAGAAAAGACCAAGTTAGCTACTTATAAGCAATATGCCACTTGGTGACAGCCTTTAATGCAGATCAATTGTAAGTGATTGATGGGTCGCATGCGGCACGATGCTTAACCACTCGGTCGCTAGTGGCACGATAATGGCCTGGTCGCATCTGGCACGTAACCTTCGTACGCCTACCTCACACAAGAACAGCTGTCGCCCAGTATGCCCATTATGGTGTTGCTACAAGAATGATTACCGGACTGATTTTACCTATTATTCCGTCCGTGTTCTGTAAATGTAATTGGTTACTGCATCTTCATCACAAAAATCCATCACATAAGTTCGGGTACTTTTAAATTTCTTTAACTTCCTCCTCGCTTCATAATCGATGACATTTTCACGGGATCATGCATGTGGAGCTAATGTTCAAGATCCCTTATTGTTACGAAATTTACCTACAATCTGTTGTTTGGAACTTCTTGTCTTTCGACATCGTGAAGAGCGTTTATAGCAGCTGTAGTAGTAGTAGTAGTAGTAGTAGTAGTAGTAGTAGCCTCCGCCTCATCTGTTGGATCCAGCTGTATTTAAGCCTCCTTCATTACACGGGTAGTTGAAGGTTAAGTGTTCTTTTAGCTACACGGTTTTCGTCCTCATGTTATACTCCGCGATGGCCTCATTCACGGGAAGTGTGATCCTGTATCCTCTCATGTAGGATATGATCCATTTTAAACTCCTGCTGACAGCCTGAGCACCTTCATCCCGCTGACATTGAGACGACACCTGCATGCGCATCAATGTCCAGTTTTTCGAATATTAGAAAACGGCAGATCTCACCACCGTGGAATAATTCTTGTCTCTGAACTTCGATGGCATCCTCTAGTCGCAGAACATTGGCGAGCTCTGTTCCCACTTCAGCCAGCCTTCCTTGACCCTTGATTTACATCCACATCGTATATATCGCTTTTCTCCACATAAAAACCAAGGCACAGTTGTTACATTCTGGCTATGGTGGAATCTCAGATAAATGTCTCTTGTCGTTAGAGTCTTAGAACTTCGATGGTGCTGTGAAAATGTTGCAATGAATGGATTAATCCTCCACTTCAGTCCTTTTTAATACCGATGTTTTCCGCACAGTTTACAGAGAATGTATAAGGCGTGATCAAAACGTTTCCCTTTGAACGCGTTGCTGCAGCGGACATGTAACGTACGGCGACTCCGATGAGGGTATATAAGCACGGACATGTAAGCAAAGGGATTATAAGTTCAGTTCTTATGAGTTTCGACTTGACATTTGAGCGCTGCCTTTTGGCGGAGGCTAAGTGAATTAATAAACAGCCAATCATAGGCAGCCGATCGCTCCGATAGAGCGCGTTAGACACTACTTCCGGTCGCCAGTGTCGATCTGTTGTTTACTATAACCACGTGCAATCAGCTGTGTGTTATGTTGTGCTCGGTTCCTTTTGCGGTCTTTGTCACTTCACTCGGTCATTCTTGACAAAGCACGAACAATGACGGCCAGAAATAATGAGTTGATTGAGTAGTTGAAGGAGCCCAATATTTCGGTTAACGATGGCATGAGAAAGGAAGTGTCCCATGCATCTTGTGAAACAAAACAAGCCCTAGTACCCAGTTTACGTGGTGGATGAAATAGCCAAGAGGCATGGGGATAAAGTTGTTCGCCTTCCACCATACCATTGTCATTGTAACGCCATAGAACTAATTTGAACCCAAATGAAGGATTATGTACCTGCGATTAACCAATTCTTCAGAGCTTCAGTTGAAAGACTTCTTTGGGAAGCCGTAGGCCGCGTAAGTGCGGAAGAGTCGAGCAAGGTTGTGAGGCACAATCGAGATAAGTGAAGCTTGGGAGAGGGAAAGTATCAGAGACGATTATGTTGAAGACGTTATTATCTCGTTACGGCCAAGCGATAGTGAAACCTACGATAACAATGCCGATAATGACTTAAAAATGAGTGCCCTTTGTAGGATTTTTCCTTCCTTAGGAGAAATTGCATCGATTAGCAACGCGAGCTCTTCTATAGCGCGAGTACAAATTTCATTTAATTTTCTCGCGTTTTATCTCTTCGAACATTTATCTTTTTTTTTATCTCATAGCCTTATTCTACAGTAAATATGTTATGTGTTAATCTTATGTGTGTTATGCATTTTGCTACAAAGAATAACTGATTCTGGACTTATGTTCCAGAATATACAGGGTTTCCATAAAAGAACTCCGGGGTTTTAAAAATTCATATCTTAATAACTGCAGAAGATAGCAAAATGTAGTTAATTTCTCTGAAACGAGTAGCTCATCAAGTTTTACTCATACCAATTGGGAATGTTTTCATCAACAGTTGGCAGCGCTGCGGAGCGTTGACCTTGAAACAACGTAGCGGCAGTCAGTGCTGTCTGGATTGCCGCGCTATGGCGACGCCGCATCAAAAGACTCAATGTGTTGTTTGGCTAATAGAAACTCATTCTGTTGTTAAGGTACAAAGAAACTTTCGACGTAATTATGGTGTTGACCCACCAACGGATAAAACCATTCGCCAATGGTTAAGTGCTTTCAAACAAACAGGAAGTGTTTTAAAACAAAAGTCATTGGGTAGGCCGCGTGTGTCACAAGAGAATGTGGACAGAATCCGAGCTTCATGCCTTCGAAGCCCTAAGAAATCATTGACAAGACGCAGTCTGGAGTTGGAGTTACCAAGATCAATAGTTCATAAGGTAGTTCATACAAGACTTCGTTTAACTGCTTACAAACTTCAACTGTTACACCACATTAAACCGACAGACAAGATTAAGAGATTTTACTTTTCTGTTTCTATGCTAAACGAAATCGATGAAAATAACGATTTTTTTTAATGTTATTTTTAGTGATGAAGCGACTTTTCATGTGAACGGGTCTGTAAACATACGTAATTACAGAATTTGGGGATCAGAGCCGCCCCATGAGTTCGTAGAGTATGAACGTGACACGCCAAAAGTGAATGTTTGGTGTGGTCTTATGCATGATAGAGTAATAGGTCCCTTCATTTTTGTTGAAAGAAATATCAATGGTGATGTCTATCGTGACATGTTAGAGGAATGTGTTTTTCCTCAGTTAAATGACATTGAGGCGGAGAAGGGTTTAGTCTACTTCCAACAAGATGGGGCACCGCCACACTTCAGTTTGCGTGTGCGTGAGGCACTTGACGCTCGACTCGCCAACAGACGGATTGGAAGGGAAGAACCTATTCCATGGCCTCCAAGGAGCCCTGATATGACTCCGTTGGACTTTTTCTTCTGGGGGCATATCAAGAATCTTGTGTATGCGGAGAAAATTCGTGATGTTGGCCAGCTCAGGGAACGAATAATCAATTGTGTGACAACCGTCCACCCAGACATGCTGGCCAGGACATGGGAAGAGGTGGAATACCGTTACGAGTGTGCCGTGCCACTAAAGGGGCTCATATTGAAATTTATTAAATTGTTTAAAAAAACTTGAAAATGCAACCTTTCCAACTGTGTATTAAACATTAATATACCAACTGTGTATTAAACATTAATATAAGTCTTTTTTACTTCATTACAATATTTTGCCTCAAAATACCGTAGTTCTTTCATGGAAAACCTGTACATTTCCATTAGTCTTGTGTGTCGTGAATCAGCTGTTTGTACTCGTAACAATTTGGCACCAATGTTTGACTTCCGGTTAACTGCCATGTCGAAACTCACAGAAACGGAACTGCAGTCGTGTCGTGCCACGGTGCGCGCGTTAAAAGCGGCCATGTGAACTATGGCGACGTCATTACCAAATACGTCCAAACACCGGTGGACATCCATCGAAGAATAAAGACTAAGACTGTGTATGGAGCAGCATGTCTGTCGAAAACCACCGTTCTGGAATAGTGCACCAAGTTCCGCGCGGGTCACGTTTCGACACAAGATGCCTGTCGATTTGAGAGGCAAGCACGGACAACAACAAGCGGGCGGTGGATGAGGTGATTAGGGCGGACCTAATCTCTCCCCTTGCGATTATCATGCCTTCAGACCCCTCAAGAAGGCCTTGAAGTGTCGACGTTTCCTACCGGACGAGGATGTGCAGCAGGCGGTTACGGACTTCTTCACGCAGCAGGACACGGTGTTTAACCACACGGGGATCTTTAACCTGATGTGTCGGTGGGATGAGTGTCTCAATGCTCACGGCGATTTTGCCTGATGGGCATCCCGGTTCAGGACTGTACGGCCGTCGAACGGAAACTTTTTGATCGCCCCTTATATTAGTTCAGGAAAGAAGAATCAAGTGTGTCATTTTAACCAAATTGTAGTATGCTGGTTCGGCCAATATGTTTGCTACCACGTGCTGTCAACCACATGATCTTGGGAGCCGCTTTTATTTGCTTAACAGCTCGGTTGTGGCAACATGGAGTAGTTTTCCGATCCAGTCACCTCGCTGTTTATCCCTCAACAGCCTAGCATCAACAGTATGGTGATTTCCTAAAACAAGAATAACCACAGCACTCTGTACATTTCACATGTTGAGGAATATAATATACTTTGAAAACTGAAGAATCACATCACATGCAGTGTCGATAAAGGCTCTCTCATATTTTTGTTGCTTCATGTACGGAACTTGGCACACTGGTCAACATTCTTTATAAAAATAAAAAGTAAAAATAAAACTTTATCACGAACAGCAGAAGTAAAACTGCCTGTGATATTCCACTGCCTATTTTACTGGGACGCACAAACGTGGAAATAGCCGAATAACCAATCCGGTCACGTGCAAATGTTCCCGGCAGTATTATAGGAGACAAGACAGTGATATAATAATCATTTTAAATGATATGACATCTTGACCTGATAGTGAGGACGGTTAGGGACGACAATTTTAAAAGGCGATAGAGTATAAATAAATTTCTCCCATTCCACATCCAAAAGACGTAAACGGGGAAGACAGGAGAAGATTTGCTCCAAGAAAAAGAGAAAATGGTGATTGCCTGAGTATGGAATGAAATCGCAAATTTCCTCAATTATCTGTCAAGTCATCTTATACGACAGGAAATATAATGAATAAACGAAGTTCTCACTCTCCAAGCCAATACCACCAGAATTAGAAAAGTAGAAGTGTTGGACGAAGGAAGTCCAAAAGGGAATGATGAATTTCCGTATTCGTACAGTACCACGCGTCAGCTTTGGCTTAGGATGCTTGTCCAGTGGCTCTCAATGCCTAAAGTTGGGTTTCTCAACGTTGTACGAGGACTGAAGCGACTTCATCGTTCCTTGATAGGCTTTATTACGTGCACTCCCCTTTGTATATTTCGAAACACCATGCAGAGTACAAGAACAGACAGAGCTCTACATGAGGATATTTTTCATGATAAGGCTACAATTTCTCTTGCACACATCATCGTCTACAAGTACCGAACAGTTCAGTGGATGAAGTCTGAAACCATGTTCTTACGGTAATATTTTTAGCCATGAAATCCGTCGTCTTTCAGGTCCACGTCTACTGACCATTTTCCCTGACCATATCTCTCCGGGTATCTTATCAGTATCACATAGCCCAGGTGTTGACGTTTACTTTTTCTTTAATTGTTTTTGCAACTGCTAGGTCTTTACTTATTATTTTCAATATTTAATAGATGGATGTAGTAAGTCTGTCTATACAGTGGTGGAAATTACCATAAAGGCACGTGATTTTGTGTAGGGAAAAAGGTGTATTCACTTATTTAGTTCGGCACGGATTTCCCCCGTACAATTTATGATCAAAGCATACAAAATACATTATCATGTTACCTTTAGCATTAATACTTAAATAAATAAATAAATAAATAAATAAATAAATAAATAAATAAATAAATAAATAAATAAAAGATGAACGACGGCCGTAGGGATGGATGCTGATATAAAGGCAGGTCCACTGTTTGACTTGCAACAGTAACAAACGTAAATAGGTATAGCTTGAAGGTGTGTCTGCAAACGTTCAGTTCACACGTACAGCAGATGTAGGCCTAATAATACAAAGTGAAAAGCCTCTCTCAGGTGAAAAGCAAGCAACTATAAAGACTTACAAAAAAGTGGGTCTGTCTAATCGCTAAATTGCTTAGAAATTAGTAGACGAATAACTTTGAGTGGTGTCTTTAAAAGTAGGAAAGATCACAACATGATAAAGTTGGAATTCAAGAGGACGAATTGGGGCAAATAATCGTTTATAGGAAGGGGAGTTACGGATTGGAATAACTTATCAAGGGAGATGTTCAATACATTCCCAATTTCTTTGAAATAATTAAAGAAAAGTCTAGGAAAACAACAGATAGGGAATATGCCACCTGGGCGACTGCCCTAGATGCAGATTAGTAGTGACTGATTGTGTTATTGATCATTTTGTCAAATCGGTCAAATCAATATGAACAAAATGGCAAATATGGTCGAACAAGAAAATTGTCAGCATCGGATAAGCGTCTGATTCTCCGTAAAGCAACAGTTAACAGCTTGTGTTACTCTCAAATCGTAGCTGATGTGCAGTTACCAGTCACTTCCAAACGAGTTAGACAAATCCTGGCGGCAGACGAAAATCTTGCATTCAAGGAACATCCATAACCGACTTTTAAACAATACTCATAAGGAGGATAATATTGAAGTTTGCTTAAGAACATATGTCATGGATCTTATAATGGAACATAACAACAAACAGAACAATTCAGTGATGAGAAGAAGTTTAATGTGGATGGGTCAGATGGTTTTCAGTATTACTGGCATGATCTCCGTAAAGAAAAACAAGTTCGGATGAGTAGAAATTTAGGCAGTGGCAGCGTTATGATCTGGCCAGCATTCTGCGCAAAATGCACTTCTAAAATACCATGACCGCACCCCAAAATTAAATATAATGATTTTACAGAAATGCTGGAATTTGAATTGGTTTGTTTGTTATGAGGGATTTGATGATAATTTAATTTTCCAATAACATAATGCTGGGATTCACAGGTCTGCCAAGTCAAAGAAGTGGTTTCAAGATAAAGAAATTACACTTATGAGCTGGCCATCAAGAAGTCCAGATTGACATCCAATAGAGATTTTTTTTCTTTTTGCTATTGGCTTTACGTCACACCGACACAGATAGGTCTTATGGCGACGATGGGACAGGAAAGGGCCAGGAATGGGAAAGAAGCGGCCGTGGCCTTCATTAAGGTACAACCTGGTGTGAAAATGGGAAACCAAGGAAAACCATCTTCAGGGCTGCCGACAGTGGGGTTCGAGCCCACTACCTCTCGAATACTGGATATTGGCAGCACTTAAGCGACTGCAGCTATCGAGCTCGGTAATAGAGAATTTATGGGGGGGGGGGGGGGTGTCCAAGCAAGAAGTCAACAAGTGCCGAGGTTACGGATAGTGAAAGCCTTTACCTTCCACCCCTCCAAGGACCTTCATGGCCTGTACGGAAATGACTTTGCTTTTTTTTTTTTTTTTTTTTTTTTCCTAGCAAGAAGTGTTTAACACAATGGACGGCAGTTTGCGACTGTGGCTGAGCTAAAAACTAAAATTCGAATGGAGTGGACCTCAATTTCAGAAGAAGCGATCACTGCTCTTATACAATCAATACCCAAGAGCATGTTCGCAGTTATTAAGAACAGTTAAGGTTCAAATAAATAGACTACTAGGTCATAGTTGTGATATGTTTACTGTTTAGCTTAGTTTACTCCAACAAAAATACTTAAGTGCCTTTATATCAATTTCCACATATGTGTAAGATAGGTATAAGATACGTTTAAAAAAAGTAAAAATACTGAACTAAAATGAGAATTATTTTGTATGCTTTGATTTAAACTGTAGGGAAAACCGCGTACAATACGGTACTAAATAAATCAACTCTCCCCCCCCCCCCAATACAAAATCACGTACCTTTGCCTTTATGCTAATTTCCACCACTGTAGATCCACATCTCAAAGGCGTCTTGTTTCTTTGTGGTGGTCGCATTCAGCCGGCCCCGCGGGTTGGATTCCCGGCCTGTTCATTGGATCTGAGGGCTGGTTCTAGATCCACTCAGTCTACGTGGTTACAATTAATTGAGGAGCTATGAGACGGTGAGATGGCGGCCCCGGTCTAGAAAGCCAAGATTAACTGCCGAGAGGATTCGTCGTCCTGACTACACGATACCTAACAATCGGCAGGCCTTCGGGCTGAGCAACGGTCGCGTGGTAGGCCAAGGCCCTTTCAGGTTGTTGCACAATGCTTGAAGTGTTGGTTCACATTCAGTCTGTATGCTCAGATGATGGCTTTTCAGTATGGAATTCAACTTAATAAATGCTGCTCTTGGTCGCTCTATACACCATTTGATTTCAACCGAGTCATCTCAGTCCGAGTTAACAGCGGTCACCAATGTCAATGTATTTACTCGCTCAAATTCTGCACCGTACAAAAATAAAATTCCTGGAATGTTGCCTTGTTCACTAAAAACCATAAATGTTGTCTTCTTTGCATTCGTATGCAAACCAGAAGACTCACTTTTCATATTTTATTAAATATTTCTTGTAGGCCTTTCAAAGAATCAGCAAACACGACTGTGTCGACAGCATGCCCGATATGATTACGTTTTTCATCGTTAATAAGAGCTCCCTGATCTAAATATGCAAAAGTCTCTCGGAAGACCGTCTGTGTGAATAAACTGAAGAGTGAAGGAGGTGATATGCAACCCTAACGTAGTATTAGCTCCTTTGACTCATGTCTGCTGGTTGATTTCAATACAGGCTCTTAATGATTCGCCTTTGTGATCGATTTTTGTTTACCTGAGGATATGCATCAGTTTCGGGCGTCGTATAGTGTCAAAAGCCCTCTCGTAGTCTATAAAACAAGAGAAAATATTACAGTTTACATCTCGATTCTTTGGACTCAGATCTGCCAACAAAATATAGCTTAATCGAAATAGTAATTTTCAACCTATTAGATCGTGTTCCGTGCATAGTACGTATTGAAGAGATTTTAAGTACGGAACAAACATGGCCAGCTGGACACCAGTGGGATCCGAACCCACGACGAAGTTGGCCATAGGTTAAACGTTAATTTCGATTACAATGCAGTCGTGAAAATTCAATATCCATCATCAAAATATAGCTTCACTCGTACCAAAAGCATTCCTATCGCCCACATATGTTCATAAAAACGACTGTATGCAACTGCGAATGATTATGAGATAGGTTTTCAAAGGGTGACTAATTAAGCTCATGTTGCATATAAGATAGGAAGATCTTATCCACGACATATTCACCTACTTGATTTAGGTGACTCGAAGGTAATTCCTGAAACGATGTTTTACTCTGTCTATGTGAACCCTGTCTTATAGCAGTTGAAGAAACATCTCTGCCCCTTGTATACAGGATTCAGATACGGACTAAAAACAACCAATAACATAGCAATGACCGGATGTGACGGAGGAAACTCGGTGGAAAATACAACACACTTGCTGAACGTTGCCGTGACGTGAAATGGAATCATTCTGCTTACTAGTCCTCTCCAGGTTCGTTCTAATTTTTTCTTCACTAATGGCTACAGAGGCAGGGAGGAAGGCACCAAAAACAAATCTAAGGTTCATAAATACTACATAGATGATGATGATGATGATGATGATAGAGGTAGCAGTATTGAAAAACATGTTACGTTCAATTTTGATCGTTCCAGCGAGCTTAAAAACAAGCCTGCAGAAGTATACAATGTAAATAAAAAGATACATTGTATTTTTTTTCTCTCATGAAACACAATCGGTGTTTTTATCTCCTATAATTGAATCATTTATGCTCTAACGGGCGCCGCACGGGATCAGGCTCGTGATCTGCCCACGCAAGTTTTATCACGCACGCACTCACTGTGCGAGCGAGCGACAACGATCGGGGTAGCCGTGGTTCTACACCTGTCTAGCAGCCCACGCAAGCATGCCATACTATTTGTGAGAGGTCACGGCCTAAACCAACCCAAAATAGCTCCATCACAGCACATTTAATCGCAGCTACTTTATATTATTAAATAACGAGAAGGGAAAAAAGACCGCCACACGGTCAACAGTTCTGACCTTGCCTTCCTTATATCACGAATTATTCCAGTGATATATTTGAACACCTCTTAACAGCATGAAACGTTATATTTATATGCGAAGCGCCACATCACGCACATGCAGTAACAGGAAGGTCAAGTCTGTTGTGCATCTAACGATAGCTTGCATATGCAACATCCAGAACCGGGTAATACAAGCCATAACTATACGCCGAGTGCCACTATGAAGCAACTCAACACTAGGGAATAAGGTTTCGGCCATTCCAGAGTTTTTTTTCTTCACGGTGTTCCCCCCGCCCTCTCCCACCCTTCAGCAGCCACGTTTATACCCATATGTTGTTTGTCTTCTTACAGTTCGGCTCATTGGTCAACGTCGTAGCCTTCGGTTCAAATGGCCACAAGTTCAAATCCTGGCTGGGTCGGGTTAATTTCTCTGACACGAGGACTGGTTGTTTATGTTTGTCGCAATATACAGTTCTTAAACACGCATTACCAACCACCACAGAAACATGCCATAATGAATACATCCGTCCGCATGGGATTGGCGTCAGGAAGAGTATCCGACTATAAAACAGGACCAAATCCACATGTGCGACACAGTTCGCACCAGCCATCCCAAAAAAAGTAGTAGTAGTAGTTGTTTCTCCTTTCGAACGTTTCTGCTGGTTCCTGGTAAAGCTATGAGGATGTCTCCAAAAACGCCGCCTCACACTTCTTTTGTAAAGGGTTGCCATATCAGTAACAACAATTCAGAAGAATTTTGATGCGATAAGTCTACACATATCTTTTCGTACATCACACTGCAGACGCAAATAATTAACGTTCTCAGGATAATTAACAGCAACTAGAAAAAATCCAGAGGAAAGCAGCACGATTCGTTCTGGGTGATTTCGGCAAAAGTGTAGCGTTACAAAAATGTTCGCAAAGTTTGGGCTGGGAAGACTTGGGAGAAAGGAGACGAGCTGCTCGACTTAGTGGTATGTTCCGAGCTGTCAGCAGAGAGATGGCGTGGAATGACATTAGTAGACGAATAAGTTTGAGTGGTGTCTTTATAAGAAGGAAAAATAACAATATGAAGATAAAGTTGGAATTCAAAAGGACAAATTGGGGCAAATATTCGTTTATAGGAAGGGGAGTAAGGGATTGGAATAACTTACCAAGGGAGATGTTCAATACATTTCCAATTTCTTAGCAATCATTTAAGAAAAGGCTAGGAAAACAACAGATAGGGAATCTGCCACCTGGGCGACTGCCCTAAATGCAGATCAGTAGTGACTGATTGAACAACACAACAAAATAACAATCTGAATTTATTTTGTAGATTCGTATAATTCCATATTCATATTACACATATTACACAGTATTCATATCATCGTATAATTAGCGAATTCGTCTTAAAGCTGGGGGAAGGAGATTCCCTAACGCGAGGCTCGCGAGCCTTGACAGATGATTTTGAATTATTTTGCCAATCATATTACATATCAGATTGTTAAATCTTCGTTAATACAATATCATTATTCAAAATATAATCATTATGTGCAATACGTGTCAAGTCTTTGAAATTATACTGTAGCCTCGAATTTCGGAAGTCTTATATCGGGCCTAAAAAGTTATTGATAAAACCCCATGGCACTACAGCCCTTGAAGGGCCTTGGCCTACCAAGCGACCGCTGCCCACCCCGAAGGCCTGCAGATTGCGAGGTGTCGTGTGGTCAGCACGACGAATCCTCTCGGCCGTTATTCTTGGCTTTCTTGACCGGGACCGCTACCTCACCGTCAGATAGCTCCTCAATTCTAATCACGTAGGCTGAGTGGACCTCGAACCAGCCCTCAGGTCCAGGTAAAAATCCCTGACCTGGCCGAGAATCGAACCCGGGGCCTTCGGGTAAGAGGCAGGCACGCTACCCCTACACCACGAAAGTTATTGATATGTGAGCAACATTATTGTAAATTTTAGAGTTTTTTAAAGTATTTTTAAACAGTTTATTACTCACCATCGAAATGACGGAAATACGCAGGTAACATGGTATCAGGAGTCAGTGAGCGAATTCGTCTTAAAGGTGGGGGGAGGAGATTCCCTAACACGAGGCTCGCGAGACTTGACAGTTAGCGCCTCCACAGGTTCGACTCTATCCTTCACGAACCTGCTAAGTTGGGGTCTGAAAGCCAGCGCCTCAACCGTTTGAGCCACTCAGCCCGGCTGTGGTACTTTATTGTATAATTTGATCCCCTATGTGCTTGGGGTACGGAATGTTTACATGAATACATGCAGTGTTGAGCACTTACGGACTGTTCCTGATCTGGAAACTGCAACCGATGACCAATATCTGCGATTCAGCTCTGAGGAATTTAGACGGCAAAATCTCTGCGACTATAGGACGACGTATATCTATCAAAAATGTAAGACTCTAGTTCACCCTTGACGGCTACAGCGATATCACCCTTTTACAACTCGACACGATGGGGCATGTTACGGATGGACACAGCATAATGCAGGATGGTGCAAGGTATTCGTTTTGTGTTGAACGTCCATTCAAGTGTTACAAATATTAAAAGACAACAAAATTGTGCCCTTTCAATTTTATCAGTTTCCTCGTAAAGTTACCGACATGGGCGTTGCTAAATGCTAATCGACTGCGCCGAGATTCAATATCGCAACCTTGAGCATAGGAAGCGAGTGATGCAAATCACAATTTACTTACGAATGTCTCGTCTTGTTCCGAACCACCATCAGCAATACGTTGGGAGAGAACTGAGAAATGCCGGACGTCTTAAATGCAGTGTACAGCAAGCGCAGCAAGGTGGAAGGCTCGGTAGTGTGTAAGGATGATAATTCACACAACCTCAAAGATTCTCAACATCGCGACAACATTTTCCAACGCACTGTGGATTCGTATCGTTGGCATTTCTAAAAGAATTCAATCTCATGAAGTACAGTAGTAGTAGTAGTAGTAGTAGTAGTAGTAGTAGTAGTAGTAGTAGTTAGTAGTAATTTGACATAATATGTCGGACATTAAATTAGTAGGCCATTTGCTAACAAAACATTATAGACAAATGAAATAAAATCGGTGAACATTTAAGTCATGGGTTATTTTGTGAGTGAGGTTAAAACTAAGGTTGAAGTTCTCATAGCATAAAGTTCGGTCGCAATACTTTGGCAGATCAACATGTTCGATTAGGAAGGACTCGCCCACGCGCTTGCATGTCGAGCACTACGAGTCCAAAAAGATGTATGAATAATTCTAACTCGTCCAGTCCCACTTTGGTGCGGGGGAGGTGTGGTAGGAAAAGTAAATTCGCCCAGTATGAATCTTTCCTGCGCCCTCTATAACACGTTTAAACTTCTTGTTACCGAGCGAGTTGGCCATGCGGTTAGGGCCGCGCAGTTGTGAGCTTGCATTAGGGAGATAGTTGGTTCGAACCCCACTGTCGGCAGCCCTGAAGACGGTTTTCCGTGGTTTCCCATTTTCACACCAGCCAAACGCCGGGGCTGTACTTTCATTATGGCCACGGCCGCTTCCTTCACACTCCTCGTCCTTTCCTGTCCCATCGCCGCCATAAGACCTCACTGTGTCGGCACGATGGAAAGCCAAGTGTTAACATAAAAAAAAAGAAGATATCATTGTAATATGCACAGTTTGCTCAACTATCCGCCGCAGGATCACGTGAATGCCCGATAAGTAATTTAATTTAATTTAATTTAATTTAATTTAATTTAAGAAGCATCTCGAGAGTTACGATAAAGCAAAATCCTACTGCGAGACGAAAATAGAAACCACACTTAAGGCGGTCGCCGTGGATCTGAGATTGAAATTACCACAGTTTATTTCAATTTGGGGCTTAGGATATCTTGGATAACACCCCTGTGTTTTAGTTACGTGAAAAATGGTTAACTGTGAATTATTCCTATGACTCTTTTCATTGAGACATGTTTTATCCCATTCCCGTAGTTGAATTGGAGACACCACGGAAAATCATTATAAGAATGGCAGGACAGTTTCAAATCAACTTTTCCGCACTAGCTAGCGCATCAAGATGTCACAGCTTATCCTGTCGGGGTTCATCTACTGTAGAGAGCAATATTTAAAATAGAACTGACGCGGGATTGACCCTGTTTATGAACATCACAGAAGATGCTCGAAATGGCTTCATCCGAAGAAATGAAAAACTGAAGATCCGAAAGACCTGACTCGGTCGAACTCTTTTCAGATACGATTTTTATTCGCCACAGAGCCCGTTTCACGCAATTTTGCCACTAAGTTTTACATTGCACACTTTGATGAAGGTTTTGCCGAAACACTTCCAGTCTTAAACTCCTGCGCAAACAGTTCCACACAGATTATCCACGAATCGCAATCGACAATGAACATGCGCTGTTTTATCGTGAGCACCATTCAACTGGTCACTAAACACGTCTGCTCCTCTCACTCACTCACACGTAATGACTAATAACACAGCGACGTACTCGCGAGATGCGCAACCGATTGGTGCATCGAAATCACGGTTTCCAGCATTTCCTGTGATGGTCAGTTCTCCCGCTCATTAACAGCCCGCGTCAGTTTTATACCTAATTTCCGGGGAAGTTTTATTTTGCCCACCCTGTATAAATAACTATTAATATGCTTCTAATCGTTCTGCCACACGCGCGTATTCCTTTGAAAGGTGAAGGTTATATAAAAGATATTTTAGTCAATTTTGGGTCGATTGCAAAGAGTTTACGTAAGATCGGGTTGAAATAAGCTATAATTTTTAAAAGTAAATAGACACGCATATCTACCATTCAATTTTACTTTCTGCGTGATAAGAATCTCATATTCCTAGCACTTCAATAGATTCGAACATTTTCTTTTTTTTTTTCTTGTGACTCTTCTTTCACCTTTGTCGAAGCAGTCACATACACAGAAGCTGTTACGTAAGTTGAATATTTTCTCCCTACACTATTCATAATATCGAATGTCCACTTTACGTTATCAGCTTCAACTTTGCTTCTCAAACCTAGTGTACACACATTTAACATGCTTAGGAAAATTTCCAACTGAAACAAGGATCTCGTGTTACTCCGGCAGGGATCCGAAGTCGTACTGGCACAAGTGAATAATCTCGCTAAATAAACAGCATAATCATCCACCACACTATAGTGCTAGGATAAAATGAAAAACTCGATGAGTGGAAGGACGAGCGAATTATATCCGATGTGTAATAGAGAGATTCTACACTGAAATACGATCAGTTTTGAGATTTACAACTCTACACAAATGGTAGCGTTCATCCCTTCTAGTGGTAGATAGGCATTCACCAAAATTTCATAACCTTGGCTCGACAGAATCCTCAGCGGCCAACAGAAAAAGCACTTATCAAAATACAGTTATGTGTAATTAATCATGAGAGGGTAGGTCGTTAAAATCACAGATGTTTCTTCAAAGAACAAGTTTACCACCCGAGTTTCATTCCCCTTTCACGTTTAAAAAAAGCAGCATATCAATGTCAAAACCTCGTAGATACAATCATAAGAAAGAATCGCCGGAAAATTGTTGGAAAAGAAAGACGGGGAAATGTAAATGCTTTGTAAATGATTAAAACGTGAATGTATGCATGTGATAACGACTGCATGCCCATCAGTTTCTGCAGCTACTACACCTGATATTACAAGGCAAGACAAAAGGCAAGTGAGGAGCTGGTAGACCACCAACCGATATAATGGCTCCAAGACATCAACGACTGGACTTGCATCACTGTCACGGAACAACTCTTCAACTTAGCTCAAGAAAGGGGTGCTTTCTCCAGGATGATTGCCACACGTCTGGAGGACCGGATGTGGCACTTGAAGAAGAAGAAGAAGAAGAAGAAGAAGAAGAAGAAGAAGAAGAAGAAGGTTGGGGGATGTAAAATCAACAAACTGAGATTTGCTCATGACACCATCTTGATAGCATAATCTAAAGAAGAGTTAACAACATTTGTTACCGTGTTTTTGTGGAACAGAAAGGCACGGGCATGAATGGGTGGATATATAAAAGACGGAAGATTAGTTAAAACTTTAAAATGTATAATTAAATTTCTTCCTCCCTTTATTTTCTTTTCCTTTCAAACTTTACACTTTGCTGAGCAAATAACGAAATCGGGTACAAGATCTAGCTCGTGAGCTTGAGTAACAATATTAGAAAAATCTCGAATTATCGGATAACCACCATTTAACAACCTGAGCTCGAAACTCCCTAGTTACAAGTTTAACAAGAGCACTGCTGCTCCCTTCAACCCACACTCAAGGAGACGGAGCTCCAAGTTTTACATCAACAAGAAGAGCATCTTTGCTCTACACAATTACTCTATTAGACTATTAGACTATTCTCCAAAATGTTCACGTTCCAGGCCTATCAAAGGCACAACCTACATTTAACAAAACAAGCAGTAGACACTGCCTTCTATGCTCAACAGTCTGATTTACCTTAAAAGGAAATGAAAGAAGTTGACTAACAGGGGTAACCAGTACCCATTCTACGTGGCCTTTGTTAAAAACGAAAGTTTAAAGTTACAGCATGACGAATATAAGAACAAGTGTGAGGACTCCTGGAGTTCAAGCGCGCCCCGCCAGGCAGCGCTCGAGTGGGCAAGCTCCACAGTACCGATCAGCTGGTCTTAGGAATCATGCCAGAGGAAACGTAGTACTCCGTAACTGATAAGCATATACACTGTCTTTCAAAAAACAATGAGAGATTACAATTAAAATACCACGGCGGTGTACAATAGAAAAAATCATACATGGGAATAAGAGCTACGGCCTTCATCACATGTTGCGGAAAGCACAGGTTACAGATAAATAGCACAGAACTCCCAGTATACTAAGACAAACGCCCGTGAACTGTTTAGAGGTAATACTCTACATACCAACTCAATTTGTCGGTTACTGGACTTTCGAAAGCTTGCGTAAAGATTTGGCGGTAAATTAGGGAAAATGTGAGGCACTGCTCCTGGACGTAACTTCTATCTCACACCAGAGATATCCCCTTTTTCACCATTCACTATAAAATTATCTGAGTTTACTATCAAATCATCAGGGATATGAACATGACAAATTCTGCTATTACGCGTTAACTCAGTATTCTTCCGAGGAATAGCTCTGGTCCATTTTAAAATTGATTTCTATCCTTCCGTGGTGAAAAATATCGCATATCATCAACTATTCTACCATAGCCTGACTTACAGCCAGGCGTAAAACAGTACGACATGCTGAACTATTAAATTAATCAAGCCACATAAGATACATGCTTGAAGTTCACAACATGAAGTGAACAGAGTTTAGGAACTGAATGCAAAGAAAAATCAAATTTTTCACTTAAATATCTCGCACAGTAACGTCTCCCGCACTTTTCTATACCCGTCTTACCGGAACTACCGGAGCACGTGTTGGATATAGTCTTTTGCAGTGCTTGCAGTGGCGGGACCACAAACTACCATGCTATAATGGCTGAGTCCTCACACTTGATCTTATATTCGTCATGGTTACAGGCCGGAAATAAACATGTTAGGAGGCGAACACTTGCACTCCTAGAAATTCACACGAAAAAATCCCTGTTTGGGCTTATGGCCCGACTATACACAGGCTAGACCTATACTACGGAGGTAACTAGATGAAAAGAAAATATTAAGTTACAAAATTACGAGGTCAGTTTAAGTTTTGTGAACACATAGTCACCTCAATATCAAGTTGAAGGGGAATACAAGAGGGTACCACTCTTTATTCCCTAGAGTCCTCAGACTTATATGAAATTTACATTTAAAGTTTGAAATTTACATTGAGAAAAAGTAAGTTTACTAGCACTTCTATTTCTTCCCGCCTGCTGAAGATTTTAGCCAATCAAGAATATTAGATATTTATTTAATTAACCAATAGGATTTGTGGGTGTGTACAGGGCTTCGGCCCAGAGAATTCCGGAACCTTCCTCTCCGCTATAAAAGCTGCGACCTTTTGGGCCATTTTATCTTTTCGATCACTCCAGTCAAGAGGTTTAAAGTGTACCCACCTCCGAATGACCCACCAGCTCAAGGTAATGGCAGACATCTTTTAATCATGTCTTAGAAAGCTAACTTGAGGGGAAGGTATCAAAATCCTTTCTTAATGTAAAATTCAATCTTTCCGTGTAGATTTTCAACAAAGTCTAAAGGTCTTAGTTTATCTTAGGGAATAAAGAGTGTGAATACTCGTTTATTCCCTTCAACTTAGTATTGGGGTGACTATGATTTCGTAAACTTTAAAATGTATACCTTTCTTTTGTAATTTAAAATGTTCTCTCCATCTAGTCACCTCCGTAGTATAGGTTTAGCCACTGTAATTTCGGGCCATAAGCCCACATAGGGTTTTAAAATTTTTTAAATGAACTTCAAAGGATTGCAAGTGTTCGCCTCCTAACATTTTGATTTACGGCCAATAACTTTAACCTTTTCTTTTTCATTAAGGCCATGTAGAATGGGCACTTATTGCCTCTGTTACAGTTAGCTACTCATATGTAATTCCCTATTTAAATGTAACTTAGACTGTTGAGCGGATAAGACAGTGACTAGGCTACTACGGGTTTTTTTGTTTTGTTGTTGTTGTTGTTGTAAAAGTTAGATTGTGCCTTGGAAAGGCTTGAAACTTGTACATTTTGGAGAATAGTCTCCTATTTAATTGTGTGAAGCAAAGACGCTCTTTCGAATAATGTAAATTTTGGTGCCCCGTCTTCTTTATTGTAATTGATTAGACCAGTAGTGCTCTGGTAATAGTGTAACGTTTGAGCTACCTGACTCATCTCTTAAACACCATTATGTCTGTTGTACCTGCTAATTCTTAGGTTAACTATTGTTAAGAGCTGAAGAGCTCCCCTTCTGTTTATCTAATTGTTATTTGTTATTGTTAACAAAGTTTAAAATCTGGAAATAAACATAAAAACAAGGAAAGAAATAAAACTTCAAATTTTAGAGTTATTAATTAAGATTTAATCTTTTCTCTGTCCACCCATGCATGCCCGCACCTTCTTACACTTCTATGTTTCACGGTATTACCGTAACAATGTAATTTCGCTTTACGTCCCACTAACTACTTTTATGGTTTTCGGAGACGCAGAGGTGCCGGAATTTTGTCCCATAGGAGTTTTTACATGCCAGTAAATCTACGTACACGAGGCTGACGTATTTGAGCACCTTGAAATATCGCCGGACAGAGCCAGGATCGAACCTGCCAACCAGGTGTAAGAAGGCCAGCGCCTCAGCCGTGTGAGGCACTCAGCCCGGCTAAAGAGGAGTTTACGGCGTCGATCAAGAGAGTGACGGAAACAAGCCTAGAAACTAGATTACGTCTAAATCGACAGAAACCCAAGATCATGGTAGTTGATCGTAATAACTACAATCCATCAGACTATACTATGTGAAGTTGTAACTCGGTACGCATTCTAGGCTCCTTATTGTCCAATTATGGTGGTTCCAAAGATGAAATAAAACGAAGGATCTAAATAGTAGAGGTAGCATGATCCGTCTGCGGAAGATTTTGAAAGATGATAACATCACCACCAATACAAAAAAGAAGCTCGTTGAATCTCTAGTCTACTGTTTCCCTATATGGTGCAGAGACGTGGACCATTCTTCAACGCAATCGTGCACGAATAGAAAGTCTCGAAATGTGGTGCTGGAAGGAAATGTTGAGAATTTTGGACAGCTCATCGAACAAATATGTCGATTCCGAACCAAC
Source organism: Anabrus simplex (assembly GCF_040414725.1). Taxonomy (NCBI): domain Eukaryota; kingdom Metazoa; phylum Arthropoda; class Insecta; order Orthoptera; family Tettigoniidae; genus Anabrus; species Anabrus simplex. The sequence continues at coordinate 144,384,926 of NC_090268.1, forward strand.
TTCCGATAAAAGAAATCGTCTGTAGTGCACAGTCTCTCAGCGGATCACACGCTACTTTGGTCATATAATGCGCCGAGAAGGTGGTCTTGAAACGCTGACTGTTGACGGCAAAGTCCAAGGAACCAGACCACGAGATCGAGTACCAACACGATGGACCGACATTGTAAATGGCCTGTTACATAGAGTTCTCTCCGTGTTACCACACTGAAGGCTTTGGATAGAGAAGAACGGCGGAGTATGGTTTATCACCTAGATGGCTGAATTATGATGGTCACGACACCCAGACATGAGGCAAAACAAATAAGGAATTGCAAGTGGGGACCTAGGAAAATAGCAAGTGCTCTGTGACTTACTGGACGCATTTATGCCCGAAACTGTGGGTGAAACGAGACGCAAGTTACCTTCCGCCAACAACGCAGTTCGAATCTCGCAAGTGTACAACTTTCCAGCTCCATCGTGGAGTGTGAATAGACAACAAAAGTATATCAACGTGGCTTTACACTGAATCGTTTTGAATACTTCGGAGAGTTCGTGCAATATAAAATTAATGGTGCACCCAAGGGAGCAAATATAACTTAAAGGGCCACACATGCCCCACACCAGCCTCTCTCTGCTTTTGTATTCGGTAGATGGTGGGTTCAGCAGCCCTGATGACTGTTTTCCGTAGTTCCCCATTTTCACAATAGGCAAATGTTGAGGTTGTGCCTTAACTAAAATCAAGACAGTTGACGTCCCACTCCTAGCCCTTTTCTATCCTATCGTTGCCGAAGATCGGAATGTGTTAGTGAGTGGTTAAACACCTAGGAAAAAAACGTCTTGGAAGTAGTGTCGCCTTTATCATAAACACCTTTCACCCTTTTTGGTCATAGGAAAGTGACCCATCACGCACTTGACTTCACCTGACCTGCTGACTAGGAGACCCGGACTCGAATCCAACCAGAGGAAGTATCAAATTCAGTCAACTGAGAAGCCTAGTGAATTGACATTTAAGGTAGACCTGTCCTCGCAAAACCCAAATATTTCCTTAAAAAAGACAGCCAAAGGTCACTAAGGAACGGGGTCTGTAGTATCATGGGGTACAATGAATGACCAGGCATAGTAACCAGAGTGGTGAGTGTTATCGGAAGTAGATAATGCTGTAACAGCTCTAACCAACTCAGCACTCCTGTACACGTAAGAAAATACTCTCAGGTTTTGAACACACCACAAAACAGGGCATTTGTAGCGTTCTCTGCCCACATGTCTTTATTCCGGCATGTCTGATGGTAAAATGCGTGATCGAATCAGAATTCAGGCTACTTTTTAAATCTGCTGTTCGAATAATGGCATAAGCATTCGTAGAACCAAACATAACCATCTTCAGGCATATCAGACAATTAATACTACTGTAATTACAAGAAGTAGTTAAAGCCATAGGTCTCAAGATTTGCTCTGATAAAAGCTGAAGTAATGATGTCTGATAGCCATAATACCACCGCATATTAAAATATACTGGAGAGATTATTCCTTCAATGGCGATGCATTAGAGAAAGAAGTCCTGAAATATCGGGCCAAACGCATGGAAACAGATTTTTCACCTCTGTAAACCCACTAATCAGTCTAGTTCAATCTTCTGACAGATCAAATACTGCATCTACACCATAGTAGTATGTCTTGAAGCTCCATATGCCGCCAAGTGCTTGGACCTCACTCAATACGGTGAAATGGAAAACATCCGAATAAAAGAGAGGAAACTCCTACGAAAGGTCCTCAGTTTTTAGGGCGAATATCGCCTAATGTAAATGCGAAGCTGCACTCTACACCTGAAAGTTCTCATGTACTATGACGAAGCGCCGTCTCCGTCTCTCTCTCTCTCTCTCTCTCTCTCTCTCTCTCTCTTTCTCTCTCTCTCTCTCATGCTTAACATCACATCAGAATATTATGCAAAATTCTTGATCTTCTGAGGATCATTCTAAGGATGTAGAAGAAGTATCTGACCGGTGCCTCTGAGGCAGCTATAATTAAGAGTTATTTCCCAAACAGGAACATTTACTGGAGAAGGCGTGAACATCCAGAAAACATGTGAAACGTAACTTCTATATGTCGAACAAGAGGATAAAGTTGTGAGTTAATGTGGTGTAATTAGAAAATTACAATTATTGTATCGCATTTTTAAGCTATCAATCTACTTGCCCTTCTGTCAATTTTCCCAGCTTCGCCGCCTTTCCGGAAACTACTGCCACACAACAAAGATAAGTTTGCCCGTAGGCACGCTGTATCTAGTTCTGGAGTCAGCAATAAAACTGTAAATCATAATATCATTGTATTTTGGGAGACATACAAATTCTCACGCCAATTAACCTGGCTTTAAGAGTTCCAATATTATATAATACCAAATATCACCATTAATGAGAACAAAAGTCAATAATATTACTGGCTAAATCTTTGCAAGCATTGTTTCAGCATGTTAGGAAAACCCGAATTATTGTCTCGAGCAACTTACAACGAAAAAGTTTGAGACACAGGTTCAAAGTTTATATGATATCAAATCTCAAGTTGACAGTGCTATTAGTTCACGGGTAAGGTGGGCGCCACTGCTCCTATGTGTTTGGGTTTCTAGTGAAGTAATTACTCTTAGTAATGATAAAGCATGCCAAATGTATAGTGAAACCTAATTTATATAGGCATTTCGTGCTCCAGTAGGCCTATTCTGATTTGCATCGGTTTTTAAATTTCACTGATGTCTCATTTTCCTCGGCGTAACTCTCGTCCGTTAAGAAATCAATTGTTGTTAATCTCTTCAGCGTCATATTCATCTATCATAGCAATGAATCCATATTCTTTTGAATAAAAAATCACTATTATATATTAGATTGGCCTACACGATATTATACTTTATGGAAGTAGATATACAGTGCGCTTATTTCATTCAGGTTGTTTAATGAAATGAAATTATGTAAAAAATCATCATGTAATTATTACATATTTTGTGATGCAACATAAGCTATGCAATTCTGTAGACATTGTAACTATACCGATTTTGAAACTTTTCTTGAGATATCAATAATAATAATAATAATAATAATAATAATAATAATAATAATAATAATAACCCAGAAATGTAATCAAAATGGATCTACCAAAGTTTAATAAAGCATGATAATTCTCTCTTTTATCTCAGGAAGTGTACATCACGCCGGGATGTGGCCACCTCACAAATGAACCAGAGACTAGAAGGTGTCCCACTAACAACTGAACATACTATACAGGGTATACCAAAACTCAACGGCAAAAATTTAGGAATGGATTCCTCACATAGAGAGAAGAAAACAGGTTTATGACAACATGGGTCCGGAGACGTATACTTACAGATTTATTCAAACTTTTGTATATTTACACCGTACGTCTCTAACGGCAGCTGAAACACTTTGAGCATGTATCAGAGGAAATGTTCAAAGCGACGACCTTCAGCTTGAATACAAGCCTCTGCTCGTCGTCGCATGGAGTTACGCACGCGATCAAAAATGCCTGGTGTAGTGCGTACTGCCTGAGAGGTTGTCACAATGCGCTCACATAAAATTGCTTTATCAGGAACAGGAGTCGCATACTCTAGAGACTTAACGTATCCCCACAGGTAAAAGTCCAGGGGGTTCAAGTCAGGAGAGCGTGGTGGTGGCCAAGCAATCTGTCCTCCTCTATCTATCCAGCGCTCAGGAAAATGGGCATACAGGTACCCGCGGGCAGCAGACTGAAATGTGCGGGAGCACTATCTTGCATTTTAAAAAAACATTTGTCGACGGGATGCAAGTGGCATGTCTTCCAAGTAATCAGGCAATGCAGTACGCAAGAAATTCGTGCAGTTCTGCCCAGTAAACCTATTCGGAAGAACGTAGGGTCCCAACAAGCAATCACCAACAATGCCTGCCCAAATGTTAATGGCGAACCTCTGTTGATGAGACGATTGGATGATTGCATGAGGACATGTAAATTATTACTAAAATTAATTTGTCACAAAGTCTGAATAAATCTGTAAGTATACGTTTCCGGACCAATGTTGCCATAACCTCTTCTCCTTCTCTCTATGTGAGGAATCCATTCCTAACTTTTTGCCGTAGAGTTTTGGTACACACTGTATATAATAACGATAAAAGTACATGGAAAAACACGGTTCGTCTTCTTAATAATTTTTTTCGTCCGTAATTAGAACATAATTTTCAAATGCTGCACATCAAAATGCAAAAAATATCCCAGCTTCTACATCTAACATATCAATTTAATTAATTCTGAATTACACGTAATATGTCTCAGTGTTGTGATATCTGTCTCAGTACAATAACATAGTTTGTGTCACTTTACAATGCATACAAACTCTAAGAATAATAAAGCTTGCAATTTGTATAAAAAATATTCACATAAATAAATGCAAATTATTTATTAAAGTAGGGTAGTATAAAGGTTATCAATATGGTGCCCAGAAAAATGCTTTGAAGACTATGCGAACATATGAACGATGAAATTAACTGACTGAAAAGTTTGAGACTGAACAAATGGCATAAAATACCATACTGAGGAAGAAATCAAAATGAGACAAGCAGCTGTAATTAGCAGCATGCAAGTTACTCTCTGTTACCAAGTATGTGGCTTCCGTATCACATTGATTTATAATATTCCTCATCACTTCTCTAGCTTCACTGTGAATTATTGTCTTTCCCTTTTTGCGTACGACAGACGTTACGCAGTCTCTACAAAACAGTTACACAGAAATAACAAGAGAAATGACGAGCAAGTACAATAATAACGGATAAATGACAACAACTGAGAAAGAAATACGAACGAAGAACAACGAAACAGCAAAAGTTGGATTACAACTGACAAGAGCGAAGTGCTGCCAGTAAAGTTTTTTCCTAGAAGAGACTCCAGCGATAATCGTTCCGCGATAGTCACTCAGCGATCATCGTGGAGGACTCCTCTTCTGAGTTTGCATGTTATCATTTTCCTACACCCTATGTTCGCTGAACGATGATCGCGGAGCGATTATCGCTGGAGTCGCTTCTAGGAAAATGTACCTTAAGGTAAATATAAAATCGCCTTGGTATTAGCGGGGTTGCTATGGTAACGATTACGTCAGTGGCTCTGCTGACGAAAACCCCCTCGCCCCGTGCCTCACCGGGTATCTGCATTCTCCTGATCTCCGAACACCACTTCCGTTTTAATGTATTTCGGTCAAATTTCTCAGTTAAATCTCACTGTGTTGATTTAGAAACTCACCAGAAGAGATCATTCACGATGAAGTTGTTGAAGACACCTGGAAAAAAAGAAAAAAACACAACATCAAAATACTAATTATAAATACTAATATAAATGCACTACAATAAAAGAAACCGAGATGGTAAGAAAATGCAGAATGATTAATCCTTAAAGTAAGCAGTATTGAATTGAACTTAAAAATCCCGTAAAAAATTATTCTTAGAATAACACAGAATCTGCATCTACTAATTCTATAGCCTAGGGCTGTTAAACTTCCGGGTTACTTATAGTGATGGACTGCTTCTGGAGTTCACTGAACTGAATTGAATGGATCGTTCTCGCTAGCAAGGTACAGTTCAGGCCAGCGGCGGTGGTGGTGGTATCCTCATATGGCGACTGTCCACATGGAATGACATAGGACCTTACGTACGTACATCTGACAAAACCCACACCGGTGAGCGTTACAGGAACCTGCTGGCAGATCACGTTCACCCCTCTGACCGCCTCCCGAATTGTGTGACTGACTAGTTCGATGAGCACTCCACGGACGTGAAGACGCTTGCCTGGCCCCCGAGAAGCCCCGATCTCAATCCCATTGAGCACACGATTGTGGGATGCTGTCGAGAGAGATGTGCGTGCCCCGGACTCTGTTCCGACCGTCTTCGTGGATGGTGGGAGGCTGTGCAACGATCATCGATCGGTATGGCTCCTCAACGCTTCCGGTGTCTTGTCAGGTATCTCTAATTCCGTTGCTCATCATTATACAAAAGTCAAGGTCGATATCAAATGTACAGACAGTTCCAGTACTGGAATGTAAAAACGAAAGAACACAATTCAGAAATTACTACTGTTCTCGCATAGAGGAACAACTGTCCCGTCACTGATCAGGCAGTTTTTGACAAAGTGAATTAGAGTTTACAATAACGTATTTCATAAGGAATGAGCTGTTTAACTGTGGACAGCTTAGACATCAAAATGGGCAGGAAATAAAGGTTTTGTTTCAATTATGCGCTTATGACTTCGTGCGATGTATAAAGAAGCTATTTCTGATATATACAGTGACTGAGTAATCGGAGATATTTTACGATAACTGGTTGCGTAGTGTAGTTGGTCAGGCCTTCTATGCTCAAGGCAGCGAGATCGAATTCTGCCTCTGTTGGCATGTAAGAGAGCTTCAATGCGAGACACCCGAGTCAGGTTGGATCTACTGGTACGTTAAACAAGCTCCTTTAGGAAGAAAAGTAAAAGCAAACCCATAAGGAGAGGACATTAAATTATTATTATTATTATTATTATTATTATTATTATTATTATTATTATTATTATTATTATTATTATTATTATTATTACTACCGAGCGGAGTGGCCAAGTGTGTTAACACGCTACGGATAAGGAACAAGCTCAGCATTCGGAAGAATAGTGGGTTCAAACTCCACCGTCGGCTGTACTAAGAATGGTTTTCCGTGGTTTCTCATTTTCACTTCTAGGCAAATGCCGGGACAGTTCGTATTCATAAGTCACATCCAATTCCTTCCAAATCCTTACTCAACTGTTTTCATCATCATTAGCTCAACTGAGGTTGGTGTAAGGAAGGGCATCCGCTCGTAAAAACATGCCATATAATTTCATCTGACCTCATCCCGGACCTCGTATTAGGAAACGGGACTAGGTCGAGGGGCAGACATACGTATACATGCTATGGCTAATCACGACCTTCTTACCTGCATGAGGGAGCTACGTTCTTCTGCCGAGTCCTAGGGTGCACACTTAACTATACGAAAAGGATGTTTATTTATCGAGATCAATATCCCGTATTATTTTCCCAAAAAAACATGCAAAGCAAAGCAAGGCAATCTCCGTACAGGCCATGAAGCACCCGGGAAGTGTGAAAGGTAAAGGCTTCCACTATCCGTAACCTCGTCACTTTGTGGGGTATGGTTAGCTCTACGCCCGGCCGCCTTTGCCCCCAATTATTAACCTGGTACTCATGTTTGGTGTAGGCTGAGTGAACCTCAGGGCCATGTGCACTTCCGGAAGAGGAAATCTCGTTTCTTAAATTTGTCGATTTCCTGACGGGAAACCGAACCCACGCCTTCCGGGTGAACCGAGCACGCCTTTACCACCTCGGCCAGGAACCCCTAAACAAAATATATGTAATAGTAATAAGGCAGGCGTCGTCTACCTCGCAAAATTCAATAAAAGAGTATCAGAATGCAGACGGAGAAGTAGTTCACTATGATTTCTTGGCCGCTCATCACCAATGCAATGGAACAAGCAGTACACTCTCTGAGGGAACTTCACTTCAGGCTAGAACAATCGCTGGGTGCTGCATGCGTGTTGCGTGCGTGCGAGCTAGTCGGTCGATCTGCCCGACATTTGAATAGGTATCTCGGGCAGGCGTTCTAGCGATAGGACGGCAGCGCAATTGATGGGCTTCCTGGGCCCGCAAGGCCAGATTGCATTCATCACGCGTAGAGCAGACTTGTCTGCCAGCCTTAAGGCCAAGGGTGGATCATAACAAGAAAATTAACTAGCCTCAAAAACACAACTTAAGTGATCTATCGATTTTGTCACTGAATAACTTAAACCTATAGTATTCCAGTCCTTAAGTAAATAATAATAATAATAATAATAATAATAATAATAATAATAATAATAATAATAATAATAATAATAATAATAATACTGTAAGGGCGTGTGGCCTCCGGAGAGGCCTAGTTTAGGTCTTATAGTGTTACTGTTGATCAGTTTTATACGAGCTTTAGATATTGTAGGACTTCACATTTAGTTTTCTTTCGACTCTGCGATATTAGAGCACTTTATGTAAAGGGAGTCCTGCCTCTTTCATGACTCTCTTGTCTTATTCTTCAAGTGATCGTTTCTTTACGGTTTCTTTCTCATTTTTATAATCATCTTCTCAATTTTCCTCGTTGATATAGACCGATGACCGCGCAGTTTTACACCCTAAGATAATCATGACTAAATTCATCGTCAGCGTTGATATCGACTAAGCAACAGCAATCTAAATTCATGAATTCTATTATGCCCATCACAGTCAGTACGGTAAAATGTTTTAAGACATAAATGATTGTAAATTTTATTCTTTATAACTTTTGCCATGTAGTACTTTTCAATAGGACCAGTAATAACATAGGTACCGGTATTTAAAAATTACATTTTAGGCACCTTCCCCTAATTTACCATTTCATTCAGCGTAAATAACACAGAAACCATGCGCATCTTTCCACGTTAGAGTCAAGACCTACTATTCTATAATTATATTTATATTTCCACAGACCTAACAATAACGCCCGCTACTGGGAAGTTTCTAGAAGCTCGAGCAAATGGGTCTGTTTACCAAAAATGAGCCATTAAATATTACTCAACAAATTGGGATATCAATTTTAGGCTATATAGGAACAAAGGAAGGATTTTGCCCGAAGGATAATGTAGTGATTGGTTCCTTTTGTACAGAAGCTAATTATCTGTTGTAAACAGTGTCGACTACGACAGATTACTATAGAGTTTATGAATATCACTGTTTCAGGTATGAAATCGAAATAACTATTCACTGGTTTGTTTGAATTACTACCGTAAAAACAACAGCGTGCTAAATTTATTTTTAAGTTAAGACACAACACTGTCCGATATCCTATATTAGTTTCAAATAAATCAAAATGCAACTGTTTAAACAAGGGATTGGAAAAAGGGCCCCGAAAGCTTTAAATAAGGCAGCATATCATAATTTTCCTTGAATCGCTGTAAAAATCTCAGGAAAGGTTAACATTCAGAACGTCTTATAAAATTCGAACCTCTTTTTCTCACGCCCCTCTAGCTAACACACACGAACGAATACGCAAGTTGGTCAAGAGTGTACCGGGAGGTACACCTCTTCTCCGTTCATTCAAAATTAGCGCCTTAAGAATCTCCTCTATTGATCAAAAAGTGAAACTGATACTACACGAACTTGGAACTTTAATCAGAAGATGTCACCACTGAAATATTAAGTGACTTTGTTACTGTGTTGTTTCCTAAACTAATTGAATTTCTCCTTGTTTTGTTCTGCTATATATCAAGAAGTTCGGACATTTTTCCACAGTTGACGCTACCAAAAAAACTCTGATCATGCACTCTGGTGCAAGGTGAATGAACTTATAATTTACAGAAGTTTTGTATTTCTAGGTTGTCCATAACTGAATCTCTTTTTGGATTGGCAACACTTCCTTTTCTTTCCACCAGTTTTGAATCGGACCAATAATAAATGTTTGTAATTAATTTTCAACCAATCCCGCATTTCTTGTTCACTCTGAATCTGCCAATAAAACTTAAGTGGGTGTGTCCTGATTAGTCTTGAATGAACTCGAACCTTCCCTGAGGGTATATAAACTGCGGCTTTTCATGTTTCCTTGTCAACTGATCATCGTCTTTATAAGTGTGTGTGTTAAGGCAAGAGGCGGGGCCGCCTCTTTCTTCGGTCACCAGAACATCTATGAGGTAATGGCCACATAAAATCATTCCTTCTTGCTACCTTGGCAGTTTTATTCGAGGGGAAGGTCCGAATCTTTAATGTGACAATACTTTTCTAAAATGTACCTTTTCTTTCGGCTAACTTCATAAAAACTTTAAGTGTAAATCGGGGATAGAGAGTGAGTTACCCTCTCGAGCTCCCCTTCATCTTGCTTTGAGATGACTACGTTTTGCAACCTTTCTGTAATAAGATATTTCCATGCGAGCCACCTCAGTAGTTTGGGAATAGCCTCTGTTTCATCGGCCGAGAACTCTGTAGGATTTTAATTTTTTGAAATTATCTCGGAGCGCAGTTTTCGCCTCCATTCAGTTTGTGTTCGGGCCATTTATTAAACTTTTTTTTTTCGCAAAGGCCCTGTAGGTTGGGTACTAGATACCCCTGTATTAAACTATTGCTATTTGTAATTCAGAGAGTAACATTTTGAGGTAATATTGCCTTGAGCGGGTTGTAAGAAACAGAGCTTGTTAGCTCTTTTCAAGTTTTGTAATAGTAATGAGTGCCTCTGGAAGGCTAGATATTTGTATTTTGGGAGCAAGTGCTCTTGAATTTGGGGATTTCTGCCCTTTATTAAAGGATTCCTTATTTTTAATAAAAGTTTTGTAAACTGGGTCCAGTATCTCTGGAATTGTAAAACTAGGGGCTTGAAGCCCAGAATCTGCAAAAATTACCAATCTTGTATTTTCCTAGTCTTGTTTCAAGATTGTCATTGTACCTGATGTTTCATTGTTATGAAAAATTGGTAAGTTTGAAGTTCTAAAAGAAATATAACCTTCAGTTCAAGTTTTAAATTAATTTTGATACTGTAGAAAGATCCATTCACCCCGGCACCTTCTTTAACCTCTTCCTGCTCCACAGGTATCCCCGTAACAAAGAGAATAAAACTCGACCTTCGAACATCAGAGAGAATTGTATTTTTGAAAATGTTGGTAAATTTTAAATTCAGTTATGAATTACAAACGCTATAACAATTCTATGTCGAGCAACCAAACGAGGATGTGTTCTCTCATTCTGATCAATTAACAGATCTTAACAGGTCATCATCATCATCATCATCATCATCATCATCATGCGTTCAGTATGACATGTCTGCTTCCACTGTTCCCAATCTTGTGCCTTTCTTTTCATGTTTTTTTTTAAACTTCCTTCTCACAGGTCAGGTATAAATTTTGTCCTCCGACCCTTCTTCCTTCCCTCAACAGTTTCTTCGAGGGCATCTCTCAATGAACTGTCTCTTCTGAAGTGATGCCCAATCCACGTCTTTCTACATTTGGTCACTGTTCTTATAGCCCGTCTGGCGGCCATGATCGTACGTCTATACGGTCTAATACCGTGAATATCCTGTTCGAGTCCCGTTCGTGGAAAAATGTTGTCCGGCAGTGTAGGAGAGGTAGTGGCATAACATTTATAATTACTACATTGCGTGTCAAAAGCCAGGATTCAATTCCAACCTCATATGCCACTATTGGTGGTGATTCGTCCGTCGCATGGGGGCGGGTATATTCGACAGGAATAGGCTATATGCCGACACCGAGTTTCAACCTCTCCCAACATCATCGTCTTCTCCTCAAACCCAGATGCCCAGGTTGCCCATGGGTGTCAAATAGACCCGCACCAGCCGAGTCGAATATGTCCTCGGAAACTCCCAGGACTAAAATAAATAAATAAATAAATAAATAAATAAATAAATAAATAAATAAATAAATAAATAAATAAATAAATAAATAAATAAATAAATAAATAAATAAATAAATAAATAAATAAATAAATAAATAAATAAATAAATAAATAAATAAATAAATAAATAGTTTTTATTAAACTTCTCTCTTCCCCTTTTTGAGCTAGAACCTCCTTGTTCGTAACCTTATCACTCCATACTACTTTAAGCATACTTCTCCATACGCACATCTCAAAGGCTCCGTATTTTATTTTTTTGATGGCGTAGGCCTCCGATCCGTAGAACAGCTCACTCCAGACGCAACAATTAGCCAGCCGCTTCCGTAATTCTAAGCTCATTCTCCGGTTAGTAATTATCACCACTTTTGTCTCTCTCTGGAAAAATAAATGGAGAATGCTGTAGACTAATCCAAGACCATGTTCCACAGGTTGCTTTATGGATAAGAGTTTTTTTTTAAAACTGAAATAACTGCAAGTCGTAACAACTTGTGGACTGTGACATACGAATTTTATGTCATCGTAAAATGGAATGGCGTGTAGTGACGTAAACAGAATCGCACACAAGTTGTTCTGCGCGGGGAAGTCAGTAGCGACTAATTCACATCACTTCGGCGGGAATATGCTTTTATCTCCATAGAGAAATATAGCATAAATCTGTCACTTGAGTATACTGAAATCAAAGGATAATAGAAAGAACGAACTAGAAGATAACAGAAAGAACGAACTATCTGCCGTAACACCTTAATGCATCCGGTGTAAGGTATATCGGTTCAGAACTTCACCTAAGGCAAGTATTTCTTAAATTATAATTTAGTGGTGAAGGGCGACTAAGAGTAGTCTAAAGAAAAGGCCATTCTGCCAAAATGCAGTCGTAAATGAACGATAAAATTCCATGCGACACTTAACGTTTGCTAGAGAACAACCAGGGATATTCAGTATACTGCCTAGTCGGTCAGGAGTACTCCTAGTTGAATGTTCTGTCCAGAAATGTAATATGTCTTCTCTGTTAATCATAGGTATACATTTAAGCAGAGCGGTCCACGGAAGCTGCCCTGGAGCTTGGTTTGGGGCATAGACGCGAAGAGGGACCATGATAGGAAGCGCGGTATGACTGAGTACACTGCGCATGACTGGGTGCATTAATTCATTAAATGCAATTTGTTATTCTGCGAAGTATTTTTATACTTTCGAAAACTTTCTCCTAAGAATTCCGCGTGAAGTTACCTTTCACTATAACTTATTACGAAGATATATTTACAGAGAGAATATCGAACAGATAGCCATCCGCAATGCCTTTGCTGGCGAGACCTAGTATTTACAGTGTACTATGTCTTCTGGTATGGACTAGAGTAATTTTGTTAGTTTCATTGATCTGTCTCAGTCTTATCCTTGGCTTTTACATTATGAAGGTGACTAAGGTATGAGCGAAGTTAGTAATGCCATTCCTTATGCAGCCAGTCCCTGCTATGAATGGTGTGAAAATGTTGCTCATAGGGTCGGTTGGAGCATGTATTTCGATGATGATGATGCTTGTTGTTTTAAGGGGCCTAACATCAAAGGTCATCGCCCCCTAATGGTACGAAATGAAATAACAAAAATTGCAAAAGCATCCACTGACCAAAATAAAAATAAAATATGGCATGAAGAATGAATGGATGGACAGGAACTCAACAAAACACAAAACAAACAAACAAAAACCAGTGGATCGGACTCAATACAGATCGAAAATAACATTATTACCGACCAAGGAACCACTTATAAAGCACAATGATGCTTGGTGTCTAAAGGGGGTGCAAAATCCACGTCTAAGGCCCCACAGAATGGTACATGTCGCGAGTAAAATAGAACCATGGTATGTGTCATGTTGGGGTATTAATCAGAAGTAGCGAAGATTCACGGTGTTCCACAAAAGATGGTACTACTCACAAGTATTGCAATACGTACAAGTAACGCAGACCTATGGTGTGTCTCACACAATGGCGCAACTCATAGCCAACGCAAACCGAGAAGGTTCCCCACCTAGGTGAACTAAACACGGGCGCCGGTATTCCCGTGGTGTTCCTCACATAGTTGGCACTAATCACAGGCAACGCAGACCCACGGTGCTGCTCATATAGTGGTACAACTCACAGGCTACGTCCAGACCCGCGGTGTTGCTCAAATGGGTACGACTCACGGGTACTGGAATCCACCAGGCCAGGCTTTTACTGCTACTAATCACAAACCTATTTCGTACCGAATTTAGTGGTACTACTCGCAAGTACAGGCAACCTATGGTGTTCCCCGCGTGATGGTACAATTCAAAATTAGTTTCATGGTTCTAATTCAGTCAGCCCTTGGTCGCCCCTTTTAGTCGCCTCTTACGACAGGCAGGGGATACCGCGGGTGTATTCTACATGTGCGTCCCCCACCCGCTGGGGGTAGTGTGTTTGGTCCGCGAGAGGTATTTTATTTCCCTCAAGTCCGCCGGCAAGCCGGTTAGGACCCCCCTATCCGCCACCTGGGACGCGCCACGTGGGAGTATCACCTCTCCCCCTGCTACGCCTTCGTAGCAGGTTCGTGGAGCATGTATTTCAGTGGGCTTGGCAGACAAATATGTAATAGCAACTTCTGACTCAGTGAGGAAACCAACGGGACACTACCTCACTCCTCATTTCCCTAGCACGCCTCTTCAGTGATGCCTAGGCCATATGACAGCTGATGGCAGAGCTGTTGAGGATCCAAACAGCTAAGGACTGAACATACAGCCACCCCGATTAGGCAATGTAATCGATCGGCCTTCTAATCAGTTCACACTGAACAATATTTATGACAATGAATTTTATACATTTGCTATGTTTTATTTATATGTTTCTAGCAAGAAGGTTATATCTGGTAGCCTATGTTTATCTGTTGGATTTCCTGTCCTTTATTGAAATTTGAAGCGTTTTCACAGTCATGTCGTGGAATACAGGTGATCTCTGGTAATTGATAGCGAGTGTTTTAGTATCGAATTTGCTCTAGCCTGGATGGTGGATTCAGATGCTTTGATCTTCCTCAAGAAGTTCAGAGTTTCTTCAGATATAGTCCCTCTGACACCAACCACTTCCCATTTTTGTATTTTGTATTTTCTTTTAAGGTCCTCACAGCATAGTTCGTAGATTGCCTACTTCCCATCACAGATGTTTCTTGACTGGTGTTCGTTGTTCTCAAATCTCACAGTTGGATCGATCACCACAGCTGCTCCGTTAGTTCGGTCGATCACTATGATGTGAATTCGACGTGTTATTCCGTCTTCGGAGAGGCATACAATTTCTTCATTAACTTCGAGATAATGTTGTCTACGAAGGGTTTCCGCGATCATAGAACGCACAACATTTGATTTTAACAAACCGATAATTTTACAAAGGATATATTACATTTGGCGTAATTACATCACTGCATCACAAAATGAATAAAAGGAGCATTTTCTTACAAGAGTGCACCTTAATCTCCAAAGATATGTCTACTGTTTGTGTCTATGCTGTGAAACGTGAAGTATCTGGACAGATCGATCTACTTGAATGCAATCGAATTACTTCTCTTAACAGGTCCTCAAACATTTCTGCACGATTCTCTTCTTCATTTGAAACATGCATAGCAGAATGTTAATTTTTATAGAGACGTTCTACATTTTCTTTCTCGTGATGAAAATAACACACATCAAATATTTCGGCCATTTATCGAGAGAAATCCTTCGGAGATTAACTTCCTGAGCCTCTACTTTCACACATGATGGCAGCGTCCGTGTCCATATTGCAAGGTTAAAGGAACTAGAATTGATCACTCCAGCTAAACCTGTGCAGCGCCACAAAACTCTATTGCGCAATCGCAACAGTATGCCCTCTGCCCTGCTCCCACGCCGCTAACAAGCCCTCGATGCGGGTTGTCCATGGGCACGGCTCGATTATAGGATAGGCCTAGTTCACTGCCAACGAACTGGTTGATGTACACGGATATACGTTTATAATAGAGCTGTTATTGATTACACTGGCGGCATGGTAGATGTCCTTATAGTTTTTCAAAATGCTATTTATTCGGGGCGTCGACCTACGAAGGTCTTTTGCCCCTATTTGCACCATATGTTGTGAACCTGCGTGTATTTGGAAATGGCGGAAGTGTAGTGTTGAATGTGAGGAAAGGAACATTAAGGATGACACAAACCCCCAATCCCCAGGCCAGGGATATTAATCATTTACAACTAAAAACCCCTGACCCGGCCGGGAATCGAACCCGTGGTCGCCGGGCGACAGACGGACGCGTTGCCCCCCCCCCCACACACACACCGCAGGGCCGGACTGACCTTATTGTTACCCGACTGTTACTGTTCGTAAGTTATAGAAGACATCTAGAAACAAATCTCTGAACACTGTGAAGGAACTACTAACGTGGCTTCTTTCCGATATTGTAGTGCTTGGCCAGTTCCTGTTCTTTCAGCGAGAACTTGACCTCCACAGCTTCAGATGCAGAGAGGGGAAAGAAAGCTGAAAGACCCAAGTTCTCACTAAAAGAAGAAACCGGCTGGGCCCAAAAATTGGAGAGAAACCGCCGAGTCACACCGTTGAATGGGAATTGAACTTAACATTCTATAACATTCCATGGTAGTCTCAAAGTACGTGTCCAAAGGTCTACAGCCGTGCATGTAGTTTAAAAGCTCAGGGCGAGGTCGTCAATTGCCCGGTAGGTAACGCACACTTCCAACTGATATCACACCCCAGCGCTAATACATTTAGCACAATAATATTAGGCAGATTGAGATTGATAACCGATATTCTGTGTTAGAATAAAATCGTCCTTCCTCTCTAACCAATTTGAGATTTTCCTTAAAGGTACCCAGCAGCATTAACCGTCAATCTGTTATTCAAGTCCATTAAACAATAAAATGAAATATTGTGGAAATAGTAAATCCCGTAGACAGTGAAGGCAAGAAACCGTCCGTACAGTTAAAATGGGACTGTCAAATGTGTCACAATTTTACCGTAATTACGCCACCTAAATGAAAAGCCACAACCTATTTCCAGTCATTCGACCGGTCAGTAATGGAATGAATGAAGCCGCCATCTAGCGGAGAGGATAGGAATTGTGCCGGTTGACGAAGCCTATCGCACTCCTCTGGGGCAATGATTAATGACTGATAGATGAAATGAAATGATATTGGAGAGTGTTGCTGGAATGAAATATGACAGGGAAAACCGGAGTACCCGGAGAAAACCTGTCCCGCCTCCGCTTTGTCCAGCACAAACCTCACATGGAGTGACCGGGATTTGAACGACGGAACCCAGCGGTGAGAGGCCGGCCCGCTGCCGCCTGAGCCACGGAGGCTTCCACAGGTCAATTGTTGCGACTGATAACGCAGTGATATTTTATGTTTAGGTCTGTTGATTAAGAAAAAAAGAAGACAACTTTTTTTTTCTGCAAGTAGCGGAACGAAATGCATTTGTTGCCGCCACGTTAACACCGAATTTTCACGAAATAAGAACAAATTTTACGACAAAGCTAAATATTCGCGATCAATACGCAAACATGTATTTTTATTTATTTCCTAAGATAATTTTGCACTGTAAATCACTGTAGTTGCCAGTATCCAACGCGGATAGCGAGATAACGTTTTTTCCAAAATACAACCTAACACTGTTCGATTGGAGATGGAGAATGAACTTTTGTTACAAGTAGTGTTACAGTATGGTGATGCAAAATAAAAGGAACTGCTCTATTTCACAATTATCTATGTATAAATTTATTTCATATATTTTTAAAATTTGATTTACGTCGCACAGATTCATAATACAGGTCTGATGGCAAAGATGGCATAGGACAGGATTAGAACTGGGAAAGAAGAGACCGTGGCCATAAAAGGTGTGAAAATGGGAAACATAGAAAACTATTTCCAGGGCTGCCAGCAGAAGGGCTGGAAAAGCAACCATCTTGTCAATGAAAGCTAATAACTATATGCCTCAAACCACGTAGCCAGATCGCTCTTTCATATATTTTTAAGCTGCACACTGAAATATTGTTAAAGAACAACCTCTTCCCATTTTATTGCATTTTCGAGTGTCAAAAATTGAGGTCAATAAATAGGCTTATTCATCATCATAATTTTACAGTTCCGGTTTCCCGAGTACTATTGACGTATTATTCACTGAATTGTCGGGCTTCTTGGCTGAATGGTCAGCGTACTTTTTTCTTTGCTAGTTGCTTTAAGTCACACCGACACAGATAGGTCTTATGGTGACGATGGGATAGGAAAGGCCTAGGAATGGGAAGGAAGCGACCGTGACCTTAATATAAGGTACAGTCCTAGCATTTGCCTGGTGTGAAAATGTGAAACAACGGAAAACCATCTTCAGGGCTGCCGACAGTGAGGTTCGAACCCACTATCTCCCGGGTGCGAGCTCACAGCTGCGCGCTCCTAACCGCACGGCCAACTCGCCCGGTGGTGAATGTACTACTAGGCCTATATTCTATATTTCGAATTGAGTATTTTACAATAACGTTATCGATTTTACGTCCCATTAACTAGTTTTACGGTTTTCAGAGATGCCAAGGGTGCCGGAATGTTGTCTCGCAGGAGTTCTTTTACAGCTGACGTATCTGAGCACCTTCAAATACCACCGGGGTGAGCTAGGATGGAACCTGTCAAGTTGGGCTCAAAAGATCGGCTGAGTATTTTATTTCATGTTTTCTTTATTATTTTTAACATCGCATACTCATACAGGTCTTATGGTGGCGATTGGATTGCATTTTCAACTGTCAAAATCTGAGGTAAGTACATATGGCTCGGGAACCGGGTGTTCCGTGTTTGTCCAAACACATTCCTCATCACATTCACATCACACAACCACAACAAAGAACGCAGTAATAAATACATTCCACCACATAGGGTTGGCATCAGGAAGGGCAGCCGGCCGTAAAACAGGGGTCAGGCTCACATGTGCTGTATAGTCCCCACTCCGTAGCCGCGCTCCACTAGTATAAGAAAAGCGGCAGAATATGATTCACTTCATTATTGGCATATGACTGATATACTGGCTCAAAGCTAATCGCGATTTTTTTTTGCGAAATCACATTTATTATCATTTTTATAATTTTATTATAATTTAATTAACAAATACCACGAAATTTTAAAATTTTATCAGGAAAAGGCCGTACTATGACCATAAGTCATGTCAATAGTTTTAAACAGAATTTTGAAACTACAAGGACGTGAGTTTTCATTTCGAGAACCTTAAATGTGCTGGAAGAGATTCAAACCGCTACTGCCTCACTCAGGGACGATGTCACTGGACTCATGCCCCCAAGCAAAGAAAAGAAAGGGCATTAAAGGCGAGAACAGAAAAGTCTTCCTAGGTCTCACAAATCTAAAGCCGCTAGGCTGGCGACGGCAGAGGACAAGAGCTGACCAACGAAAGTTTGGCAAGAAAATTGAAAGGGAAGAGTTTGGCATCAGTAAGTGGATTGCATATTCAGTTGTAGCCTTGTGATTCGCACTTATCAGAGAGACCCTCCGTGTTCCTTGTTTTATTTTACCAGTACGTTTACTATCGACAGTTTGTAATTACGAACGAAGGTAAATGAACGGAAGCGTTAACGATACCATTATTTAGAAGATTCTAGTTGGTCTGATGAACTCTACCGAAATATGCTTTAAAACGATGACGAAAAAACTGAATACAGAAACGAGAAGTGCTTGATGTTTCAGTCATAAGGGCATTGGCAGTTCAGTAAATATTGTTCAGAGAGAAGAGAGGTTACCGAGCCCAAAAAGAATTGAAGTCCATAACTTGTAGTAACATGAGTTCGCTGGTTGGATCTTCAACAAGCATATGCAGAGGTTATGCGGTCCTAAGGAAATCGCAAAACTCACAGCAGCGCTATAATGAGGTATTATTACGTAACGTGAGGAGTGATTTGGAGAGCCATTACTTTCTTCACTGAACCGAAAGAAAACGAAACACCACGACATTATGATCAACACAGCATTTATACGCCATGCTAAGAAAGTCATCACTCAACATCATCCATAAAGTAGGCTTTTCCATACTATCACAACCATTCATAAGAGAAATACGTCAGTAAACGCAGTGAAAGCTATATGTCAATACACGATTATGAAAATATCGTATCCCCTGAGAAATTGCAATATTAATCATGTTTTCAGTCTAGTAACAGGATTCATGACTAAATGGTTAGCGTAGTGGCCAGGGGTCCAAGGGGTCTCAGGTTAGATTCCCGGCCGGGTCAGGGATTTTAACTTCCAATGGTTAATTCCCCTGAGTCGGACACTGGGTATGGTGTGTGTGCCGTCTTCAACAACAGAATTCATCATAGGTAGGGCCCCATCCACCCAGACGCGCACGTCGCCTACAGGTGACAATTCGTAAGACCTGCACAAGGCCTCTCCGGAAGTCATATGCATTTATCATTATTTTAGACTGGACAAATATGTTTTTTTAAGGGATGAAAAGTAGGTAGCAAAGCTGTCCAGAAAGCACATCATTTGTAGCAGAGAAGTGGCTGTGAGAATGTGTTGCACTGTCGGTATGGTCGAAAGGTGAATACCGTGCGATTATCCGACATAACTGACTGTCGCGCAATGCTTTGATGGAATGGCTCCTGTACTGGAGAAATATTGTCCACATCGAAAAACTACTTATCACTGGTACGAAGAATTCCGGAGGGGGAATTATAAATTGAAGAAGATCCTCGGTACCTTTCACCGATAAAAACATTGAGGCCGTGAAGAAAATATTGCATCAGGGCAGGAGTCTGCCATTTCAACAGACAGAAGAGAGACTGCGCATCCTTGCATCAGCTATTCATTCAATTCACGATCACCTCAATATTAGAAAGCTTTGTTCTCTTTGGGTGCCCCATTCACTTTCGGAGGAACAAAAGGCGCATCGTGTGAAATATGGCCGGGAAATGAAAAAAAAAAAAAAATTGGAAACAGAACTAACCGCAATGTGAATAGAATCTGTACAGGCGGTGAAACTTTGTTTTATTATTACGAGTACTAACAAATGTTCAGAACGAAGTGTGAGTATTTGAAGATGAGAGTGCTCTGTGAGTGTCCGAAGTCAAGGTCGGAGAAGAAAAGGATGATGGCGGTGATCTTCCCAGAAAAGGGTATTGTGACCCGAACTGCGTTGGACACTCAGCGCACAGTGACTGTTAAGTGGTACAGCAAGACTGTCCCCCACAAGTTATCCCACCTCTCAAGATGCTTCATGTAAAGTCAAGCTCAATACTTGGTTCCAGCACCATTACAATTCTCCAGCGCACTGTGAGGATTGGCTGTGCTTGATCACCCTCAATGCCGTCCTGATCTTGCACAATGCGACTTCAGACTCTTTCCGGAAGTAATGAAAGGAGCTTTTGACAGCGTGGGATCTGAAGTATGGAAAAACACCACAGAAAAAAAAAAGACAACTTTGGTTTAGTGACTGACCTCGACGAATGGAGAAGTGTATTCAGTGTGGGGGAGATTTTTTTTAAAAAAACTATGGAAAGTGCATTCGCATTGAAAAACGTTCCTAGTGACCTTTGTATATGGATATTCAGTAGCACAGAAGTAAACAGGAAAAGAGGGAGATTGTAATGAATGACGTACTCATTGTTTGCACTCGTAGCTACCATACACGTAAATTGGAGCCCAGTGAGGAACATAAAACGTGATGATGACAACTTAAATAGCTGTCTTTCAAAATCTCGAATGAAGGTTTAAAATTCGGTAATATCTTTCACCAATTATTACTCGTAATGTGACATCTTCGGAATCCACTACAGATTCAATGTGCAAATCGCTGGAAGAACTGAGTCGAGCATATTCCTTTACATTACTCAGGTGTTATGCTTTGTTTCTATATGGAAACAAAGGTGGCAGCGGGGGAGGGGAGGTGATTTTAAATTATGAGGAGAAATTTCAGGTGATAATTCCTGCCAGGACAAAGAAAAAAAAATATCCCTATGCAAGAGTCCGGGAATGCAAGTATACCGAGGTAGATGGCAGTACTCTGCTCACGACGAGGAACATAATACATAAATACACACATCATTATAGACCGTTATGCCTTCCAACGTTCAGTCTGCAAGCCTCTGTGAATTAACTAAATGTTGCCACAATCCTCTATTTGCAACTAGTGCTGTGGCCTCATTTAGTTCTATACCTCTTATCTTTAAATCGTTAGAAACTTAGTCTAACCATCATCGTCTTGGTCTCCCTCTACTTCTCTTACCCTCCATAACAGAGTCCATTATTCTCCTAGGAAACCTATACTCCTCCATTCGCCTCACATGACCCCACCACCGAAGACGGATAATGCGTGCAGCTTCATCCATCGAGTTCATTCCAAACTTAGCCTTTATCTCCTCATTCCGAGCACCCTCCTGCCCTTGTTCCCACCTGTTTGTACCAGCAATCATTCTAGCTACTTTCATGTCTGTTACTTCTAAATTATGAATAAGATATCCTGAGTCCACCCAGGTTTCGCTCCCGTAAAGCAAAGTTGGTCTGAAAACAGACCGATGTAAAAATAGTTTCGTCCGGGAGCTGACTTCCTTCTTACAGAACATTGTTAATCGCAACTGCGAGCTCACTGCATTAGCCTTACTGTACCTTGATTCAATCTCACTATATTACTGTACCGGGAAGTACACCTCAACGCCACGCATTCAAAATTAGCGCCTTAATGAACTCCTCTATCGAACTAAAGTGGAAACTACTATAACTGGAAATTGGAACTTTAATCAGAAGATGTCACCACCGAAATACTATGTAATTTTGTTATTGTACAGTTTCCTAAACTGAGTGAATTTCTCCTTGTTTTGTTTGCCATTCATCAAGAAGTTTGGACATTCTCCCATAGATGACACTACAAAAAATTTATGATCATGCCCTCTGGTGCTAAGTGAAAGAACGTATAATTTAAAGAAGTTTTGTATTTCCAGGTTTTTGTAACGGATTGATGTTCATTTATTTTTGGGTTGGCAATATTTTCCTTTTCTTTCCGCCAGTTTTGAATCTAGCCAATCCCAAATTTCTGTTATTAATTTTCAACCCATCACAGGCTTCTTGTTCGATTCTGTGTAACTTTGGCCAATTGATCGACGTCTATCTGAGTGTGTGTGTGTGTGTGTGTGTGTGTTAAGCAGGAGGCGGGCGGCCTCTTTCGTCGGCAGCTAGAACATCTACATGGTAATGGCCACATAACTTTATTCTTTCTTGCTACCTCCGCAGTTTAACCAGAGGGAAAGGTCCGACTCTTTAGTTATGTAACAAGCTTTTCTAAAATGTAACTCTCTTCCGGATAATGTAAAAACCTTCATAAAATCTTTAACTCTAAATCGGGGATAGAGAGTGGAGTACCCTCTCGAGCGCCCCCTTCATGTTAGTTTGAGGTGCCTACGTTTTTTGTAACCTTTCGTTTCTGCAATGTATTAAAGTAATTTCTATACGAGTCACCTCAGTAGTTTGGGAACAGCCCCTGTTTCATCGGCCTAGAGCCCCTTAGGTTTTTTCAGTGTTCACATCTAAGAGTGCAAGTATATGCCTCCATTCATTTTGTGTTCTGGCCATTAATTTAACCTGTTATTCTTATTCCACGAAGGCCCAGTAGGTTGGGTATTTAATACCCCTGTAAAAATAAGTTCTATTTGTAAACGGTGGTTTGTGCGACCCGAGATTGATGTAATGTTGCCTTGAGTAGGCAGTAAGAAACGGAGAGCCTGTTAGCTCTTTTTCAAGTTTTGTAATTGTAAAGAGTGCCTCTAGAAGGCTAGAAATCGTGTTGTGGGGAGCAAGTGCTCCATGAATTAGGGGATTTTTGCCCTTGAATAAATTTGTGCTCTTTGTAAATTTGAACTGGGAGCTCAGAAATTGTGAAGCGAGGGGCTTGAAGCCCAGGATTTGTAAAAATCACTAAAATTTGGATCTTTCTTGTCTTGTTTGTAGTTTGTCATTGTACCTGATGTATTATTGTATTCACTCAGTGAAAGATTGTTAAGTTCGAAGTTCTAAAAGAAAAATATAACCTTTTACAATTTTAATTCAATTCTTGATACTGTAGATAGACCCATTTACCCCGGCACCTTCTTTAACCTCTTTGCTCCACGGGTATCCCCGTGACAATTATTATCCTGGGAAAACACACATCCTAATTACTTGAAATTATCTACTTATTCCAGCTTTGTATCACCAATCTGATATTCAATTCTCTTGGATTTCTTACCTACTAACATCAATTTGGTCTTCGAAAGGCTAATTTTCATACCATACTCATTGCACTTATTTTCAAGTTCCAAGATATTAGACTGCAGCTTTTTGGCACAATTTGCCATTAAGACCAAGTCGTCAGCATAGGCCAGACTGCTTACTACATTTCCAACCAAAATACATCTCTCCCTGCCACTTTATACCTTTCGGCAGATGATTCATGTAAACAACGCTAGGGGCTTTACGTCGCACCGACACAGATAGGTCTTATGGCGACGATGGGATAGGAAAGGCCTAGGAGTTGGAAGGAAGCGGCCGTGGCCTTAATTATGGTACAGCCCCAGCATTTGCCTGTGTGAAAATGGGAAACCACGGAAAACCATTTTCAGAGCTGCCGATAGTGGGATCCCTGAAAATGGTTTTCCGTGGTTTCCCATTTTCACACCAGGAAAATGCTGGGGTTGTACCTTAATTAAGGCCACGGCCGCTTCCTTCCCACTCCTAGCCCTCTCCTGTCCCTTCGTCGCCGTAAGACCTGTCTGTGTCGGTGCGACGTAAAACAACTAGCATCTTTTCCCGCGGTACCCTGCCATATGCCTTCTCTAGATCTACGAAACATAAACACAACTGTCTATTCCTCTCGTAGCATTTTTCAATTACCTGGCGCATACTGAAAATCTGATCCTAACAGCCCCCTCTGTGGTCGGAAACCACACTGGTTTTCATCCAACTTACTCTCAACCACTGATCGCACCCTCCCTTCCAAGATGCCAGTGAATACTTTGCCTGGTATACTAATCAATGAGATACCTCGATAGTTGTTGCAATCCTTCCTGTTCCCTTGCTTATACATAGTTGCAATTACTGCTTTTGTCCAATGTGAAGGTATTTTACTAACACTCCATGCTAATCTCATTATGCTATGAAGCCGTTTCATCCCTGCTTTCAATTATACGTCACCATTTCAGGTCTAATTTCATCTATTCCTGCTGCTTTATGACAATGGAGTTTATTTACCATCCTCTCCACTTCCTCAAGCGTAATTTCACCAACATGTGTTTCCTCCTCCCCATGAACTCCGTTGTTCGCGACACCACCAGGGGGATTTCTTTTTACGTTGAGAAGATTTACAAAAAAATTCCCTCCACCTGTCCAGTGATTCCCTGGGATCTATTGAGTTCATTTCCTTTTTCCCTCCCTATCTAAGATTCTTTATACTGTTCAGAAGGGTTTCCCATGCTGCTTGACCTAGCCTTTCCAGGTTATTACCAAAATCTTCCCACGACTTCTTTTTGGATGCAACAACTATTTGTTTCGCTCTGTTTCGGATAAGCTTTCTTTTTACGTTTACGAGCTGCTCTCACATCATTCCACCAAGATGTTAGCTTTTCCACCCATCTTTACACACAGTTGTTCCTAGGCATTCCTTTGCTGTTGCTACTACAGCATACCTGTGCGCTACCCAATCTCTTTCTATATCCTGAATCTGCTTACTGTCCACTATTCAGAACTTCTCACTAATTATATCCATGTACTTCTAATTTCCTCGTCCTGGAGATTTTCTACGCTTATTCGTTTGCAGACAGATTTCACTTTATCTATCCTAGGCCTACAGGTACTTAGTTCACTACAGATCAGACAGTGGTCTGTTTCATCGAAAAATCCCCGAAAACCCCATACATTCCAAACAGATTTCCTGAATTCGAAGTCGGTTAAGACATAGTCTATTATTGATTTGGTATCCCTACCCTCCCGTGTGCAGCGGTGAACAGCCTTATGCTTGAAGAATGTACAAATTGAATCAGTGGGAGTATTTACCTTTACTGTGTGCTGTGCAGCCGGGAACACGAATTGTGTTACCGTTCGCCAGTACCTGTATAAAACACCTTGAACAGTAAGTGGATCCGTTGAGGAGGTCCTGTTGCAGAGCTCAGTCGCTCGGTCGCGTACTTAATTTTACTAGTGGTGGAATGTGAAAGGTGTTGCGTAAGCCAGTTCCTGACGTTTGGATTCTGTAATGACTAACGACTGTAGCACTATTCGGATAATGATCAGAACATTTCAATGAGTATAACGGTCCACATTGGAACGGGTGCGTCTCGTATACGGACTCGACGGGAAAACTTTAAGCATCAACTGTAACCGAGTACGTAACAATAATATATAAATAAATAAATAAATAAATAAATAAATAAATAAATAAATAAATAAATAAATAAATTAGCCGTGTGAATCTCCTAAAGGCTATGGCCTCCTGAAATGCAGGGAGAGTGCTCAGTTTAACTCATCAGGTGAGCAGGTTCTGAAGAGCATTATTATATTGGTTAATCTCTAGTTTGTTTCATGAAAACGTCATCATCATCATCATCATCGGTTTGCCCTTCTAGCGAGCCGTTTGAAAACGAGCGTCTTCCAAAGTTGCCTATTCAAAAACATTTCGTTGTCCAAGACAGATTCCCAATTCCATCCTCTTCTCTCCAACTCTTCCCTCAGTTGGTCCATCCATCTTCTTCTTGGTCTTCCATCTGGTCTTGTACCTGTTATTCTCTTTTCCCAATAAGCACATGGTAACCTTATGCTATTCAATCGTTTAACATGCCCAAACCATTTAAGTCTAGATGACCTCTTTCCTTCATCGATTCATTTAGACCTAGAACGTATTACTGCATATTGTACACTTGTGTAGTCGCACCCGGTAGTAATGTTATGCAATGCTATAAATCCTTTTTGTGTGGATTTACTGTGCATTTTCAGGCGTAAGTTTATTGAACTCTTTCCGTTTCATATTCTGACAGGAATGGCCACAAAAAAATTTGTCCCCCTGGTGAACATGTTCTGTATATTCTGAATATGAACTATTCATACATAATTCAGTTGAGATTAATGGTAGCCACAAATTTTATGATAAATATGAGCAAACAGAATGTTTTTTGATGCTTAATAAAGCTATACATTTTCACCAAAAGTACAACTGCATCAGAATACCTAAGAATTATTAAATCGCCTGATGCAGCGCTACCAACAACTCAACAATCCTGAAAAGCAAGAGTTGAAGTAAAAAAATACCCACAGTTGAACACGGACCACAAAAAGGAACAAAAAACAAAGCCTCCCCAAGGCTAAAGGAAGAGAGTCACAGACCCTACTAAGAACCCTTAAAGAAAGAAATGGTTCGCCTCCACTAGTGATGGGTTACAAGAAGTTCGCCCTTTATCTCGATATCACAATATACAGAGATTAAACATTTCATTTTTGGGGTTCATCAATTTGCCATAAAATCAATGGCACAAGATTTCTGAATTTAAAAACACTTAAACGTCAACCGAAACTCATAAGAAATTGCACTCTTCGGGGCATGAAGATTATCATCAAGAAAACCACGGAGGCTGTAGAATATCTGCGAGATGAAGCGCCTGCATTCTAATGCCCAGGCAGCCCGGTTTTGCTCAGGCACTCGCAGTACTGGCCGTATTGATGAGCGGTTTGCTATGTTTGGTGGAGTGTAGTTATTCCTTGCCTTTTTTAATTTAATTTCGTGTGGCTATTTCTAGCCGAGTGCAGCCCTTGTAAGGCAGACCCTCCGATGAGGGTGGGCGGCATCTGCCATGTGTAGGTAACTGCGTGTTATTGTGGTGGAGGATAGTGTTATGTGTGGTGTGTGAGTTGCAGGGATGTTGGGGACAGCACAAACACCCAGCCCCCGGACCATTAGAATTAACCAATGAAGGTTAAAATCCCCGACCCGGCCGGGAATCGAACCCGGGACCCTCTGAACCAAAGGCCAATTCCTTGCCTTAGAGGGGAAGATCATAATGTCTGTGTGTTGCTCTGTAGAGTGTGTTGACTGGATGTAATGTTGTGTGGTGTGTGTTACAGGGGGAGCGTGAAACGTATTGTCGGCGGGGCAGGCTACACTTACACGTATCGAAATATATTCAAAAACTGAACTGGTGACGGTTATTTATATATATATATATATATAGAAACAATTGACAGAGATGCAGAACGCATAGAAAGAAGATGTTTTCCTTAGTAAATAATAATAATAATAATAATAATAATAATAATAATAATAATAATAATAATAATAATAATAATAATAATAATAATAATAATAATAATAATAATAATAAAGTACAGTTCCAAATATTTCACTGGACGTTATCATCGTACGGTTCCTAGGCAGGCATACTGATTTTACGCCAAGGTAGTCTGCTGAGTTTTACTAATACTACGTAGTAGTGTTACGTCCCACTAACTACTTTCACGATTTTCGCAGACTGCGAGGTGTCGCGGGAGTTATTTTGCGTGTCGGTAAATGTACGAACACGTGACTGATGTATTTGAGCATCTTCAAATAAGTCCGGACTGCGCCAGGATCGAACCTGCCAATTTGAACTCAGAAAACCAGCTCCTTAACCGTCTGAGCCAGCTGAATTTTTTGTCAGGTAAACACCCAAATTGTCACCAGAGATCTTCGCACGGCGAACCCCGCCTTCCAGAGATCCGTCTACTTCTCCCAAGTTTGACTCGTGATCTTGGGATCCGGAGGCCAACACACTACCACTGACCTCAAGAAGTGGTGGCGGGGGGACGGAGAGGTTAGTGATTTAACTCGAAATTCTTCTGCGTTTTAACAATTTGCTATATTTTTTCACAATGAAGCCCCGAAACCGGACAAATTCAAAATATAGCCTACAGTTCGTATGTAGAATGAAGTACCGTTCCAATACTTAACTGGAACTACCTAGGTATATTTCCGACCACGCTAAGTCTTGACCAAATTATTATTACTACCACTGTACTACTTGGCATCATACTCTTATCAAAACATAAGCTAAGGTAGGCCGACATTTTTTTGGTAGTGGTTTAACGTCGGCGACTCAAGAATGGGAAAGAGCCAGGATTGGGAAGGCAGCGGCCGTGGCCTTAATTAAGGTACAGTCCCAGCATTTGCCTGATGTGAAAATGGGGAACCACAGAAAATCATCTTCAGGGCTACCGACGGTGGGATTCGAATCCTCCATCTCCCGAATGCAAGCTCACAGCTACAAGACCCTAACCGCACAGGAAACTCGCTCGGTATGGTACTGTTGAAAACAAGAGTATTGAGTTTCATTTTTTGCCAGATGTACCATAATAATATATTATCTTGTCATGACATTTGCAGTTCGCAGCTAATTATTTGGGACAAGGAACGAGACAGTGACTTGACTCAAGTGTAATCATATTATTTACCTGAAGTATGAGAGGCGATATATGTTCTATATAACCTCGTGGTGGAACAGCCGCGAAGGGCCCTGGCCTACCAAGCGACCGCTGCTAAGACCAACGGCCTGCAGATTACGAGGTGTCGTGTGGTCAGCACAACGAATCCTCTCGGCGTTTACTCTTGGCTTTCGAGACCGGGGCCGCCATCTCGCCGTTAGATAGCTCCTCAATTATAATCACGCAGGCTGAGTGGACCTCGGGCCAGCCCTCAGATCCAGGAAAAAATCCCTGGCCTGACCGGGAATCGAACCCGGGGCCTCCGGGTAAGAGGCATGCTACCCCTAAGCAGCGGGGCCGCCATATATTCTATATACAGTAGCTACCGGAATCTGTTCAATGAAGTATAATTATTACAGTCTTGCTTCCTATTCATTTTAGTCTATGTTGCATTTCTTCTTCTTCTTCTTCTTCTTCTTATTCGAGGTTTAACGTCAGTAACAATAACGTGGACAAATTTCCAGCGACGGTGGGATAGCAAACGACAAGAACTGTGAGGAAGCGGCCTATACAGCCCTGGTCTCTAACTGGTGTGAATATGGAAAGTCAAAGAAAATCACTTTCATGGCTCCTGAAAGGGTGGTTCGAACTATGTAAACTTATTTCTACACGACTCGTATCGCGTAGCCAACTTGCTCGGTACGTATATTCAGGCTTGATGGAAAATACTTAGACCCTATATTGAAATTACCCCACGTCATGAAAAAATACGACTCTGTTAACTAAGTACGGAAATAAAAGGATACCAGGGGCAAGATTACGCATACAAAACACAAAGGAGCGTCAAAGATTTTACCCAGGACAGCAAAAAGAAATTAAGCACACTCGGGAAATAAGCCGTGATGAGACACATCCTACCACAGCACGCAAGTCGAGGAATGATCAAGTTCAGGTCATGCAGCTCCTTCCCGGTATACGCTATGTCGCAACGTTTGTCGGAAAAAAAAAAAAAAAAAAAAACCACTAGAGGAGGTGAATGTCACTGGCTGGCGCGCATAAGACGCGGCGTTCTCATAAAAAAAAGTCCCGGCAGCTGCCCGCCATCCTTCTAGCTGCAGCCCACAAGCTAGCAATGAGAGACATTCGTCAGCTCATCGCGAGAAGATGATAGTTGAGAAGAAAAGAGGTCATGGACCACCATTCAGTATCTTAAGAGGATTGCCAGTTCGTGTTACAATGAACATTGTGTGCGGGAAACACGCCTGAAGGCTGAAAATGATCATCTATAAAGAGGAAACTTTTGAGTTTGTGTGTATGAAAAGGCCAATCTCCGAAACCACTCGACTGATTTCAGTCCTCCTTTCTCCATTACGAAGCTTATTTCTTCCACAGTACTACAGGTTATATACAATTATGCTAGGTAGAACAAGTCTGAAAAAATGTGCTGTTCGGGAAGCATGAAAGTGAAAACGCTGCCGGAACTGCTAGGCCTATATTATACAAGACTACTTAAAATTTAAATTTTCTGCAAAAAGATTAATGTGCATTTTCTTTCTAAGTAGTAGCCTATATTTTCAAAAAAGGACAGCTTTGTGTGTTTTGTTGCATGCTTTATCCGAGAAAAAGCAAAATAACAGGTACATTGTTAGTCGTATTAAAAATAAGTATCCATGCACGATTTAGAATTACATAAAAATGTCTATATGCATTTCTTCGTAACTCAAGCAATTTTCCAGTTAATTACGCTTTTTCAAATATATGGTCCGAAAGGCTTGCACGCTGAACGTGGTATAGCTGGGTGGACTGGGGTGAAAATCGCTACTGGTATCCATTAGTGACGCAGGTTCAACAGGTAACAGGTCCAGACCGGTGGGTGGGGATGCAAGATAGAAAACAAGGAGCAGCCCAAAAGAAACGCACGTCTGAGACTCATGTTAGAAGTATGAGTAATATTCCCCGACTACGGAAATTGACAAGCTAACCGATATAGAGGCTGAGGAGGGAGAGACGTTGATTGGAGGTAATTTATTATTGCACTGTTCACTATTGTTACCAATAGCGTTCAGATCATACTTATGGCTTCAATGCGGACGGAGCTATGGGAAATTATGGCTACCAAACGTCCGTATTTGGCACGCCATGTCCCCCTATCATCGTACATTGTCCGTCCGTTCACATTTATTTTTATTCTATAAAAAGAGGAGTGTTTGTATTTGCAGTAAATGAAGCTGAGTATGATTGTTTTTGTTTTCAATGCCCTTTTTGTCCTATTCTCCGACCCCTCAAATCTCGTAAAACGATCGAGAAGATTGCTTTTACCGTACGGTTGGGAGTACTCTGAGGTGGGTTGGTACTATGTTTCCGGTTGCAGTATCAACGCAGTAACGTTCTGGTTTATATGTACTTAATAAATCCACAACGATCGATGTGGGGAAACGAAAGATGATGTGCAGAAGTTCTTCAGATATGTGGAATAAATTAAAATGATCTCAGTCGCTATGGTCTGACATCGTGCTTAGCCGGTTCCAGTCCCATTGGTGGAAACACATTTCACCATCAGAATGTTGCCCAGTAGGGTAGGAGAGGTGGTGGTAAACAATTTACAATCACTAGATTGCGTACCAAAAGCCTGGATTCAATTCTAAAATCTCTCCGCACTATTCGTATGGAGTCCGTCGGAGGGTTATTTGACTGGAGTAGGATATATGTCGACACCGGACTTCACCCTCTCCCTGCCTCATTATCATCACACATCCAGACACACAGGTCGACCGCGGCATCGTAGAGAAAGATCTGCATTAGACGACCCGAACATGTCCTCGGACACTCCCGGCACTAAAAGCCATACGCTAAATAAATAAATAAATAAATAAATAAATAAATAAATAAATAAATAAATAAATAAATAAATAAATAAATAAAGAACTAATGACGGAGGTATCTCCGCATATTTAGAACTTGTTCTGAAATACCACTACAATCGCGCTAATGAAACAATTTAGAACCTACGGTAAGTTCCAATTCATTTTATCTTCATAAGAATGATACGTTTCTGATATATTCGTTTTCCTTTCATTTTTATCTAGTGACTTTGATAGTAGTAATACTGAACCAAACTCCAGTACTTTATAACATTTTCTAGCCGAGGCGGTAACAACGTGCTATGATCACTTGGAAGAAACTGGGTGGGATTCCAGTCATCCACTTAAGAAATTTAGAAAGGTGACCATCACTGTTCGAGAAGCACATGGCCCTTGCTTGTATCCAGTGTTGTAGAATACGGTGAGTAAAAGAATGGTTAAGATGAAGACCATGGAGTAACGGAGAGAGGACAGCGACAACGGGCCTGAATCTTCATCGGGTATCTTCCTTGTTTACCGAACTTCCTTGGCTTTCGAGGTCACATGGCTTAAACGTGCCCACAATACTTTCTTCTTACTTTCCATTACATACATTTTCGACTCAGAAAAATTATCTTTCTGTAGGCCTGTGAGCGTTTTGCATTCCTGTCAACCGTTTCTATTTGTTTAAAAGAGATATACAGTATAAAAACCGTCACGAGTTTAATTTTTTATATACTTAAGTGTAGCCTGCCCCGTCATGTACGAATGGCGTGCCTGCCTCTTACCCTTAGTCCCTGGTTCGATTCCCGGCCAGTTCGGGAATTTTAATTATGGGAAGAGGGCTGGAACGAGGTTCACGCAGCCTCAAGGGACCAACTATCGAACTGTATGATATGAGAGACAGCGGGCCAGGTCAAGAAAGCCCAGAAATACAACCGAGGATGTCGTCAGGTTGAACACGTGGAATTCCAGCATCTGCAGGTCATATGACTAAGCAGCAGTAGTAATGGTAGGCCAAGATCCCAATGGGTTGTTGTGCCACAAGTTCTCTTTGTTATATGCATGTCTATGCGCCTGTCACGGCATCGGGTGAAAACTACCTGAGTATTTGAAAGTGTTATAAGAAGTGCTACGCACATGCCTAAATATCGAAAGGGAGGGAGGGTCGTGATAGTTGAGTGCCAAACGACGCCTCGCTTGGTGTAAGGAGCGTAAACATTGGACGATTGAATAGTGGAAAAACGTTGTGTGGAGTGACGAATCACAGTACACAATGTGGTGATCCGATGGCAGGGTGTGGGTATGGCGAATGCCCGATGAACGTCATCTACCAGCGTGTGTAGTGCCAACAGTAAAATTCGTGCTCAATAGAGGGGGCTTGCACCCCTTGTTGTTTTGCGTGGCACTATCACAGCACAGGCCTACATTGATGTTTTAAGCACCTTCTTGCTTCCCACAGTTGAAGAGCACTTCGGGGATGGCGATTGCATCTTTCAACACGATCGAGCACCTGTTTATAATGCACGGCCTGTGGCGGAGTGGTTACACGACAATAACATTCCTGTAATGGACTGGCCTGCACAGAGTCCCGACCTGAATCCTAAAGAACATATTTGGGATGTTTTGGAATACCGACTTCATGCCAGGCCTCACCGACCGACATCGCTTCCTCTCCTCAGTGCAGCGCTCCGTGAAGAATGGGCTGCCATTCCCCAAGCGTCCAGCACCTGATTGAACGTATGCCTGCGAGAGTGGAAGCTGTCATCAAGGCTAAGGTTGGGCCAACACCATATTGAATTCCAGCATTACCGATGGAGGGTGCCACGAACTTGTACGTCATGTTTAGCCAGGTGTCCGGATACTTTTGATCACATAGTGTATGTACAACTACAAGTTAATAGCATTCTCCCTCCCATACAGCTGTGTCGCAGGAATTCTCATCTGAAAATGCGTTTTATTTCATTTCGAAAAGCAAATGAAGATTTCCTTATAATATCCTAGGTAACACTGAAACGACGATAAAAGATCATCAAAGAAAGTCCTTCCCGCAGTTCGTTAGCAACTTGTGGCTCGGCATGTTTAAAACTCTGGCTCATTACCAACTTTCAATGAAGTCTCATGAATATTAAGAATCTCGATAAGAACCGTAATATGAACCAATGAATTTAGTAAATTACTTCTGAATCATCTCTTTTCTCATGAATACACCCCTGCGAATTTCAATTAGTGTGCAACTTTCAACATACAACTACGATTTGATATGGACGTTTTCAACCTTCCTGTTATTATTTTATGACCCATAAACTGCACTTCCCACGACGCTTAAAGCTAACGAGGTAAAGAAAAGGCAGGCTTACACATGCAATATTCATTCAATGACAAGTGCTTCATACATTTTATAAGAGTGAACATTAGGAAAATAAGATTTTCTAACTATCCTCATCAGTTCTTATTTCCGAGTTGAAGTGGATTCTTTACAACAACGGATCAATCTAATGAGAAAGAAAGTTATTGCTACATGTAAGGGGTGAAGAGACACATGGACGTAGTAGTTGTGGAGTCTGATCGAAAACTTGTGCGAGTGTTAAAAATACGTATTGATGAATATTGTTATTCATAGTGGCTAGGATAGGAAAGGAAGTGACTAATAGCCAATACAGTACTAAAGTCGAACCTCGATATCTCGAACCTACATTAATCGAATTTTCAGTATATCGAAGTAACTTAAATTTCCTGGCCGTTTGCCCTATTCTTCAGTTGTATTCATTTCTCTTACTTGAAATTCGGTTACACGAATTTCTCGATTTCTCGAAGCAAACGTTTCCTCCCTTGAAGCAAAAAATACTCTGTAAATCGAATTTTGTACAACATTAACTGTGCAATTCGGCATTTGTGGTTGGTAAGGAACAGTTAACAACTAAAGAAAGGGTTATAGTGATGCTGGGTGCTAATATCACGGTAACCGAAAAACTAAAGCTTCTAGTGAACGGAAAATCGGCGAAGCCTCGCTGTTTCTCAGGTGTGAATTAATTACCGGTAACGTACGAAAGCAACCGCCCGAAGTCACCGATGACAAGCTCCATTTACGAATCTCGGCTGCGTGGTATTGACGAGAAGTTTCAACGTGAAGAGAAGAAAGCTTAACAGTAACAAACAGAAGAGACTAACGGTTTTTTTTCAAAGGTGTTAACCGAGGTATGTTTCCTGTTTCACTACTGTATCCTGACTTCTAAAAAGTTACTATAATAAGGGTTATAATTAAAGTGATGCCGTAAAATACAGTTTACTTTTATTTACATATTTTTAACTACTGTTAAAAGTAATGTATTCAGTATGCGCTCGTAGTTACATATGATCAATTATGTGCTATAGGTGCTCAAAAACGGTATTCTCTATATCTCGAATTTTCGATAACTCGAAATGAAATTTAGCTCGCGAGGTGATTCGAGATATCGAGGTTCCACTGTATATTATTCCAGCATTCGTCATGAGCTGAAGTTGGGAAACGAAGGATGGCGAGTAATTGTAACTTACCTCTCTCTCAACCATGGTTGTGATATGTACGGGAATTTTGCTTAAGGCCTAAGTTTTTACCAAATATAGGCTACAATATACACATTCGTTGGGGAAAACATTAATTCACCTGGTATATATAAAAAAAATGCGCATAAGTTGTTAAGGATTTATGATTAGGGACATCTCTCAATGCTAATCAACAACTTCAGCCAGAAAGACTGAGCGCCGAGCCGCTGACCCTGCGTCAAAAATTAAAGTCGAGAATGAGGCTTCAAAGCCTGACCCAGAAAAAAAAAAAAAAAAGCTAACAATAACGAATCACTTTGTTTTGTATAAGGTTTTGCACTCAGTTGGGATTATTAAGTTTCAGAAATAGAGCGGCCACCTGAATCTCAAAGCGCTCAAGTATAATTTCAAACGATATTCTCATATAACTGGAAAACAATTAACAGTAATTTAAACTACAATATTCTGGAATCCCTAGTATAATTTTCAAACACAAACAATTGTCATAGTAATAATAACTTTAGACCGGGCGAGTTGGCCGTGCGGTTAGGGGCGCGCCGCTGTGAGCTTGCATCCGGGAGATAGTTGGTTCGAATCCCACTTTCGGCAGCCCTGAAGATGGTATTCCATTTTCACATCAGGCAAATGCTGGGGCTGTACCTTAATTAAGGTCACGCCGCTTCCTTCCAACTCCTAGGCCTTTCCTACCCTATCATCGCCATAAAACCTATCTGTGTCGGTGCGACGTAAAGCCACTAGCAATAACAACTTTAGAATGACACTGCATCAGGCGGCATGGTTTCGATTTCAACAAACAATACTCTTAACAGTAAGTGTTTCGCAGTCGCAGTACGCTCAGCTGCATTCATTTACCGTTCAGTTTCTGTAAGTGCCATGCCATTGCGTGTTGCTGTGAGAATATACAAAAATGGGAAGTTACAGTGAATTTGAAGAAAACCCAAGCACCTCACGGTCGCGCACGCAAAAAGAAAAAAACGTCTAAAGAGAGCCGAAATCTCTAAAACCGAACGTCCTGTGCATAGATTGCAAACATTTCAGGCGTTTTTAAACTTGGAACCTCATAAATTGCTCCATCGTTCGCAGATACGTTGGCTATCGATGATCGCAGTTGTTAGGACAGTGCTGCAAAATTGGAATGCTCTAGTGCTGTTTTTTAAACCAAAAATGACTTTTTAAGCGAGTTCTAAGTGCTGAACAAGTTTTTCACTATTTACACGACCCTTTGCAAAAATGTACTATATGTTTTTAGAGTGGATTCTACAAACATTTACTACTTTTATCGAGTATTTCCAGTCTAAAGAAGTAGTAATTGTTCATCTCCATTACAAGATTAGAGCACTCTATACATACTTCTATATTTCATGAAACAATCTTATGTCATGGGGAGAAATCTGAATGATGCTGGCCCAAAAATGTAGCTCATCATCTGGACGATTCACAACTGTATTTAGGTGTAAAACTTCTGAAGAAGGGGCACCAGAAATACAGAATTACCCACACCTTCTTAAGGATTTTTATCATCGATGCAGGAACTTCCTTGTGGTGAGGTATAGAAAAGGAGACAAGTTCATTTTTATTTTACAACTAGCTGATGTACCCGTGCTTCGCCACGGAATTCTACATTGCATAAGAATTCTAGGTTAGGAAGTGTACACGTTGTGAGCAAGATTGTATAGGTATTGAATTGCATAGCTCTTAACGTTACCCTAGAAATGCGACGGGGAAGTCACCAAACGTATTTTCTCATATGTAAACTGGGTTAGGGAATTTTCATTGTAATGGTAGGCCTGCTTGCCTACCATCAGTCGCAATCAGGTTGGAGAGTTTTCATTATAATGTATAATGGCACTCACTCTCCACCTGTCTTTCTTACATCCTCAGAAAGACTGCCTTAGTGGTTTTCCCAACTGAAATAAACAAAGGACATTATAATGGCGTCAGTAGCAATGGCGCGATTAAAAACTATGCTGTCATATGAATAACTCGATCAAATGAAAAAAAACAACACATTTACTCACTTTTAACGAACGGTAGCCTACTACGCCCTTTTCAGGCGGGAGGGGGAATCGAATAGTGGAGAGTCCCAGGGCAAAAACTATGCAATTTTACTAATCTGTTTCTTAGGAGTACCCGATGAGGCGGAAAATATTCTCAACACTGACGGCAGAAAAATCTATCTGACTTGGAGGCAAATTATTCCTCCAAGCCAGATCAAAAACCACCTCTTCACTGCGAATGTAGAATTTAATAAAAGTGAAGAGGAAGAAGCTTTTCTTAAGAAACGGCTCTTTTCAGAGTTGAATTTTGAGTTACAGTGTTTACTGAATTGTGGTGCTATAATTTGGAATAGGCCTAAATTGTAATTCTAGACTGTCATACCTACTACTGCTACTACTACTAAGTAAGCCTCTGCCTTAAGTATGCACACAGCTCACTCAAAACGGCATGTCAGAGTAGGAGGGATCGAATAGCTGGAATACAATAATGAACCAGTGTGTCACGTACCAGCAATAGCAGAAAATGTATGAACCAGAGGAATGGAGTACTAAAAAAGAAAGTTTTCTAACTCCCTAGCCTTTTCCCGCCAATATTCAGTCAGGCTGTTATACTCCGTACGCAGCAGTAATACCATCTATCTGAGTTGAGTGGCAGCATAAGAGACAAAGAATATCACAACAAACAATGGTCAATGTAATGTTATTGTTGCTCAATGTTATGCGCTTTCAATATTGTAGGCCTTCACATTTCTTCCGACTCTGAATGAAATACCACTCTTATTACAGTCGGTACGGTAAAACTGAACAAAACACAAATGATCGGAAATTGTATTTTCTAAAACGTTTGTATGTAGTAGTTTTCGATAGGACCAATAACGTAGGTAGGCCTATTTAAAAATTACATTTTAGGTCCCTTCCCCCAAACTACCATTTCATCCAGGGTGAATAACATTTTTTATATAATAGATTGTAGTTTCTTATTCCCCGACTCTACATACCGATTTTAATTAAATTCTGTTAACCCATTTTCTCCTGGCTCGAAGTTGATATGAATTTAGCAACAAAAATACAAATTCATGAATATCTGTGTTATCATTACCGGTACGCTAAAAAAGTATAAGACAAATGATCAGAAATTTAATTCTATATAACTTTAGTTATGCAGTATTTATCGATAGGGCCACTAATAATATACATATTTGAGAATTAACTTTTAGGCCTTCCCCTAAACTACCATTTCACTGAACGAGAATAAAATGGTTTATAGCCTATATTGTAGTGGCTCATCTCCCGACTTTACATACCGATGTTCATTAAATTATCTTGAGCCGTTTTCTCGTGATGCGTATACATACATACATACATACCGACATTACGGAAAATAAAAAAATGCATTTACTTGATACTGTGGACGTGATCTATACAGAAATGCCATCCTTTTCAAATTCTGAACAATGTACAGACAAAACTCTAATTATATATATATTTAAATTTTAAGCAAGAATATCCTAATAATTTTGTTTCTCCTTTCGAGCAGGTATGAATATTATGATCTTTGTACCCATTAAAAGCTGCTAATAAGCGACTAGATATTTTTATTGCTTCGTGTTTTTTATACATTTGTATATTTTTATGTGGCATAGGCATACCTAATGAGTGCTATTAATTCTCAAATGTTACAGATAGCTTCGTGCCAGATCACATTAAGATATGATATGGATGAAAAAGTGCTGTCCAAACTAACGGCTCTGAAACCTAAAAATGCTGTCACAAAGTTTCAGAGATACAATACCTTCGCTCATGCCCTTGATGGAAATATTGCCACGTATCCTCCCTCAGATACTGATTTAGCACAAACCACAGACGACCAAAGCAGGCATCTCCCCTGGTTTTGACTCGTCTCCCAGTCTCACTACAAAAGGAGCAATCGCTCGATAAAATGTGGAATGTATTAAATCATGAATCTGAAGAAATCAAGGAATTGAACGATTTCGTCTTTTCAGTATTGAGTTTACCTCATTCAAATGCTGACTCCGAATGAGTTTTCTTCTAAGGTATGTAAGGCATTAAAGCTCATAAGCTGGGTAATAACATGTGTTCATGTTTTTTTAGGTTATTACATTTTAAGTTAAATTTCAGGAAAACCTCATGAAAACCAAAATCAGATACCGAATGCAAACCAACACATTGAACGGAGTACTTCTTGCCTCAAATGTATTAAAGAGGGTCCAGAAAACAACGGTACATGTGTAACTTTTCAAACAAATGTAGCAGAAAATGACTTTGGATTTGAATCATAGGTACAAAACTTTGTTGATATTTTTATTCTAGTTCTCTTGCATATCAGATTATTTTTTACGCAGTACATGTACTCTATGGTAATATACAACAAATACAATATTTTTCAAACCGTACGAGAATTTTATGAATTTGGTACGAGAATCGCGCGCTCTGGATATCACAACCCTGCTCTCAACTGTGTTACATTAGGCATGAATGAGCTTGTAGTTATAATACCACAGTCCAGTCTTAAATTCACAGCACAGAGTCGAGAAGTGAATTCGAGCAAATGTTACCCTTCTAGGCTGATGAGGATAATAATAATAATAATAATAATAATAATAATAATAATAATAATAATAATAATAATAATAATAATAATAATAATAATGGTTTTACGTTCCAGGAAGAGCTTTCTTAAGAAAAGAAATTTGCTCACTTCAAACATTGATATCGGAATTAGATGTTTTTGAAGACTTTCGTGTGGAGCGTGGCATTGTATGGAAGTGAAACATGGACGATAACTAGCTCAGAAAGAAAGAGAATAGAAGCTTTTGAAATGTGGTGTTACAGAAGAATGCTGAAGGTGAGATGGATAGATCGAATCACGAATGAAGAGATACTGAATCGAATTGGTGAGAGGAGATCGATTTTGCTATATTTGACGAGAAGAAGGGATAGAATGATAGGACACATCTTTAGACACCCAGGACTTGTTCAGTTGGTTTTTGAACGAAGTGTAGGTGGTAAGAACGGTAGGGGTAGACCACGGTATGAATATGACAAACAGATTAGAGCAGATGTAGGATGCAATAGTTACATAGAAATGAAAAGGTTAGCACAGGATCGGGTGGCATGGAGGGCTGCATCAAACCAGTCTATGGACTGATGACTAAAACAACAACAACAACGAACTTGGATCATAAGGCCAGCACTTCTAGTCTGAGCCACTCAGCACCCCATTCCCCTTGTGGGTGGTAGAATAACACCCACGGTAGCCCCTGGCCGTCATATGAGACGACTAAAAGGGGCTCTTAGCTAGCTCCTGGCATTGCTTCCACTTGTGCCAAGCTTTCATCTATCCTAACCGACCTCCCTTGGCCAACTCTTGTTCTTTTCCGACCCCGACGCTATTAGAACATTCGAGGGCTAGGGAGACGTTTATTTTCACGCCCTTCGTGGACCCTTGTTTTTCTTTGGCCGATATCTTCATTCTTCGAAGTGTTGGATCCCTTTCAATGTTTTCTCTCTGGTTAGTGTCATATAGAGGATGGTTGCGTAGTTGCACTTCCTCTTAAAACGACAATCAACACCACAACCTGAGCCGCACAGCACACTTATAGAGGAAGATATGTCTTATGATCCATACTTGCCAGTCCGGCTGGTGGCCATGATCGTCAAGTCTACTATATATGGTTTGACATCGTGATTAGCCGGTTCACGTGCCGTTGGTGGATTTATTTCACCAACGGCAGGGTACGAAAGATGGTGATACACAATTTTTAATGACCAGACTGCGTGCCAACAGCCTCGATTCAATTCCAAACCTCTTCGCACTGTTCATATGAAGTGAGGGCATATTATGCTGCTGTTGATGGCGATTCGTCCGTCGGATGGGTCGTTAAGTCTTGAGCAGACTCCCTGGTGTTATTCGCCAGGAGTAGGCTATGCGCCGACATCGCGGTTCACCCTCTCCGCATCTCGTTATCAACATAACACTTCCAAACACGCAGGTCGCCCATGGTGTCAAATAGATAGAACTACATCAGGCGAGCCAAACATGCTCTCGGACACTCCCGGCACCAAAAGCCATGTGATAAAAAAAAAAATCCACACTCGCCGGCCTCCGTAGCATAGTTGGTCGCTCGTCGGGCTGCTTCCAAGATTGGGTTTGGAGAGGGGGGAGGGGGGGGGGGGGAGAGTTAAAATTCCGTATCCGGACAGGGTACGACGGGATTTCTTCAGGTAACGCCGTCTGACACGCCAGGGAGATTTGTAACGGTGATGCGATTTGCGGAGAAAGTGAAGTGGGTGCGACCATGGCCTATAAGGTAACTATCCCGGCATTCACATGAGAATCTAAAATCACGGAAAACATTCCCAGGATAGCCGACAGTGGGGGCCAGCCCCTCCGCCTACCGAATGTAAAGTTTTTTGTTTACAAGTTGCTTTACGTCGCATCCATGGCGACAATGGGATAGGAAGCGGCCGTGGCCTTAATTAAAGTACAGTCCCAAGCATCTGCCCGGTGTGAAAATGGGAAACCACGGAAAACCACATTCAGAACTACCGACAGTAGGATTCGAATTCACTATCTCCGAATATGCAAGGTGACAGCTACTTGACTCAAACTGCTCAGCCATGGTAATTATTATGGTGGTTGTGATCGTTCATTTAAGCTCAAACCCGTGTGTTCATTGGCCACTATTGATCAGGACGATAATGAAGATGACTATCGAAATGGAAGATAAACGTGAGCCGAGCTGGGTAGCTCAGGCGATAGGGCGCTGGCCTTCTGAGCTCGAAGTTGGCGAGTTCGATCCCGGCCTAGTCCGGTGGTATTTGAAGGAGCTCAAATAAGTCGGCCTCGTGTCCGTATATTTACTGGTACGTTAAAGAACTCCTACGACACAAAATTCCGGCATCTTTGCATCTCCGAAAACCCTAAAATTAGTTAGTGAGACATAAAACCAACATTATTATTTTAGACGAACATGAAAGAACGATCACTTGGAGAATGACGTGAAAAAGAATAATGAAAGTTCATACATTTAACTTCACGTAAGTGTTAATATAATTATGGTGTAATCTTCTGTGTGCTGGTAGTTTTCCGCTCGTTTTGCTGATCCCGGAAATCGCTTTGTGGGCTTAAGGTGGATGCATCACTACCTGTTGCGCCACAAACACCTTAATTAATTTATTCCTATTTATTCCTATTAGCATTTATATCTCTACGCCAATTATATTTTTCTTTAAACCACGACACTCGTGTTTTGAAACAAGCACCTAAGATACTGCACTGTAAACTTGCGAAGGGACAGTATTCACAGTGATTATTGTTTCGTGAAATGGATACAGAATACGTTAATCTTCAATGTAAGTAATGTTTAGATCTCTAAGCCAATTGGTCATCGACATGTGAGACACAGGTATTATTTCGTTCAGTTTTGAGAACAAAGGATTCACCAGCGATATTCCCTTTTCTGAATGTTGGGTTTGAAAACTGCAAATCATTCAAACGTAAGTGACATTTACTGATATTTGCTACACGGATGTTACTTGGATTTAAAAAATTAGAGTTTAGAGACGACTTGGCTCTCAGTTACGAAAATTATTCTCCAAACATATTTCAACAGTAAATATGTATTGG
This sequence comes from Anabrus simplex, assembly GCF_040414725.1. Classification (NCBI taxonomy): domain Eukaryota; kingdom Metazoa; phylum Arthropoda; class Insecta; order Orthoptera; family Tettigoniidae; genus Anabrus; species Anabrus simplex. The sequence continues at coordinate 144,427,824 of NC_090268.1, forward strand.
TGAAAATGCCTGGAAAAGTAAAATGAAATATTTCATGGAATGTCTAGCGGCTCGACGGGTTAGAAACACTGCTGTGCAGCATCCGAGATCAAGGGAGTCTCAATTTCCCACGACAACAACGGCCCTCATTGTCAGAATTCATCACCATGACCAACGAACAAAATTTTCTTGTCAGCGATGTTCTGCGTACATTTTTTGTTAGCACTAAAAATATAAATTCATCAATACAGTATATCTCCGTTATCACACATATGTGTTCGCTACTTGGTCGAAATCGAACTAAGTAAGTCTAAACCAGTTTATGCCCCCTTGTAGGTGGGGGCGGTAGAATACCTCCACGGTATTCCGTGTCTGTTGTAAAAAAGGTCCCCAGGGACTCCTAACCTAAGAGCATAGGTTGGCGACCACGGGGCCCTTAGCTGAGTCCTTGCACTGCTTCCACTTACTTGCGCCAGGCTCCTCACTTTCATCCATCCTATCCGATCTCCCTTGGTCTACTCTTGTTCTTTTCCGAAACGACGGTATTACGTTTGAAAGCCTAGGGAGTCTCATTTTCACACCCTCCATGGCTCTTCCCTTCTTTGGGCGATATTTTCATTTTTCGAAATGTTGGATCCCTTCCATTTTACTCTCTCTTAGTGTTATATAGAGGATGGTTGCCTAGTTCTTCTTCTTCTTAACACAATAACCACCACCAAACCAGTTTATGCAAAACTCTTTCATACACCTGAATCTTCCCCGACAAATGCTACATATACTCGTATAGACACTATAACGGTAAAAATACCATTAAAATCCGTTTGGAGGTTCTCGACATTAGCCCACACAAACACCGACACCTACCGGGGACTTTATTTTTAATAAGAAGACAAAATATCCCTCTCATACGATTAACCGCCATGTGTCACACTATAGTCTGAGAAACTACCTCAATACAATAGCCAAGAGAGAAAGGAATGTGCACTCCCCCTTATGCTAATTAGCCGTCCACTTGCCATGGATGACACACAGCTGCTGTCATGCACGGTTCGGCAGCTGATTATCAGCTGCACACTGTCACGCACCAGCAACAGGTAGCTCGGATATTGATTGTGCTGGACAGCCGTCAGCGCTCGGCAATGCTATCCGCTCACCCATTATTTACAGACATTATATATATATATATATATATATATATATATATATATATATATTTTAACGAGAAAATATCACACGAATCGCTCGTCACATAGGTCTTGCTCATGAAGCATTCAGTGTTCTTCATCATCAATGCAAAGACTTAACATGAAACTGGCAACGTCAACACACTCACCAAACACAGTAATCAGTCACAAGTTTCCGATCCAACAACAGATGTAGTAATTTACAGTATTTCAATCACAAGGAAGTCAATTCAAAATTCAACATTGCAGAATACGGATGAAAATGTTACCACGTACACAAACCAGCAGCAAGCATGAGAAAAGAGTAGAATACTGCCGGACTGAATGGCTGAGTCTGTGAAAGCGCCGATCTTCTCAGTCCAAGTTGACAGGTTCGATCCCGACACTGTCCATTGGTATTTTAAAATGTTCGAATACGCCGGGCTCGGGTCGGTGGATTTACCGGCACGCAATAAAAGGTCCCATGGGATACAATTCTAGCATCTCGGCGTCTTCGACAACACAAAAGGTAGCGGGGCGCAAACTTAATAAAATTATTATTATTATTAAAGTGGGGTACTACAACTATGTACAAATGCCAATGTTAACAACCTAAAAATACTAATGAACTGAGCGACACAAGTAAGTGGAAGCAATGCCAGGACTCAGCTAAGGGCCCCGTGGTTGCCAACCCACCCACCCAATTTCACCAATTTTACCTGTGCTTGCGCAAACAGAATCACCATGTCTATTAGGAATATTCCGAATCGGAAGGTAATGTGAACTTAATTAACCAAGAAGCTCAATACATAAAACCTGCTGATATTGTTTTTAATGAATTAGTCTTTTGCGACTGGTAATCCAGATTTGGCTAAGTATTAGTCTTTCAGGAATCGACAGCACAAAGTACAACTACCGCGTCATTTAGCCGTTGTATTATATAATGCGCAACTTTATATTTACAATATATTTCCTTACTTCAGTTATTTTATCTTCATAATATAAAATTAAAGCTTGAAAATCTGGAACTTTCCCCACATACTAACGTTACGAATAAGCTAAGTCGAAGTGAGGAAGTACACATTGCTATTAACATTTACTACATGTTGAAACTGTGGCTAATTCTAATTGCACCCTCATCCCATATACAAATCATTAGCGCTGGCTCGGCCGTCCGCTACGTGACATCATCGCCTTCTTCCCTGCAATGAAGAAAGTTAGCGCGGGAAGCCGGACAGAAGCCTCCTGCATTAGAACTGCTTAAAAGCCTACAACCGATCGGGAAGTGATTTTTTTGAATTGGTCTAGGAATGGGAAGGCAGCGGCCGTGGCCTTAAGGTACAGCCCCAGCATCTACCTGGTGTAAAAATAGGAAACCACGGATAATCAGGCCTGCCGACAGTGGGGCTCGAACCCACTATATCCCAGATGGAAGCTTACAGCTGCGCGTCCCTAACCGCACGGCCAAATAGTCCGGTAAGAATGATATTAAGTTTATGAATCTCTCCACACTTTTTAACAGAAAATATTAGAGTCGAAGTTTCCAGATCAGAAAGGTAAAAATGACTCCGCAAACATTATTATTATTATTATTAATTATTATTATTATTATTATTATTATTGTACCGGAGGTACACCTACTCCTTACATTTAAACCGAGCGCCTATCTGTTATATGAAGCCTGAACTGTATAGCAGAAGTAGTTTCGAACTGTATCTTCAGATGTCTCTACTGCCGACTTACGTGGCCCCTCTGGTGATAGATAGACAACTAATTTTCAAAGATATTTGAAGTTTCTAGGTTTACAAAAATGAAATGTTTGTAGATTGTTTTTGTGTTCTAAAGTTACTAGCACTGCTCTCTCTTCCTTCTTCACGAAACTATTCAACCAATCAGAAATTTTGGATATTTATTAAATTAGCCAATCAGAATTGTGGGTGTGTACAGGGCTTCAGCCCAGAGAGTTCAGGAACCTTCCCCTCCGCTATAAAAGCTGGAACCTTTTGGGTCATGTCTTTTCCATCGCTTCAGTCAAGAGGTTTAGAGTGTGTTCATAGTGGAGGCAGGGGGCAAGCCTTGCCCGGAGTCGGAAGACCCACCAGATTAAGGTAATGGCAATCATGTGATAGTCTCAGAAAGCTGACTCGTGGGGAAGGTTTCAAAATTCTTTCTTAATGTAAATCTATCATTTTTCAATGTAAATTTTCAAGCAAATCTAAGGACTTTATTCTAACTTAGAGAATAAAAAGTGTTCTCCCTCTTTTAATTCCCATTCAACTTGGTACTGGGGTGATTATGATTTTTTAAAATTTAAAATTTATCTCTTCTTTTGGAACTTATTTTTTTCTCCATTTAGTCACCTCTGTAGTATAGGCTTAGCCTCTGTAACTTCGGGCCATAAACCCACATAGGGCTTTGAGTGTTTCAGAGTGTATTTTCAAAGGAGTGCAAGTGTTCACCTGCTAGCATTTTGGTTTACGGCCGATATATTGAACATTTTCTTTTTTTATCACTAAGGCCATGTAGAGGCTTCATTGTAATAAGTTTTGAAGAGTAGTCTCCTGGAGTATTAACTGAATGGAGTAATGGTGATGCTCTTTTGAAACTGTAACTTTGGAGCTTCAAGCTCATTCTGGAAGTGATTGTGTACCTGAAGTTTAATCATTATTGTTACAAGAGCTGACGAGCTCACCTTGTTTATCCAACTTATTTGGTATTGTTCATCGAGTCTTGAATTAAAGAAAAAAAGAAGGAAAGAAATAAAATTTCAAATTTTTAGAGTTTTAAATTACACTGATCTTTTCTAAGTCCACCCATTCACGCCCGCACCTTCTTACACCTCTGTGCTCCACGGTATCCCTGAAACTTATTATTATTATTATTATTATTATTATTATTATTATTATTATTATTATTATTATTATTATTATTATTGTGTGTCCGTCCAAACCTTATACCCGATCGGGTATGAAGTAGGAGGAATCTTCATAACGAGTTTTTACGGTCAAATGCCCTACCTGACGTCAAAGCCACCAGAAGAGTTAATGGGACGAAATTCGTGGGCTAAAAACATTCAATTGCGTGTGCCTTGGGACCGCCGGTTGGCATAAGACACCTGCGACAGCTAAATCGAGCTGACTATAAAATCCAAAATATATTAGGTAGGTATATTGTAAAGATGGTTTGGTTTCTATACTTCTAGTCTGTTTCCATTTAAAGCTAATCCCTTTACGGTTTATGAACACTAGAGGCTGTATCTTGAACAACAACAAAACATAGCAAAACTACAACGAGGTACCAGATGATACTGCCATTCCTTCCACTTACTTGTGTCAGACTCTTCACTTTATCGCTCCTTCTGATTTCAAAGATATGAGAGATGCGATGCCCAGGGGAGTATAATTTTCACGTCTTTTAAGGCCTTTCCCTTCTTTTTATACCAATGCCTTCATTCTTCCAGGGGTCTGAACTATTCCTTTTCGGCCAACGTCATGGCGAAGTCGGTTAGTCGTTGTCCTTTTCCCAAGATAGTTGGTTCGATTCTGGCAGAGACCAGTGCCACTTAAGAGTGTTCAAGCGCGACAACTCCATGCCATAGCCTTCCGGCTAGCTAAAGAAATCCTGTGGGACAAAATGTTACCACCTCAGCTAAAATCTTAAAACTGAAGGGACATTAAACAAACAACATTGTTATCTTCCTCCACGAACGATGTTAAGAGAGATTGTTGTCATGTTAAAACAACAACAACCACCGCCGCCGCAAGCGATTTCTTTAGTACTCTGAGACAGTGCTTCTTTACGCAGAAACTTAAAATCTCCTAGGGAATTATACAGTTGGCAAAGTCGGCAATAGTTATTTAATGCCTCGAAACAGAGACTTTTGTCAGACAATAAATCGATTAGCCATGTTTATGCAGTATTTTACCCTCTCGCAGTTCTCTAAACTTTCTCCTGTGATAAAAGCAAATACAGTAGAGACAATACGCGACACTGAGCGAGATATCGAGGGACAGCTATTGGAGCTCACTCTAGCGGATAGACCTGAACAGTACTGATTCTCTCATAAGAGCACGTGTATTTTTGTGTCAAGTTTTTGGTGTTATTTGTGCGTTTTCAGTGAGATGACATAATTAAATAGTAGCGTGTGTCATTCCTTGATATCTCCTCTCAACATGAGGGGAAAGGTATGTGCTGTGTTTGGCTGCAGTAATTACGAAGTAGAGAAAAATGCGCGGTCGTTCTTCAGGTTCCCTCGTGACAAGAACATGTAAATAATATTGTGTTTGCATATATATTCTTCCAGTGACAGAGATTTTTATAGTACTTCATAATCTTCTGACCTGCTCGACCCATATTTTAACTGGCATAGAATGTAATACGCATATTTTATTGTATAGTGCAGCAGTTAACCTTCAATACCGATGTGTTGTTGTAGGTGTGATCTGTGGATTTTGAAATGTCACAGAAGTGATTTGGATAAGGTGTACAAGAAAGAAGGGACGTTACGCTTATATAAGAATTATAAGATCTGTTCAGATCATTTCCAGGCCAGCGACTTTAAAAATCGTCCACTATACAGCCAAGGGTATACTATATTTTTACTCTAATTGTACGTAAATATTACTCAAAGCCTCACTATCGACAACATTTTCATACTTTTCTTTCTTTAATCCATCTTCTCAGATTAAAGCCGAAATTTTATAGTTCTTCTTTCTGTTAGTAGGCTTCATGTTAAGAGGAAAATTGTCCAGCTTTTAAATGTTAATTCATGGCATCATGTGTGTAAGGAATGTGTCGATATTTTTATTGACAAGTGTCTTAATGTGATCATACAATGTTTCTTAAGTGAGAAAAAAGATAAATCCAACCGTAAAAGTTCAGGCAGGAATGCTAAAGCTAAAAAAGTAACGCATAAATGAAAGATCAAGCCATTTCACAGCAGCCCATTTCATATCTTGTTTATGTGTCTAATTTCAGTCTTTGAATAATAACCTTTTAAATAATTCTTCATTCATTTATCCAGAATTGCTTTAGCAACTTCGAAGTTAATATCTCAATACCACTTTCTTTCTAGACGTAATTTATTTATCCACTTCCGTATATACATTTCCATTGATATTTGAATTTAGCGCGATTTGTTCAGGTCAAGTCACTAGGAGCGCCACCGTCGAATTGTCTCCCATTTTAGCAAGGCGAAATCCGTAAGTGTCGCGTATTGTCTCTACTGTATTTGATAAAAGCAATGTTTTAAATCACTCTTTCGTGAAATTTCAAACAGAAGTAAGAGTTAAATATTTTATGGCCATCTAGCTATTTATAAATTCACGAATATTTGGGGCATATTCACAAATGCGACATATTCTTTTTAGTCTCCCTTTAGTTGAACCAGAAGCAAGGTTTCTAAGGCGAAATTCCCACAATGTAACATTCCTAACCAATTAATAGTGGACCAGAACATTAATATTTAATAACATATTAAAATATGCTGTAATCTCCTAACACAACATATATTAAGAACAAAATACGGTGCATATATAGTTAAAAGTCAACACACACTTCTTCCCGGCCTTTCCCCCCACATATTTGGGATAGAAAAGTGATTTTCATTCGGCTCAGTTTTACGGCCGGACGCCCCTCCTGGCACCTACCCACTACTGCGTGTTTCTGTGGTGGCTGAATGTGTGGTATGTTGTTTGTAGATGAAGAAATGAGTATTACGACAAACACAAACATCCAGTTGCCAAGCCAGAGGAATTACGCGATTAAAATCCCCAGCCCGGTCTGAATCGAACCTAGGGCCTTCAAAAGTGAAGCCAGTACGCTGACCATTCAGCCAAGGAGCTGGATGCATATTAATACACATTGTAGCAGGTAGGCCTATATAGAAAGACCTTCCAGCTTCAAACCATGATGGCAAATCAAAATGACTGCACATGGTAGTTCAGTCCATTTAATAATAATAATAATAATAATAATAATAATAATAATAATAATAATAATAATAATAATAATAATAATTTAATAATAATCGAAAAGGGAATGAAAATACCACACACCTTAAAAACCTAAGATAAGTCTCAAGTATATGAGGAGATACAATGTTTCTGACGGCGGATTCGGATTCTACAACCAAAGATACAAAACAAATAAATGAATCAGTAATCATAACGCAAAATAGTTATTAATCAGTAGAATATTTTCTTACTCTGGGGCCAGTGATAACGACTGTAACTAATTACTTGCACGTTGGAGTAGGATAAGTGAACATAACTTGAAGGAAGCTATTATGGCACTATAAATCTGGAAAAGTATATTAGTACTAGAGAAGAACTACACTCACAATGGCCTTTATCACCGATGGAATGATTCTCGGTTTTCCGAGTCAAACAGGTTCCCAGATAGACATGTATGACATTGGTTCATTCAAGTAGAACCCACATGTTGGTCTGATGAATAATCACCTACTTTTGAGACTGGTAGATTGCATACTTCAACCTTATGAGCTAAGCGACGGTCTGCCAAAATGGGACTGGAGATGGAAAGCGACAGTTTCTTAGTATACTACGCGTATTTACTCACTCGCGGGGATATGAAAGTCTCGAATCACGACTACAACTTCATTTTACCATAACACAGCTGTATACCTACTTTCTTTATTATTTTCACTTCTTGGAATCCATAGCTCGCACGACAGAAGCTTCCACATATCTTATTGTTTTGTTTTACAAATTACTTTACATCGCACCGACACAGATAGGTCTCATGGCGACGATGGGCTAGGGCAGTGAAGTTCGAACCCACTATCTCCCGAATGCAAGCTCACAACTGCGCGCCCCTAACCGTACGGCCTAATGACTCGGTCCACAAAACTTTATGACTGGCCGTTAACCAAAACACAAATCTTTATATGCTAGAAACTGGCTGCAGGTTCCAGTTTAAAGTTTGACGGTGAGCACATTAACAAGGTAACTTTCCACGAGTGAAGTTTTGAAATCTATGCCTTCGCAAAATCTCCGCACAAAAAACCTAAATCTGCAATTTCACAATTTCGTATATCATCGGGATATATCGTACATAGCCATTTATGCTATCTGCGAATAATAATGTGATTTCATGAAATACGTCTTGAACAGTTAAGAAATTATAAACCAACATCTGTTAAATTTCAGACTCAATTTGCGGGTATTTAAACTTAGCTGACAATTAAGTCCAATGATTAATAATTACGAATGCACGTGTAAGTTAATTTACACTTCAGTGAACGACCCCACCAAATAACAGGCTTACGCGTAGATACAATCTCACAGCGCGGCGCACACAGTAAATGCTATATTGCGTGAACCGCAGGTCGTATCTCACTGCATGTCCCACCCGCAGCGCCTTGCCCTTCCCCCTCCAACCAAATCGTTTCAAGCCCTCCATCGCCAAGTTCTACGAACACGAGGAAGATGCGATATTTATATGCTGAAAAGTCAATAGCTACATCAAATAACACTTCCGTCAAATGTAAAGTCCATTGATAGTACTGTACTGCACTGTACTGTTGTTCTTGTTACTTCAGTTTAGACGCTTGCTATGTCGAGATCAAAAACCACGGTCCATAATGTGAAATAATAATAATAATAATAATAATAATAATAATAATAATAATAATAATAATAATAATAATAATAATTCTTTTCCGTGTCAGGTCACATTTTCAGTTTCCAGGAATTAGCAGCTGAGATGGCTATGCCATTTGCTTGAAGTGCAGTGGCTCAAAGTAGTATTCGACTGGCTATAGATAGATACAAACTTTTGTTGTCCGTGGGAAAGTTAAGGCTTCTGGTCCTCTCTTACGGTTACCTATATACATAGACGTCTGCAACAACATCTGTTAAATTCCCGATTGCCGCTATACTACAAAACTGATCAAAATTTAAAATACTATAAAGAAGTACACAATAACAATTATCTCTGAGACTAAAATGAGAATATATCGCTCGTGGGCTGCAATAGTGACACAATTCAAAATCACTACTATTGCAAAATGTTCACATTCCTCCACTGAAGGGAGAGGCTGATCTCTTTGACGGAGACGCAGTCTCTCATGCCAGGAGATTTGTTACAGTGAAGAAGATGCTCGGAGAAGGTAAGAGGGTTACTGGCCATGGCCTGTAACTAGGAACTGTGCCAACATTCGCCTCAGTGCAGGAGAATGGAAAACCACGGAAAACCATTCTGAAGAGTGCAGAGCTGTCGGACCACGGACCAGCCGTGGCCACTTGTAGGCCGAGATCTACTCCGCAACCGCCGACGTCAAAAAATACAAACCTGGAGTTATTGCACTCTCCAGTAGTCTTCCTTCCAGCAACAACAGCGGCATATTTTAGTTCAATATTCCACCAATAAATGGCAGAAGTGCCGCTTTTGCATTTCTGCTTTGTTGATTACACTGGCTGCATTGCTGGCGTTTCTCAGTTTGCACCTGGAGCTCGGCAGTCGCGTAGCCCATTATGTTTATCAATATCAACACACTGTACGTTGTGCCAGTGCTGCAGAAGAATTTAATTATTGTCTGCAGTTCATCAGAAATTTTAAACTCATTTCTCTCAGAACTTAATGAATTCCGGCTAAAGTCTATCAATAAATTGAGAGTTTTACTTATACTACTTTTCGACATATATTTGAAGGGGGGGGGGGGGAATGAAATGGCGTATGGCTTTTAGTGCCGGGAGTGTCCGAGGACAAGTTCGGCTCGCCAGGTGCAGGTCTTTCTGACACCCGTAGGCGACCTGCGCGTCGTGATGAGGATGAAATGAATGATGAAGACGACACATACACCCAGTCCCGTGCCAGCGAAATTATCCAATGATGGTTACAATTCCCGACCTTGCTGTAAATCGAACCCGGGACCCCTGTGGCCAAAGGCCAGCACGCTAACCATTTAGTCAAGGAGCCGGACGTATTTGAAGAGATTTTTCTAGAAACACTGCAAACTTGCCCAGTTATTTCAAAGTAGCATATGCCGTATCCCGGGACAGTTACGCAAATTCAGCTGTATCCTCCTGTTTGAAAATATCGTGACGTGTTCTTATGAATACACAATCGTCAAGATTTATTTTTTAAAGGAATGTGTCTTGAATTTTTTATTAAGGATATTATGAAAAGTTAGTAGAGCCTCCACGGAGGCTCAGGCGGCAGCGCGCCGGTCTCTCACCACTGGGTTCTGTGGTTCAAATCCCGGTCACTCCATGTGAGATTTGTGCTGGACAAAGCGGAGGCGGGACAGGTTTTTCCTGTCATCACTTATTCCAGCAACACTCTCCAATATAATTTTATTTCATCTGTCATCCATTAATCATTGCCCCAGAGGAGTGCGACAGGCTTCGGCAGCCGGCACAATTCCTATCCTCGCCGCTAGATGGGGGCTTCATTCATTCCATTCCTGACCCGATAGAATGATTGGAAACAGGCTGTGGATTTCCATTATGACAAGTTAATGCGAAATTATTCTGGCCGTCACCACTGTAATTTCATCTTTAAATAGTCCGTCATTCACAACATTGTCACGATAGGGCAACGACGGCACACACCAAGATTTGGACCACAGCATCTCGACCTCATTACTAGAATTACTCGTCTACTTGCCAGTCATTGAGTCGATCTTCAGTGGCAACCGACGCTAAGAAGTCCACTGGTAAAATGAATATAATGCTTCTGGCTCGGCTTCAATAGCACCACCAACAAGTGCACTACAACTACATCAGTAATCGAACCAACTATTGTATGCAGGCGGCAACGAGTAAAGAGACCCGATAAATGAGAGAAAGCATGTTTTGGTTGAAGCAATTCACTTACTGTATGCCTCCCCATTCATCCCTTTCCACCGTAGTTCCACAAATTCTACCAGTATGTTAGGTAATCATTAGGGTTCGGATGTTCAGGAAATCACTGTCTCTTGATTGCGAACAGTCCAGATTCCGAACCGTTAAATATATCCTGTCCAGATTGCGGACAATAGATTAGTGCTGACCTGGATACATAAAACAGATACAATTTTCAAAACAGTCTCATATTTAATTTTGTTCTAGTAATATTAACACTAACTGGTACATTGGGATTGGAACTGCACATGGCACACACCAAGTGAAGAAGTACATGGCGCTAGATGAAAGAATCGCAAAAATCACAAAACGCTACGAGGAAAACGAGGAAATAAAACAGTTTTTGAAAACAATACAATATGTACTGAAACTGTAGTAGTGCTGAAGCTGCTGAGGAAATCTGTAAATGCACATTTGTAAATATTGACTGTAAATATAACATTTATTTTAGAATGACAAGACCTGACGGGCGCTGGCCACAGTTGGTTTGTGAATAAATTCGAATCAACCTGGTAATAATTAAATCGGCTTTCTAAAATGTTAAGAAGACTGTAGGTACCTCTAGTGATGCATACTGCTGCCACAATCCACCTAGGTAAGTAGCGTGATATATTTATAATGATATATTCTTGACTCAATATATTCTCGCTTAAGCGCCTCTACATTACGCCTGTCCGCAATCTGGACTCATTAATGTGTGTCAAACCCAAATCATCCCCTTCAGTTACCCATTTGTCCGCAATCTGGACTGTTTGTAATCAGGACTACACCCAGGAAATGTTATATTTTTCCCGTCTCCCGTTTTGGCCATTTGTTGGAATTAAGCACGAATTTGACTTTTCTGAGCATATATAGCCTTATTTTATAGGACACAAATGTATTTTTTTTTACCATTCCTATTGTTCTGGTCATAATTCTGTCATTTATATCTATTTAAGGTCATATTTTCCACGGAAAATGTATTGTACTTTGAATCTGATGTCCGATGTTGCTTGTGTAAATGTGTTTGTGGAATTGGGACGAAACTTTACGGTCGGCCCTAAAAGCTGAATAGTAGGTGCTTAATGTATATCGTTTGAGTATTATCATTAGTTTTAGAATAACCTCCCTAAGAGTAAGACTTGCAGTGCGGGTATTTACATCCGCTGGAATGTTACCCTTGCTAAGAGACAAGGAGATACCACATGGAATTATCTGTCTTAGCACTTGTGGCACGTGGCCACTTTAGGTAGTGCATAATTTACCTTTTCCTCTCACCTTTTCTTAATAAAAATGTCAACAGGGACATTTTTTTAGAATCTGTTTCACGTCACACCGACACAGACAGGTCTTATGGCGACGATGGGATAGGAAATGGCTAGGAGTGGGAAGGAGGCGGCCGTGGCTTTAATTAAGGTACAGCCCAAGCACTTGCCTCGTGTGAAAATGGGAAACCACGAAAAAACATATTCAGGGCTGACGACTGGAGTTCGAATCCACTATCTCCCGGATGCAAGTTCACATCTGCACGCCCCTAACCGCACGGCCAACTCGCCTGGTAGGGACAATTTTCAAGGATTCTTAGTTACATTAAAAGTGACAGTAATGGCAAGGATACCTAAAGAAAGTGTTACATTAAGAAATTGCGTTGGAGAAAAGCTTCTGACTACCGAAGGCGAAAATTCTCTTCTAAAAATCTTGCGTGAAGTTAAAGTGCTATAAAGCGTTTTAGTTGTCCAGCAGCATAGCGACACTGCTAAAAAAAAGAAAGCTGTGATGAGGAAAAATAAGCGGTATGCATTTTTGTTTCCACATTGTACTTCACTTTAAATATTTTGTGCCGACGGGGTCTGTTGGCGCATTATTAATTCTGATAACTATACGATTTTCATTATTACTCAGGAGCAGCGATGTGGTCTCTGTCATAATCGTATAACACTGCAAAATTAATTTAAAATATAATAGGTACTGACCACAGTTTAATGAACAATAGTAGTGGAATTAAGTTAAAAGAACTAGTAAGGAAATTAACTGAAGTAGAGCAAATAAGATTATAAGTGGATAGTATATTTAATACAAAAGAACTAGTGACAAAATTCATCCGTTGGTCATACAATACATATGTCTGATCATATTTTCCACTTTTTGAGTCTGTTTATTTATTTTTAAGAGCATATTTGCCTGCACATATGGGTGATTTTTTAGGTCCTAAACATCCGGGCCCTAGTAATAAATAAATGCAGGTTTTGTGCCAACGGTAACAAGCACACAACTGCAGTACCACTGAAACGAAAAAGTAGCCATCTTCATGACCTGTCTCAAACTGAAAACGAACGAAGTAGCCTTAGATTATAACAAGGAGTACAAATATTTAAAATAAAGACTCCCAGCTCCCGCACAAAGTATTTCAAGTACGGCGCCGGTTCTGACTGTAAGTTACAGTACAGCAAAAATCACTTACAGCTGATTTCGGATATAACTTGTAGCTATTTATGAAAAAACCTGGTAAACGTGGGTGCAGGACTTCCATACCATGACATGAAGTTTTGAAGAAAAGACAAGTCGTTTAGAAAATTTAAACATTTTAGGGCAAATAGGCGACTACTGACAGACATCTGTATACACTTATTTAACACTTTTATTAGAAAAAGAATAGGCTTAGCAACAAGTTAAAAAGCATTCAAAGTATTTCAGATTTAAACGATTATAATGTTCACGCTTCAATAACGGTAGAACTGTTGATATTTGTCCCGCGTTGATAATTTTGTATATCATATGCACACTTAAAAATTAAAACGATCCACGTCTACATTGTTAGTTTTCCCAGTATAGTCAATTAAGTCTTCAAATTCGTAGGTAGAAAATATGAACATTTCTTTGCTCTAAGATATGCATAGGGGCCGATGACCTAGTTAGGTCCCTTTAAAGAACGAGCATCATCGTGATCATCAAGATATGCTTTCTTCTAGGCATGTATCTCCTTTTCCACTTGAGTGCTTCAGTCCGAAAACGTAAACAATACATCATTTGGATATCAATGAACTAGGAGTCCACTGCTGATGAATAATAACGCAATAGGATCACATGGACTCGGGTTTCCAGAATTCTGTTCTAGACTCCTCCCAAGGAATATCTCTACTCTGCTACACACAAATTACACCTAGCGTGTATGGTTTACATATACAAACATGATTTGCAGAATAAATAAATAAATACATAAATAGAGTTTTGACGGAGATTTTACGAACTGGTTCTCTTTTTACTGACGTGTAACGCAGCCTGGAGAACTTCTCTGTAAGCGCGCGCGTATTATTCCATATACAAACATATTTATCGAGTTAATCACACATTAATGGAATGTGAGTGGCGACTTTACGCAATAACATAGTTTTAAGTTTCTCTCCAGGGTATGGAAAGTTACTATTTTAAGCAACATATGTCTATCAGAAGGCAAGAGTTGACGTTATATAAATAACATGCAATGCCTATGTTTAATCCAGACATTTTCACAAATAGATTGTTCGAAGAGAAATACACGATACATTGATGTTTAAGTATACGATATTAACAGCAAGGCTTTTCATCGTAATTTATGGACATGGGAGAAAAAGAAAGAAATATGTGAGAGATTACTTTCAGGCAAGTTTTAAAAATAATTATGATTGTGACGTTTTTAGTTTGTCGAAACTGAAACTAATTCAGAAAATTTAGAAAATACCTGGGAAAGAAAACATTTAGAATATTAACAGTATCTTTTTCAGGTATAAGTCTAGTCATAAAATTATAAAATACTTGAAAAGAAAACATTTATCAACTCATTATATAGGTACCTGAAAATTAATGGTAACTTTTCAGATATAACCAGTTAATTTTCCTTTTTCCTTTAATTATGGGTATTTTCTAAATTTAAATTATACTGAACTAGTTTCGACAGACTGAAGAAACTCACAGTTATAAATTAACTAAGTCGAAACTGAAGAGAAATGGTTCCCGTTATAACAAATTTTAGGCTAGCAGTAATATGAATACTAGATTATCATGCATTGACCAATTCTTGGGTTATAATAGTAGATACCGTCACTTTGGAAAAGTACTGGAAGTTCGACTATGAACTCATTGGTAACATTACTGAAAACAAAATGTCGATATCTGATCCGATTATCCCTATATATTAGAAAAATGTCATTTGTTATGCAATAATTTTGAAACGCTAATTTAGTGAGACGACACAAATTCCACTGATAAAAAAGTCATTTACTGTTTAAGCCAAATTTAGGAAGACACGATCTTGTTCTACAGCCTATGCTTCGTTTATATCGGAGAACCGTCGTTACGTCCTTTAAACTCTCATCTAAATTTCTGTGAGTCATGAACTCTTTTAGTGCCATTTCGATGCCTACTTAGTGCTTTTCTTTGTAGATGGTAATTTAACGTTCGATAAGTTGCCTTCCTGGAACAACATTCTCTTCATTTACATCGCTTTCATTTCCTTAGCAGAAATTTTCATCGTCAAAACCTCGACCGTAATTATTTCTGAAGAATAAAGGTGGTTCTGGAAGAGGAGGAACAGTTCTCAGTAATGTTTCTGGTTGTGAAAATATTGTTGTAAGTTGTGCTAATGGCGTTGGCAATGCTAAAAGTGTGGTTTAATGAGGGAAATAGGGATAATAGCAGTTCTAGGATGATTAGGCACGGAACCGAAGTCCAATACGATTCACATCTTCCAACCAACGGACAAACCAAGGATCTGAAAGACAGAACAGGAGCTACCCACGATGAAGTAGAAAGTCCGAAAGAATAGGAAAGATGTGGAAAGATCAGGGAGAAATGAGTAACATGAGAAAGGCCCACTACATGAAGCAGGCATGGTCTGAGCCCAGTCGTTATTATACTCGATTTTCTCTGTTAAAGTTATATCAGATAGATGCTATTTAGGACCATTTTTATATTTTGCATTGTTTAAGCATTTTTTACCATGTTTGTACTATATTCTTGCAATGAAGGACTTTTACATGTTGGTAGGGTTGATAACCAGAGGGTTATGGTGATGTAAATGATTAAAAATGCTAAAATAATTCGAAAATTAAAACAAAAAATGTCACGCTAAAACTCTGATCACTACTCCGGTGCCGTCTACACATGAAGGCTGACGACCATCATCGGGCATTTTTTCCTGTTTTGAGTTTCCCATATCAGAATTGCCGTACTGTGAATGTCAAATCACTGCGGGGGTTTCCCTTCTATCCTGGCTTCTATGATCAGTTTCATCCGACTGTATTTTTCATTTCGGAACACGTGTCCGAAACAGGCTGCTTTCCTAAGTTTTGAGAGGGTTACGACCTCGCAGGAGTTCCCAGCACGACGGAGTACCAGTATCTCCTCGTTGGTCACGTGCTCCATCCAGGGTATCTTGAACATCCTGTGATACATCCACATTTCAAAGCACAGCAATCGGTTCACGGACGAACCCCTTAGTGTCAGTCCGACACCGTAACACATAACACTTAACGCCAACCCAATGAGTAACGAATCGAAAGTCGTGGTTGCACCCAATGCTATTTGACTCACATAATAATAAAAGTCCACTTATGTATTACACACTCAAAAAATATCAAAGCCCTAACTTGAAGAGCTTCTGAGAAAAATGATCCCAAAACTAGTAAAATTAACATGAGTGTAATAGAATGTACAGACTCCTCGGGAAAGCTGATCGAGCGATTCAGATAAGACAAAACCGTAATATCCGGACATTTAATCTACATACACTTAGCAACTGAAACCATAATTTTGTTTTGTGAACTTAACGACAGAATTAGCGCAAGCTGCGACTGCGATTTATGTGGACGGGATTGACGTGTAGATTACATTTATACACATTGTCAATGTTTTGCTTCAATGGAAGGTGTTCTATAAAAATTAAGTGTTCATAGCGCAAAGCTCACAGGATGTGGCTTAGTGGTAGGGAAAGTGCACCATGACATATCCCAGGGTATCTAATGAGGAGACTCTCGATGCATTTACGCTGATATGCTATACGCCTACTCGGCGTCAACCCTTAAGATTTTTGAGTAACAACTACTCGAATACCGTAGTGCTTTGTCATACCAGGCTATCTGAATCTTTGGCTACGTTCGTGATGCAAGTGCGGAGGTATGAGACGCAGTGCCTCAGAATAACTTCAAGTCATGAATGTAATTAATACGTCAAAGGTGATAAGAGTGACGTTGTGATAAACAGATCTGAATCGATGTAAAACGTGAACTTATATTTATTCTACAAAGGAACTATACACACGAATATAATATCAAAAACTAATAATTTTCTCATTAACGATTTTTGCAAAACTATTAAAATGAAAGGTAGGACTTCTGCTACCGACGTAACGATATTCGATATTTTAAGCTTGACGCTGTTGAATTTTCACCCGATCTTGTTATAAAAGCTTATAAAATGCATGCAAGCTGCACTTCCCTTTAACACAATTACCACCACAATATACATGACACGGTGGTTTTATTTACGCCACACGCTTTAGCTGCGATAATTCAACTTTTGGAGAAATGAAGTTTCGCTCTGTGTAGTTTGTACGCACGAAAAATTATACTTTGAGAGTGACTACGTAATATCAGTTTCATTCGTGTTACCAGTGTTCGTACTTGGTTTTCTTAGAGACGTACTTATGATATTGACACAGAACACCAAAATACTACAATGCAAAACACTTTCCAGATAATCATATTTTTTCTTGCAACAGCAGTACTATGAAATGAAATGGTGTATGGATTTTAGTGCCGGGATATCCCAGGACGGGTTCGGCTCGCCAGGTGTAGGTCTTTCTATTTGACTACCGTAGGCGACCTGCGCGTCGTGATGAGGATGAAATGATAATGAAGACAACACATACACCCAGCCCCCGTGCCATTGGTATTAACCAATTAAGGTTAAAATCCCCGACCCGGCCGGAAATCGAACCCGGGACCCTCTGAACCGAAGGCCAGTACGCTGACCGTTCAGCCAACGAGTCTGACACAGCAGTACTAAAGTTCCTCCTGACATGAATGAAGAAATACAGCGAATTGAAGAACCAGTACTCCGTAACCGTAAGCAGAGATATCTGATAGTTACTTCGTAAGGTGAGGAAAGATATACATGAGAAACAATCGCCGTTTATTCACAAAAATTATGCTGACGAGATGCATCACACACGTGTCTTGCGGACTTGTGATCTTCATGTCCAGTTCTCTTTTAATAATAGTAAGCGGGCTATCAGTCACAAACCACTAAAGATAGAAATAAGGAATTTCAACAGTCCCTTCGTTAAATTGTTCTCCATTTTCGCATCTTCCCATTCTCCTTGTAATATCATTAATAGTCTGGGCGGAGATAATTTTCATAATTACGCTTTGCAGAGAACCGCAGCTTTCCTTCCAACGTGGCAACGCAGCGAACTACGGATTCGTAAATGCTGGGAGGAGTATAAAGGACAAAACCCTTAAGGTTTGACATTTCTTTACTCTTAAGCTGACACGATGGACACGTGGTTTTTGGAGGGTACAGGACCCCTGTAGGTGGGGGGAGGTAAAACACACCCACGATATCCCCTGCCTGTCGTAAGAGGCGACTGAAAGAGGACCCCAGGGGTTCTCAACTTGGAAGCGTCAGCTGGCGACTAGTTAGCTGAATCTGGAATTTCTTTCACATATTTGTGCGAGGTTCCTCTCTTTCGTATTCGATCTCCCGTGGCCAATTCTTGTTCTCTTCTAACCCAGGCTAGGCTGTATTAGGTTTGCGAGTTCTAAGGAGACGCCCATTCCCCCCGCCCCCCCCCCCTCCTTTTCCCGACACCCTCATGATCAAAAGATCGAACTTTTCCATTTTACCTCTAATCAGTGTTAAGAGAGGATGCCTGCCAAGTTGTACTTCCTCTTCAAACAAAATCACCAACCAGCCTCAGAGGGTACAGGCAGAGTTTGTAGAATGATTTTAAGGTAAGTTGGCACTACAGTATTTTACAGCTTTAACCTCAAGTATAAAATAAAATCAGAGCAGTAAGACGTTATTTTAATTGTCGTCGCATTACGCCATTTCGATGGCTGACCTACTCCGATACCCGCCACATGAGCAACTAAGTAGATTGGTAACCAAATAGACTTGTTGTCCGAAAGTGCCAGTGACTGCTGTACACTGATATAGTGTTGTGAAGGCTACTCTGTAGCATCATCGCTTGCCCTCCCCCTGCCCTGCCTACCTCCTTTCAAGTGCCGCCGTCACTATGACGCGCATACCAATGAGCGAGTTCTCTCGGGAGGTTCACATGGCGGGGGCACCAAGGTGACGGCTCTACGTCCCACGTCTATTGCAACAGGAGGTAGACTTACTTGCTTCCTTGCTAGCTTTATACTACATATTTGTAGTGGCAACGGCACCAAGATCATGCTCCGGTAGGTACTACACTATGTCCCACTCACATTTCGGTTTTTAAATGGGAATGTGAATCGCTTCGGGCGAATCGCTCCGCCAAAATGAAGTGAACACCCTCCTCCTCGGTAAATTCGCGCGCAAGACGGAGCCTGCTGCTAGTTTGTTTATACCATGCATTTTCAATAAAATTGTCAATGTCGTTTTACGAGACTTCTGAGCTCTTACAGTAGGTAGTCTTTATAAAGGGAATATCTGTATGACTATGTAAACTCTATGTAGACGGAATACACGATTTCCGGTATTCATGACAATGGTCCAAATATAAATGAGGTAATAATTAGAATAATATAAAAAACGGCAAAACGACGAACCATAAACAGTCACGACCTTGTGTATCTTCAATTGACAAATTATTCTTTCTGACCTTTTCCCCAATTTATGGGGTTCCACTTTATGTGGATATGATCCAGATTTATGGTCGGATACACTTCGTGATGCCAACCCTACGTGAAGGGATGTAATCACTATTGCGTGTTACTGTGGTGGGTGGTGTGTTGTACTATGTAGTGAAAGAGAAGTGTATTTGAGACACAACCAATCCCAAAGCCAGAGGGATTAATCATACGTAGTCGTCCTGGCCACGAATCGAACCTTGAGCCTTCTGAACCGAAAGTCAGGAACGCTGACCATTCAGGCACGGAGCCGCACTTCCACTGACTAACATTATTCAGCTCAAAGAGTGCCAGTCGTAATGTATCGGTTGAATACCAGTTCTAACATTTTCAGCCACATTCTATTCCACTGTAAATGCCACTGAAGAATGTAATAATAATAATAATAATAATAATAATAATAATAATAATAATAATAATAATAATAATAATAATAATAATATGATTTGGGATGATCAGTCGGTCATTTCATCTTTCAAGAAAGTTTTAGCCGGGCTGAGTGGCTCAGACGGTTGAAGGGCTGGTTTTCTGACTCCAACTTGGCAGGTTCGATCTTGGCTCAGTCCGGTGGTATTTGAAGGTGCTCAAATACTTCAGCCTCGTGTCGGTAGATTTACTGGCACCTAAAAGAACTCCTGCGGGACTAACTTCCGGCACCTCGGCGTCTCCGAAAACCGTAAAAGTAGTTAGTGGGACGTAAAGCAAATAACTTTAATATTATTATTTAAAAAGTTGTAGGTCAATATATAGCATTTTGGCGAATTTTATATCATTTTAAATTTAAAAAATGAAGCATGTATTTTCTATTGCCAGACGGATAAAAATCTACAAGTGACAATATAAAAAATACTTTTTCTTACATATGGTTAAATTTGCCAAATGCCTTACATGGCTAAGCAAACTGACCAGCAGTTATTGGTGACTAAGAAAGGGCAAGGATTTTAAACCGCGAGTCTTATCTATCCAAGATATGTGCAGAAACACAATATACAATTCTGATAATTAGGACAAAATTTTTCCCAACACTTAATCACAAGGAATGCACCAGTTTTCGCACCCGCTCCTACAGCAAGTCATTCACTCTCCCCCACCCACGTACCTCAAGCCCAATAACAAATGGAAAACTAAAAACAACAGCTAACTTTCAGCTTCAGTACAGAATTATCCTTCGAAGTGTATAGTATAGTGCTGTGCAAGGTGAAATCACCACAAAGTGTACTTTTAAACCAGCTGATGAATTGATTTGGAAAAGACTTATTTACTTCAGATGGGAGTGTATTGTTTAGTAAATTGTGCAGCGATAAAGTGCGGAAAGAAAGTTTATTGTACAGCAGCACATCAAACTAGAAAAACATACGAAAACCGTCACGGTTGCGAAGAACAACAAGAATTTCCAGGCTCTTCGGGGACAAAGTGCTAGCTCTACATCCAGCAACTCATTATATTAATATTATATACACTTCCAAATAAATTGGGATATAATTATTTCTCTAAAACAAGAGCTGTGCAGGTGAATAGAACTGGGATATATTACTGCTAAAACTATTGATATAGTCACCAGAATTGAGTTTGGTAAAATATTTAAAAGTCTTCTTTACTTATTCTATAGCATTTCTAGAAATTTAAGGGCATTTTATTGATAATTTTCAGTGATTCTTAAGGTCAACAAAACCCGCCCCTAATCGTCATCGTCATCATCACCATCATCATCATCATCATCATCATCATCATCATCATCATACGTTCCACAGTTTCCCGGAGATGCTGAAGTGTTAGACTTGTCTTCCTGCAGGAGTTCTGCAGGCGTCGTGATTTTACGGAGAAACCAACGTGACTATTTCGAAAGGGCTAAACCTCTCATTGACACCTACTAGATTACACCTGAAGGATAGTATATGTGGAACAAATTCAAATAATTAATGTTCAGATACATGATCTAAATAGCGTCATTTATAGTACATGCCCAAGAAAAACTGGACAACTAACTGCTTTATACAAGAAGGAATAATGGGGAATAACGGTACACCACTATCCTCTGTCACAACCCACAGGGCGGTTGTGCTGGAAGGTTGAACATTTTTCCTTTTGTTACTTAGTCTGTCTGCCTGCTGTCATTTCTTGATGGATATAGTACTTTTGCATCCATCTCTTGGCACAAGCCAGAGTAAAGTGTAGCTTCCACCGAAGTCCCAGTCAACATCCATGGCTGGGGTATGGGTAGTGCTGAGTAATGACATTCAGAGCATGACTAGTGCATCTGAGTGTTATGAAAGGTGCTGTTCATAGGGTCAGTCGTGCTGCAATAGTACTTTCTGACCCACTGAGGAAAGCAATGGCAAACTACCTCACTCCTCATCTTGCCTAGTACGCCTCATTTTGGTGCTGACATTGGTTTTTGGGGTTTCCTTATAACCGCATAACCTTTGGTGGTGCTATTTGAGGATCCAACCAGCCACTGGGCTGATGACCTAATAGACAGACAGTCTGTTTCATTACGCTTCCGTACGACACATCTTCTTGAACTAGCTGTCTGGCAGAACATGGGGCCGTTTCCCTCGAGAATAAGCCCCCTATATATCAATCAATACCCCCGAATGACGAACGCCAACCGCTAAAGTTGAACTACTGCAACATGAGTCAAACTTGCTATCTCCGTGATCACGCCGATTTAACAGTTGTTACCGTTAGTACTCTATTCGCATTATTCTACGCGAGGGTACTGCTATAGTTTTACAAGGCTCTTCCTTTCACTTCATCCATTATTGCACAAAATGCAAGCAACACAGTCATTTTACGTCTTCTCCGGGATGTGTAAGCGATACTACAGTTTCGTATTCGAGGTTAACGACATCTGGAGTGCAGAAGAAAACTGATACAAACCATACTGAAGATCGTGCCAATATTCGAATATTGATCTTCCAAAAGTTGCAGCCATATCGTGTAATGGCATTATCACACCACAAGGGAAGTGTGTGATGGGTCTGAACTACTGATGGAAGACAATGCACGGTACTGTACTACGAAAACAAACCATTGGATGCATAACAGTGTGCTGTTTTTATAGGGTATAGCTTGGAAATTTTCAATAATTTCGAACGTGATACCCAAATTGCAATATTTAAAAACATGTAGTGACTTCTCATTTGCGAGTCCTCGCTGGTGTCATCATCGTAGCCGTCATTCTCTCCCGCTGTCCCTACAAATACTTTGCGCGACATATAAGTGTCCCGATTTTGCACTGTCTGGAGATAAAAATTACATCTAAAACATCTTAAATCCGAAATGAGAATAACGCTGCGATCTGTTGGCAATTTACCCGAACTATTATGCTTATTCTTTTCTTGATCAAGCAAGTATCTCGCCAGAATCTAGTATTTAGAAGCCTATGTAAAAGGAAGACGTGATAAAGCATTCAACATGAATTCAGTAGAAAAATAAAAAATGCGAGTATAACTCAGCTGAAAGAGATTTCCAGCCATCTACACCTTACATGTTGGTAAACGAACACCGATAAAAGGCGGCTTCGATTCAAAAGCGGCTAGCTTTATTATTACTAGCTCCCCCTGTGGGTGGGGGCGGTAGAATAACACCCACGGTATCCCCTGCCTGTCGTAAGAGGCGACTAAAAGGGGCCCTAGGGGCTATGAACTTTGGAGCGTGGATTGGCGACCACGGGGCCCTCAGCTGAGTCCTGGCATTGCTTCCACTTGTGCCAGGCTCCTCACTTTCATCTATCCTATCCGATCTCCCTTGGTCAACTCTTGTTCTTTTCCGACCCCGATGCTATTAGGTTTGCGAGGGCTAGGGAGTCTTTCATTTTCACGTCCTTCGTGGCCCTTTTCTTCCTGTGGTCGATATCTTCATTTTTCGAAGTGTCGGTCCCCTTCCATTTTTTCTCTCTGATTAGTGTTATATGGAGGATGGTTGCCTAGGTGTACTTCCTCTTAAAACAATAATCACCACCACTTATTATTACTATCCTTACAGGGACACATTTTGTTCTGCATTCGGGAATCGGGAGGCGGAGGAGTTGGTCCCCACCATCGGCTGTCCAGACAATGGTTTTCCGTGGTTTTCCATCCGCCTACACTAAGGGAAATGCCGGGACAGCTCCTAGTATAGGCCACGGCCGCTCCCCTCTCACATTCTTCGCACGCCAAATCACCGCTATACGACTTCTGGCCTGTAAGAAGGCATCACCATCTAAGGCCCGGTTTCATCAACACATGTTAGTACTTAACAAGGTGTTAAATCATTTTAACATACGATTTAAGAAAATTTGCGTTTCATCAACAAATGTTAACATTAACAAATGTTAAACTGGGTATTAAAGTTAACATCAGCCATTTCCAATGTTAAATGGCGAACATTAGCATTTAGCAACCTGTTCCAAAATGGCGGCTGTGCATCTCGCTTTCGATGCGGAATTGCTCTATTTAGATCTTTTACAAAACAATCCTGATCGAAGAAGAGATCAGCGACGTAATGACTTTTGAAAAATTGACGGATGCAGAATTTCTTCATAGATAAAGG
Source organism: Anabrus simplex (assembly GCF_040414725.1). Lineage (NCBI taxonomy): Eukaryota > Metazoa > Arthropoda > Insecta > Orthoptera > Tettigoniidae > Anabrus > Anabrus simplex. The sequence continues at coordinate 144,452,217 of NC_090268.1, forward strand.
TTATCGAAAATAGTCGTTGCTAAGGTTGTTGACGAAATTCGAGTGAGGTTAGAATATCATACGAAGAGAAACTTAACCTCTTTCTCCAATGTTGCAGGTACTGATAATATTACGATTTTTTGCTACTGGTTATTTTCACATAATGGTCGGAGACAATGCTGGAATTTCTAAAGCCACTGTTGCTAGAGTTGTTTGACGAGTGTCTGCAGCAATAGCATCCATGAGAAGGAAGCATATAACATTACATTCCCTTCAGCAGAAGAGCGTCAGCAAATTATCCGCGACTTCTATGAAATAAGCCGTCTTCCTAGTGTTTGTTCTAGGTGCAATAGATTACACACATGAAAGAATCCAATCACCTGGAGGCAATTGGGCCGAAATATATCGTAATCGGAAGGGATATTTCTCTGTTAATGTTCAGGTGATTAATTAGCCTAACCTCCAAATTACGGATATACTTGCTAGGTGGTCTGGTTCTGCACACGACAATACAATATTTAATAACTCCCATATCGGAGCACAGTTAGAAGTTGGACAATTAACTAAGTGGTTTTGTTAGGTGACAGTGGATACCCGCTAAAAAAGTATCTGCTAACCCCATTGAAACCATCGCGGACTTTCTCCCACGCCTCGTCTTTTTGTTTTATCGTCAAGCCATCCGTGCGCTTGCACTCAATAACTTATATAGCCTACATTTACTAACTAATTCAATTAACAACTCTTTTTCGAAGGAGGAAAAATTAGAACTACGATTCCGTTTCACTTCTCGCGCCATATTTTACAGCTGTACGCAAACAAAAGCGCATCAGAGCGCGCTGTAAAACAGCATGTTCGTACCACTGCCTCCTTGATTCGCACCAGTTCGCAATGTTGGGAGAGTTAAACAGTCGATTAGTTAACATTTCACAAGAAAAGTTTGATGAAACGCAAGAAACCTAACAAGATGTTAAAATTTTAACTCCGTATTAACTAACTACTTGTTAGTATATATTTAACATGTGTTGATGAAACCGGGCCTTGAGACACGCCGTACCCCATCAGAAACTGTAGTAATAGTAGTACAGTAACTTATTAAATAATGTTGCAGGTGACAAGTCTGTTTATTTTGTGAATTAAATATTTGTTGTAACATTACCTGTATGTGGGGCTATTCATTATTATTATTATTATTATTATTATTATTATTATTATTATTATTATTATTATTATTATTATTATTATTATTATTATTATTATTATTTGTATTTCCTAGAATTGTGAGGTAACATGCCAGCGACCTTATGAAGTCATTTCAGCGAATTGTTCCAGAAGTGTCCTGTTTTTTTTTTTTTCTTTCTGATTCTAGATCTGGTCACCCTAGTATAACAGGTCTGGGATACACTGATCAACAACCCCATGTGCTTATATGCCCAAAGTCTCTCGAGATTGCATTCGGGAGATAATGGTGGTTCGAACCCTACCGTCGGAACCTCTGAAGATGGTTTTCCACAGCATTCCCACTTTAAAACCAGACAAATGCCAGGGCTTAACTTTCATTAAAGCCACTCTCATTAAGGCAACTAATCAGCCACGAATTGTTTGGAGAGCAGAAGTACAATCAATTCTGATTTTGCTAATATGAAGTAAGCGCGACGTTAAATAGCTAGGGTCTCATTGACAACCTGGACGACTGTGTTGTTTGTACTAGTAACTGCATTTGGTAATTACCAGAGACTAGGATTCAGAAGCAAGCGGCGGGAAGTGACTATGCTAATTTCTGTCTAGACCACAGCTACCGACCTGATGTCCTTAAAAGAAAGCTTGCTTTTTAGATTGTTCCATTCATGCACAGGAACACAGAGTATTCCTTAAGGCGAACTCCAAGAGTGTAATGTGAAAGCTAAATGCTAAAAAGAACTTAAGACGTCAAGGGATTACAGAAGAACACGAGTCACTGTTGCTTTCCTTCTTGGCGCGACAGAAATTGAAGCTATGCATCGAATAACTGGATTTCGTCTGATCTCTTTCTTAGGTTGTCAAGTTTAGAAAGAGTACAATTATTTAGGACATGTTCCGTAACTAAAAATAAGATATACAGAAATTCCTTGTAAATCTACGAAACCCAATCAGTTCGCAGTGGCCGAGGGGTCAACTAAGTATTATTTGAGCTATACGAACGGGTTTACCGCACAATCGTTAAGCAAACGTATCAGTTCGTAATTATTACTTAAGGAGTACGCTGAAAGAGACAGTAAATCGACCCAGTGTAGATAACGTCGGGCATGAAATAGGAGAATTCACGATGCAAAGCAAAGGCGAATGAATGTTAAATTCTTGCGATATACTGCTTGTTTAGTAGAGGACGGTGGATATTTCATGCATTTGTAAGGTAATTCTCGTAATTTAATGTTGTTTAATTTCGATATGTAGGTCTTATTTAAATGTATAAACAAGAGGCCGAAAGTGGCGAGAAGCTACTAAGGTAATCTTTGAACCACGGAAGCCGACCTGTTTTATTTTCTTACATACGTGCACAACAATATTTCTCGAAACAGTGATGAAAAAGATGTCCCAAACGATGACAGTGCGGCGAGAACTCGTAAATAAGACGTCTATACGTATTTCACATATACTGTATCATGATTAGTTGCATCATTCGCCTGAAAACGATGGCTCTCCCTGTTGGCAGCAGGCGGCTCTCTTGTCCAGGACGTGAATGACGCAAGGCGAGTACCTCAATATTATTATTATTATTTTATAACTTGCTTTACGTCGCATAGGAAAGGCCTAGGAGTTTGAAAGAAGCGGCCGTGGCCTAAATTACGATACAGCCCAGCATTTGCCTGGTGTGAAAATGGGAAACCACGGAATACCATTTTACGGGGCTGCCGGCAGTGGGGTTCGAATCCACTATCTCTCGGATTCAAGCCCACAGCTGCGCGCCCCTAACCGCACGATCAACTCGCCCGGTTTATATTCTACCGCTTTCCCACGTCCTGGTGGGTTCGCGAGTGCGCACTGTATCGCACACGAAGATTTGGACCGGGCTGAGTGGCTCATACGGTTGAGGTGCTGGCCTTCTGACCCCAACTTGGCAGGTTCGATGCTGGTTCAGACCAATGGTATTTCAAGGTTCTCAAATACGTCAGACTCGTGCCAGACCTCGACGTCTCCGAAAACCGCAAAGTTAGTGGGACGTATATTAATTAACATTAACGTTACGAAGATTTGGCCCTGTTCACAACTGGATGCTCTTCCTTTTCTTTCTTTTTTACATAATTTGCTTAATGTCGCTCCAACACAGATAAGTCTTATGTCTACGACGGGATAGGGAAGGGCCGGGAGTGGAAAGGAAGCGGCCATGACCTTAATTTAAGGTACAGCTCCAGTATTTGCCTGGTGTGAGATGTGAAACCACGGCCGTGACCTTAATTAAGGTACAGCTCCAGTATTTGCCTGCTGTGAAAATGTGAAACCACGGAAAACTATCTTCAGTGCTGCCGACAGTGGGGGTTCGAACCCACTATCTCCCGAATGCGAGCTCATAGCTGCCTTGATCCAAACCGCATGGCCAACTCGCTCGGTGGATGCTCTTTCTGACGCAAACCCTACGGGGGGAATGTATTCACTATTATGTGTTTTCGTGGTGGTTGGTAGTGTGTTGTGTTGTGTGAAGAAAGAAAAGTGTGCTGGGACGGACCCAATACCCCGTTCCGAGTCACCGGAATTAACCCTCGGATACCCACGCGGGATTTATTTTATTTTAGTGTGCTATGAGTACTTTGTTTTGAATGCTGAACGTTCCTATAACTATCCGTCATTGCTGCTTCTAAATAGAATGTGCACTTTCGACATTCCCAGACGTGCATTATCAAAATAAAAAACCACTGGACTTAGAATTCAGCTGGCTACGAGTATAGTCCGCGCGATTCATGTTTCAGTGTTGGAGATGTCCGACTCCGCGGCTAACTGGTTACTATGTTGGCCCTTAAATCCAAGGGGTTTCGGGTTCGATTGCCGGTAATTTTAACCTTCATTGGTTAATTCGATTGACTCGGCGTCCGGGTATTTGAACCGTCTTCAACATCAGATTGCATCCTAGGTAGGACCCTATGCTCACAGAAGTGAAAGTCGCCATGACCGTCAACTCGAATGACCTGCTGCCAGGCTTCACTGGAGAACATACGCCATTATTGTTAGGGTGGCGTGCACCATCTTGGAGTAAATTACTACGGAAGTAGCGCTTACTAAAGAAGTCCATACTACAGAAGTAAATTACTACGGGAGTTATTTACTCCGGAAGTAACGTCGGAGAGTTGAAGTACAATTTACTCTTTTAGTTACTACTACAGAAGTAGCGTTCGTTACTCGCGGAGTAGTGCTGTGTTCGTGTATCTTCTTTAAAGAAATCCAAATAGATAAGGTTATGTGCGATAGGAAACGGGGGAAAAACGTAAGCGAAAAAGATAAATGCTTGTTAATAGAGATAATGACGATCTATGCAAAGGATATAAGGTGTAAGAAACACAACATAAAGATGCTGGATAAGAAAGGAAATTCATGGAAAGTCGTGGCGAAAGAATTCAATGCCTCGAGTGACGGAAAACGCAGTGAAAAGCAAGTTAAGATTCTGTAGAAGGACTTAAAAGCAAAGCAGAAAGTCATGGACACGCGGGAAAAATTAAAACTGATGGCGGTTTATTCATACAGATGGCCTACATCCATAGCGAAATTTTCCCATTTTCACACCAGGCAAATGCTGGGTCTGTAGGCCCTACCTTAAGGCCACGGTCGCTTCCCAATCCCTAGGCCTTTCCTGCCCTATCGTTGCCATAAGACCTATGTGCGCCGGTGCGACGTTAAGCAAATTGAAAAAAAAGAAACCTCTTCCGATTTCTGAAAATTTCACCGTTGTCACCGAGAGGGCAATAAATGGGAATATGCGCGCAGTCACAGTCAATTGCACCCACGACGTGTGGAAACCTGCCAACGTGAAGAATATCATTTTATTTTCCAAACGATCATCATCATTTGCAGGCGTACCTCCCTCTTAGCCTCAACTACTGGTTTAACTACGCGATGAAAGATACGGCTAGCAGTTGTGCGGTAAACGTTAATTAGATCACCGGCAACTGTACCGTACTGAAATGTTCCGGTACGAAACACTCGTAGGGCACACGGCAACTGTCATTTTAGAGATACAACAAAATTAAGACAAGAATTCAGCTGTAAGTGATCTCCAAGTAGATTTAGAAGGAAAGTAAAGGATTCCTTCCTAAGACCAAAAACGTTCCTGAAACTCGCCGTGTACACATTACACAGCTATCGCCTTTCACGCACGGTAGGCCTACGCACTATTACATTTCCCATCGTTTACTGCGTCAATATAATCTAAGTAATCCATAAACACGTTTGAAACGTCTTTTCTCTCATATACGGCACGATATTATCATTAGTCAACAAGTCTAAACTTAGCTTACTCCATGCACGACGTGAGAGTAAATTCTAACCTATATTCGTACGTTATTTACTTCTTTAGTAATATACTACAAGATGGTGCTCTTCAACATTTTACTCTTGTAGTAATTTAGTCCAGGAGTATCTGAGAGGACTAAAATACTTCGGAAGTAATTTACTCTCGTATGGAAGTCGCCGAATGCTGACTTCAAGAGTACTTTACTACGGAAGTAGAACTTACTCTTGGTTGGTGCACGCCACCCTTAGTGTTGGACATGACGGAACAAGGCAAGCGCTGTCCCACAGGCGAAGTGAGGGAATTCAAAAATCACGCCGTAATTAGATGCAAATGTAATAGTTTTAATGAAGGAAATAATGATGTTGACGAGAACATAATGACACATAACGATTAACAAACGCACATGGTAAAAATGTCAGCGGACGTTCGTTCCTGGATACAATTACCCGACAGCTGATGAAGCCAAACATTGTTTGGAGGGCAGAAGTACAATCAATTCTGACTTTGCTAATACTGTATACATGACTCTAGGCAGGTTCCTCTAAGAACTGATATTCCTACAGTCCGCTCTCCTGCAGACCTAGGGAATCAAATAGGCAGGTGCTTCTTGTGCGGCTGCGGTTCACACCCCGGCCAAGGCTTTAGGGACGTCTTTAAATTAAAATCGTAACGGCCTTGTAGATCGGCTTCTACGAAAAAATGAAGGTTCCATGTTATAATAACGATATCAATAGTCACATAAAACAACACTACTACTTGCTTTGTTTCTTGTGTGAGCGACGGACGCAACTTCCGCCAGTGGCAAGCACGGCAGATTTGAAGAAGCTATTACCCCAGCTGCGGCAGGATCTTCCTCACGAAAACATCCAACATCTGCATGCCTCCATGTTCAACCGTTTCACCGCCTGTCTCTGTGCTACTAAGTGCATCCTTCAAGTGTTTGTTACCCTACAATAAACGTTTGGTTTAGTAGAATAGTTTGAAGTTTTCTTTATAATGTACACCAAGCCAGTGGGCTGCGCGGTTTGGGTCACGTAGCTGTCAGCTTGTATTCGGGGAAGAGTGGGTACGAACCCCACTGTCGGCTGCCCTGAAGACGGTTTTCCGTGGTTTCTCATTTTCACAATAGACAAATGCTGGGAAGAGAACCTTCCTATTCCACCGTCGTCGTAAGACCTGTCTGTACCGGCGCGACGTAAGAAAAGAATAATAATACTTCCTGTAACTATTTCTACAGTTTTCAGAGATGCAAGTGCTGGAATTTGTGTCGCGCGAGTTCTTTTGCGTGCCAGTAAATCTGGGGACACGACGGTGGCGTAATTGAGCACCTTCAAATACTACCAGAGTGGGACTGGATCGAACACGCTGTCTAGGACTTGGGCCAGCGCTCTACTATCTGAACCATTCAGCCATTCACTTCTGAAGACCCTTCAACTTTTGTAAATGACTCATTTTCAGCAATTAGATTGAGATTGGTAACCTAGATATTAAACCCTTCTACTGCCATTACCAAGGATGGAGCAGATTTAACTTTCTTTAAATTGCCTACCTTCTTTCTTTTTACTTAGCACAGTAATTCCAGCTATGCGGTGGGTCAAGGAATGAAGTATCAGCTAGAGCACGGCCAACTCGAAGTTCCGGCCTGCTACACATGACAGTTCCATAGTGGTGAAGTCAGCCGTTTAGCGTATTGGTATGGAGGCACGAGTCTTGTTTTTGTGGTGGTTTGGTAGCACGTTGTTGTTATTTCAACGTTATTAGAGGTGTTCGTTCTTGTTTCCAAGTGATAACTGTATGAAAACGCATCAGTAAAACATGTATGTTCAGCAATAGTATGTGCTAAAAACTATAGCATTGTAATTTCAGCAGCTTGCTGTTAGGAAGTATTGCTGGGTTATGTGATAGGTTAGGTGAACTCACTGAGCTATTATGAATTTTCTAAGGTACGTTTCCGAGCGATAAGGAGAAGCGAGCTTAATGGATTCACGCTATACACCGAGCTAATTTTGATCCCAGTAAATATGCCTGTGTCTGTACGGTATTAAACATTTTTCCGAAAATCACATAATTCGAGTTGACACTGCAAAAAGACCAGACGGTTCCGTTTTAACTGTGCCTAGGGTAAAGCCAAAATTAACTGACGATGCTGTGACAACTATATTTCTTGGATAGCCGTCATATATGTCTCAATCAGCACCTGCCAAACGAAAATCGCCAGAAGAAAGGAGAGAGGATATTTTACAGAATGACGAACTAACCTTCAAGACTATGTGCTCAAATAACTTTAATCTAATAGCATTTTAAAGACAGGAACAGTTTGTCTAGTGACCGTCATACTACTTTTCAAACTGTGGAAAGCTACACATTAACTCAGACCTTGATACCTGATTCAAAGATGCATTTTTAAACAGTGGAAATCGTAGGGATGTTTCTTTCAATGTTTTGATAATGAAAGTTGAAAAAACTGTGACAAGTGTGGGTATGTGCTGCTGAGTTAATGAGTGTTGTGACCAAGATCTGTCATATTTTGGGAAATACTTTTTTAACAGTTAATCATAAATAATTAACAAAACCATGTGCTCAAACAAGCATAAAATAATGACATTGTTTTGAGAGAAATCAATTCGCCTAGTCACCATCAGCGTACAGTCCAGGTGAGTACCCTTCAGTCGAAAATTTACGATATGTAATATAAGTTACTACCTTGAGTGCATATATGTGTATCCGTATGTATTCTTTTGATAGTGTTTCTTCGATATTATGTGTTTATAGGCTTATTATTGCACTTCCTTTGTCACACTGTGAGAAAAAGTATCGTATCAGCAATAGGTTATAGGAATTGCACGCGACGGCGGAGAGTGAGCACTATACGCGTGACGTCACAACTATCGGTAGCAGGCCTCTATATCAAGATGGCCGTGGCTAGAGTCTATATGGGAACGTAATAAATTGTACGACTGGTCAAACTGAACGATGACACAAATGATTAATACAGAACACTAGTTCATGTATCCGTATTTCGCTACGGAATTCTACATTGTTTACGGAATTACAGTCGAACCTCGATATCGAGAATCACTTCGGGAGCTGAATTTTATTTCGAGTTATCGAAATTTCGGGGTATAGAGAATTCCCGCCTCTGAGGACTGCACGTTATCGAATCACGTGTAACTACGCTCGATACTGTCATAAGTTTTACTTACCCATTTAAAAACAAACTCGAAGTATTTTGCCATTTTAATTACACCACTTATTATAGCAAGTCGTTGAAGATAGAATACATACAGTAGAGGAACATACACCTCCGTTGAAATGAAATGGCGTATGGCTGTTAGTGCCGGGAGTGTCCGAGGACATGTTCGGCTCGCCAGGTGCATTTCTTTTGAGTGGACACCCGTGGGCGACCTGCGCGTCGTGATGAGTTTGACATGATGATGAAGAAGACACATATACCCAGCCCCCGTACCAACGGAATTAACCCATGTGACCAAAGGCCAGCATGATAACCATTTAGCAATGGAGCCGGCCATACCTCCGGTAACACCTTGGGAAAAACAATTAGTTTCTTCTATTTTTTTTTTTTTTTTTTACTCTCGACTTACTCTGTATGTGGGATCAAAGAACAGTCATTGAACTTAACGCTCGGTCTAGTGACGAACTAGGGGAGCGTTCATGCAGCTCGAACTCCGCATGCTCCGCATGGTCAACGCACCAGGGGTGGACAATTTTTTTTACAACTGGCTTTACGTCGCACCGACACAGATAGGTCTTATGGCGACGATGGGATAGGAAAGGACTAGGAGTGGGAAGGAAATGGTCGTGGCCTTAATTAAGGTACAGCCCCAGCATGTGCCTGGTGTGAAAATGGGAAACCACGGAAAACCATCTTCAGGGCTGCCGACAGTGGGGTTCGAACCCACTATCTCCCGGATGCAAGCTCACAGCTGCGCGGCTCTAACCGCACGGCGAACTTGCCCGGTGGGGTGGACAAATAAACCGCTATGTAAACATACTGAAGTCCGATGGGAAGATATATTGTAGTACAGTAAGAAACAATACCACACAACTTTAAATGCTGTATTGCACAGTTAATGTTGTGGAAAATTCGTCCGACTCATTGGCTGAATGGTCAGCGTTGAGGCCTTCGGTTCAGAGGGTCCCGGGTTCGATTCCCGCCCGGCACGGGGATTTTAATCGCCTCTGATTAATTTTTCTATACTACACTACCAACCATCACAGAAACACGCAACAGTGATTACATCCCTGCATAGAGGGTTGGCGTCAAGAAGGACATCCGGCCGTAATTATTATTATAATTTTTTTTTACTATTGGCTTTACGTCGCACCGACACAGATAGGTCTTATGGCGACGATGGGACAGGAAAAGGCTAGGACTGGTGTGAAAATGGGGAACCACGGAAAACCATCTTCAGGGCTGTCGACAGTGGGGTTCGAACCAACTATCTCCCGAATACTGGATACTGGCCGCACTTAAGCGACTACAGCTATCGAGCTCGGTACATCCGGCGTAAAAAGGCCAAATCCACATGTGCGACACAGGTGTGGGAAAAAGCTGTAGAAAAAGAAGAAAATAATGTTGTACAATAATCATACCGCCAGGACACATGCAAAATAATAATATGTTTCAGTCACGAAACTTCAAGTTTAGTTTACAGTAGTTTTAGAAGAAGGTTTATATTCTTTTGTTATTCATCATCTTCGAGTACAATTCGACAATCTTTAACAGTAGAGCCTGTTTATAGCTCTAAATTTTAAGACCTATTTTGGCGGTTTGCACATAGCCTACTGTACTATATCAGGAATAAGTTCAATATTTTGTGGTGTAATTTACAATTTACAGAATATTTTCAGCTTCTATGGAGGAAACGTTTCCTTCGAGAAATGGAGAAATTCGTGTAATCGAATTTCATTTTTTAATTCTTGACCTTCTGGGGCATTCTCCATAGCTGTTTTAAAATTTCTTATATAAGGATTGTGTTTATGCAGAAGTTGAAGTTTTAAAATTAACCAAGAGAAGATATTGGTCCGAATTTCCAACACTTTTTCATCATTGCCAGCGAAATATATTTATAAAAATGAATGATTTTATTGTGATGAAGGTATAAAAGCTTCCTATTCTATGGTAAACTTGGCCTTGAATTTTAAAAGAAGACAAAATTTCCCTCATGTAGCTACTCAGCTTCAAAGGATAGTTAAAAGCATCCGTTATACTTTCCAATGTTCCTAAGAAAATGCTCAGACTCAGGATGATCATTAGCAAAGAGGCTGTGTAGTGAATGAGGAAGGTTTTCAACAGAAGGGAGATGTGCCCTTTTTTTTTTTTTTTTTTTTTTTTTTTTTTTTTTTTTTTTTTTTTTTTTTGCGCGAACCCACTTGCAATCAACTTTCTGGCCAATAGCAACAACCATGGCATTGCTGAAATCTGCATTGCGGTCGTACTTGAATCCCAATAAATATTTTGTTTTCCACGGGGTCAATATTTTACATTCATTGTATCCTCAAGAGTTTATTTCCATTGTATCTCCTATCAGCTTTTTGATTGACTTCAGGATTTTTCTTCGTGTATTTCGTGACAGCCTGCCTATTAACGTCAGGTTGTTTTCAGTACACTTTTTCTCCGACTCCCTATGTTTGTCTTAATTTTATCCGTGAATCTAGCGCCGCGTTATTTGTTTCTCTTTGCTTTCCGTTGGATGATGGAACTTTTTAATTGTTTTTCGAGTTGGAAACCAGAGATCCCATAGCAAAACAGTCAAACTTCTCTTTGTTATCTACAGACGGCGTATACAGACACCATCAGGATATGAACTCGAAATGCAGCGTCGAACGGCCAACGTCCAGCCATGAAAGAGACCAACCCTATCGCCTATTGTGAACTAAAACAATAGTAAAGTGAGAAACAGATCCCCGTAAAAGCCTGTAATTCCCAGGTACGACAATAATGCGCAGGGAGTGAGAACTGGCCCTCCAGCGCAGTTGTGAAAGGTATTCAAACATCCGAGCCTGCAGGGCCAGTAGACGGATATGATACCGCTACCATACGTCCTTATTTAGCATTTCTAAGGATCATCATAAATGCTATTCATTTGCGTTCATCAATTTGAGATGTCCACTATGAATCAATAACGATGTCAGGTAGTTTCTTTATGTACAGTAAATACTTCCCAGGAAAACTGAATCAATATCTCAGTCATCATCTCTCGGGGTCTATGCATAAAGCAAGTCGTTTCCCTTCTCAGAGACAATGACCGTATAATATGCAAATAGATTTGATAAATAGTTCCCATTAAGCCCATTGAGTAAATGAACTTTAATTGACAATCCTGTCCTGAAGTAATCACGATGTAGAATGACGACTTCATACAGTGGCTAGTAAATAACTCATACGTCACAGGAAACAATCAGAAGGGAATCACGGTACATAACTTTTCTTTCAACATGGCGTGGTGGCATGAACAGTTTTAAGGGGAGGGGCATTAGGAGCAGTTACACCAACCAAAGCAGCCCCAAATATGCTTCTTACACTTTCAGAAATAAGCAATTTGTAAATTACACCACAAAATATTGAACTTATTCCTGATATAGTACAGTAGGCTATGTGCAAACCGCCAAAATAGGTCTTAAAATTTAGAGCTATAAACAGGCTCTACTGTTAAAGATTGTCGAATTGTACTCGAAGATGATGAATAACAAAAGAATATAAACCTTCTTCTAAAACTACTGTAAACTAAACTTGAAGTTTCGTGACTGAAACATATTATTATTTTGCATGTGTCCTGGCGGTATGATTAAGTGCCATTTCAAATGTAGTCCTATGTAAGCATCGCAGAATGTTGTAATAGCAGAACTGAGTCCTGAGATTACTCTGCAGAACTTGATGAAATAATTGGAAACCTTCAGATGCCCTGATTCATGAATATGACAGGAGTACAGGATTGACTTGCCAAATACTACCTACAGTACCTAAACATGCATCTGCTTTCCAGGCATATAAGTATTATGTCATTTTGACTGAAAATAGCCATAAAATCGTAACCGTCTTTGATAATGATGTGTGAAACATGGTGGAGATTTATATTACAATGTAAATCCATTGCTAGGCAGTGTCCATTTTCTTTTATTCCTTGAAATGTAATTGGTACTAATTGGTGCTTTATGCCCTACTGACAACTAGGTTAGTTTTTTGTCAGTCACTACACGTTGTGTTTTGCGCATGAAGGCAATAAACTGCTCCTTCGTACAAACGGACTGATGGTACTTCGAAGTACCACACGGAAATTGGGCACTTCGGAATGTTGGATTTTATTAAGATCTATTTTGCGTCTTATTTGAGGCGTTTTATAACATGCAAAGAGCTAAAAATAAGTTTATTTTTCATTTCCTCAACTTTCGGACCTGAAAGGGAGAGGATGCAACAGCTAGGTTGGAATTCTAGCGGATCCTTGTGTTATTTTTCTCAAAAATCACGAGGTATCAGGAAAGCATCCTGCCTTAAACCTCCTGGCCCGCCGGGCTGGATGGCTTAGACGTTAGGAGCACTGGCCTTCTCAGCCCTAGTTGGCGGGTTCGACCCTGGTGCAGTCCGGTAGTATTTGAAAATGCTTAAGTACGCCAACATCGGGTTGGTATATTAACCGGCTCGAAATAAAATCTGCTGTGGGACAAAATCCCGGCACCTCATCGTCTCTAAAATCTGTAAATGTACTTAGTGGGATGTAACCTATTAAACCTTCGGCCATAAACCAAACTGAGCCGGGGTAGTTCGAACGACACCAAAAATGCCTGGGATATGCTGAAGAAAGTCTCACATTTTTAATTATTCATTAACGATAAAATACAATCTTGGATGAACGATGTGTCTCAGGCACTACACTTGCATGACACAGCCTCTTCCCAAAAACAGGGCCAGCAAGACCTGTGCCTGAATGAAGAAATAAATGATCTATTCAATACAAGTAAATAAGAAATGTAGTGTTACATTCCTGTTTAATTATAAGCGGAAGCGGTACCGGTTTCGACCCCAATCTGGATCATCATCAGCCGAATAAAATGCAAAAACAATGCATAGGTAAATAAGAAATTAAAGGACGAGTCTCTCACAAAAAAAAAAAAAAAAAAAAAACAGTTGAAGAAGCAATATACGATAATGGGGATTGGCACTGCGAGAATTTAAAACGTAAAATCTAGAAGAAGTAGAAGATCAGTCACTTATATGAAGTGAGGCGCAATCTTCTGAATAGTAGCACAACACACGCAAAGTTCGGCACTGTGTCTCAAAATATTTAGGACTTCATATTTATTAAATTGTGTTGTGACTTCGCGCCTGATAGTATATGCAGGCTGGCTCACTTAACTGTTCACCTCTTCTCGTAAACATTTTGAGACACAGTGCCGAACTTTGCGTGTGTTGTGCTACTATTCAGAAGATTGCGCCTTACTTCATATAAGTGACTGACCTTCTACTTTTTCTAGATTTTACGTTTTAAAATCGCGCAGTGCCAATCCCCATTATCTTATATTGCTTCTTCAACTGCTTTTGTGAAAGACTCGTCCTTTAATTTCTTATTTACCTATGCATTGTTTTTTCATTTTATTCGGCTGAAGATGACCCAAGACTAGGGTCGAAACCGGTACCGCTTCCGCTTATAATTAAATAGGAATGTAATACTACATTTCTTATTTACTTGTATTGAATAGGTTGAACTACGTTATTTTTTATTTCAATTTAATTGTAATACAGTTCAATACGGAACATCATGAAATTTTTATCTTTAAATAAATGATCTGTCAATAATTTACTGAATTATTTTTGGTTTAAAAACTATTAAAAAATATAATGGCATTTCTTAAAGACGCTGACTAGCCAGGTCTAAATATGAATGACGTTTGAAGAAAAATTGTGATTTTTCTCAAATTAGGACCAGATACAAAATTCTATTCCGATGTATGCAACAACACGTATGTTTTTCCAGTAAGATACATACACGACGCGATTCTTCACCCCAAATAAACCTCAACATTTTATACACATGTTTTAAACTTTCGCAAGATTACGTTGGCTGCCACCTTCGTCCATAAAATTGAGATTTGTGACGGGGCGACCCAGGATGTCCTTTCGCCCGCACTGTGCTAGGCCACCTGACGCCAACACAACTCCAAGACCTTCGCTAAGTAAATTCAGATTGATTCCACACATGGTCAACACTACAAAGGCCATGAAAAAATGCCTGTCGGGTCACGGGCTATAAGACCACACCTTGAGCGCACCTTAGGTCGTAGTGTTTGATAATGAAAAGTAAGGACAGAAATGAAAGCATGAGTTCTACACATTTCAAGGAAATCAAGAATGTGTAATTTTGCTGTTCATAAATTTCATAAATGGAATAAAGTGGAACATGGAACAAGCATCCATTGTCACTTAATAAGGCTACATAGTACAGGTAATATAAGTATTCTGAACATGGTAATTCCTCACTTTTACGAATTTTAGTGGCGGTTATCTAGGGCTCGGAAGTTGAGGAAAACCCCTTTTTTCTTGAGTGTCCGAAGACGAGGCCCAACATAACATATGTTCAATCTTGGTCATTGTAGGCCAGAAAATGGTGGGTTTTGTCCTTTATTGCCTTTTTCGGCGTTTTATGGCTTATTGGTCCTTTAGAGCCTTTTTTTTACGTCAACGGCTTTTTTTGCAACTTCACCTTCTTTCGACTACATTTTACTGCCCATTCTCAATTCGAATCATCATTAGTTCACCCATCACCTCTTAAACACCTTTTCTCTAGCAAATATACATGGTATATATGAAACATATCTGAAAAGAGAAAACAAAATGAAATGAAAAGAGTGCTTAAAACCAGGGGTATCCAATTATGTGGAAGATAAGTGAAATATTGAAAGGAGAACATTTTGATACGAGTGTTTTTGAAGAGGGAAGATCTCACATGATTCCGTTGATGTGGGGAGACGTTTTTCCATGGTACGTAACGTGCTGTCGGAAAACCGACGATCCTTTACATCTAAGAACCTGGAGATGACTATAGTGATATACTGCAAAGCCACATGAGGTAAGGTTTCCGAATTCCAATTTCTGTAACCCTAGTTATAAAAATTTCAATTTCTTTCTTCAGGATGTCCATTGTGGGTTCTCTGAATTCATTCTAGGCGGAAAAAATATTTCATTCTAAATTCTGCAAGTACTTTTTCAACAAACGCGGAATTCCTTTTTCTATTTATGTTAATCTAACAATACATAATAATGTCTGAAAGAAGTATTTCACTCATATTTTTGGACTGTATGTTGCATACTACCAAAATTTTGCATTTTTAAACATTATATTCCTTCATTTGAATAGCATTTTTACGTCTTCTGCCAGTTTTAGGTCTTTTTATTGGTCATTTTTAGGCAATGTATAGGTCTTCAACTTCCGAGCCCTAGTTATAACTATTCAATTTATTGTAACAGCTATGAAAGGAATTTAAACATATTTTACTTTTCGTGAGGGTATTTAGCAATTTAAATTATTTACGCTATATTTATGCTAAACGACTTCTGTTGTAGCAATGTTAGTACTTATCTGCCTTTATACATTAACGTACATTGTATTGTTGTAGTCAGTCTCGTGTTTCCTCAGCACTTCATCATATATCGAGAAATTGCACTGTTAATGATAATCCTACTAGAAGGTATTGTAAAAACAATGGACCAACTTGCAACTGACGGGACATATCTTAGGATCACAAATCACGAGACCAACACCTGACGGAAGAACTAAGGCCACACGGGCGTTATCTTTTCTCCACAAAGTTCACTTGGATAGGTTAGGGTTGGAGTCTTAATGTGAAATTACTTATTTGGACTATCGAAGGAAAACAGAAGAAAACTGCATGCTACCATAAAAAAAAACAATGGGATTTTAATAATGCGGGAGCAAGAACGATGTTATAGACTGGGCATAAATCATATCAGAGTTGCTACTTCTGTGAATGGTTCCCAGACAGCCAAACCAAATTCCACCGATACGAAGATCTTTCCACTTCGTTTACTGGGACATATTTTTCTACAGGAACAAATCACCTTATTGGTCCATGATTATAAAACTTTATAAGAGCAAATACTAAAGAACTTTTGGGAACATAAACCAGGTGAACTACAGTATGAAATGGAATCCTCAGCACTAAGAAGTTAATTTCCATTTCGAGAAACAAGCATGCGGCAGTTGGGATACACGAGTTATTTCATACAAAAATTACGAAGACATTTAAAACGAATAGATTCAGGAAATAAATTAAATCATAAAATGAAATATCTAGAGACTTGTTCACCATGGAATGAAATCTTGCGGCTCACAAATAACAGCAGATAGTTTAGAGGTCTGGTGGTGGTGGTGGTGATTATTGTTTTAAGAGGAAGTACAACTAGGCAACCATCCTCTATATAACACTAATCAGAGGGAAAAATAGAAGGGATCCGACACTTCGAAAAATGAAGATATCGGTCAAAGAAAGACAAGGGCCACGAAGGACGTGAAAATGAAAGACTCCCTAGCCCTCGCAAACCTAATAGCGTCGGGGTCGGAAAAGAACAAGAGTTGACCAAGGGAGGTCGGATAGGATAGATGAAAGTGAGGAGCCTGGCACAAGTAAGTGGAAGCAATGCCAGGACTCAGCTGAGGGCCCCGTGGTCGCCAACCCACGCTCCAAAGTTTAGAGCCCCTGGGGCCCGTTTTAGTCGTCTCTTACGACAGGCAGGGGATACCGTGGGTGTTATTCTACCGCCCCCACCCAGAGGGGGTTTAGAGGTCTGGCTCGAAGTAATCGGGAAACGAGTAAAACGACACAGCACAGGAATCTGGCCCTATACAACAAAGACAAAAGAATGCCTTCATAGAAATCTTGTATTTTCAGAAGCAACTTTTCTCTCCCTGAAGTAAGCTACAATGACATGCTCACAATTCTCATCTTTGTGGTAAAATAACCAAGTAATTACCACTCTCGTGTCCTGCGCCAAGCCCTATGCAGTTAATCACCTTACACGACGACGTCGCACGAAGAGAGTATAGGCTATAGTATGTTTCCACGCCATGACGAGCGCGCTCCTGGAGGTGTAACTAAACCGAGATACACCCAACCAATGACACAAAAAATGCCAATAGTTCTATACCCCAGCATACTCGTACTTGTCAAACGTAACGTAGAAGGCCATGAAGTCGGAATGTAAAAGTAGTCTACTAGATACTGTATACTCACCAGAAATTCCGCATAGTTCAAAGAGTGGATCGAGATAAACACATAATGTACACCTATAAACTGGTGCAGCGTTTTACTGGTATTAGTTCAAACTGCTTGAGAATTAAAACTGGAAAACAAATCCTCAAAGTTAGGTTACAATCTTGTATTTTTAGAAACTGTAGATGCAATGAGCATTGCAATGAGGTACAAACGGCATTTATTTCCAATATATTATTCCACTGTTAGAGCATTTTATTTTAGTACTTCTTACTAACAACAAAATTACAGCAGATCACGAATTCATAAAAACATTACGGTAACAGTATTTTACCCCACTACCTTCAACGAAACATTAAGTCCCAATTTAGACAGAAGAAATTATTATTCCCCAAATATTATCCAATGCCGAGGCTCTGACAGTATCGTTTGAATCTCACGCAGTTTAATACGAGTCACTGTTAACGGCGACTACAAAACAGATAAGAGTCCTTGAGTTCAGTCAACAGATCAATTACACCTAGGGAATTAATTCACAGGTATTGAAGAAACATCTCCAAGCAAGCAAGCAAATAAATAAAATGGAAAATTAGAATGGAAGTCCCACATCTTTTACATATGCTGTACTTTCTTTTTCTTCTTCTTTTAACCTATGCATCTTCTACCATTTCCCGCTTGTTATCCCGATTTTGCGGCAATACTTCCCAATTCTTGTATCCTCCTTTCCGCAGATCATCTCGACTACATCTAGCCACCTGGTTCTCGGGAGATTTCGTCCTCTTTGTCCACCAGGAATTAGAGTAATTTCATTTGATAACTATGTATCATTATCCTATCAAATGCTCAATTTTAGTACTCTATGTTGTACCTTAAGACAAGAAACACAAAAGCCATGGATCACAGAGTGTACGTTCCCTTTCCGGGTATACCGAAGAAAACCGTCGTAGGAAGAGAGGCACGCTGTGACAAATGGCAGGAAACTTACTGATCTAGCTGTAGCTTTACTGGAAGAACATGGGACATCAAAATAGTGTAAAGTCAATCTCATGATCTTCGTGGCTAGTGTGTGCAGGACTGGGTAGCAAACGGCCGTGTTAACGTTTGTACTTATACTTTCAAACATAACAGCATTATAAATGTAGAAATGGTGCAAATAGTCTCTAAGTAAACGACCTCTCTGTCTCGGGGAATTGTAAGCGGGATAAGACAACATGCTTATGTTTTAAACAAAGTTATGGTTTTACAGTTTTAAGAAACTGTAAGCACTGCATTAATAAAATGTAACAATAATTTACGGCTGGGATATGACTTTCCATTTCGGAAATCTCTGAAGCACTGATTAATTCGATTAATTACAACACAACAATGTTTCCTAAGAAAAAGAACAAACTCTAATAACTAGAAGGTAAACCATCAACGGACAGGGAATTTTAAACATTAGTCTATTTCAGCCTGTTATAAGCATTCCTACAATCCAACAATGTAGGCGAGTAGTTGTTCACATATTACTCAGGTTCTATTCCAGGATCATAAAAAAATTTGGTCTGACATTTGGAACTGGCTTCACTCACCTTTGGGAGGTTGACTAACAAGGCTGTTGATATGAGAGCAGGGAACAATCCACATTTGCAGACCATCTCCCCGGCCAGTAATTGTCTAACTAACCCCATGGCACTATAGCTCTGAAGGGCCTTGGCCTACCAAGCGACCGCTACTCAGCCCGAAGGCCTGCATATTGCGAGGTGTCGTGTGGTCAGCACGACGAGTCCTCTCGGCCGTTATCCTTGGCTCTCTAGACCGGGCCAGTATTTGTCTAGGTAGGCCTAATGCCTTTCCTAACCGCATCGGCTACCGGTCCAGTTTAGTTTTTCAATTTCAACCAGATTTATCTCTGATAGTAAATTTCCTTAAACTACGTCAAACTATACATTTTGACAACGCATGGACTTTTATTAAAAGATAACAAATGTGTTAAGGATACTATCCTAAGGACAAAAAACACTTTCAGTTCCAGGTTAACCGGAATTGCTTGTATTTCAATAAACAGTAACTAATCCTATTCTTTTTTCATCTCTTGTAGTACGGTAACATTACTAGCCGTACCTGAAGATCGCAGTCGAGGTGATGCCAACCTCCTCATTAACAGCGCCAATGTACGAAGCAAATTAAGATGGCAGCGGAGGTTTTCTGGAATTAGTTTAAGTATATGGTGTTGAGAGAAAAATCGCACGCCACTCCTTGGCTTGCTCAAGGTCGGACATCCAACTGTAGGCGTTCGGGGCATTGTCTGCAGTCACTGGTGTAAGGTGCGACGAGATTCTGATATCACCTTACCGTATTTTAACCAGCCATTACCAGACAATGATCAGAGACCTCAAGCTCTTCGCTTCCAATCGTTCTAAATGGAAAATTGCCAAATGCTTGACTAACATACTGGACTACTAATGAGATGCGGATAAAGGTTCATTAACATGTCGACTTACACTTCTAGTGCAGTTTTATAGAGGAGTTTTTCAGTTTTATAGCCGAGTTACTTAAAAAAAAAAAAAAACAAAAAAAAAAACCAGCTATGTCAAGGTATAGATATGAGATTACTTGATGAATCACTGACGTTCACGATGATACATAGGTAGTACAATATCATTGGGGATGAGCATACATCGCAGCCCTAACCACTCTCGTTCAAGAAGAAGAAAAAAAAAACAACAAAAAATCGTTATTCCAGAACAGTTTCTTCTTAAAATGGAACTGCCTCGTTCTTAAGTTACTGACAGAAGTTTCGTCACCGAGCTCGATAGCTGCAGTCGCTTAAGTGCGGCCAGTATCCAGTATTCGGGAGATAGTAGGTTCGAACCCCACTATCGGCAGCCCTGAAAATGGTTTTCCGTGGTTTCCCATTTTCACACCAGGCAAATGCTGGGGCTGTACCTTAATTAAGGCCACGGCCGCTTCCTTCCCCCTCCTAGCCCTTTCCTATCCCATCGTCGCCATAAGACCTTTCTGTGTCGGAGCGACGTAAAGCCACAAGCAAAAAAAAGTTTCGTCAAACCTCAACTGGGTTTCTTCTTGACACTATACGCATGATCTTGGAATGCTGCTATAAAACGTGGTGGTGGTAACATCATTGGACACTCAGGGAGTAAAGCATACAGGGAGCTGCCCGCTACACTACTCTCTGTGACTATGGCTTGAAGCCAACGGCCACGCCGCCCCCCCCCCCCCCTCCCCATTGTTAGCAAAACATGGCAATTCTTACGGTGTGGATATATACAAACTAAGACATTTTCTCGGGAGTAGGGAAACTTCGAATCGCTCAATTAAGTACAATCGTTTTCAACATAACACGGACAATTAACTGTAACAAAATTTCCTGACAAACAGACCAATTAATGCATTTTTACTGAGCTATAAGGAAGCGTTCCTCATCACCCGCAGCCTTAAATCTACTCTCGTGCTAGTTCACTGTCGGTACTATAAACCAAGTATCTTCAAAACAGGAGATGCAAATCTTCACCAGATATCAGTAAAGATAGGGAGTAAGCTATTAATAAGGGCATATCGCAATTTGAATGCTTTAGGGGAATGCGCAATAAATCACCAAACTAGGCATAGCAACATTGCTTACTACATATTTTGGCGTGGTGTTGGTGATTATTGTTTTAACAGGACGTACAACCATCAAGTAAACCATCCTTTGACAAAAGTGGAAACAATGCAGACTCAGGCAAGGGCCTCTTGGACGCCAACCCACACTCCGAAGTTAAGAGCCCTTTAGGCCCCCTTAATCGCCTTTTACGACACGTGATGGTGATTATTGCTTTAAGAGGTAGTACAACTAGGCAACCATCCTCTATTAACACTAATCAGAAAGAAATTAAGATATCGGCCAAAGAAAGACAAGGGCCATGAAGGGCGAGAAAATGAAAGGCTCCCTAGCCCTCGAATCCTCTTATAGCCTCGGGGTCGGAAAAGAAAGAGTGTTGACCATCGGAGGTCGGACATGACATTAAAATTAGCCTGGCACATGTGCAAGCCATGCCAGGACTCAGCTAAGGGCCCCATGGTTACCAACCCATGTTCCCAAATTGAGAGCTCATGGGGCCCCTTTCAGTCGCCTCTTACGAAAAGGTGGTGGTAGTGGTGATTATTGTTTTAAGAGGAAGTACAACTAGGCAAATATCCTCTATATAACACTAATCAGAGGGAAAATATTGAAGGGGTCCGACACTCCGAAAAATGAAAATATCGGCCAAAGGAAGACAATGGCCACGAAGGGCGTGAAAATGAAAGACTCCCTAGCCCTCGCAAACGTAATAGCGTCGGGGTCGCAAGGGAACAAGAGTTGACCACGGGAGGTCGGATAGGATAGACGAAAGTGAAGAGCCTGGCACAAGTGGAAGCAATGCCAGGACTCAGCTACGCGCCCCGTGGTTGCCAACCCACGCTCCAAAGTTCAGAGCCCTTGGGGCCCCTTTTAGTCGCCTCTTACGAAAAGCAGGGAATACTACCCCAATATCCACAGGGACTTTACGACAGGCAGGGAATACCGTGGGCCTTATTCTACCGTCCTCACCCATAGGGGGATACATATTTTAGAGCTGGTGGTAGTGATTATTGTTTTACGAGGAAGTACAACTGGGCAACTATCCTCTATTAACACTAATTAGGAGGAAAAATGGAAGGGATCCGTCACTTCGAAAAATGAAGGTATCGGTCAAAGGAAGACACGGGCCACGAAGGGCGTGAAAATGAAAAAAACTCCGTAGGCCTCGAGTGTCCTAATTCTGTAGGTAAGAAGGGAATGCTTCAAATATAGTAGGTACTGCATTCTCTTTCAAAACAAATTTCTTCATGGACTGATCAAACAGCTCCGGTTTGAAATGTGCTGAACATAGTCTGGTGTAAGGAGAAGGTATCCGATCTTCCTTTCTAATGGCCTTAATCCACTCTGTTCTCCTTTCTTCATGAACAGGAAACCTCAGGAAAAACTGACGATAAACAACAAGTCTAACCTAAAAATTCTTACGAATAGTGAACGGTGCTTCTGAGACTCCGAAATACTAGCACAATAACAATGGAGGCAATATAATATACTGTACTACATATTACAAGCCATACTTAGAATCTTGCGTGTGAAATGTTATTCCAAGAATATTTTTGGATTTCCGATTCATGCAACCGTATGCACAACGCGAAATTGTAAGAGCTACATCAACTAAATATTAGTATCTCTTTTAGGTTTTAGCGTGTCGTACAGTGTTTGCATCTGAAAATATCCGCAATTACAATTTGCGTTCACCGTATTCACTTCAATGAGCTGTGACAGATGTCTTCTTCTTCTTCTTCTTGAAGGTGTGGGTTGGACTCAATGAATTTCGTCCAGTCACTACCGTATGTCTGTGGTGTAAACACAAGTGTCTTGACTATCAAAAAATAGCATGCTTATTTACGATTAGGCCCCCTATGTAGACCACTCTCACTGGGCTTAACTCTCAGAGCTTCACGGCATCTCCCTGTATTCTTTACTCCCTGTGGACACTTTCGCATTCTCCCATACTAAACTGCGAGACATGTTGACAGTGGCGTACCTGGCGGCCCGACCTTAAACGTTAGGTGGTAAGATTGAAACTACACAAGTTGCATGTTAAAATTGATAGAAATAATTAAACTAAATAATAATGTTTGCGTTGTTCTACTACGACAGTTGAATGTTAATACTGATAGAAATAAAACTCAATAATGATTTCGTTTTGTCCGAATTCTTGGCTGAATGGTCAGCGTTGAGGCCTTCTCTTCAGAAGGTCACGGATTCGATTCGATTCCCGGCGGGATCGGAAAATTTAATTGCGTCCAATTAATTCTTCTGGTTCGGGGCCTGGGTATTTGTGTTTGTTCCAATACTTTCTCTTCATATTCAGACAACATACTACACTGCCAACCTCCACAGAAACATGTAATAGTGATTACCAGACCTCGGATTTTTACGTGCTAAAATGTTATTTATCTGCCTAAATAGAATGTCAAATAGGTTCTAAAATAGTTTTAGGCAGATGCAATTTTAGGTATTTTAATAGGCGTCAATTAAAATATCATGTTTAGTTTGATTAATTGCTAATAACTCATAGACATGATACAGGCTTTTGGGCTTGTGCCGTGTGAAGAAAATAAGGCGAAATTCTTTACGTTTCGCAGATAACTTTGCTCTGCGTCATCAGAAGAAAATCTCGACTGTCTACGAGATTCCTTCTTGACACTGCATAAGCTCAAAAGCCTATATCATGTCTGTAAGTCCGGGCCGTGAAAGAATCAATGGCTACATGATAATAACTCGTTAGGGGGAAATAAAAAACAAGTTTCCCTCACCTCTTTGCTGCAAACGTCACAGAATATAATTTTATTCTCCGATGTGAAATGGCGAAACTCATGTAACTTTTTAATTAAAGGCGACTTGGAACCTGACACTTTCGGCATTATTCACACACTGAACAAACGGGAATACCGAAATGTTCTCACACAATGAAATGGCGTTTTTCAGTGGACACTGTCTCCAGCCTCGAGACAGACTGCGGAAGTGTTCGCTGCGGGAAGTACTTAAGGCTTTCCGGGGAGTGTGATTTACAACTTTCCAATTATAAGATTTTAAGATACTGAAAACGAGTCAGCAAATATTGTATTTTCTCTGAATATATTAAAAGCATGTTAACCGATTTTAGGATAAAATTGGAATTATAGGAATATAGGCAAATATAGGTTCTAACGTCAATTCAGGCACTTTAGGCACTATAGAACCACCGTTTCTAACATTATAAATACATGAATGTGTAAATACAACTTCATTTTAAGTTATGTCTTCAAGAACAAAATAGGCTTTTCCCAAAAATCCGAGCTCTAGTGATTATAGTTGAGGACAAAACATGACGACCTCATTTCCTAGGAGCGAGCTGGAAGCCAGCTGTAAATCCCACCCTGCACCCTGCTGAGTTAATGAGCTCCAAGTGATCCTTGTTTGTTTTGGAGAGGCTGCCAAACCACTTTCTTCCTCACTCTCTGTAGCATTTACCCTTTCTTCGTGTAGAGTGCAGTAGTCGATTTGGCATCTATGGCTGCAGCAGAGGTAGTAAATCCTATTAGTCACTAATAGACACCGAGCTGCCGCTGGAAAGTAGTGGTGTGAGGCGAGGACGTTATGATTTGTCCCCAACTATACCTTGAGATAGGGCTGGCGTGAGGAAGGGCATCCGGCCGTAAAATAGGGCCAAATCCAGTAGTTCGACACAGCTTGCACCCGCGACCCTACAGATCTGCGAAAAGCGGTAGGAAAAGAAGTATTTTTGTTTTATGTATTTTTTTTTCAATTTGCTTCATGTAATTAATCTAAGATAAGAATACTTGACAACTAAATGTAAAACTTAATGTGATGTGTACACCAATATTTTACAATATAGGAATTTACTTACAATGTTTGTCTCGAGGAAAGCGGAAGGAAGATTATATAGCTGAACAAATTAAAAGTTATTCCAGCCAAAAACAGCACAAACCTTACCAAACATGGTTCAGTGCTGCTTGTATGATTGGAATTCTAAAAGCTTTTGTCACCGTATAAATAACATTTTCACGGAAATCATCTTCTTAACGCAAATCCAAGATCAAAATTCCACACTGCATAAGCTGATCGGTATTACAACTACACTCAGTATTAAGGTCGTCCAGCTAAGTGCTCTGGCAATCAATGTCTTGCGATATCTCACAAAGTGTCACGTATTCTCTATAGTGTATTTGGTAACAGCCTTAAAAAGAAAATCAATGGGGTTGTCAATTCGTGATAGAGGAGAGTGTAGTGATAACTCTTTTGAGGGACAAAACCATGAGATTAGTCGTCACTGAACCTTTTGAAATTCGAAATATCACTGCAGGACATGATCGATGAAAGCACAGCAAGGTAGGTCGAAGAACAGTAAGTAATAGAATACAAAATATTTCAGTTCCCATTTCCCAATAACCGTTGTCTTAGATTTAAGCGAGTGTTATCTCAATTTAACATACCGAATATGATAGAAAGTCGATCTATTTCTGATGAGGATAATGACAACTAAACCTCAATTATGTGAACTGCTACTCGGAGGGCCGACTGGCAGAACGACCAAGCCAAACATCTGCCCCTGTGAGCTCGACACAATGTTAATTCTCTACGTGATTAGAGTCAGTTATGCGCACACAACGGCCAGCCATGTGCGACATCGTACGCTACCGCTTCAAAGCAAAACTCGAGATAAAGGAACGGAGGACACGTCAGGTGTGATACTACTTTCATCGCCCACCAGGTAAATGTAGTCCAATGCTGAACAGTATTCCCATACTCAACCATAACGCAGACGAAGAAACAACGATAAAAATGTTCCTTAACTTCACTGTAATCTAATTACGTAGGCCTACAAATTCAGTAAGAAATGCTAACTAGAGGCGAACACCGACACAACTTCACGCAACTCAAGAAAAATTGTGCATTTCATTCTACATGGCAGAGAGATGATGATATTTGTAGTCCAAAGGGGTTCAAACTTCGAGTCATCGGCCCCTCATAATGGCACTTATCGCTAGGAGAGTAGAACCATTGCATTTGTCATGTTGGGGTACTAATCAAAAGTAACGTAGACTCGCGGTATTCCACACATTATGGTACTACTCACAGGTAATGAAATTCGCGCATGTAACACAGACCTATGGTGTTTAGCACATTGCGGCGCCATTTACAGGTAAAATTGTGTGCCATTAAAGCATAAGATTAATAGATATACACTTTAAAATAAAACTCTATCGATCTCAGACTGAGTTTTAATCCATGTTTATGGAAACACCAAATGTATCACCAGCTATCTCTTGCATGCAGGCATCGCACGATATGCAGTGTTGAATGGACACTATTTCGCCCTTCAAAAATCTGACTACCTCTGCCGGTTTGAATCCGAAATCTTGGGATCTGGAGGCTGACATTCGACCGCTGATCCAAAGAGGGATGTTAATAATAATAATAATAATAATACCCGTGTGGGGATTTACCGGATACCTCCATCGGGCGCGTCCCATTGGAATTGGGGAAGCTCGCTGGCTCTGCCGCCAGCAGAGTCAGAGGGTAGTAGGGGACATCACCCGAGTAGACAAATTCAAATACCTGGGTGAGATCATCATGAAAAATGGACTGGACAAAGAAGCACTTCAGGAGCGAGTACGCAAATTGGAAATAGCCTACCAAACATCCCGTACAATCTACAACAAAAAATGCCTTTTCCAAAACACCAAGATACGTCACTATGAAACAGTTCTGAAGCCAGTAGTTCTATATGCAGCCGAAACCCTGTCTCTAAATGCCAACAAAGGACTCCTTGAAGAACTGGAGAAAAGAGAACACAAAATTGTGAGAGGAATCTTGGGATCAAAGTACAGAAATGGAGTCCATCAAAAGAGATCCAACAAGGAGGTCTACAGCAAAATAGAGAAAATTACCGACACAATCAGAAAAAGACGGGCACGATTTTACGGTCATCTGAAAAGAATGGACGGAAGAAAGTTAACAAGAAATATTTCACTTTTTTGATTCAAACCTCAAAACCACAATTCCCTGGTTTAGAAATACCAAAGAAGACCTTCAAATGCTACATATCTCAGCTGAAGACGCCCTTAACAGAGATCTCTTCCGCAAGAAAATATTGACGAACGGGCTGAACCGAGACGAGCAACCGAAGAGAAGACTCGGTGCCCCTTGGACAGAGGAGCGTAAGCAGGCCCACTCACAAAGAATGAGGGAAATTTGGGCTCTAAAGAAGGCCAAGTTCAGTGTCAAATGCAACAAGACTTAACGTGGTCCTTGATGGCCCCAGCGAATTATATATAATAATAATAATAATAATAATAATAATAATAATAATAATAATAATAATAATAATAATAATAATAATAATAATATTATTTACAACCAGAAATAGCCTTTCTTGGAATTGAAAAATCTGCCACTATACAACAGTAATCAAACCTGAAGCTCTCTACGCGTCGGAGACAACCTCCATCGTAACACACGCGAAAAAGGCATATAGAAGAGAAGAAACGTAAAATAATGAGCAAAATATTAGGACCAAGAACCAAAGACGCAGTAAATTATCCAAAGCCTAATGCGGAAATATATAAAGTCATTTTTCAAAATTACAAGCTCAAAACGCATGTGAAGAATCCAATTCATCGGGCACTTTGGAAAGAATGGGCTCAAACAGACTATCATAACTCACAGAATCAACAATTTTTATAAAGAACAAGGCTACCCGGCCGAACTGGTACAAACGGACAAAATAAACCCTGAAAGAACTAGGGAAACCAAATATACGCGACTGAAATGAAATCAGGAAGATCACCCAAACGCGGGGTTTCGAGGAAGAACAAAGGATCATCAATACATATGGTCAACGAAACGAAAACACTCATTCGCTGCTTAAACATGAATACTAAAAGAAATACTAGAAAATGTTGATACCGCGTGGTCCTAAGTGACCCATTCGAAAATGAAAATAATAATAATAATAATAATAATAATAATAATAATAATACAGATTGGATTAAACAAGTCCAAACTGATCTCAACAACGCTAACATCACACCTATATATATCGAAGACCGCAAAACCTTCAGACGTAAGATCTGCACTTCGGAAATTGCTTCAGAAGGTAAGCCCAGCAGATCTAGGAGAAAATGGACTGACGAGCGTCGAGCTAAACATAGCGACATGATGAAAGAATTCTGGAAGAACAAGAAAAATTACAACAAATCATAATTTGCTTTAAGTGATCCTTTATGGGTGGAAACTAAAATAAATAATAATAATACGTATACGTTAGCGTCCCTTTAACTATTAAGCTGATGCTAAGTTTGCAAAGGATTCTACACTGACTTAACAAATGTCATGGGATAGTCACCTAATAGCGTATGGGGCCTCCTCTGGATCGGCGAACTGTAGTGAGATGCCGTGGAGGTGAGTCGACAAGTCTCTGGTAGTCCTCTGGACGCAGCTGACACCAAATCGTTTGCAGAGCGGCCGCCAATGCTGGTCTGTTCGTGGGTGCAGGATCCATGGCACGGAGCCTGCGTTCCAGGACATCCCGGATATGTTCGACAGGGTTCATATCGGGGCTCCTGGGTGGCCATGGCAATCGTTGGACCTCCGCTGCATGTCCTGGAACCATTCCCGGGGGACGTGGGAGCGATGTGGCGGCGCGTTATCATCTTGAAACACCTCAGAACCGTCTGGGCGCTGGAAGGCCAAAAATGGGTTGAGATGGTCTCCGAGCAGCTCAACATATCGCGTACCGTTAAAAGTCTCTTCCAGAACAACTTGGGGGCCCATTCCATACCAGGAAAATGCACCTCAGACCATAACAGAGACACCATCGCCCTGGACCACACCTTCGAGGCAGGCGGGATCCATCGCTTCATGTGGTCTGCGCCATACAGGGTGCCTCCCATCGGCATGGTGCAGTTGAAATCGTGATTCGTCCAACCATATCATGTTACGCCATTGTTCCAGTAGCCATCCCTGGTGACTGGCGACAAATGCGCGTCGTTGTGCCCGATGACGTTGGGTTAACAGTGGCACCCGTGTGCGGCGCCGGCTCCCATACCCCATAGAACCCATGTTCCTACGGATTGTCCACTGGGAGACGTGTCTAGCACGGCCTGTGTTGAATTGAGCCGTGATTTGTTGCACGGTTGCCCGTCTGTCACTACTAACAATCCGTCTCAGATGTCGCCGGTCACGGTCATCGAGGGTGGCTGGACGGCCGGTCGTTCGTCTGTTGTGGACGGTGACACCCGCATTCAACCATTCACGACACACGCTGGACACGGTAGATCGTGTGAAGCCGAATTACCGCACCGCTTCCGAAATCGCACTTCCCATCCGTCGGGCACCGACCACTATACCCCGTTCGAACGGTGTCAGCTCATGACGACGTTCCATGTTACACCTGTCACATGCACAGCCACTGCTCACAAGGTCTCCTATACAACTGCCGCTGGCACAGGGGGCGTGTGGTGCGCAGACAACACACCTGCGCATCAGTGCTCCGCTATCCCATGACATTTGCTCAGTCAGTGTATTTACAGTGCAAAATTATTTTCACATGTATACACGAATTCATCCTCAACATATTCACAACCATAGTTTACGACTGCCTCCCCATGCTCTGAAAATTTATAGATTCCATGTCTGGATAAAACGGTAGAAGTTAAAGAATTCGTCGAGCCACGTTGAAGATCACTTCGTTATCAACCGAGGTCCCTTGGAGTTTTTAGAGAACGGAAAAGATGAAAAACTGCTAGACCAAAATGTGAAGAGTGGACTAGATATAGAACAACATCCCGACCGAGATCTTGGATATGTAACATCATCGTTGAAATCTTCCCGAATATTTTTCTTGAATTGCCGCCTCAAGGTACCCTAGTTGTTTGCAATAAATCACAGCAGTTATAAAAGCAAAACCATTCATAACAAGTGACACATCCGTCGCCCCATCAGATGTCAAGCATCATCTTCCGCAGATACACACCAGCGTTTGAATTCACAAGAAGTTACTTTCTCTTAGAGCTAAGCCATTCTTTTCTCTTCTTGCTGCTAATAAAATAAGGCACCCAGTAACAATCTGTTAGGAATCAATGTTAGAAACGAACAGAAAGATGGCAAGCAAGCGAAGAGGCACAAAAGGATATATGCCCATTTTAGTTCTTTTCCCTAAAAACTACAATGACGCAGACCAAAAAGTGATAGGTTAAAACTTCTAAGTATTGAGTCTAAATGATAACATTCGTTAAAACCGCACAGCACGCTGCTTGCTATCTTCGTGCCACACCAGAAAGCAAAGCGTGTACTGGAAAAATGTAGTAACAGTAAGACAAAAACTATTTTACTACGAAAGGTGATATCCAAAGTTTTAGTTCCTCCGTTTAACTTACACAAAAGGCTGTGTAGTAAATGGTCGGTTTCTTTCACTTCGCTCTTCTTGGCCATTAAAAACATTTTTAAAAATCCTCAAAACTGAATAATTCAGGGTGTATTCATTACAATTAGAATTTCATATTATAGTGACTTATTACAGAAATCTTACAAATCGTAGTTGGTACGGTACGGAAAACAAGCTAATAAGTGGAATTAATTCCACGTACTGCCATACAAGTCTCACGAACTGGTAGTCCCAGGAGAAGTGATACAGGAGTCTGGAGTTACAGTATGGACATCTCATTATGGAGCGCTTTTCCGATGTGCAGTCAAATTTAAAAGAACAACCAGATGAATGATATAACTAGATAGTCACCATCTTCACCTAACTACCTATTATTGTAGGATCGATTCCAAGCACAGTCAGTTGGCATTTCAGGACCGTTAGGGTCTAAATACCAGAACACAAAGTAGGATAGACTTCCACGCTCGAGGTCCAAAAAGCAAGCTTGTTCTTTTAGCTGGCATCGTGACAACAGGTTGGGAAATAAAGTAGAGCGTGGAATCAAATCACAAAATCGTGAATTAATTGAAAGTGTACGACGGGCAATCTAATTTATTGCTACTCTTACAGACAACAGACAGCACTACAACAACAGTTGATAGTGGTGGTTAATTTTTTAAGAAACAGTACAACTTGGCAACCATCCTCTATTAATATTAATCGGAGAGAAAAAATGAAAGGAACCCGACACTTCGAAAAATTAAGATATCGGCTAAAGAAAGACAAGGGCCATGAAGGGCGTGAAAATGAAAGTCTCTCGGCTTTGAATGTTCTAAGAACGTCGGGGTCGGAAAATAACAAGAGAGGTCGGAGATGATAGATAAAACTGAGGAGCCTGGCATAAGTACGTGGAGGCAATGCCGGGACTCACAAACCCACGCTCCCAAGTTAAGAGGGTCTGGAGCTCGTTATAATAGTCGCCTCTTATTCTGCCGCCCCCACCCACAGGGGGTTAACTGTGGGTGACATTCGCCGTGACTGGGAAACTCGAGGTAGTAAGTTTTATTATTATTCGTTCCACTTACTTTTACGATTTACGGAGACACCGAGGTGTCGGAATTTTGCCCTGCAGGAATTTTTTAAGTACCAGTAAATCTACTTTTTTTGCGAGCTGCTTTACGTCGCACCGACACAGATAGGTCTTATGGCGACGATGGGATATGAAAGGGCTAGGAGTGGGAGAAGCGGCATTAGATAGCCAGTTATTCGGAGGCCGATCAAATGTAAACATAATTAACCAAATCAATATTCCTGAAGTAAATAAGACATCAGACATCAAGCACACTAATCACACTGTCGAATTTTGTTTTCAAGTACAGTTGGGCTGAGTGGCTCAGACGGTTGAGGCGCTGGCCTTCTGAACTCAACCTGACATGTTCGATCCGCTCAGTCCGGTGGTATTTGAAGATGCTGAAATAAATCGGCCTCGTGTCGACAGATTTACTGGCATGTAAAAGAACTCCTGCGGGACTAAATTCCGGCACTTCGGCGACCCCGAAAACCGTCAAAAGGTAGTTAATGGGACGTAAAAACAAATAACATTATCATCATTCAAGTACAACTCACACTTAACACTTTTCATTTTCCCGAGATAAAAATTAATTTTTATTTCGTGTGGCTATTTCTAGCCGGGTGCAGCCCTTGTAAGGCAGACCCTCCAATGAGGGTGGGCGGCATCTGCCATGTGTAGATAACTGCGTGTTACTGTGGCGTAGGACAGTGTTGTGTGTGGTGTGAGAGTTGCAGGGATGTTGGGGACAGCACCAACACCCAGTCCCCGAGCCACTGGAATTAACCAATGAAGGTTAAAATCCCCGACCTGGCCGGGAATCGAACCCGGGACTCTGAGCCGAAGGCCAGTACGCTGACCTTTCAGCCAACGAGCCGGACTTCCCGGGATTGTAACGCTCTAACAAACCAGCAAAATAGAGAAAATGCGCTCAATGTGTTATTCATTTATACACAGATGATAATCTCTACAACTGAGAGATTTTTGATCATATGCGTTTAACATTCCCAAACAGCAGATGCTAGAGAAAAGCTGAGTACCGCAAATTTCTCCTGAGAATTAGCCTATCCTTAACTTATCACTTTATCAGTAAACCTACTTATATTGATTTCTAAGAGCAGGAATCGATAACGCGGTGCCCGCGAGCGACCTCATCACAGTTTAGGCGCCCGCCTTATACTTCGTATTGTGTTATTTATTAATGTTTTAAGAACACTGGGAAGCGCTTATGCTCGCTTCCGTTCCCAGTATCTCTTGAGCCCTGCTATTCGTTTTTCCTTCCTTTCCTACGAAAAAGATGAGCGAGATTTAACAACCTTTGGTAGAGTAGACAACAAGTTTACAATTGGGTGGGATGGGGATGTCTGAAACATCCGTATCAGAAGTCCCAGCGGAAGCTAAATCTCTTTTTATTTCATTGAGACGCATGCTTCCAGTCTTGTAGCATTGATGAGTGAGAAGATCTTCGTAAGCCTACCGTTGTGCATTCTCAGAATGCGCGCATAAAACTTCAGCCGCCTACGTCGCATGCTAGTGTTAGCAGTTTCCAACTGTTGGTACAGTTCAGAGTTTGCTTTCAGTCGGTAGTTTCCATTCGGGAGCACTCATGGCCCAAGAATTTTCCGGAGGATACGTCTTTCGACTTTTCCAGGTCAGCCAGCGTGCCTTTCCTGTTCATCAGTAGGCTAAGGCAATTTTGTACATTACATAAATATTTTCCTTTGATAAATAATAGGATAGTTGTCGAGTATTATTTGAAATTACACTCCTTTTCTTATGGAGTGCTCAATTAGCAAGAAAACCTCCTCTCTTAATTCATACTTGAATATTACGACGCGAGCATTAGGGAGATTATGGGTTCGAGTCCCACCGTCGGCAGCCTTGAAGATTGTTTTCCGTGGTTTCCCATTTTCACACCAGGCAAATATTAGGGTGGTACGTAAATTAAGCCCACGACCGCTAATTTTTCAATCCGAGATTTTTTCCATGCTTTTCTCGCCGAAAACCTTCGATGTGTCAGTGCGACGTTAAACCACTAGCAATATATATATATATGCGAAGTATGGAAGAAAATGGATTTAAACACTGCCGTTCACTGCTCACCATGAAATTCTCCAAAAAGAATTCCGTGAAAGATTAGAAAACGTCTCTACAGTGGAACAAGCATAGTGATATTTTTAACACTTTCGCCACGATTGATGTTGGTGGCATAATCCCTTGTATTGCAAGAATCTTGCAAAACGACGATACAGAAGCCCCTGTAATCGAAATAATAAAACTACACAATGTCATGATTCAAAAATCTCATTGCACTGAAAATACATTTTCGAACTCGTCAGTGTGTTGTAACTCCATTTCTGCTGTGCATCAACTCATATGCATGTCAATCGCTGTTACCAACCATGGAGCATCTTAAGACAAAATAAAGATGAAGATGAAAATCCGTTAATTTTGATAACTGCTTACATACAATGACCACCAGTTATTTATATTCCTGACTAGCATTAAGTTGGCTGACATTTTGGCGCTATGCATTAATGATATCAGTACTTGAATAAAGTTCGCAATTTGTTAAGTTTTTA
Source organism: Anabrus simplex (assembly GCF_040414725.1). Lineage (NCBI taxonomy): Eukaryota > Metazoa > Arthropoda > Insecta > Orthoptera > Tettigoniidae > Anabrus > Anabrus simplex. Next base: position 144,486,546 of record NC_090268.1, read on the forward strand.
ATATTTATGCTAATCTGAATTTGTTGTTAAATGATTCCATTAATATCTTCCTAAACCTGTTCTAACCAAATGCCCTCTTTGTATCATACCCCAAAATTTGAGACTCAAGTAGTTAAATCTGCAAGATGACAGAAATACGGCGCGTCATAAAAAAAAATCACTCTGGAATGTTGTCGGACGGAGTCATCCCGTTGCATGATAATGTTTCCTCCCCATACTTCCAATCTGGCGAAGCCTACGCTTCAGCGATTTGGTTGTGGAACACTTATACATCCTCCGAACAACACGGATCTTTCACCTTGTATTTTTCACTTTTTTGACGACCTGAAGAAAGACATTCGTGGACGTCGGTTTCATTCGAACGAGGAAGTGCAAGAGTGGGCGGGGGTTGTGGATCCGTCAGCGACCTACCTCTTTCTACAGAACTGGAATTAATCGTCTCATCTCCCAGTGGGATAAACGTATTAACGCTTTTGATTAATACTTTTGAATAAAATCAATTCATGGTCACGTTGTAGCGGGTGTTCGGTTTTCATCTGACTGCCCCTTATACATAAACAAAATATACAAATTCAAATATAAAATTAAGTATTTGGTTGGTGACCACATATTAAAAAAATAATTTGGTAAAACAGCTCTTCATACTTAGAAGGTTGGCAACCCTTGTTCTAGAGTTTACGAACGGTTGAATGGTAACTAAGTCGCATACGATTCCACTACCTTGGTCACACGAAATAAGCATGAAACTCTCTCAAACAGAATTACGGAAGTAAACACATGTTTTAAGTCATGATATTTACCGTTTACCTCAGATATGTGTAACCGTACGAATGTACGATCCCCAAATTTTTAGGTTAGGAAATTTTTGTAAAATAGCTCATAATATTGGCCATGTAAATCATACAATTTTGTGTATTTATATGTAAAAAACATGATATTATAAGAAGAATTTGTAGTAGGGAATTTTGTATATACACTGACTGACAGAGCAAATGCAACACCAAGAAGGAGTGGTTCGAAAGGGATGAAAGTTGGGGAAAAAACAGAGACGGCACGGACGAATAATTGATGTTTATTTCAAACCGATATGCAGGTTACACAATGCGCACGGCATCGACTCAGTAGGATGTAGGACCACCGCGAGCGGCGATGCACGCAGAAACACGTCGAGGTACAGAGTCAATAAGAGTGCAGATGGTGTCCTGAGGGATGGTTCTCCATTCTCTGTCAACCATTTGCCACAGTTGGTCGTCCGTACGAGGCTGGGGCAGAGTTTGCAAACGGCGTCCAATGAGATCCCACACGTGTTCGATTGGTGAGGGATCCGGAGAGTACGCTGGCCACGGAAGCATCTGTACACCTCGTAGAGCCTGTTGGGAGATGCGAGCAGTGTGTGGGCGGGCATTATCCTGCTGAAACAGAGCATTGGGCAGCCCCTGAAGGTACGGGAGTGCCACCGGCCGCAGCACATGCTGCACGTAGCGGTGGGCATTTAACGTGCCTTGAATACGCACTAGAGGTGACGTGGAATCATACGCAATAGCGCCCCAAACCATGATGCCGCGTTGTCTAGAGGAAGGGCGCTCCACAGTTACTGCCGGATTTGACCTTTCTCCACGCCGACGCCACACTCGTCTGCGGTGACTATCACTGACAGAACAGAAGCGTGACTCATCGGAGAACACGACGTTCCGCCATTCCCTCATCCAAGTCGCTCTAGCCCGGCACCATGCCAGGCGTGCACGTCTATGCTGTGGAGTCAATGGTAGTCTTCTGAGCGGACGCCGGGAGTGCAGGCCTCCTTCAACCAATCGACGGGAAATTGTTCTGGTCGATATTGGAACAGCCAGGGTGTCTTGCACATGCTGAAGAATGGCGGTTGACGTGGCGTGCGGGGCTGCCACCGCTTGGCGGCGGATGCGCCGATCCTCGCGTGCTGACGTCACTCGGGCTGCGCCTGGACCCCTCGCACGTGCCACATGTCCCTGCGCCAACCATTTTCGCCACAGGCGCTGCACCGTGGACACATCCCTATGGGTATCGGTTGCGATTTGACGAAGCGACCAACCTGCCCTTCTCAGCCCGATCACCATACCCCTCGTAAAGTCGTCTGTCTGCTGGAAATGCCTCCGTTGACGGCGGCCTGGCATTCTTAGCTATACACGTGTCCTGTGGCACACGACAACACGTTCTACAATGACTGTCGGCTGAGAAATCACTGTACGAAGTGGGCCATTCGCCAACGCCGTGTCCCATTTATCGTTCGCTACGTGCGCAGCACAGCGGCGCATTTCACATCATGAGCATACCTCAGTGACGTCAGTCTACCCTGCAATTGGCATAAAGTTCTGACCACTCCTTCTTGGTGTTGCATTTGCTCTGTCAGTCAGTGTATGTAACTTTAATTTGTGTGTCTGCACATGGCACTGCAGTGTAGGTTGCTCAAGAATTGTGCAACACGGTAAACAGTGGCTATATCGGGAAAGACGCTCGAAGTCAGTTGAATGTGTTGCAACAAAGTGGCTTGGAAACCTGGGGTACGGCAGGTAGTATAGGCTGAAGATTGGAGTGGATCAATGTGGATATACGAGAGTGGACGTTCTATGTCACATCAGACACTCGATAGCCAATATGAGGCCTTTGTTTTAAGCGAGGTTGGGTTGACTGAGTGACGCGTCAAGAAGTGCCTATGAGAGCGTTGTTACCAGTAAACTTTTCGGGACACTATAACCACGTGTGGCAAGCTTATATAAGTATGTACGCGTGTGCTGCAAGTCATTCCAATTCTGATTCTGTGTGTTTCTCATTCGGACCGGTGCGCGGGAGCTACATACTTTGCGTAGTTTCCTATGCGATCTTCTATTGTTCCTTGAACAGCTCTACATTTCTTGAGAAAGGAATTCATCGTCGGCCGAGCATGCAGTTTCATTTGGAGAGACGTGAGGCGTCACACTAACCTGTGCGGCAATCGGAAAGGACTCAAGACGTCGATGAAGTGTGTAAATAAGGTTAGGGATGCTCTTCGTAAAGAAGGTTGCATCCGTACGTAGAGAAATTCATCGTACTTTACCAGATTAGGATTTTCTGCTGTAACAGTAAAGAGTGCAGTGGGACTCTTACCTGGAGGTATGTTAAGGAATGTATATAGTGAAAATAATTTTATTGATGGTTTGTAGATGTTTGTAATTTGCCTTTGTAAGCGGCAAACACGAGTTGGTTTCGTCAACTGATATTTTTGTATGTGGTTTTAGTTGTTTGTAATTTGCCTTTGTAAACGGCAAACACGAGTTGGTCTCGTCAACTAATTTTTTTGTTGGTGGTTTTTAGTTGTCTGTACATTTGCCCTTTGTAAACGGCGAACAGGTGTTGGTCTCATCAAGTGATGATTATTGTGGTATTTGTTATTTTTTTTATTTTTTTATTTAGGGAGTAAAGTCATGGAATGAAACTTGCACTAAATCTTTTATCAGTGGAGTACGGAAGAACCTGGCATGCTACCTAACTTCAATTTCAGGGGTAAATAGCAACAGGTAAGGTTATAAAGTAAGTCTGGAGCTTCGTCAGCCTGATGACCGTCGCCTTGGGAGAGGGAGTTGCTCGTTGCTCTACAGAGTTAATTATTCCTGCAATTGTTTTGCAGGTGGCGCCATTCTTGTTATTTACACTTATTTTAGTCACCGTTTATTCATTCGGTAATTTCAATAACTTGCAGATGTTACATATGTTCCACTACAGTTGCCGTAGTTCGAAACTTGAAGACGAACATGCTTACAGAATTACAACCGTATACTTGCAGTGGTTGAGATTCCGCATAAAATAGCTACTGCCGGTATTTATAAAACGATATGAAGTTTCACGAAATCATGAAAAGTACCTATCCTGCTGCTTTACAGTAGATTTTCAAAACATAGTTGGTGCAGATATGTTTTGGTCGTCAGTCCCGTGCACTTAGCCTACACGTAGGAGCAGTCTAATTTTTTTTTTTTTGCTATTTGTTTTTTTTTTGCTAGGGGGTTTACGTCGCACCGACACAGATAGGTCTTATGGCGACGATGGGATAGGAAAGGCCTAGGGGTTGGAAGGAAGCGGCCGTGGCCTTACTTAAGGTACAGCCCCAGCATTTGCCTGGTGTGAAAATGGGAAACCACGGAAAACCATCTTCAGGGCTGCCGATGGTGGGATTCGAACCTACTATCTCCCGGATGCAAGCTCACAGCCGCGCGCCTCTACGCGCACGGCCAACTCGCCCGGTGCTATTTGTTTTACGTCGCACTGACACAGATAGGTCTTATGGCGACGATGGGATAGGAAAGGCCTAGGAGTTGGAAGGAAGCGGCCGTGGCCTTAATTATGGTACAGCCCCGGCATTTACCTGGTGAAAAATGGGAAACCACGGAAAACCATCTTCAAGGCTGCCGACAGTGGGTCTCAAACCCACTATCTCCCGATTACTCGATACTGGCCGCACTTAAGCGACTGCAGCTATCGAGCTCGGTAGCAGTCTAAAACACATATTCTAAGGCATATGGTGTATGTATGTTAAGTCCTCAGCCCTAAGGCTGGAAGAGATTGATTTCTAGGATGAAACGTACACGCGAAAGTTAAAATATCGTCCCTGAGAGTGCATGAGAGTGATGTGGATAAAGACCACTTTTTACGAAACTGAGTTATTAGCACAAAATACAACTAGAACGTAAGCTCCATCTTTTGGCGTGCGAATGGTGCTAGAATACTTCATACTGAATGCGCTAGTTAGCTCTGTACGTTATCACTTCATAGATTATTACACTTTTCATTGAAGATACAAGTGGACAAAGCCCAGTCATATCCAGTTCTCACTCTCAGGCAATGGTACTAGGCTACCATGGTGACTTCCAATTGTTCTCAAGACAGTGTTGATGATCCTAACTGCGTTGTGACAGATTCCAGCGATGGTGACGATAATGTTCTTCAGGAATCTTCAAATAAAACCCAAGAAATTATCTAAAAATATGGCACAATGGAATCAAGTCAAAAGAAAACAACCTGAATAGAGGCCAAGCATACATACCCACCAGTGGAAAATTAGTTCCGAACGTAAATCTGAGGAATTCCAGTGCAAGAGGCAATGCACAAAAAAGTTTCCTGAAGATATAAAGAAAATCATTCTCGACAGTTTTTAATACAATGAAAGAAAATAATTTACAAGATGCATATCTGTTCAGTTTGATGTCAGTGCAGCCTATTGCAAGGTACACTAGTGTCCAAAAGTTAAGCATAGGAGTAAGCAGGGCAACAGTAAATAGACCGCAAATCGCACGACATATGCACCTACCAACCTTACGTGTTCGCTCTGTATAGGAAAGGAGTGTTCCCTGCTTTGACTAGCGGCGTAACCGCAAGGTAAACACAGCCAGTGCCTGCGCCCCATATTCCCTCGGTAGTGTTTGCCCTGTTACAGTGTGCGGAGTGTAGCCTCGTGGTGAACATGACAACATAATGGCATAACGACGCCATTTGGACCCCGTTTTGCAGGGTAGAATACTCGGCCGCCTGGAAGCAGGCCAGGCACAGACCGAAGTCGCCGTATCCTTGAATGTGCCACAAAGTGTCATTTTCAGGCTTTGAAGACGATTTCGAGACACAGGAGATGTTAGTCGTAGGCCAGTACCAAGTCGAATACCCCACAGCAGGACCGATATCTGGCCTCAACCACCCGACGAAATCGGAGTGCACCTGCAAGACAATTGTCGGCGGAGACTGCAGCCGTCTCGGGAGTTGCCGTTTCCCGGCAAACTGTGTACCAGAGGCTCAGAACAGCAGGGCTGTTTGCCCGACGTCCCGCGGTGTGCGTCCCGCTCACTCCAGCACAGATACGGGACCGTTTACTGTGGAGCCGTCAACATCGAAACTGGACCATGAATGAATGGAGGCATGTGCTCTCCACAGATGAATCCCGCCTCAGTTTGCAGAACGATTTCCGTCGCACATTAACCTGTACAGAACCGGGTAACCGATACAACCACAGGAACATCGTGGAACGGGACCAGTATGGTGGTGGTGGCGTCATAGTGTGAGACGACATCATGTTGAAGGGCCGTACGGACCTGTACATTTTCATGGGTGGTCCGAGGAACACTGTTAACGCTCGGAAACACAGGGATGAGGTACTGAGACCACATGTTCGACTCTTCAGAGGTGTGACTGGGCAAGACTTTCTCTTAATGGACGATAATGCCCGACCGCACCGCGCTGCTCTGGTGGATGAATTTGTGGCTGGGGAAGACATCTATCGCATGGACTGGCCAGCGACATCTGCGGATCTGAATCTTATAGAACATGCCTGGGATGCATTGGGGAGTCGAATTGCATCCCGTCAGCCTCCACCAAGGCCCCTCCAAGACCTTCGCATTGTCCTTTCGGAGGAATGGGATCGACTGCCACAAGAGCTCTTGGACAATCCGATAGAGGATGCCACGTCGCTGCGAACCCTATTAACAGCATATTTTGTTGTGGAAGACATTGCCAAGTTTTGTTAGTTGTTGTCAAAGATGCACCTTAGCTATCAGAACCTTTCTGACAAGTTTTTTTCCTGGACAAGTTGTGTGACATATGGTGTGCGATTCAGCTTCCATTTGTTCAGCAATCCGTCTGACATTCCTATCAGGCGGTATGGCCTCGTTTAGTGATTATGCTTAACTTTTGGACACTAGTGTATGTATAATAAACATTGTTTCTTTTGTTATAAGAGGTTTATATGTAACAATGCATTTTGTGTATCGTGTGAATTAAGATATGTTTATTTCCCCCTTTAAGACACGAACTAATTTAATGCAGCAAAGAAAATGATGCAACCAATTCAGTTCACACATACTCCAAGGCATAGAAAGGTTTCATCTTATTACAGCATATGTACTTGGCTAAATTTTATTATAATGCCGAATGAAATAATACATTTTTATTGTAATATACATTTTATATTTTATTTATTTATCTATCTATTTTTAGTTTAATGTGAGTGCAAAGGAAGTTGTGTGTAAACAAGCATTCTATGGTATTCATAGCATACTGCAACACAGGATTCACTGTGCATCACCGCCCATGGATCAAGAGGGGTCTCTGAAAATTCAAGATCCAGTCCTTCATAGCTCACTCAAGTGGAGGATCACATAAAGAACTTCCCATTCCCATCATCAAGAGGGGTCTCTGAAAATTCAAGATCCAGTCCTTCATAGCTCAAGTGGAGGATCACATAAAGAGCTTCCCATTCCCATAATCTTATTCTAGAAATACTTCCAGAAGGAAGTAGTTAAGTCCAGAGTTGACAGTAAAGAAAACGCATCCCTTTTATTTGGAGAAACAGGAACCAGAAATCTTTTTAAAAAACAAAATGTAAAGTTAAAGTAAAACCAAGTGATAGTTATGAATACTAACATTATTTGCACTGGATTCAATATGTCAATTGGAGAATCAAGGTTTGACATGTCCTATGTGTGATTCCTTCAGCATTATATTGAGACTCAAAAGGATGAAGTAAAGAAAAAGCTACTTATGCCAACGCGTGATCTACAGTTGGCTGAAGCTTATAAGGATCTGAAAGAAAATCTGAACTTACCAAATTAAATCATTCTATGGATGTTTTGTGTTTTGACTTCCAGTAGAATCTTCCTGCGCCAGTGATCCCAAAAGGAGACATACGTTACTGTCGTCAACTATGGGTTTATAACCAGTGTGTATATTCTTCCTCAACTAATGAAAGCACGATGTAAATGTATGATGAAGTGATAGGAAACAAAGGATGTAATGAGACAATCTCATTGTTGAATCATTACATAGATAACATTGTTCTTCCAGAAGTAAAAAAAGAAAAGAAAAATAAATTGTATTCTACAGTGACATCTGTGGAGGTCAGAATAAGAATTAAGTTATGGTGAAGTTTTTATGTATCCTAGCTGGCTGCAAGTGAAAAACTTGACAAACTAATAAATCACTATCCGGAACATGGGCATTCATTCTTGCCATGCGACAGGATGTTTGGATTTACTGAGAAATTAAAGAGGAAAAAGGAATATGTCTTCATTCCAGAAGATTTGCATTGCCTAGTAAGGAATGTCTCAAATAAATTTGAAGTTGTTCTTATGACAAGATCTCATTAAAGATTTCAAAACTTATTTGACAGTTTGGGAATTTGTCCTGATTTGTCACAGATAATACTGACATGAAATAGACAATTTATCTCACGAACACTTGGCGCAATACGAAATACTGAAGTGGCACAAGATACAATGTGTGATTATAATTCGCATGCTAAACATGTAAGTAATAGTATCAGTGTTTTCCCCAGAACGTTTCATCAGCGAGGTGGCAGGAATGAGTATCCGGGCGGAGAATACTTCACAAAAAAGGATAGAATTTCATAACAATACTATCAGACAGGTAAACATTTACTGCAAAATTGAACTACAGTATTTTAGTGTTATCACGAATAAGACATAACAGAGTATTCTGAACTTTTAGTGTTCTACTGCTCGTTCATAAGTCATAACCATATAGCACCAGGGCATACAACTCTGTTGCTGTGGAGTGCCATCAAATACATTATGGAGCCATACGAGTTTGTGACGTCATGCGGAATCGAATGCTCGCATGCGATTCCACGCCAATCCAGACACCACTCGCGCACGACATTACGTGATAGTCAAGGTAAACATTTAAACTCAAATGTAATTAATACAATTATGCCGCCAATAATGAAAATGTATCATTTAAGTGAACAGTTTTACGGTACTTACATTTTAATTTGGAGCGCCCAATGACTCAAATATTTATCCATATGTAATGAGCACATATCTAGGTTATATTAGCCGGGCGGTTGTAAACACGGCAGGGCGGTGCGCCTATTAAGAGGGTCCTAGGGAGAACACTGAGTAACCATGCTGTGAAATCTGACACAAATATTTCCTTGACCATTGTGTACCATTTTTCAAAACTTAAATTTCGAGGGTTGGGATGGGGGTAAAAAAGAAAAATATATGGCCCGCTTTTTTTGGAGCAAGAAAAATGGCCACATTACCTATGTCGTGTAGCCTACTGACTTAATCATCTGATTTTGTGCAAGTTGCTTTACGTCGCACCGACACAGGTAGGTTTTATGGCGACGATGGGATAGGAAAGAGCTAGGAGTGGGAAGGAAGCGTCCGTGGCCTTAATTTAGGTACAGCCCTAGCATTATAATCCCATTTAAAGTAAATGGAGACATGACATTTGCCATCAAATAAAGCAGCGTTTTTCAGTGTGGTAGTCGAGCTGGTGTTCGGTGATACACAATATATTAAAACGCGAATAAAGTTTTATAATGATACTAGAAGAGTTTCTTTTTGGAATAAGTAACTGTTGCGGATGGCATGGTCGGAACGCAAAAAAAGTCGGATTACCAGAGAGTAATAGAATTTACCGTAATACTGTACATACCAATAAAAGGACAGTAAGTACATGCAATGAAATAATAAACAGGCATACCGTAAACAATTAAGAATGGAAAAGTCTGTAATGCTAGTTTCTTTGGCAGATGTCATTAGAGATTTTACTGCTATATATATATATATATCTCTCTCTCTCCATTTCTTTACCCACAAAACGTCCATAGGCGAGGAACAAGATACCTATTCAGTGTACAGAAGAGCTAAATCGAACGTCTGCTTGGCGTCTGCATGGGATTCCATCATCTTTTTCAGCAGCGTCTGCACTCTGGATAACAGCTGAGATGATACAATCGTTTAGTTCTTCCATTGTGCAGCTAACATCAATTTCAGAATGTCACTCATCACGTCGTTGTATTAAACAACAGTTTTCAAAATTTGCAAATGTCAGACGATTGAATGTGTATCTTCATCTTTATTTTGACAGCCATTTTAATACATTTCAACAACTAATGTTGGCCAGGATGTTTCAAGTGGTGTTGATTTCACTTTTTCCCCAAGCCTCAGCTATTTTGTAAATAGCAACATTACATTAAAAGATTTAATTGCTTTCAACAGATTTGTTGCCTTTGTCGGTCTTCTGTAAAATGGATGCAACATATTTCCAGCGATATCTCCCCTTAAGCCATTCAATTTCCCCTTGATCATGGGCTGAATGACAAAAGTGACGTTGGGTAGAACAAATAAAGCTTTTATTTCCCCATCTTATAGTTCGTGTTCAAATGGATGCGATGGCCCGTTATCCAGCACCAAAATAAGTGCCTTTTATTTGGGGCGGGGCAATGGAGTTCATTTTCTTCTTTCCTGTAGAAATCACACCCACAAAGCATGATGTAACAGTTTGGATTCAGGCTTTTTCAATGTTTTACGATTATAACCGTCATTGTATGAGTTCTTTTCTGTTCTTCCTCCAGTCTTTAATCACAGTAATGCCCACACTTCATTTGCATTTTTTTCTTCTTTTGTAGGCAGCACCCTCTGGCCAATCTTTCAAGCACTTTTACCTTTTCTTCTAAAGTCAGCGTTAACTTTTCGTTTTTTGGTTGCCATAATGTGATAAGTATGTAAACTGAACGCACTTATTTACTGTAAAATACAAAAATACATTGTCAAGAAACACGATAATCACCAATTAGCAATGGTCAATCGCCTAGCTGACGCAACAATGTACTATATTGTAACGTTTGAAATTCAAGACATACCTACAACGTACTGTTATGTGTCTGCTTTGTGATAGCCCCTTTCGGCACTTCTTGGAAGGGACTATTCTCGGGGCCACCTTTTGAGCAGATTAAAGCGGAAGTGAGTGTACGGAACAGGGGATGGCGCGAGCGACAGGGGCAGCACCTACGGTGTTGTCACATGATAGGTGAGGGGGAAAGGGGGCGCACTACTCAGCGCGAGTTTTGCCAATGGTGCCGTCAATGCGGAGCTGCCATACTTACTTACTCACTCACTCAGAGGATGTCTTGAACACGTAGGTGCAATTTCAATCATAGTCTGTTTAAAACAGCAGCGAGAAAATTTTATCAATGTGCTTCGCTTCTACAAAAATAGTGCATGTGCGTATTGTGTGCTAATTCCAAATTCTTGTAGTCTCTTGCACGTTTGTAGGTTTCTTCTTACTCGTTATTGGATATTATTGTGCAATGGATCCGAACAAAAATTCACCAGACTTTATCAGTTGAAGATTTTTACGACCGGCGAGAGAAACATGATTCTGTCTGTTTATAAGCATTTCCAAGCGAAAACTATTGACGGCAGGATTACTACTGTTTATGAAGCAGCGAGACAGACAGCAGAGGCAGTGCAAGCTTCATATTCAACAGTCCTCAAGGTAAAAGCCGATTATAAAACCGGGAAAGAATCGGAGACACTTCGAAAGCATAGAGGAACATGAAGTAACTCGTATTCAGAAGTATAATTCCTTTACTCGAGCGGGAATAACGTGATAAATCCACGTATTGTACAGAGAGAACGATCTACAGACAAAGTGGTAACAATTGTTAATGAGGACAAGGAACTTTCAAAGTTTTCTAAAACAACCATGCGGAGGCTTCCTTTAGATATGGGGTTTAAGTATATACTGTGAAGCGAATCATTGTCAATTGACAGGAAAGAATGTTGCTTGGCATCATTGGTATTTATGCAGTATTCGCGACGTAAGAGCCAAGGGAAAAGCCGTAGTGTACACAGATGAGACATGGGCAAACGCCGGCCACACCAAGTCCAGGGTTTGGGTTGATACACCCATTAAGACAGTCCCACAGGCATGGAGGGAGGGCCCCACCACAGGTAGCAAGGCATCTTCGGGCAAAGGGGTACATGTATTGCTGATTCATGCGGGGACTGAATGTGGGTTCGTTGAGGGAGAATAACTTATATTCGTGGGCAAGAGGACAGGCGACTATCATGGGGAAATGAACGGTGAGCGATATGAGGAATATTTCACGAAGCAACTATTATCGAACATACCAGCTAATTCAGTTATTGTCCTAGATAATGCTTCATATCACTCAGTGAAAATCGAGCGTGTGCCCATAAAAAGTGCTACGAAACCTGTTATTCAGGTTATTCTATGAAAAAACCTTGAACTTGTGGAAATAATCAATAAAATTCGTGCAAATTATGATGCCAACTATCGCATTGACAATCTGGCAGCAGCTGCTACGTCTCCCTCCATACCACTGCAAGCTAAATCCCAGAGAACTTGTGAGTAGCCAAGTGAAGGGATACATTGCGGCTAACAACAAACGTTACAAGCACCTAGAAGTGGAACAATTAATGCGAGAGGGAATACGTGAAGTGACTTCGGAACAATGGCGAAATTATGTAGAACACGTGGAACAGACGGAGAATCGCACGTGGAAAGCTGATGGCCTCACAGAACGTCTTCACGACAAGATTGTGATCAGTCTCAATGATGACAACTCCAGCTCGTGTGCTGACCCCGACTCTGATTCAGACTTGGGTGTGCAGCCACTCCATAGCGATAGAGAATTACTGCGGCACGAGGTAAGCTGACGCTCAAACCTCCTGCATGATGTAATAGTATTTTTAATAAAAAATATTTGTAGTAAATTATTGAAATTGTGCTGGATAAGCGGAGGTGCGACAGGTTTTCGCCTGGATCCCCAACTTCCCGTGTCAGTTTCAAGTTAATTCCAGTACGAGTACACAATCATCACTTCTCTCGTTTATTCATAAATTGCTCGTGAGTAGCGTTTCAGACCTCTCCGGCAGGTTCATTTCAAATACTTGGAATGGAATCAGGCCATATATTTAGACAATAATAGTGAATGATAAATGATACCATAATGTTATATACATATGTGTGTGTCTGAGTCATCCACTGATTCTTAGTTGATCTTTTCTTCCTTCCTAACATTTCTTCAGCAGCCCTGCTGACTTTATTTTTCATGACTATCCATTCTACCTCTATTGTGTTTCCTTCAGCCTTTTCATTTAGTCCTTTTGCAACATGTTCCTTGAAACAATCTCTCACACTCTTTTCTTTCAACTTGTCTACATCCCATCTTTTTGCATTCTTTCCTTTCTTCAATTTCTTCAGCTTCAGATGACATTTCATGACCAACAGGTTGTGGTCAGAGTCCACGTCTTCTCCTGGGAAAGTTTTTCAATCCAACACCTGGTTTCTGAATCTCTGCCTAATCATAATGAAGTCTATTTGATACCTTCCAGTGTCTCCAGGTCTCGTCCACGTATAAAGCCGTCGTTTGTGGTGTTTGAACCAAGTATTGGCAAGGACTAAATTATGATCAGTGCAGAATTCAACCAGCCCTCTTTCATTCCTTTGTCCCAATCCGAATTCTCCTACTCTATTACCTTCTCTTCCTTGGCCTACCACTGCATTCCAGTCTCCCAACACAATTAGATTCTCGTCACCTTTTACTTATTGTATTAAATCTTCTATCCCTTCATATGTTCTTTCGATTTCCTCATCATCCGCTGAGCTAGTAGGCATATAGACCTGCATAATTGTGGTGGGCATTGGTTTGGTGTCTATCTTGACGACAATAATTCTTTCACTATGCTGGTCATAGTAGCTTACCCGCTGCCCTATTTTCTTATTCAACTGATAATAATAATAAATGAATATAATGCTTCCTGTGTAGGCCTACGTCAAAAGAATTCATTCGCAATGCGTTAAGCGTGAAACTGTAGGTGGCACATTAAAAATGCAATTCAGTACGTTGTTTAAAGATGTAAGCCGTTAAAAGATAGTATGGGATTCTAACACGCATGCGTTAATGTATTAATGCTTTTAAATGCACTCTAGGTACAATCCGTGAGCTGTGCTGGAGTACAACTTTGAATCGCGCGCCGGTTCATCTGGCAACCACGGCGAGTGTGACGAAACAATGACGTTACTTCCGCTTTAGTCTGTTCAAAAGAGGGTCCGGAGAATAGTGAGTCGGCCGACCGGGGAGCTCCTACCCGTCCTAGAGGGCATTTCCGTGTATTGTTCTCGTCGGTTGGCTTACCTGTGAGTTTCTTGGGGATGCAACGAGAATATTCCGTCTCTGGCCACATCGCGAGTATTCTGGTGCACATCGCCCGAGCTATAAAAAGGGAGGGTAGCCGCGGACGGCCAGTTGGTGCTGGACTCCGTGGTGGAGTCAGTAGTGTGACCCAGTGTGTTGGTATTCGGTGGCTGGGCTGGGAGCGACAGAGGTGTTGACTGTCACTGATGTCCCACCGAGGTCTGAACAAGGAGCTGCTGTTGTGTCGGGAGTGTCCAGCGAGCAGCTGGACTGAAGACTGCGTGCAGAACGAAAGACTGTACTACCTGAGAATACTCTGTGTGTGGTGCGTACTTCTGTAGACGGACGTCCGCCGTGAGTCAGCGATTGGGGTTATCGTGAGGGTAATTGGACATACAGTATGTTAATATTCGCTGCTGTGAGTATCGTCCTGCTGTTGAATACTGTTGAGCTGTTGCTGTTTAGTTGTTCACAGCATGTGAATGTGTGAATTTCTGGACTGTCTGGAGTCGAACTAAGGAATTAGCCATCGTGTGTTGTTTAGCCAGTAGCAATGTGTTCAAATCCAGCGGTCTACATACAGCTGTGAGGTGACTGGACTTGGATAAGTGAAAGTAAGGATTATAGCCGTCCCGAGGTAATTCCAACCGGTCGGGACTCCCTGGCGTGTGTACAGAGAGACTAGTAAGTAGACAGCAAGTAGTAAATGAGACCATTCATGGTTGATTATAATTTTGTGTGTGTGTGTACGAGTATGCATATATTGGGTCATCCTGAAATAAAATTAGAGTAATAAAAGAGACGCTGCTTTATTCGTAAGGCTATGTCCTCATTGGAAGCGTTGCTACGCGGTGCTAAGCAGCACTGTATCGCTCACAGAAACAAACACATTATTTGAAACGTGACTGTCCTAAACGACCGACGCGTTGGACTATCGCGCCGCTTAGCAAGCCAGTTTGATTTTTGACTACTTCGCTTAAGTTTGCGTACGGCGGAAGTTAATACAGAGTTTCTCTCGTCCACGCGAAAGAATGCTTGGAACACAAGAGACATGGGAATTATGCGAACAGGAGAGTGGTGGATAAGACTTGGGAAGAAACCGCCGAATCGATAGGATCCACAACTAAGTACGAATGTATGTCTCTATATATATTGCCTAAAATAACACTACATCTTCAAAGTAGTTAATTTTAAAAAATCTTTTAAGTATATGCCTATCGCTTCGATACTGCTGTGCTTATTATGACCTAAAGTAAAGCCTCTGAGGCTCAGGCGGCAGCGTGCCGGCCTCTCACAGCTGGGTTCCGTGGTTCGAATCCCGGTCATTCCCTGCGAGATTTGTGCTGGACAAAGCGAAGGCGGAACAGGTTTTTCTTCGGGTACTGCGGTTTTCCCTATCATCTTTCATTCCACCAAAACTCCCCAATATAATTTCACCTGTCATTGCCCCAGAGTGCGACAGGCTACGGCAGCCGGAACAATGCCTATCCTCGCCGCTAGATGGGGGCATCATTCATTCATATATTCCTGACCCAGAGGATGACTTCAAACAGGCTGTAGATTTGCATTTTCACCTTTCATGACAACATGTATCCGGAGGTACTGTTGAAGTGAACACAGAAGTAATTCCTCACAGCAGTTGCAGACCTGGTACTAGTATTGTTCACGCTCATGTTTAAGTTACGTAACGATTCATCTACTATTAAATTGTTCTGTATCGATAAAAATAATTTCATTTAAACCTTTTAAATCGCATACAATAATGTGTAATATCACAGTACGGTACACTCAACAATGTGTGGATCTTCTTTCGTCATCGGGAAGTAAAATTTTAACGGCACTATTTTCAAATAGCCCCCCCCCCTCCCCCCTGATGCTTGCAAGTTTGTCATTCTTATCAAATGTAACTTACTCTGTTCAGTCAGAAAAGCGTAGCATCGCGCTGTATTAGGATACACACGACACTTGCGCAGCGCGGCTTCGCTCAGCTCAGCTTAGCACCGCAAATAATGCTTCCATTTAGGATATAGCCTAATAGTACAAAGCGGCTGGATCTGCGTCATGGTCAAAATATGCGGAGAGTCGAATCATCGGAGGTCGTATTAACGAAGTTCTACGAGAGAGAGAGAGATATATAGAGAGACTTAAAATGGTGAAGTGCTTTTCTTCCCACTAAGGAGGACGAGTTTGGCGGCCACAGCGAAAGGACGTTACGTGCTTCCCTGTACTAGTTGGTACCCTTCCGAAAGAGCTGTGTTTGAGCTGCAGCACTTCTCAGTGCTCGCTTTCTCTTTCAGGAGGATCACGACAGACATCAGAATTGCGGCGGACAACATGGCAACAGCGAGACGAAGCAGTACGCCTTCAGGGACGGATGTGACACCCCCCCACACTGACGGCTTCGTGTTCTGAGAGAGCTGTGCAACCCCGATGAACCACGCTCTCCTCGTGTACTACAGGCCGGGGAAGGACGCAGCCGCTGAGCGGGACATCGTTCTGCACATGATGCACCACCCCCGGTCCAGGGGACCAGGATCTCCCCTACGCAGCACGTCGAGAGCTTCCTCCCCAGCCGGGAAGCAGGCGCCGCCCCCGCATCAGGAAGAAGGCGCCGCCGGTCCACCCAATCGCAGCCCACGACTGCTCCCAGGACAGCACTGGACCGAGGAATCAACCAGGAGGGGACTTCAGCGGGAAGCGGCAGCCAGGCGAGATCGAAACGCCCCCCTCAGCAGCTTTTGCAGTGTTTCGCTGTTTGAGGTGGGGCCACCGTCAGGATAGGTGTGGGCTCTTAGTGAGGTGCAACCGTTTTTGGAGCGATCACCACTACACGGTCTGTGCTGCACTTCAAAAGGCGCCAGTGTGCGCCAACTGCGCGGGACGCCACCCGGCCTCTCATCGCAGTTGCCTTGTTTACGTGGTCATGGCGCGGGCAGAGAGGAAGGAGGCCCGATGTCATGACCCACCTCCATCCAGGAGGCCCCCGCCCAGGCGGGCTTGGCCTCATTCTCCGCGATCGGAGACTGGGTATGAGGGACCTCACGGAGGTGGCGCTGTGCGGCGGGCCCTCGTGGTACTTGACGCATGGCTCCACAACCGGAAAGGCACGCGGTAGTCACGGCAGTGCCCAGACGGACTGATTCCCTGATAACTGGAATGGCGAGATTATGGCTCATGGCTGGTGCATGATACCTTTTCTCAACTAACAAAAACACCTGGCCCTATCCAGAAACCACATCCTTTTGCACGTGCTATCACAATTTGTCAGGTTTTACACGTATGCTCTTTCTCTTTCCGCCTATATAGTTTTCTCCAGACCCTTAATACAACGCCTTAATACCATATACAAGGTGTACAACTTTGCTTCCGCCGTTTGCCGATGGATGGCGACAACGGTACGTAGCGGTCGAACGAAACAGATCGCAGACGTCAGGCAGTTAGCTTGGACCTCGGTCAACATAACCCCATTCAAACTTAGTCGATGTGTGTCTGCATCATAAAGTTGTTCTCGATTGAGCATGGCAGTGTACGAGCCAAATTCTCGGCATTTACGGGAGGTGTTACAGTTTTGTTTCAATATGAAGAAAACAGCGGCTGAGTCTCATCGAATGCTCTCACGTACGTATTGTGAGGACGCTATTAGTGGAAGAACGTGTCGTGAGTGGTTTCACCGCTTCAAGAACGGTGATTTTAATGTTGAAGACCGGCGTAGTGGTGGAAGAGAGAAAGTTTTCGAAGATGCAGAATTAGAGACATTGATGAGTGAAGACTCGCGTCAAACTCAAGAATTGGCACGATCAGTGGGAGTGACACAGCAAGCCATTTCAAAACGTCTCAAGACCATGGGAATGATTCAAAAAGAAGGAACTTGTCCCGTATGAGTTGAAACCAAGAGACGCTGAACGAGGACGAAAAATGGGTTCATTATGATAACCCTAAATGCAAAAAATCATTGGGATAACCCTGCCATGCTTCAACGTCGACGGCAAAACCGAATACTCACGGCTCCAAGACCATGCTCTGCATTTGGTGGGACCAGCTCGGCGTCGTGTACCATTAGGTGTTAAAACCCGGTGAAACAATCACAGGTGCTCGTTATCGAACGCAATTAATGCGTTTGAGCAGAGCACTGAAAGACAAACGGCCGCAATACAGCGAGACGCACGATAAAGTGATTTTGCAACACGACAACGCTCGACCCCACGTTGCAAAAGAGGTCAAAACATACCTGGGAATGTTAAAATGGGACGTCCTACCCCACCCGCCGTATCCTCCAGACATTGCTCCCTCTGATTATCACCTCTTTCGATCAATGGCGCATGGCCTGGCTGACCGACACTTCCGATCTCATTGTCACAAATTGGATCGATTCGTGGATCGCTTCAAAAGATGAACAATTTTTTAGACACGGGATTCGAACACTGCCCGAAAGATAGGAGAAAGTCGTGGCCAGCGATGGACACTACTTTGAATGATACATGTGTAAGTAATGTGTTTCAATAAAGCCTCCAATGTTGGGGACAAAACGGCGGAAGCAAAGTTGTACACCTTGTACCTAACAAACTCTGGCCTTGGTAGCATGCGACATGGAAACAATGCTTCTTGTATCACTTCCCACTCTTCCCTGCTATCTCTCTCTTCTTAGAAATAATAGCATGTCGGAGGCAATGTAGATTGAGTCGACCGCCACGCGAGGGGGGGGGGGGCGAGGAGCGGCTTCGGGGGCCGCCCCGATAAAAAATAAAATCCCACTACTTCAGGAGAATGAACTCCAGCTTGATCCTGATATGCTGGCGGATATAAGAAACAATCGTCACAACCTGGTTTAAAGACTTCACTGCTTACTTTACAGAAAATATTGACTCTCGAGTGGGTCCGGGATCCATTTTCAGATCGAGACCGCTTCGTCAGCAGTGTTCACAGATCGAGAAAAACTTCGATGTAATACCGCACTGGGAGGTTCCTTTTCTAAACATTATCTTTCTGACCCGTGGATTAAAGCACGATGTGACTACTCCAAGTTCACTGAGACGACAGTCGAAGTTCTCAGTGCCCTTTTCAACGACATATTTATATTAGAACAACCAAGACAAGACCATTAAAGAAAAATTCTGTAACACACTGAGAGCGGAGGCCGACCTAAGGTTAATACTGAGCAAAATCCAGCCTGATATTAATACACTGGTGTCAGTGTTGCAAGGTCTCAAGAGTACAATATTATCCTTTGTTATATCTATTCACCTCGCTTTTTGAAGTTTCAATATAATATTTTCGTAATTACTAACTTACCTATTAACAAAATATATGACTACTTTTCAGAATACGATTCAGTCCTTAGACATTGGCGTTTCCTTATAGTCTTAAGAATGTAGGTACTGGCGGTAATTCGGACAAGAAGTTAAGAAACACTGCTCTAAATATTTGAGGAACATGTTATTTCACGACTTCAGAGGAATGAATTAGGTTCTTAAAAAAAAGTGTAATTGTAATCTATCATACAATAAAGTGTTAGAAAACCAAAACAAGTCATTCTCATTCTGTACTGTTTAATAAAAATGTGCGATTAACTAATGAAAAAAAGAACAAAGCTAATGTAAATATATAACGCAGCATTATCATTATGATATCCCCACCTAAACATAACAAATTGAAAAGTATCGAGAGAATAATACAAGTTCGGAAATATATATACCACGGACATATTTGCCGACTTGCTAGCGAATAACTACGTCTCCTTCCATGATGTATAGTATATAAAAAGCAACAAAGTTGCGTTTCCCCGCAAGATGTTTGCATGGAAAGGGCACCGTCATCGACAAGGGAAGGAGTGTAAAATCAATCTCGGTCAATTCAAAAGAAATATGAAGTCATGTATACATGCAAACTTGTAGGTACCATCATGATATTTACTAACTGGGTTATGTGTGAAAAATGTATCTGCCTCGATGATTGATTGACTGCCCAGTTACACACATACTATAACGGATTCGGAATGTTTTCACCTCAATTGTGGAACAATATGTACAATTTTACATCCAATCATGTTCATATATGAAACTCAGCGCATTTCACCACTCTGCGCCTTCAGTACTGCCTTACTCCTTCCTCACACTTTTCGGAGAATGTTGGAAGTAGTAACAGACAGGCGTTTCGCATGATGCAAGACATTCGGACAAATACCAGAGTTTGTAGATTGCATACCGAATGCAATTTACGAATCTTGGCGACGAAACAAAGTGGATGAACGATTGTAAACACATAAAATAATCTCAGGGACAAAATGACTGATTTCCGAACCAAGCATAACTGCAGTAATAGATGTCGCCGTATTTTTGTAAAAAAAAAAAAACATTTATTTTCAGGTCGAACTGGGCAAGTAAATTTTCCAGGAACACTATTTTAATGAGTTGAACGCCTACTGGAATCGTCGAATAGTTCATAATCCTTGTTTGGTTAAAAGAAATCCAACTAAAGACAAGTCTTCAACATTTGCATATTTGGCTACAGACCAACATTCGGAAAAATATATACAACGGACATATTTGCCGACTTGCTAGCTAATAAATACGTTAGAAATGTCAATGGCCATATATTTAGGTATTTGAGTCATGAGCTCTTCTTCCATGATGCATATCAAAAGCAACAATGTTTCGTCCACCATAAGTGGTATTATGATGTAAAAATGTCGTTGCGGAAATAACAGCCACTGGCAAGATTTACTGTACCCACTCTTTACTCGCCGTTGTTCCAAACGCCTACCAGATAGCAATGTTTTTTATCAGAATCGTGAGTGACCCACATTAATTATTTTCGCAGGACTTGAATCATGATAATTAATAAACCGTCGTAGTTCAACAATTACGTCCACTCTCTGCCAAAAGCCATGGCCTCTTCTTCGGCAGCCTTTTTTAGGTACCTTGACATTTTTCAAGACATGATTTTGTATCAAGTTCTGAATTTCTTCATCCATGGTGTTGAAGGCCTGGAATGTTGTATTATTCAAAGGGTTGATCGAGTCCTTGGGTGCCACTGCCCAAATTGGAAGAGCACGGTCATGTATAATCAGTGATGTAGTTGGAACAAAATATTTACAGGAACTCACCTTATTAATTCAGCAATTTCCAAATGGACTCTTATTAGGTGTCAAAATCAGCGGCCTTATGTTTCCGGCAAGTTGTTTAATCAGCTGAACGTTTCCACTTTCGTAGCCATGACTTGACATATGGTTGTGGGTTAAATATATGCAGAGGTCCAACGCTGCTTATGAAAATAAGTCCGCTTGATCTTGCAACCAGCAGAATATTTCTCTTTTCGACGTGGATCTCATTGTACACCCATGACGTTTCAGCGCTATGTATAGATTATAAGATGTTCTTACTGAATGTAAAAAATGTTTCGTCATTCTAAAGCGGCAAAATATTTTCCGGAACGGCGTTCCGGCCCGTTCCGGTCCAACTAAACCACTGTGTATAATTCCATGCCGCTTTTTTGGTATGTCGAAATTACAAGAGGGCGTAACGATTTGTCGTTGCAGTCACTTCACATTTCCTTTTTTGAGAGACTTCGTGTGACGTTTCGTGTTTGTACAGTATCTGTCGACAAATGATTAAGGGTTTATTCTTCGTAATTTAATTTAAATGGATTACCGTTTGCAAAACAGTTAAATATTTCGACCCTCACAATCGCAGGTCTCTTCTCTTTGAGCTTGGGAGTAATATGATCAGACCACTGTTACTGAAGTCACCGAGACCTACAAACGCCTAGATCTGATGATGAGGTGCTTATTTAAAGGGGCTTAACATCTAGGTCATCGCCCCCTAATGGTACAAAATGCAGTGACAAATTGAAGGTCCAAAATCCTCCACAGACCAGAATTCAAAACGTGAGGACGAAGAATGAATGGATAGATATGAATTTAAAACAATCAGTGAATCAGACCCGCAGTGCCTCATATTCACAGAAACTGACGTAAAAGAATAGTATTATTGACCAAGGGACTGCTCCTAAAGCACAATACTGAATCGATGATGCTTGCAGTTTAAAGGGGTCCAAAATCCAAGTCATTGACCCCTCACAATGGTACTTATCACCAGGAAAGTAGAACCATGATATTTGTCATGGTGCGGTATTAAGTAAAAGTATCGTACACTCATGGTGTTCCACACATAAAGGTACTACTTACAGGTAATGAAATTCGCACATGTAATACAGACCTATGGTGTTTCGCACATTGCAGTACCATATGCAGGCAACGCAAACCTATGGTGTTCATCACATGTGTACTAACCACAGGGACTCGTACTATCCCGTGGTGTTCCTCATATAGTGGTACTTATCACATGTACTGTAAAAGTCGACAGTGCATTATAAGGGGGCTGACTGCTTGGTGATCCTGCGTGCTACTAATCACAAACCTATTTGGTACCTAACATAGTGGTACTATGCGCAAGTAAAAGTGACTCATGGTGTTCCCCGCATGGTGGTATCAATCACAAGTAGTTTCATAGTTCTAATACAATCATCCCTTTGTCGCCCCTTTTAGTCGCCTCTTAAGACAGGCAGAGGATACTGTGGGTGTATTCTTTGTCTGCATCCCTTACCCACAGGCGGTTGTGTGTTTGGTCTGCGAGAGGTATTTTATTTCCCTCAAGTCCGCCGGCAAGCCGTTTAGGACCCCCTATCCGCCACATGGGAAGCGCCACGTGGGAGTATCACCTTTCCCTCTTCTACGCCAGCCTAGTAGGTTTGTGGACGCCTAGATCTAGACAGAAGTACCAATTACTTTGCAAAGTCCTCAGTCTATAAAGGAATAATTGTATCCATTATCAGCTTCATTTGAGAAGAGCTAAATTTAACTGGAGAATGAATTCCATCAATGAGATAATATCCTTTCTCGTTTTGGAAATTAGAACATAAAAATAATCCATAATGTCTGAAATGTTCCAGAGGATTGCTTGGATAAAACTTGCATGAAGGTACATGAAGTTTTGAGCGATGATAATTGTATCATCTTCGTAGATGAAAGAAAAACATATGTCTTGGAATGTTATAGGTTGAATGAATCAACACCAATGATTTCCAAAATCCTTAGTCTCAGGTTTAAAATCAAACACATGGGAAAAACAAATTCCAAAATTTGTAATTTATTCTTGGATTTTCTGCATACTAACCATAAGCAAATTAGTACTTTCATCCTTCAAAGAGATTTTAAAAAGGACATGAATTATAATTACTTTGTGAAGTACATTATCTTACTGTGTAACAGAACCAAACAATATTTCTTAATGAAACCAAACCTAAGAATAAATCATATTCAAATAACTTATTTTTAAAAAATTTTGAAACCTACAAAGATGCATGTTCTGAAGTATAGAAAATATCTCTCTTGCCTCTAATTAAAATCTGAATTAAGCTTAAGAAATCTAGAACAAAGTAACACATCTGGAACTTCACAGCTTGAGGTATACTTTCTCTCACATTCAGTCCCACCAGGTTTTGCACTATTCAGTGATAAATGAAAATAATATTTTGTGACCTGATAATCCAGAAGATTTTTAAACAAAGTACACATTTCATTTCACACATGGTTAACTGGAACTTTACAATTCAGAAGTAGTTGGCTATATTATCATGCTCAGAGGTGAAGACAACATAAGACGCCGGATGTGAATGCAGAAAACTTCTACAGCATCGGCTGACTGTTCACTTGCAGGAGCTGCTGCACCAAAAACTGTAGCAAGCAAACACACTGCAAAGTAATGGGAGAAAACAATACAACGAAGGACAGATAATTATCAATAATCTCTAAGAAAGGAGAAGAAATGAAATAAAATAAACTACAACAGTGTTTAAGAGAGAAAATATAACCAGAAACAATAAAATCTATGAAGAAACTACCAATGCAAGTCCAAAGGGCAAGTAATTAGTATCCACATAGTATGGTATGTAAAGATGTGAATAGGACACGTACTTCAGCTGAATACTCAAAAGAACAAAAATTCTAACCGGAACCAATGTAACTTAAGACACATTGAATAAAGTTATACTACAGAGAGGAGCTGATACATGTACATTTTTCTCAGGGTGTACATTCATTACTACGAACTACTTCCTTCCAAACATAACTTAACATTTAATACTATTATTCCATTCCATTTCACTTCAGAAAGGTTATCATTCACAAAATTTTATTGCTAGAAAAAACTGAATTGGAAAAATAATGGTTTAATGAAGATTACTGCATTATGCATTACCATAAGTTGTATCTTCCAAGCATTCAGTTTATTCAAATGGACATATAAGGGGGTCTCATGCAATCAGTCCCAACACTCTCCTGCTGTTTTCTCAAAATGAATACAAGAAGAAGTCTGTTAAACAATAGTCTGTATTCTGTGCCTGCTTAGGTGCATGTTGTGCATCAGTTAAAATGTGCTGGTAAACCTACAGTGCTAGGACAGCATCAAAAGTATGCTGTATACTATTGGAATTCAAATAAGACTTAAATGAATTTTACCAAGTTGTTCAATCACATCTAACAGCAAATCAATGTGAAGAGAGAGCTTGCATCAGAAAAGATGATGTGCTCACTGAAGGATGCAAAAAAGGTGACAGAAATAACAAATAAAGGAAGACAGAAAAAATAGAGTCAATTAAAAACAGAATGGGCAATTCTAGGCACTGGAGTGAATGCTCATTTTCACCATGACAATGGGCATTCATCAACTTTGGTGGACAGGATCATGATGGACAACATGAAGATAAAGAAACCGGGAAAATAAATACCTCATAAGCAAGTTCCACATCAAGATCAATTCAACAAAGCCATGCTACAGACCGGCAAAAACTGCTAAACCATTAATTCTTTATGAAACAAATCTTCAGCAAGACCTCACACATCTTTACTTGTCAAAAAGAAACAAAGTGCTTGAAAACAATACAACGCATGTAAGGAAGAGAGCATACCTATGCTGTTCATGCCAAGGATTCTTACAGTACTGTTTTGGAAGCACATTCCTGAGAAAATAGAGACATCCTAAACATACAAGTCATCTGAAAAGATTCCAAAATAATTGAAGGGACCCTATGCTTAACTCCTAATATGGTTTGAGAAACAAATTCTACTTTCCTTCATTCGCCCTTGTGGGACAATCATCTTTTATCTGAAAGTGTACCGCATGGTCTTCCCATCTAAATAGGCATTCAATTTACACATATTTACTTTTTACTAAAACAAAGATACAACCATATCTTAGACACATTCATCCAATTACTTTTTCTCACTGACTTTAAAAAGAGTTTGTTGAACTGACTCCAATTTCTTGATTTGCAAAAGAATTTAGCCAAAGTTACAACCCCCAGTATCAAGGAACAATTTTTCTTGTTACAAAATGAGAATTTACATGTTATACTGTACATTATATTAAGTTAGAATTACAGATATAATAGAAGATTCATGGTACCAGAATGTAAAACTCATGAAATATCAAAAATGGGAAAATAAGGAAGTTACACAACCCAAAACACACGAATAGGGCAAACAAATTTGCTTACAAGCACACTACCAAAGCATTTTACATCAAACAAAAAGTAATGATGATATACATGAAAACATCCTATGTTGCTTGATTTCCAAGTTACAGAAGCGAGAATCTGAGTACATGAAAGCACTGTAAAGCTGAACACTATGAAATGAAATGGCGTATGGCTTTTAGTGTCGGGAGTGTCCAAGGACAAGTTCAGCTCGCCAGATGCAGTTCTTTTGATTTGATGCCCGCAGGCGACCCACACGCCGTGATGAGGGTGAAATTATGAAGACGACACATACACCCAACCCCCGTGCCAGAGGAATGAACAAATTACATATGTTTAAAATTTCCAACCCTTCCAGGAAGTGAACCTGGGACCCCTGTGACCGAAGGCCAGCACGTTAACCATTTAGCCATGGAGCCGGACAGCTGAACACTGATCAATGTAATTCTAATGTCTTCATTCTATGTACAGCAGTAGTGTGGCTAAATGGCAAAAACTCAAACTTGAGGTCCCATGTTCAATACAAGGCACTGAATTTTTGTATTATTTTTTAAATTAACAACAAGTACAAAATCCATTGCTCTAAATATCAAATACAAATCTATAGTGATTTGAAGAATAAGTAGATTAATTAAAAGCATTAACATAAAATTAATACCTTTGGATGATTGAATTGCATTAAACATGAAAAGGAAACAAAAATTGCACTAAATAGTACTGTACCAAAATTGCATTGCATTCAACATAAATGTAAATCGATATTTTGATATTAATGTCATCATAATAAAAATAACCAACAGAAGCATTCTGAAGTAAATCTAACATTATCATCACACTTACACAAAAATGTAAAGAAAAACCAAGCCAGTTGTCACAAAATTATTTGTGATTGTACAGCATTACCCAATATTTTTATCACACGTTGAAGAACTGTAGAAAAATAAAGGCTAGTGATCATGCTGAGCTTAGTGTGATTGTACAGTATTACAAATGATGATAGATGATCTACATTACACTTCAAGGTAATGATTATAGTATCATACAATATTCTCTTGCACATGACCGAAAGATGGTACCATAATACAGGGAGTATAGTTTAAGACTTTACACTTCTGCTCACAAGCCATGAGAATCCCCAAGCGAGTGCCATATGGCTTGTTGTCAAGCTTGGCGAGATAAGACGTCTTGACAGCTGACGTAGCAGTTCGCTAGTAATTACTAGACTTTTAAGGTGTGTTGCGAGTTTATTATCGTGATAGTTAAGTACTCTACAGCACAGAGAATATTTTTGGCCAAGTGTTACTTGCACAAGAAGAAACCAAGTATTCCATAGACAGTTTCCCGTTTCTACAGTACCATCAAAACGTTACATGCAACAACTCGTTCACAAGTGGGGTAGTACTGGTTCCGTAACTAATATGAAAAAACTGAAGGAGAATAGCTCTCACACAGGAGAGGTTAAAAGATACAGACAAGATTGCAAGTCAGTCCACATACATCACTTTGGAGACTGGCTAAGGAAACTGGTATTTCACATTCATCAGCATGTAATGCAACAAAAAATGTACATTTACAATCTTACCGGACTCATTCAGTCCATGACAAGCCTATAGCCTACAGATTTCATTGCAAGATTTTGAAACTGGCTAATGAATAATGTCCCCACAGTCCAAATGTACCATGCATGCCTCTCACCTGGAGGCCCCAGTTCGATTCCTGGTCAGGTTGGGGATTTTTCTGGTCCTAAGGGTTGGTTCAAAGTCCACTCAGCCTACATGACTACAAATGAGGAGCTATCTGAGGGTGAGATTTTTTTTTTTTACTAGTGGCTTTACATTACAAACCATTATTCTCGTCATTACTCCGTATTGAAAATAGCTAATCACAAAGTTTACACAAGCAGTAATTTTAATACCACCTATTCAATACAATTTATTCCACTATTGTGTGGTCAAATACACATAGAAATTACCAGAATTTTAAAGGTACATGTTTCGCCCACTTTTTACTGAGCATCATAAGCCACGTTCAATCTTAAAACACACACTGGTCTGAGGAATTTTAATAAATTACATAAAACGTATTGATGAACACTTAATGGTATTGAATTTGTGGTTGCATAATAATTACAGCACAAAAATATTGAATAAAATAAGTACACATATTTTAATCACTTTGAGAAATTAAAAAGTTAGTCTAAAAGTAATTGTGTCACATTGTATTTTAAAAATAATCCATGTCTGACACTGAAATGGATCTTTTTGATAAAAAGCTTGAACAATATATATCACACCTGGGGAACAGATTATCAAAACCAAGGCTTCACAGGATAAGAATAGGACAATTAAAAGATACAGTATTTGATGAGGATGAAAATACATAGTCAAATTGGAGGCGGTATAGATTAAGACATCTTGGAATGTTGGATAAAAACCGTTGTATGCTGAGAGGCGCTAGTAATCATTGAAGCATCTGTCGAAAACGCTGCTAAAATTATTCTATAAAAGAGGGTAGGTCTAAATTTCGTGTGACCAGAAAATGCCCCATGTAGACGTGGATGTCCGTAGTAAACAATGTAGTCATTTCATTCTCCAGATGTAACGTATGTCCTAATGTATCTGCAGTGTTGAAGTTCCTACTTCTAGTGTTCATATCTTATGAGATTTTGATTTTTAATTCTTGTGCAGTTCCAGATTATTCCTGTAAACTTTTCCTTTGCGAGTTCCCATAGATTAAATTCACATGTGCTTAAATCAGGCAAAGGAAGGAACCATAGGTCTTTATTCAAGCAGGATTAATGCCCGATGAATTATAAATCAGATATTTTTTCAGGACACAATTACTTCCAACAGTCATATTCACAGCATTCTCAAACCATATTTTGCTGAACTGACTGAGGAGAAGAAGAAAGGTACGGCTATTTCCAGCAGGATGGTGCAATTACCCATACGGTGCACATCTCTATGCGACGGTTACAGGAAGTATTAGTTGATGATAAGATCATCAGAAAGACCTATGGTTCCTTCCTTTGCCAGATTTAAGCACATGTTAATTTCATCTACGGGAACTCTCAAAGGAAAAGTTTACAGGAATAATCTGGAACTGCAGAAGAATTAAAAATAAAAATCTCATAAGATATGAAACTTGCATCGCAGCTCAAGGAGATAACTTTCAACATCTTCTGTAAATACGGGTGAGTTCGGTTTCATTTACTTGTTTATTTGTTTTGCTTTATTTATTTACTTGTTCCGAGCATTTACATAGCGGGTGAGTTCAGTTTCGTTTTGTTTCTATAGGCGTAATCATGCCACTTCTTTGAGACGGACACGTCCGCTGGCCATTATGGATACCGCGCTCGCTGTCATAGCTTCTCTGCGCTCTTACACCTCGGTACTCTGCTATGCAGAGTTAAATTATACTCCCTGCATCAACCAATTAATAAAACACGCAGTACAGAAACATTTCCCTTGCGCATCACAACCAGTGTGGGCATCGAACTAATTTAACCTCAAATATTAATGATTTTCTTTCTGAACTGAGCAGAGCGAAAGTGGACGCATAAGGAATGAGAGGGCATTGTAATGGACGACAAAACACGCCAAAGTATACGCCCTCTTTCTCATAGAATAATAGTCCCATTAACTTGGGATTTGTGCAAAATGAATCTTTGAACTATTGTCCCAGTCCTTCTGCTCAAAGTTCCCGAAGCAACGATTACCCTACTCTTCACCGCACTGTGAAGCAACCCAGGCAAACACAAGAACATCACTTTCATTCTGCACAAAATGTGGAAGGTCTCTTCTCCATAACTATATATATATATATATTTTTTTTTTTTTTAATTTTTTTTTTGCTAGTTGCTTTGTTGCACTGACACAGATAGGTCTTATGGCAACTATCTTCTCCATTACTACATTATAATATAAAGTTAATGAATGTAAACTATGTAATCTGAGCTGAACTGAAGTAATAGTGATTTTTTAGAGATCGCTGCATTATCTTAGTGCCGACATCTGAATCCCCTCCGTCCGCTCGGTAAAGCGGCAATTAAATGTTCGTTGCAGAGGGGTTAAATTCAATGTTGTTCTTTTGACTTTTCGATCACTTGCAGGTTGTAACCTGTGATAAGACTTCTTTCTCAAAAAGTTAACTCTTGAAAAGGCAATGGTTTTGACTGAAACTAGACAGTTAATAGAAGATGTAAACTGAACAAATAGGCCTACATTGACTTTGCAAATCCAAATACTGCTTTCTTTTCTTCTTCAGCTAAATCCATCAAGTTTTCTTCTTTTGGATCTAGCATGTAAGCTGAGAAATGAGTTAGTGTTAGAGCCATTAGATACGTTTTTGAATATCTGTGCAACAAGTTTGTCCTTTGAAACTTCAAATTCCGTTTGAAGATTCTTCCACACCTGTACCGACTTGGCAAATGGCAGGGTTTTTTTTTTAACAACATCAAGGGCAAAGGCAATAGATTCAAACGACTAATATCTCCTCTACACTGCTTTAATACAAAATTAGAAACCTGTGGTTGTACTGCTTTATCAATAATTTCATGATTTTCTTCAGAATTGTAATAAGTTGGACGATCTTTAAAATATGTTCTGGCAGTAATTAGAATAACATATTCTTAACAAATTATGGTTTATTATTAAAAAATTATAAAACCAGCCAACCCTGCCTGTCAATTTACGCAAAATGCAGAGCCAAATAATCTAAATAATATTTATTCTTCCTCAAATGACTGAGGTTATCAAATCGACAAAGAATATCATACAATATACAGAGTCATATTATTGTACTGCACTTGCGGGGTCGCAGGTGCGAACTGTGGCTCACATGTGGATTTGGCTCTGTTTTACGGCCAGATGCCCTTACTGACGCAACCCTATATGAGGAAAATTTTTGTACAGAGTAAAAATCAATCATTCTATTGATAATGTACAGAAAACAAAGAAGCAGCAGATAAATTACTTTAATTGATGTAATTAAGTGGATGGAGCATAGAGGCAATGCCTTGAGATTGCTATCGAGACTTTCTATGTTTGTATGCCCCCAGCTCACGATGGTCTCATTCGGTACACCAAAGCATCATAAGTAGGTGACCAGTAGTTTAGGAATAGTGCGCACCCGGCATGAGCCATATGTCTCTGATATCCTCAAGGTTGTGCTTATTGAGGTAATATGGAATGATTGGTGAATATATCCTCTTTTTTCTTTCTTTTCTTCATTGAGGTCATCAGGCTGTTGTGCATCTGCTTCAAATCTGACAGCAGGTCAAGAACAAAACCATTTTTGCTCCCGGGTTTGAAGGCGATCATGTTGATTCGTCTTGTCCCACTGTCAACCGCTAGGCCAGGGACTACTTCATGTACTACCCTTTACAACGTAGCGTATCGGCCAAGGAAGACCGGATGTGATGGTGTCTGGAGCTCCGTAGGCATTCACCGCATGGGCAAGACCCTAAGATGTTTGCCTTTCTGGTTTAATAGGCACTATTTTTTATATTCATGCTCTCTGAAAGATCTCCAGAGTTTCATGGTGTCCAACAGGCTGTCACGTGCCTACAACTTAGCAGCATTTTCGGTGAGACATTCGATGTTAAGGGTGGACGCGCACTGAGCAGTTTCAACTTTGAGGTTTCTCGTTGCTTCAATGTTCTCATTGCCAGCTTTGCGGAGGATGTTACAGCTAATGATCTGTTGTAGTGCTGCTTCCCACCTTGCACAACAAAGATCAAGACTTTTAACTGCTTGACCACTGCTTGAGGCAATCTATTTTCTTGAACAAAATATAGAGGAAATGCTGTCTTTCTATGGACTTGAAATAGCAGGAGGACAATGAAAGTCTCAGAGGAGTCCCAACTATATGCCACACAGGCTGGTCAGAAACAAAGTGAATATATGAGCATTAGGGTGTTGGTGATAAATAATTAAAAAAAATTAAATCTGATGTCTCGTGCTGTCATTTTATCAACTGCTGAATTTAGCCAATCTGATTGCTACGAGGGTGAATTCAAATGAGCTTTGCAAGCCAGTGTTGCTAAATCTGCACTTGGCTTAAGGCCGGCTGGAGAGTCATGTTGAGAAATTAGCATCAAGCACAAACACACTGTGGGTCTCAGCAGGTGTCGCTGTAGAAAACTTGCTATGGCGCGATCCTATCAGCTTCGAGATCAGTGTTCAAATCCCACCCCTAGCGAAGTTTTTTATTTGACAGGTGCTCTCAAGCCGGTCTTAAGACACATGCAGTTTTAACAACACTGCCTCGCAAACCCCATATTAATTTAGAAGATGAGTAGATTTATAGTAACTGATCACAGCTCAGGTCAGAAATGAGATTAATTCAGACATTCATGTTAACATACTCAACTACTGCAATGTTGTATTAGTTACCGCTACCGAGGAACAAACGAAAAAACAGCATGAGCCAATGAACTCTTGCATCTGCTTCATTTTTACATTCAAGTATACCGCTCATATCACCCCTTTTTACGAAATACTCGGGTGGGTAAAGCTTAAGCAAATGAGATAGTTACACACTATTACACTCATCTTTGAACTTTTGAATGAAGCAACCCAATAGTACCATACAACAGATCTTAGCTCTCCTCCACTCTCATCATTAAACTCGATCCAACTTCTAACTTAGTATACCCGTAAGTTATACATGAGTGTACTAATAATCATTCCTTGTATCTGGTGCTAGGCTATGGAATTCCCTCCCACAAATAACTGCACGATATTAGGCTCTTTTAAAAAGTACCTCATCCACAGTAGAGTCCAGATGCTACATCTTCTACTAGTGATTTTTCCTAGTCCATGGCATCTCTAGAAGGAAGTAGCTTAGTGATCTTGAAAACTGAATAAATATTTTAATTGGGATGTTTGTTTCCAAATCCAATTATTGGTATCACCAACAAATTTGGATGCTGGTAGGGAAAGAGATGAAAGTCGCAGAAAATATTGGTCTCTATTTTGAACAATAATAATTTTCTTGTTTAAATGTTTTGATGGTTTGTGGTGTAGGTTTCTGTAGTCGCCCTAGTTCGTGAAACAAGGGCAGCGACTGAGTGGCCAAGAAAGTGGCCATCCGGGTTGCGATACCAGTTTCTATAAAATAGTACTAGGCACCTCAGGCATATTCTTTGCTGTGGCCCTCCTCGTGCTCAGATGGCTAGGACTATACAATTCCCCAGCAGTCCCTCGACCATTAGAGTGAAGAGACACACTTGGACCACGAGTAAGCATGACAGCATCCTGTTTCACAGAAATTTACAGACCTCAGAATGATTCAAGCAAGAATGGAGCTTACGAGAGTGATCTTGAAAATTGAAAAGTATCTGAATTGGGATACCTTCAATTTAACAGGGTAGGGACTCCTTAAAAACAACTTGCCAAAATGGAATTTGAGGGAGTTCTATCAATATTAATAGGGCTAATGGAAGAAAGTAGAACAGACTAACTGGGCCAAGAGGAAGCATCTGGAAGTGATAGGAGTCAATAATGTTTGGGTAAGGAGAGATAACAAGAGGTAGAAGATTATATGGAGCTCCTAACATTGTTGAAGGGGGAGTGTGGGGTGGAACTGTGTATCAGGAACATCAAAGCATGCAATATAGTTTCTGTTACCAAACCCCATGACGCAACTGACCCGAAGCACCTTGGTCTACAAAGTGATTACTGAAGACTACGAGGTGTCGTGTGGTCGGCACAATGAATCCTCTCAGCCATTACTCCTGACTTTCTAGACTGAAGTCACTACTGTCTCACAGTCAGATAGCTCCTCAATTGTGAACACAGGCTGAGTGGACCTCAAACCAACCCTCAGATCAAGGTAAAAATCTCTGACATGGCTTGGAATTGAACCTGGGGCCTCCAGGTAAGAGGCAGGCACACTATCCCTACACCAAGAAGCTGGCTAGTTCTGTTAGGAACGCAAATGAAGTAATGATGTTGACAGATTTAGTGGATGGAAGAATTAGAACAAGAACCATCTTATATTTGCAGTGAGGGACAGCAGATTAGCATGAAGCAGACAAGATTGATGAAGCACTGAGTGATCGTTGTCAGGATCAACAGCAAGGATAGGATAGTATTATAGCGTGATGGGAAAATGTGGGGAAGATATGGAACCTAATAGGAACGGAAAGAGTTTACACCATAGGAAAAGACCTATCTGTGTCGGTGCAATGTAAAGTAAATTATAAAAAAACAAAAGTTTAATAGGGCTTTTGTGCTAGTATGGGATTAGCAGTTGCAAATTAATTCTCCAAACTTAAATTCACCAGAACCATAAGAGCACGTGGATGTGATAATGAAAAGTTTCGAAGAATAGACAATCAGCAGGTTCAGGATAGAGAAATAATGAATGGCACACAGGATGCTTTAGTAGAAATGGCAAGGAATGCCTAGGAACAACTGTGTGTAAAGATGGGAAAAGCAAACGTCCTGGTGGGGAAAAAAAAAAAAAAAAAAAGAAGAAGAGAGAGAACTGATGCAGATATGTACTGTAGATGAAAGAAATAATGAAAAATAAATCATTGTAGTATTTTTTTTTTGCTATTGGCTTTATGTCGCACTGACACAGATAGGTCTTGTGGCGACAATGGGATAGGAATGGTCTAGGAGTTGGAAGGAAACGGCCGTGGCCTTAAGGTACAGTCCCAGCATTTGCCTGGTGCGAAAATGGGAAACCACGGAAAACCATCTTCAAGGCTGCCGACAATGGAATTTGAACTCACTGTATCCCGGATGCAAGCTCGCAGCCGCGCGCCTCTAACCGCACGCCCAACTCGCCTGGTATATTGTAGAGTCTAAGAACCATGGGAAGATTTCTGTAATAACCAAGTAAAGCTTGGTCAAGCGACAGTGAAACCCTTCTTGACTGTAATTAAGAATATCCAAATGGGAAGGAAAAGGAAAATGAATAGTGCTGTAGGTAAAACTGGTGAACTCACCACAGATTTTGGGGAATCATTAGGCAGATAGCTGCCTCTGTGGATCCGTGGTAGTGTGTCGGCTTCAAACCCGGCAGAGGTAGTCGGATTTTTGAAGGGCGGAAAAAAGTCCACTCGACATTCCATGTCGTACGATGTCGGCATGTAAAAGATCTCTGGTGATACATTTGGTATTTACCCGACAAAATTAATTAAATCTCAGCCACAGACGCCCAAGAGAGATCCGGTTTAGTCTGCCTGCCATCTAGTGGGCCTAGAGTAAAACGGAACGTTGAAATTGACGAGCAGACAGCTAGATGGCGTCAAATCGAAATGCCTGCACACGGTAGCTGAGGCCATACGATTATTATTATTATTATTATTATTATTATTATTATTAGGCAGATGGAAGGAATATTTTGAAAAATCTTCCCAATATAAAAGGAATTCTTTTTGCTGAATTCCCCAAAACTGAGTTCATGGGAAACAGAACAATGTCAACAAAATTACGCTCAAGGAAGGAGAAAGGATGGTAAATAAACTACGTCATAAGGCAGCAGCTCAATCGATGAAATTAGACCTGAAACTGTGAAACACCAGATAGTGGAAGGCAGGAATGAAGTGACTCCATAGACAAGATAAAAGGAGTAAATGTACCAATGTATAAGCAAAGTTTTCTTTTTTCTTTTTTTTGCTAGTTGCTTTACGTCGCACCGGCACAGATAGGTCTTATGGCAATGATAGGACAGGGAAGGGCTAGGAGTGGGAAGGAAGTGGCTGTGGCCTTAAGGTACAGCCCCAGCATTTGCCTGGTGTGAAAATGGGAAACCACGGAAAAACATCTTCAAGGCTGCCGACAGTGGGGTTCGAACCTACTATGTCCCGAATACTAGATACTGGCCGCATTTAAGCGACTGCAGCTATTGAGCTTTAGAGCCCAAGGAATAAAAAGGATTACAACAGCTACAGAGCCCCCCACCAGTATACAAGGCAAGATGTTTAAATCAGATTTTCAGTAGACCTATATGAATAGTAACTGAAAAATGCTATGAGAACAATATAGCCTATATAGATTTTTTTTCTGCTGGTTGCTTAACGTCGCACCAAGGATGAGAACAATAAGCAGGTACATTTTATGTTTCAATCTACAGAAGACATATGAAGGGGAAAGTTACCAGTACTGAGGGATTATGGGAAGGTTATTACAGTTGAAGGCATCTGTGTTGGCAATTGAGTTGTAGTGTGAGTTCATGGTAGAATTAATTCTTGGTTCAAAGTTGTTACAAGGGTTAGACAAGGTTGTAATCTTTCAGTTTTGTTGTTCACATAACACGTATGTATGTACAGTCCTCAGCCCGAAGGCTGGTTGGATCCTCAACAGCACCACCATCAGTTGTCACAGATGGCCTAGGCATCACTGAATGAAAGGTTTAAATTACAGGGAGTGTAAGCAGTTTGGACTATAACAACAACTTTGTCTTTATGGAAGACTGTGCTGAAAGCCAGCATTCAAATACGTAGGAGTTTTAAAAGAGGTGCAGCAAGTATGATATGAAAATTAGCATATCCAAGACTAGAGTTACCAGTCGGTAAGAAACCCAGGAGGACAGAATGTCAAGTCGGGAATACAAAACTGGAACAGATGGACCAATTCAAGTGAGATGCATGTTCTCAAAGATGGTAGTATACTTAGTGAAATTGAATCAAGGTGCAGCTAAGCTAACGCAGTGAGCTCAAAGTTGCAATTAACAGTTGTCGGTAAGAAGGAAGAGAGTTCTTGGGCGAAACTATATTTACACTGGTCTCTTTTCAGATAGACTTTGCTGTACAGGAGTGAAATCCTGGGTGGACTCAGGATAGTTGGTAGTAACAGAGATAAAAGTAGACAGAATGATTGCTGACACACACACACACATACACACACACACACACAGGTGGGAACAATGGCAGGAAAGTACTCAAAGTAATGGTAGACTATGGCGAAGATGGGTGGACTCAATTTTTTATGATCTAATAACATGAGGTGTGGAAAACGAGGCCACAGAGGTAGTTACATAATGAGGATTATGAAGGCACTTAATTAACAAAGGCTTGCAGACCGAACACCGAAAGGTGTAACAGTCTATATTGAAGAGTTAAGTCCAATAAAAACTAGTTTGAAGACCATAAAGGGACTGTCAGGACCAGAATTTCAGTATGTGAAAAAGTAACTAAGTGAAAAATGCTGAGAGGAATATGTATGTATGTAGTTACTAGTAATATAATACTTTCCATTCAAACTATTGTCAATTCTGGTGGAGGTACATTTTGTAGCTAGAATCTACTCTACATTTATGCATATTAATTAAATGAGATTATGTGTGACAAATACCCATTGGATAACTGTAGCATATGGTACAAACAGTCTGGCTCCATGGCTGAATGGTTAGCGTGCTGTCCTTGGGTCCCAGGTTCGATTCCGGGCAGGGTCGGGAATTTTAACCAAAATTGTTTAATTTCGCTGGCACAGGGGCTGGGTGTACGTGTCGTCTTCTTCACCATTTCATCCGCATCATGATGCGTAGGTCGCCTATGGGTGTCAAATCAAAAGACATGCATTTGGCGAGCCGAACTTGTCCTCGAACACTCCCGGCACTAAAAGCCATATGCACTTTCATTTCATGGTTAGAAACAAATTAATGAAATATAATAAATACATGCAATGTAGGCTAGGCTACATTAAACTACTGCACAGTCCATAATACTTGATTAAATTTCTTAAATTATGTAGATTTGTGCAACAAGTTTTCTTCTTCATTACTATTATTATTATTATTATTATTTCGTCCAACTCGTTGGCTGAATGGTCAGTGTACTGGCCTTCGTTTCAGAGGGTCCTGGGTTCGATTCCCGGCCGGGTCGGGAATTTTAACCTTCACTGGTTAATTCCAATGGGCCAGATGTTTGTGCTGTCCCCAAAATCCCTGCAACTCACATACCACACATAATACTTTCCTTCACCACAATAACACGCAGTTACCTACACATGGCAGATGCCACCCACCCTCGTCGCGGGAGGGTCTGCCTTACAAGGGCTGCACTCGTCTAGAAATAGCCACACGAAATTATTATTTCCACAGTAAATTGGGTCAATGGTGCAGATTACCTTCCTTGAATCGTTCCTATCTGAAACCAGGTATTCCTGTAGGTTTTACACTGCCATATCCTTCATACAGTCCAACCATAATGTTTTTGGTCTTTCCTTTTTCCTTCTAACAGTCAGAGACATATCCATTACCCTTCTTCAACCTTCCTTCCCTTAACTTTTCCATTTATATTTTTTTTTGCCATTTGTTTTACATAGCACTAACACAGATAGGTCTTATGGCAACAATGGGAAAGGAAAGGCCTAGGAATGGGAAGGAAGCGGCTGTGGCCTTAATTAAGGTACAGCCTCAGCATTTGCCTGGTGTGAAAATGGGAAACCACGGAAAACTATCTTCAGGGCTGCCGACAGTGGGGTTCGAACCCACTATCTCCCGCATGCAAGCTCAAGCTGCACACCCCTAACCGCACGGTCAACTCGCCCGATTTTTCCACTTATTTCGCCCCCCCCCCCAACTAATGTTCCTCTTGATTATTATTTGTAAAAAATATAATTTGAATGAAGTAACCCAGATTTAAAAAAAAACCTCAGCAGAATTTCAGGAGAAAATAGAAACAGAAATAAGATGTATGATGAATGAATGAATCATAAAGCTAAGGAGAAAAGCAGGACAAGTCCAGAAAGTTAACACAAAATTTTTAAACCACCCTACAGAGTATGAGCAAAACAGTATGGGTAAGGGAGGGAATAAGGAAACAAGATTTATAATTAAGAACTGAAGATGTTCCAGCTCTTCTGAGCACTGAATTTCATTAAGAGTTGTTTAGTGAAGATGCTGTACACACCTCTATGTCTAAGATGATGTTGGTCTATGTCTCTTGAACACAAGAATGATATTACTGTACACAATTAGTCAATACACAGTGTGCTCAATCTCTGGAGCACACTAACAATTCAAAGAAATATACCGTAACTTACCAGCTTTGTTGACAAAAGTGAATTCATTGAACTGTAACCTTCATGCACCCATCATGCCTACGTAAGAACAAAGAAAGGGGCCTATAACCTAGACATTACGCCCTTTATACATCATCATCATAACCACGAAAGGTTGTCCTTGAAGTAGTTTAATGCAAAATGATAAGCATACAGTAATCTATTATGATTTTTGTAGCAAACTACACACTGAAATTTTCAGTAAAATGTTACATACATAATAATGAAAGTTGGCATTAATGCGATTAGTTGGAAATGCAGGAGAGCTCACAGAGCTTAAAGTCCAACTGAAAGAAAATTTTACAGCATCTTGAACAATGTTCTACAATAAGGGAGAGGTGCTGATTAAAGAGGAAGTACAGCTGGGCAACCATCCTCTACTAATACAAATTAGAGCGAAAATGGAAGAGGCCCCACACTATGAAAAATTAAGGAATCAGCTACAGACAGTGAAGGGCCACATAGGGCATGAAAATTAAAGACAACCTATGCCTCCCAAACACATCAGCGGGATCAGGAGAAACAATATTTCACCGAGAGAGATCGGCCATAAAAGATTAAAGTGAGGAGCCTGAAACAAGTACGTGCAAGCAATGTCAGACTCCACTATAGGAATCATGGTTGCCGAATCACATCCCCAAGTTGAGACACACTGGCTCCCTTTTCGTTGTTTTTTATGATACGGGATAACACGGATTAATTCCAGCACCATAACCCATAGGGATATAAGAAAAGGAATCATAGTTAAAATGATTAAACCAACAATTCCCAAATAAAGACTGAAGATCTATCACAGATGTTTTTCATTTATTTTAAAACACTGTATAACAAGAAACTTAGAACTGTTCTCTCAGACTCAAAAGACGCTTGATTCGAGAGTATCTTATTGGTATGTGATTTTCTGTTTCAACATTGGTTGAATCATCACAGTCAGGCTATACAGCCAAACTTGTCTGTAGTGGAAATTGAAGGCGAATGATAAGAAGTGTTCAACGTTTCCCTTTCTATTAACGAGCCCAACGTAATCTGTAATGTCAAGTCATACAGTTTACAGTGACGACTGGTTCTACATTGGAAATGATGAGTGCTGTTGCAGCTTGATATAAGGTACTAAGGAAATCAAGTAACCATCCCTGTGTACTTAATGCAATTGAAATCTGTGTGATAACTTGCTCGATTATGGTGTCCATCCAGGTGTGTAATTGTATGTAATTTATTCATAAGGAAGGAAGCAATGAATAATCTGATTGCTACGTACCACACTAGTATTCACCTGGAGCTGAATTGTGGAAGCAATGGAAAACTACTTACTAACTTAGATAGCCAAGAGTAGAATTTTACAAGGAAGAGACCTTAGTCAACAGGAAGATAAGGTGCAAACCCTTTTTCACAACAGCAGATTTAATAAAGAAGTTACAAAGGTAGGACCAATGAGGTCAGAAATTTAAAATACTAAGCAACAGAACAAACTGGCAGCAAGTGGAAATGGCCACCAGTAGGCCTACCCAAAGAAATATGTTGCACACTTTCATAGCTAAGCATGAAAATATGCCTTCAGAGGTTACTTTACAATGATAATATAGGATTAAGCCACTAGACTGAAGACTAAAATGCAACAGTTATTTTCATATGTAATACACAATGCACATATGAAAATTCAGCTTAAATTGGCCATAGTTTGACTAACATTAAATGTAGGCCTATTCCTTCTATTTCTACAGTAATACTTGTGTCTAAAACATTATTATTGATATAAGGCCTAGATTTAAATAAGTTATGGTACCTCAGTTTCCATACCATTAGGACATATTTATTTATGAAGACTGTTTGGATTTCCACACTGCTACAGTTAAGTACGGTATACCTACAGAGGGTACCATACAATTTGCTTCATTTTTGACCCATTACTTACAAACTTCATATTTGTTTACATTCATTTACTACCACTACCTGCATAATACAGGCTTTTTCAAATTCTTCAAATTAGCTTTAAGTGAAAATGAACATCAACTTGCCGCATTGGGACAACTTGTGCAATCTGAATTCCGATAACAAATTCTCAAAGAAACAGTTCCTCCTAAACAAACCTTCTAGTTTTCAAATATAAACTTGCAACAAAGCATGAAAAAATACAAACCTGGAGCTTGCAAACATCAGCAAATTGAAAAGCAGTCCATTCTATGTTCGAGAGTGGACAAAACAGGAATTAATTTCCTGCACATTCTTTAAGTGAACATGTGACAAGGGCATTGGTCTGGCATGGTTAGAATATCGGTCTGGATTGGTTAGACCATTCGTCTGGGAGAACAAGCCCCCAAGTTAGGCCTGTGAAGCGATCTACAGGGTTGCATCTGACGCATACTACAACAACTTCAAACTGTGCAGTTTTCCGATTTCCACCAAATATTGCAGTCCCATAGCCAGACATGATTTGAGCTAATCATAGGTAATAAATTTCATATTATTCTGTATTGAAGAGCAATAAATTAAATTTTAACTTTTGAAGTTTACAATAAATGTACTGAATAGGTAGAAACCTTTTAGCTCTTCTTTTACATTATGATCTAAGCTACGTCAACGAGACAATAGCAAACTGGTCTTTACCACAGCCTCCAACAGAAACACAGAAAACAGTTGCATTTCCCAGATTTACAGTCTCCACTTTAATTCTCCTATGTAGGCCTAAGTAATAATACCTACTTCTTGAGGCAGCTTGATGGGTCCCTGACAACCATAAAGGAAGGAACACTCCACTACACTATTTCTCTTTCATAAACATGTGAATGGTCAATAGAAGCACTCCCGAGGAAATTAAATTTCAATTATACCTGTCTGCGACTTCAAATTTTAAAAATTAAATAAACCTGTTGATGAAATTCCATATTTTCCTTTCCATTAGCGAGCCCAATGTAACTAAGTGACATCAAATCATACAGTTTACAACGGTGAGTAGTTTTATGTTGAAAATGATAAAAGATAAAAATAAGAAAGAATTGCAGTCAAAATAAGAAAATTAAAATATTATTATAAGCTACTATTGAAGCTACATATTCCAAAACCATGCTGCCATACCAATAATATTCAACTAAATAACTTTCTCTCTGTTTACATTATCTCCCATCACCAAACCGACACTACAATGTAAATAAAAACCTCAAACCATTGCAAAAAAGAATTGCAGTTCATAAAATGAATCTGACAAATTACATATTACTGAATCTAGGCATAAAAGTGTTCATATCCAACCATTACACGAACAAAAGTAATCAAAACAGGATTCTACAATCAGTCACGTTTCCACTCCCTGTCAGACTAATGTTACATGAATAACTTGGCACGAATGTTGACTAAAACAAATGCTACCTAAAATACATGCTTACTTGAACAATATATACTTATAATACTGAAACAATTAAGTGCATGGCCAATGTCATATCTGTAATTATCATTACAAATTTTGCAGAAGTTTACTATCTACTGTAGACCTACATAAAACCCAATTTAATAGTAGCATAGGCCTACATTAAATGTTCTAGGAAGTAAACATCTATTTTAATTCATTACAGTTTTAATAAACTAAACAATACCATACATCACATTTTTGAAGCATTAATGTTGTAATCGATTTCCGAAAACCATAATACTGAGATGCTGAACATACCTGTTGCTGATGAACTTATCACCGTAGGTTAACACACATGCTGGATAGTTGACATGATGAAAAGGCGTTTCACTGTTGATAAACTAACACTGATCTGACCGAATCTATGGAAAAGAATGCACCATATAACAACGTGATCACAGTATACTGGAATAAAAAACATGCATGCTAATTTATGGGAATGGTCATAACAGTAGCATATTTAAGATGATATTTACTTCGGCAACTACGGTAGATCAACTAAATGAACACCAAAAAGGCTGAATGATAACCCATGTTAATAAGGTGAAATGTCATAGGACATACAAAACGCCATTTGCTAATAAACAATATTTGGTTAGGCCTATTCAGAATCATGTCTTGACCTCTACCGCCTTCTTTTTACATTCCCTGGGTAGGGACCGAACTCAATCCGCTATCAATGTCAACAGTCGGAAAGGTTATCAATATGGTGTATGTAATTAAACAGTATATCCGTCGCCATACACAAAGCAAATAATTAATGATTATGTTGACAGCATCATTTACCTTTATGGCATAAAAATACACAACACGAACAAGATCAACAGCATAAGTCCTCAACACAACACCGTGATACTAGCCTACAAGTGTACTTCCTCTGACGTCATTGATTCTTCCTTGCGCGTTCAACTTGGTATCTTCTTACGAGTTCATTCCCGCTCGATGTTATGCTACAAGTAACGTACTTCAATTTTCCTGATCGCAAGTATCGTCACAGCAGTGAGAGCAGCACTAATATACAAAACATAATATTGTAGCAATGTTTAACATGACCCCATCGGTGAATATTACACTTCCCGATGATGTCATTATGACATCACTAATCGCACAACCTTCATCTCCCGTAGGCCCCATGACCTTGATGGACAAACACTGTTGTCAGTTATAACATATTTTATTTGATTTTTATCGCTTAAGCATATACGTTTACGTCTACTTTCTTTATCATGAGGGGATTTTCTTTCTTCATAATAATATATTTGTTGAGACTTTTACCAGACAGTTAAAGTTACTTGCATAAGAATTTAACTGAAAACTTGGGAGTATAAATCACTCTTCAGTTAGGTCCACAGTCCATTGAGGATTGTCAGTACCATTCCACCAGCTCCCCCCTCCCCCCCCCCCAACCCCTAAAAAAAAGGAATAGGCGAGAAACAAAATTAACTGATTTACGCCAGAGTATACACGACATAATGCCTTAATATACGAGCTTGGTTTTATCAAATACAGTCTCTACTGAATTTGGTTTTATGCTGGTATGTTAACAATGCTACATAACAATCCTAACAAAGTAGTGCGTTAATAATTCACAAGACACTGCAGGAATGCCCCTCGAACGCTAAAACCCTCACCTATGTTAATCTATTTAATCATGTACAGAAAAAAAAGCAATAAACAGTGAATATTTCTGTTTTGCTCTTTGAAAGACGCTCTGTAGCAGGTTGGTAATTGAACCGCGAGGGTAGAGAGATCGGCGCTGTTATTTACAAGGTTTAAGAGGTTATGATAACCCAGACCATATGGAACATCTGAAACCTTAAATAT
Organism: Anabrus simplex; assembly: GCF_040414725.1. Classification (NCBI taxonomy): domain Eukaryota; kingdom Metazoa; phylum Arthropoda; class Insecta; order Orthoptera; family Tettigoniidae; genus Anabrus; species Anabrus simplex. Next base: position 144,530,284 of record NC_090268.1, read on the forward strand.
GCAGAGTATTTGAATTTCAGGTACAATAATTTACTAATTGTCGAAATGGCTCGGTGACGCTATCCAATTGCCGGATTTTCAACATCTGTAAGAAAGAAAAAAAAAAAAAAAACACGTTGTGTATTTATTTAACAAAGAGTTTCCATACATCATTGGACCAATATTTACTCTTTGGGAGGGACAGTACAGTTCCCAACAACTGACATCTGTCACCCTTCAATGTCACATTTAGCCAGATGGAGAGCGCAAAGACAATTTTTGCTCATTTAAATAAACACCTTGTTGTTTGAAAGTAAGAGAATTACGTCAGCGTACATTTTGACATCATAATAGGAATGCTATATGTTAAATCGTTTAGGGGATTTATTACCATTTCATACCGAAGTGATATTGGGTTAGGTTACGATTCTCCCAGTACCCACGTTCTCGTCTATTTTAGTGTGATACAGTGTGTTTATTTTATTGGGTATTATTGTATGCTACTCGTACCCTACTTGCTATTGTTAGAATAAACGATAATTTAGAATCTTTTATGTTTAATATGTTTTTTCCTGAGGTCTTCCTAATGATAGGGTTGTGACTGATCCTTTTTGTAAATTCTTTTCCAGTAATGTTGAAATATGTATATGTGGCGTTGGCCACAATTTTGTTTATTATTCCTGTGATCAACACGCAGTACGAACATGTAAGTAACATTGAATTTTGGACATATCTTTCAGTGTTCTTGTGAAAACATTAATTGTTCTGGACTTAAATAAATACCGTCTTTAAAAAAAAAAAGTGTTTTCTGTTAGTGTACTAATTGTTTTTTTTAAGAAGAGTTTTTGTCAGATATTGTTGGGGTAGAAGTAGTTGATTTTATAGCTAGACAGTTTCCAACAAGCTTAATAAGCATAATTCAGCGAGAACTATGATAATGCATGACCTGTTCAATGCACATAGTGTTTGGGATGTGTTTATTTTATTGACTTTATGACTTCTTCTTGTTCCTAAGAATTAATAATAATAGCCTATGCATTAATGTACTGTGTGCCTCTGCTACTATGTTGCCATTTTAATTTTACACCATTTAGGCTGCCTATGTGTCAATTTCGATGTTCCATTATACTTCGACCCCCTGCGGGTGGAGGACGCACATGTAGAATACACCCGCAGTATCTCTTGCCTGTCATAAGAGGCGACTAACAGGGGACCAAGGGGCTCCCAACTTGGGAGTGTGGATTGGCGACCACAGGGCCCTTAGCTGAGTCTTGGCATTGCTTGCACTTGTGCCAGGCTCCTCACTTTCGTCTATCATGTCCGACCTCCCTTGGTCAACTCTTGTTCTTTTCCGACCCCGACGGTATTAGAGCATTCGAGGTCTAGGGAGTCTTTCATTTTCACGCCCTTCGTGGTCCTTGCCTTTCTTCGTCCGTTACTTCATTTTTCAAAGTGACAGATCAGTTATTTTTTCTCTCTCTTTACGCCCTGTGGGTGGGGGACGCAGACGAATAATACACCCACGGTATCCCCTGCTATCGTGAGAGGCGACCAAGGGATTAGAACCATGAAACTACTTTTGATTTGTACCATCATGTGGGGAACACCATGGGTTGCCAGTACTTGCGAGTAGTACCACTAAATTAGGTACGAAATAGGTTTGTGATTAGTAGCAGTAAAGAGGCTGGCCTGGGGGTTTCCAGTACCCGTGCGTTGTACCCATGTGAGCAACACCGCGGGTCTGGGCGTAGCCTGCGAGTTATACCGCTATATGAGCGGCACCGTGGGTCTGCGTTGCCTGTGATTAGTACCCACTATGTGAGGAGCACCACGGGATAGTGCGAGTCCCTGTGGTTAGTACACCTAGGTGAGGTCTGCGTTCCCTGTACGAAGTGCAATGCTTGTGAGTAGTACCGTCTTGTGTGGAACACCATGAGTCTTCGCTACTTTTGATTAGTACCCCAACATGACAAATACCATGGTTCTACTTTACTCGCGACATGTACATCAAGTATCATTGTGCTTTATAAGTGGTCCCTTGGTCAGTAATATTATTATTTATGATCTTTTTTTGAGTCTGATCCACTGTGTTTTGTTGGGTTCATGTACATCCATTCATTCTTCATGACATTTATTATTTTGGTCAGTGGATGAATTTGAACTTTTTGTTATTTCATTTCGTACCATTAGGGGCCGATGACCTCGATGTTAGGCCCCTTTAAACAACAAGCATCATCATCATTATACTCCGTGTGATGACAGAGAAATTAGAACCCTGTTTGTTGATGTGCAGCTGACTTTTAATTCATTTTATTTGATAAACTTCAAATGTGTCATCGGAGGTCTTTGACATTGCAAGGCATCAGTGGCGTATGCTAGGATTAAGAGATGGGCTACCAACTAGACTTAGGTTACCTGTTTTCGATGGTTGGTTTAGTGAACATCAAGCCAGCGTTTTGAGCCGCAGCCAATAGCCAACGGGGAAGCCTGCTGTGTTGTGAACGCTGCTTCACAAGCTACTGCCCTGGCCTCTGCTACTGCCAATGCTCAACCCCTTATCAGTGGAGATGGTAACCTAAGGTTCAGCAAATGCGAGTCTGGCTTTGAGGCTAAATGGATAGAATGTTTGCCTTTGGTCCGATGGCCCCGGTTCAGTTTTCAAAAGCAACTCCCTCATACTGTTAATTCCCCTTGCTTGGAGACTGGGTGTTTGTGATGTCTTCACCATTCATTTTATCTCCATTAGGTCAACACGAAGCCTATACAGTTGCCATGCCCCATTATTATTATTATTATTATTATTATTATTATTATTATTATTATTATTATTATTATTATTATTATTAAATAAAAGTGTTGAATTTTACAACGGCCATGCCCATCATTCACTGGTTAATTAGCTTCCTCGGGAAATCAATGCTGGTGTCCGACCCATGATCAGGGGTTCGATTCCAACCAACGAAAGAATACACTAAACCTGAAAGATGGCATTTCATTTTAGCAGATCTACCAATAAAAATAAAACTATATTCCTCCTTTAACAGCAGCCATGCAGTCTCATCCTACAAAGATGTAGAAGTAAACGGGAATGAAATACCAGTACTCTGTTATCTATATCATTAAGTGAGAAGTATGAGGTGCGGAAGTACATACGACGAGTAACGCATGGTTGATAGTTAGGAGTGGCGATCTGACGGACCAAAGCCTAGCACACCTATCCCCCGCTGTCCCCGCTCCTAACCGATATACAGCAGCAAGCCGCTTGTGGCAAGTCGAGGGGAGAGGGGCGAGAGTCTGGGCTGCAATAGCAGTCTCCGATGCCTTGCCTTCAGAAAGATGTGTGACGTTTTTTCTCACTGATTTCAACTTTTGTAAATGGAACAATTTTTCATATGCTTGCATTATAATGTGCTTTAGACTCCCATCATGATCAATTGAGCTTTGGTCTTCACTGATAGCCTTGGTAGCCCTCAGTATACGCCACTGCAAGGCATGGAGCATGGAAAGGATTTTCTTCTGCCTGATATGACAGCAGCAAAGCTGATCAAGGGAACCAAGCAGTGTGCTTGAGGATGATTGTATACTGACCACTTGACCATATTTATATCTGCAGTCTGAGTGCACTGGGACGTTATTTGGAAAAAGAGCGTTTGGCATTCATGCATTGCTCAATCACTTTCAAATAGCATAAAATCCAAGTAACTGTAGTCAGCAAATCAGAAAACGCTACTGCATTTAAACTCGTGAAAGATGAACTCCATTTTACATACAGAAGTAGATGATGAGCCTGGATATCTAGTGAGAACATTAGTACCTGTCAGTAAAATGTTTTCACAGAGAGCAATATTTACTTGAAAACAGGGTTACCATATTCTCTGAAGAAAGAAAAGACACCTTACAAAAAAAATTGTATAATTTTCAAAAAGAGCAGTTACTCTACATTACATTTCATCTGTCTCTGTGCCCAAACATACATCTCACATGAACCAAATTGTTTTAACAATTTTGGACAACCCTTTAATTGTGAATGAAAGTGTTCACATTCATGTTTTTGAAGTTATACTTCAGAGTTATGTCCTTCACAGGATCAGGAACCATTCTGTTCTTCTCTTTTGTTGACATCTGACTTAGCACAAGAGAAAATACTCTTTTGATATTGGCATTATGTACAGGAATTGAGTACCTAGCAAAACAGAACTCAAGATGATTTGCAATATTATTGCCAACACTAAAATACCAGGCCCATTTTTCATGTGATAGCAATGAACAAAATGCAGAATTTGTTTCATTTTCTTTAGTATATTCCTGAAAATGACAAATCATCAAAGCACTTATAGTCATCAATATTTACGTCCTTTGACATAACATACTGCACAGCAAGTCCAACGTTGTCTCATGTTGTTGGACCATTTAAACTTATAACACTGAATGCAATGAATTCACTATATTGCTTACATAACTAAGACAGGAAGTACAAAGTTCCTCAGCTTGCTTATGGACTTCTTGCACTCATCTTCATAACCTTCTTCTTCCGTCTGAGATATCATCATCTTAACTTCAAGTGGAACAAATTTTTTACTCTAACCTATTTTCAGTTGAAGTTTTTACTTTTCCAAGTATTGACTGCATCCCTGTTATAATGCTCTCTCTTTTTGCAGTACATCAACATTAACTTGAAACAGTCCCAATAAAAACTGAATGAGTAACAACCAAGTTACAGGTCTCTAAAGTTATTTGTGAAAAAGTTTTCATTCACTTTAGATGGCTGTGACTGAGACAAAAAGAAAGATCTTTTTTTTTTTTTTTTGCTAGGGGCTTTACGTCGCACCGAAAGAAAGATCTTACAAGGAGAGGCCAGACGCTGCGGCCAACCGATTTCAATGGGCTTCAGTGTACTGTACCTTTGGGGGGACACTAAACGGTAAATAGTGTATAAGAGTTTAGTTCAATACGCTTTCATTTTTGGAAAAAATGAGGTCAAATGTCATAACTCAAGATCTGCTTCGGACAAAGTGGAGGTGACAAAACACTGAAAGGCGAACAAATAATTTCCAAAAAATTGATGAATCTCAGATTCCAATGCAATGCATATATACTTGGACAGTTACATCACAGTCAGCAGGAGAGGTGGCCTAGTGATCACCACACTTGCCTGCAAACCTCGAAGACGTGAGTTTGAGTCTTTTCGCAGCTATATTTCATGTACAAAATAAATATGTGAAGGTAAAAATGGGAACAAAAATATTATGCAAACTGCAGTACACTTTATTTTCTACCTGAAATGAATATAGGTCTAAACGTTCTCACAGTTACTGCTGGATCTCTCTCTCTATGTTAATTTGAGGTAGAAAATAAAGTTCACTGCAGTTTGCCTAATTTTTTATGTGCAGTTTTATCTTCATGTCCCCTCGGATAATTCATTTTGTACAAAACAAATATAGCTACGGAGAGATTCAAACTCACGTCGTCGGGTTCGTAGACAAGTACAATGACCACTCGGCCACTGCTCTGCTTGACTGTGCTGTAACTCTGAGTATATGTACATTGCATTCGAATTGGGGTACACGTAAATTTTTTGGAAATGATTCAGTTACGGGCTTGACATATTCAAGTAAAATGTGTTCGTCTTGTAGTGTTCTCAACAAATTAATCTAAAAAGCCACCTAATCGATACTTTATTTCTTTTGCCTTTGGCAAACTTAAAAATACATTAACAAACACAGTACATGTTTCGACCACTTAGTGGTCATCCTCAGCTGTATATAAAAAATCTTAGATGATAACATTTAAAAGCAAGCACATTGGATCTTATAACTATATCCCATGGGAATCCAAAAACTATTGTTCTAGATGCTTTAAATGAAACGGAAGATGGGGCGGGGGGTAAGGAGATTTATGTGAATGATACTTAAATTACAGTTTTGTTTACAATTGTGTTTAAAAACTTAAATGATGAAAAACATATTTAAAATATTTAAAAGCGTCTATGGTAAAATTCTTTTTGATAAAATTAGGTGGCGTGATTAAAAGTTCGTGTTTGTAACAATCTTCAGGCATTTTCTTACAAGAAAGATTTTACAAACACGAACTTTTAATCACGCCACCTAATTTTATCAAAAAGAATTTTACCATAGACGCTTTTAAATATTTTAAATATGTTTTTCATCATTTAAGTTTTTAAACACAATTGTAAACGAAACTGTAATTTAAGTATCATTCACATAAATCTCCTTACCCCCAACCCCCCCCCTCCCCCATCTTCCATTTCATTTAAAGCATCTAGAACAATAGTTTTTGGATTCCCATGGGATATAGTTATAAGATCCAATGTGCTTGCTTTTAAATGTTATCATCTAAGATTTTTTATATACAGCTGAGGATGACCACTAAGTGGTCGAAACATGTACTGTGTTTGTTAATGTATTTTTAAGTTTGCCAAAGGCAAAAGAAATAAAGTATCGATTAGGTGGCTTTTTAGATTAATTTGTTGATTAAACTCATCGATACGGCCATGAAGTGGACAGCTTGCAATTGTAGTGTTCTATCACCTCCACTTGGTTCAAAGCAGATCCTGCGTCATGGCATTTGAACTCAATCTTTTTTCGAAAATGAAAGCCTATTGACCCAAACCCTTATACACAAGTTACTGTTACTGTTACTGTTCCCCAACAGGTACATTGAAGCTTGTTGAAGTCATTTGGATACAGGGTCTGGTGTCTCCTTATTAAAGCTGGGTACATTTTAAGCGACCTGTCCATTGCAGGAGAAATACTGTAGATAACCATCTCGTCTCTCAGTGGTAGACCAATTGCTTGAATTCAATATCTACAAACTGACAAAGTCTTGAAGAGACTCTGTTCTCATAGTGCATGTACTGAAATAATTGTAAATTTTCAGCACAATCGATTGTATATCAAATTCGAGGGCATCCATACCATGTTGTAGACAGTTACTTAGCACTAGTGTTGGCTACTGAATGCATGATTCGAAGCAGTGTATCGATTCATTCAAGTGTCCGAGTGAATCGATTCACAGGAATGGCGAGCTCATGGCTCACTAGCGGGACACTGGACGTTGGCGGGGAGCCGAGCTCCGCTGCAGCGTATGTCACATCATTGCACAAGACTTCAATCATATGTGGAGAGTAAGTGAGCCGACTTGTGCAATCACTTAACCAACAGTATATTGAATCAGAAAACCAGTGGGCTACTGTACATCTCGGGTAGCCTATACAAAATATAACGATTTAAAAAAATCCTCTGCTGATAGAAAAATACATATTTTCAAAAATGACTGAGCGAGTTGGACGTGCGGTTAGTATCGCATAGCTATGTGCTTGCATTTGGGGGATGGTGGGTTCGAATCCCAACGTTGGCAGCTGTTAAGATGGTTTTCCGTAGTTTCCCCCATTTTCTTACCAGGAAATGCTGGGACTGTACCTTAATTAAGGCCATGGCTGCTACCTTCCCAATCCCAGACCTTTCCCATCCTGCGTCGCCGGAAACCTTTGATGTATTAGAGTGACTAACATTTTTTTTCTAAGAAAGTAGTTCATAGTGTGAAGACCAGATGGCGAGAGCGAGCACTGAATGCTGTTGCTGAACTCCCCCAAGCATCATATTACAGTTATCACTGGAAAAGGCAATAGTTTTTCTGTAGAATTGAACTTTTCAAGGGATGTTTTCACATAATCTGCAATAGCTTGTTCAATCTCATTTGGCTTGCTGTGGAAGGACAGGAAATAACTTGACTGCTAGGTGAGTGCTAGCATCGGTAGCCACACCACAAAACTTGCCTTTCATTTTGTCCAACACGTTTACACAACACTGAATTCACATTTGCTTCAGATTATTTCTAGGCATTTGAGATTTTCTTTGCAATTTTAGAATCTGGGAATATTTTCTCTATCAGACCAGCAGTACAATTTGTTGACTTGTAGCAATTTTGATGCTTCACATATTGGAAAACCAGCGTTCCCTCTGCTGCATTAGCATCAGTGCTGACTTCTGGTTGTATGAAGGAACTTGTTATTGTCGATGACATTTTTTTACCTCTAACAATTTTTGTGTTTTGTAGTTTGTACATAAGCTTCTGAATCCTGTGATCCTTTGTTGTGACTGAAACAAACCTACCTACACTGAAAACAGTGCACTCGGCTTCATATTCATTCAGTCCATTTCCAAAACATTCAAACATTTTCTTCATTTCATCTGTAAATTTGCATTTACGTTGAGGCGTGTTTACAAATACACTTTTCAGTACAAACTATGAAAATGTAACAGGACTGCAGGTGTCAAAGCACATTTCACAACAATTCCAAGCAACAGCAAACTATTACGAACTTACAATACACAAGTTCATGGCCGACTCGATACGCAACATTTCACGTGCTCTTACTCATTGTCACCCATGGGTAGTCAGAAGTCGCGAAGGATGCCTGATGATATTCTTGATTGAGATGAAAGGCCATTACTGTTTATAGAAACAAGTGCGATAAACGCACAAGTTATTTTCAACTTTAACGTTAACATTTCTGAAGCAGAGATGATTAATACAAAACTGATTTGATAGCTTACTCTACATTTGTACAGTTACTACTCAATAACATTAGAATGGTATGACCCCAAAATGAAAAACCAAAATTCCACTCTTTCACAAAAACCCAGTCAGATGGTTTCTCAATAGACAAAAAGGAGGACATGTGCAGGGAGAAGAGGACATATGGTAACCCTGCCTGGAAAAGCTCTTTTAATTCAAGACTGTAGTGTGGCACTTCATCCAACAGGAGGTGTTTGCTGAGAGAAAACAGATGTTGTGTTCCTGCCACCTAATACTACAGCCCATGGACCAGAATGCAATCAAACCAGTAAAAACTTTTGGTTGACATTGTGAGTCAATCTTGTCATAGCGATTCACCTAGAAGAGTACAACATCAAAGATGCGGATAGTTTATGCCTGGAAAAATGGCCTCAAACCACAGTCGTTCATTCCTGAAAACAGCCTGTGGCTATTACGTCCTGCTCTCTACTAAAATCAAAGAGATTTAGGCCACGATGTAGATGGTGATGAAGACATTGAGCAGGCTGTGTCCATTTTATTCTCGAAAGATGACCCTCTTGTCACAAAAGCTTTTGAGAGAGAAGATGTAAGGAGCTGGCTTTCTGAAGATGATAATGGTAAACAGCAATGACTGACTGAGGAGCTTTTAAATGAAGTTCTGCATCAGGACTAGCCTGTTTACCTGCTGGACCAAGAGATGGAGCCACAGAAGTAAACAGTAAAGCATGGTAGAGTGCTAGCTGCATTCAGCAGCTGTCTAAGGATGTTTTTTTTCTGAAGAGATTAATAGAAGAAATCTTCACTGCATCTTTTCATGTAAAGGACAGTTTTCTTTCTGATAATAACCATGTGTAGGTTAAATCATATGTGTAGATTACTTTCTTTTCCCAAAATACAGTGTTGCAATGTTTTGTTTATTCCAGTGGTTGGTAAGGGTTCTGTGTAAGTGTGTGTGTTTTGGAGTTCTAACCCTAAATTCATTGGTTAAGTGAGGAAAAACAGTGGCAAACTACCTCACTCATTGTATCTTGTATGCCTCATTAATTCACCATGTGCAGTTCTTCTGGATTTCTGTATAATTGCATAAAGTTTGGTGATGTTGTTTGAGGAACCAATTAGAATCTAAGTTGAAGTTCTAACAGACAGACAACTCTACATTGTGCAAGGCTGTCGACCCCTCCAAAACGTGTTGTATGCAAGACAAAGACGATTACAGTCTTCAGCACTGAGTGAGTTGGCTATGTGTTGCATGACACATAGCTTAAAGCTTGCTTCAGGAGATGGTGGATTTGAACCCTACTGTTGGCAATCTGAAGGTTTTTTCTTTCTTTTTTTTCTGTGTTTTCCTCTTTTCATACCATACCAAACAAATGCTGGAGCTCCTTGGCAATGACTGCTTCCTTCTTAGTCTTAGCCCTTTCCTACCAAATCACTGAAAACCTATCAGGGTTAGCATGATGTTAAAAACCACTAGCAGTCATAGGCTTGTACACGTAGAGTAGACGTATTGGTACTGAAAGAATCTTGGTTGAATTTCTGTACATAATCTTTATATTTCCTGTCAGTCTTCAGTCCCTAGTTTTCAAATTTTAAAGTTAGTTTGTCTTTTATTTGTATGTTTTTCATGTGTCCTCTGTATTGTTTATATTATGGAACAACTTGAACTTATGAATTAATAAATGTAAAATAACTGTTTCAGAAAGAAAGAGAATTCCCAGGTACATTGCAGTTGTCAGGAGTGGAATATGGTGAATATCCAGAATATGGGAGTAAATTACATCACACCAATAGAGATCTTGGGTGGGGAATACCATCTCAGAGAAACTTGCCTCTTGCCGTTCCACCTGCTGTTAATACCATTTCCCACAATGAGAAGAAAGTAGATGATGTAGATGATACTTTAAGTAAGTGGATTCATGAAATATCATTTCCATTCTATGAATAGAAAATATTCAGTCAGCACTCCACTTCTCTATATGGAGTACTGATATACGTACGTAATAAATGTTCCTCAATGTTGTCACCCTTAGTATAGTAATGATTGAATTACTGAGTTATACTGCTGTTACTACTCTGTTTCAACTGTAAATAATTGGCCTCTGTCAACAGTCGGAATAGAAATTCTCAGCAACTGGATTTGATATACTAAACCACAGGTAAATTATTATCTCAGTTACGAAGACAACATAACCGCAACACATTTCACTGAAACACACGAACTGCAAGCAACACAGTGATCAGTCAAATAAATCAATGATCTGCATTTAGTGCTGTTGCCCAGGTGGCAGATTCCCTATCAGTTGTTTACCTAGATTTTTTAAAAACATGTATGCAACATAGTTTCTGTTAGGCACATAAATAAGCTAATGATGTGGGTAGATTTGACAGTTGGAGGAATTAGGACGAGAATTCTCTCAGTGTATTCACGATATGAGGGTGCAGATGAGGATGAAGTTGACAAGTGTTATGAAGCATTGAGTGACATCGTAGTCAGGGTCAACAACAAGGATAGGATAGTGCTAATGGGCAATTTCAATGCGAGAGTTGGAAATAGAACTCAAGGATATGAAAGAGTGATTGGTAAATGTGGGGAAGATGTGGAAGCTAATGGGAATGGGAAGCATTTGCTGGACTTCTGTGCTAATATGGGTTTAGCAGTTATGAATACATTCTTCAAGCATAAGGCTATTCACCACTACATATGGGAGGCTAGGGGTACCAGATCCATAATAGACTATATCTTAACCAACTTTCAATTCAGGAAGTCTGTTACGAATGAAGGGGTTTTTCGGGGATTTTTCGATGATACAGACCACTATCTGAACTAAGTATCTCTAGGCCTAGGATAGAGAAAGTGAAATCGGTCTGCAAACGAATAAGGGTAGAAAATCTCCAAGACGAGGAAGTTAGAAGTACATGGATATGATTAGTGAGAAGTTTCAAACAGTAAACAGGTTCAGGATATTGAGAGAGAATGGGTGGCATACAGGGATGCTGTAGTAGAAACAGCAAGGGAATGCCTAGGAACGACTGTAAAGATGGGGAAAAGTGAACATCTTGGTGGAATGATGAAGTGAGAGGAGCTTGTAAATGTAAAAAGAAAACTTATCAGAAATGGCTCCAAACAAGGGCCGAGGCAGACAGGGAATTGTACGTAGATGAAAGAAACAGAGCGAAACAAATAGTTGTTGAATCCAAAAAGAAGTCGTGGGAAGATTTTGGTGATAACCTGGAAAGGCTAGGTCAAGCAGCAGAGAAATCTTCCTGGACGGTAATAAAGAATCTTAGGAAGGGAGGGAAAAATGAAATAAGTGTTTTTGGTAATTCAGGTGAACTCATAATAGATCCCAGGGAATCACTGGACAGGTGGAGGGAATATTTTGAAAATCTGCTCAACGTAAAAGGAAATCTTCCTGGTGGTGTCGCGAACAACCAAGCTCATGGGGAGGAGGAAAAACATGTTAGTGAAATTACACTTGAGGAAGTGGAGAGGATGGTAAATAAACTCCATTGTCATAAAGTAGCAGGAATAGATGAAATTAGACCGGAAATGGTGAAGTATAGTGGGAAGGCAGGGATGAAATGGCTTCATAGAGTAATAAGATTAGCATGGAGTATTGGTAAGGTGCCTTCAGATTGGACAGAAGCAGTACTTGCACTTATCTATAAGCAAGGGAACAGGAAGGATTGCAACAACTATCGAGGTAACTCATTGATTAGTATACCAGGCAAAGTATTCACTGGCATCTTGGAAGGGAGGGTGCGATCAGTGGTTGTGAGGAAGTTGGATGGAAACCAGTGTGGTTTCAGACCACAGAGGGGCTATCAGGATCAGATTTTCAGTATGTGCCAGGTAATTGAAAAATAGTTCAAGAGGAACAGACAGATGTGTTTAATTGGGCTTCAGTGAGAATTGATGGTAGAATGAGTTCTTGGTTCAGGGCACTTACAGAGGTTAGACAAGGCTGTAATCTTTTACCTTTGCTGTTCGTATTTTACATGGATCATCTCTTGAAGGGTATAAATTGGCAGGGAGAGATTCATTTGGTTGGAAATGTAGTAAGCAGTCTGACCTATGCTAACGACTTGGTCTTAAAGGCAGATTGTGCCGAAGGCCTGCACTCGAATATCTCAGAACTTGAAAACAAATGCAATGAGTATGGTATTAATATTAGCCTCTCAAAGACTAAATTGATGTCGGTAGGTAAGAAATTGAGCAGAATTGAATGTCAGAATGTCAGATTAGTGATACAAAGCTGGAACAGGTAGATAAATTCAAGTATTTAGGTTGTGTGTTCTCCCAGGATGGTAAAATAGTGAGATTGAATCAAGTTGTAGTAAAGCTAATGCAGTGAGCTCGCAGTTGCGATCAACAGTGTTTTGTAAGGAGGTCAGCTCCCAGATGAACCTTTCTTCACATCGGTCTGTTTTCAGATCAGCTTTGCTTTATGGGAGCGAATGCTGGGTGGACTGAGGATATCTTATTCATAAGTTAGAAGTAACAGACATGAAAGTTGCAAGAATGATTACTGGTACAAACAAGTGGGAACAATGGCAGGAGGGAACAAGGAGATAAAGGCTAAGTTAGCAATAAACTCGATGGATGAAGCTGTTCGCACAAACCGGCTTCGGTGGTGGGATCATGTGATGCCTATGGAGGAGGATAGGATACCTAGGAGAATAATGGACTCTGTTATGGAGGGTAAGAGAAGTAGAGGGAGACCAAGATGATGATGGTTAGACTCAGTTGCTAAATATTTAAAGATAAGAGGTAGGCCTATAGAACTAAATGAGGCCACAGCACTAGTTGCAAGTAGAGTATTGTGGCAACGTTTAGTAAATTTATAGAGGCTTGCAGACTGAACGCTGAAAGGCATAACGATCTATAATGATTATGTATGTACATATTTTCACAAACATTTCCCTTGATAATTTATTCCAACCCCTTAGTTCCCAACCTATAAATGAATATTTGCACCAATTTGTCCTCTTGAATTCCAACGTTATCTTGATATTATGATGTTTCCTACTTATAAAAGCTCCGCTCAAGCTAATTCATCTACTTATGTAATTCCATGCCAACTCTCCTCTCCACTGACAGCTTGAAACATACCCCAGGGTCAAGTTGCTCATCTCCTTACACAAAGATCTCTGCACATGGTTATGAGGGTGTTTAGGCGTTGTAGTAAGGATGTAAAGGAGAGGGCATATAAGTCTCTGGTAAAACCCCAACTAGAGTATGGTTCCAGCGTATGGGACCCTCACCAGGATTACCTGATTCAAGAACTGAAAAAAATCCAAAGAAAAGCAGCTCGATTTGTTCTGGGTGATTTCCGACAAAAGTGTAGCGTTACAGAAATGTTGCAAAGTTTGGGCTGGGTAGAATTGAGAGAAAGGAGGAGAGCTGCTCGACTGAGTGGTATGTTCCGAGCTGTCAACGGAGAGATGGCGTGGAATGACATTAGTAGACGAATAAGTTTGAGTGGCGTTTATAAAAGTAGGAAAGATCACAATATGAAGATAAAGTTGGAATTCAAAAGGACAAACTGGGGCAAACATTCATTTATAGGAAGGAGAGTTAGGGATTGCAATAACTTACCAAGAAAGATGTTCAATAAATTTCCAATTTCTTTGAAATCATTTAAGAAAAGGCTAGGAAAACAACAGATAGGGAATCTGCCACCTGGGCGACTGCCCTAAATGCAGATCAGTATTGATTGATTGTCTTCTCAACCCAAAGTTTGCAACCTTTTGTAATATAGAAAGGGGGATAGCAGCCTTTCAGAAGTTGCAAGGGTGGCAGTCTGGATGATTGACTGATATGGCCTTGTAATAATACTCAACATGGCTTAGCTGTGTTGATACTGCTACACGGCTGAAAGCAACGGGAAGCCGTAACTAACTCCCGAGGACATGCAGCTCTCTCTGTATGAATGATGTACTGATGATGTCTTCCTTCCGGGTAAAATATTACGGAGGTAAACTAGTCCCCCATTCGGATATCCGTTTGGGGACTACACGAGAGGGGGCGATCATCAGGAAGATGGATACTGACATTCTGCGAGTCGGAGCGTGGAATGTTAGAAGTTTGAATCGTTGTGGTAGATTAGAGAATCTGAAAAGGGAGAAGGCTAGACTGAAGTTAGATGTAGTTGGTATAAGTGAAGTACGTTGGCAGGAAGAACAGGATTTCTGGTCAGGCGACTACTGAATTATCAACACAAAATCAAACAGAGGAAATGTAGGAGTTAGTTTAATAATGAATAATGAAATAGGGCAGCGGGTAAGCTACTACGACCAGCATAGTGAAAGAATTATTGTTGTCAAGATAGACACCAAACCAATGCCCACCACAATAGTGCAGGTTTGTATGCCTACTAGCTCAGTGGATGATGAGGAAATCGAAAGAACATATGAAGAGATAGAAAATTTATTACAATATGTAAAAGGTGACGAGAATCTAATTGTGATGGGAGACTGGAATGCTTTGGTAGGCCAAGGAAGAGAAGGTAATACAGTAGGAGAATTCAGATTGGGACAAAGGAACGAAAGAGGAAGTCGGCTGGTTGAATTCTGCACTGATCATAATTTAGTCCTTGCCAATACTTGGTTCAAACACGACAAACGACGGCTGCATACGTGGACGAGACCTGGAGACACTGGAAGGTATCAAATAGACTTCATTATGATTAGGCAGAGATTCAGAAACCAGGTGTTGGATTGCAAAACTTTCCCAGGAGAAGACGTGGACTCTGACCACTACTTGTTGGCCATGAAATGCCATCTTAAGCTGAAGAAATTGAAGAAAGGAAAGAATGCAAAAAGATGGGATCTAGACAAGTTGAAAGAAAAGGGTGTGTGGGATTGTTTCAAGGAACATCTTGCAAAAGGACTAAATGAAAAGGCTGAAGGAAACACAATAGAGGAAAAGTGGATAGTCATGAAAATTGAAGTTAGTAGGGCTGCTGAAGAAATGTTAGGAAGGAAGAAAAGATCAACTAAGAATCAGTGGATAACTCAGGAAATGTTAGACCTGATTGATGAACGACAAAAATAAAAGAATGTTAGAAATGAAGAGGGCAGAAAAGAATGCAGGCGATTAAAGAATGAAGTGCAAGGTAGCTAAGGAAGACTAACTGAAAGAGAAGTGCATGGATGTCAAAGGTTGTATGGTCTTAGGAAAGGTAGATGCTGCATACTGGAAAATCAAGGAAACCTTTGGAGAAAGGAAATCTAGGTGTATGAATATTAAGAGCTCAGATGGAAAGCCACTTCTAGGGAAAGAAGACAAAGCTGAAAGATGGCAGGAACATATCCAACAGTTGTATCAAGGTGAAGATGTAGATTATTTGGTTCTGGAACAAGAAAAGGCTGTTGATGCTGATGAAATGGGAGACTCAATTTTGAGGTCAGAGTTTGACAGAGCTGTGAGCAACCTAAGTAGGAACAAGGCACCTGGAATTGATGACATTCCCTCTGAATACTGACTGCCTGAGGAGAAACCAGCATGGCAAGGTTATTCCATTTAGTGTGTAAGATGTATGAGACAGGAGAAGTCCCATCCAATTTTCGGCAGAATGTTGTTATAATACCAATGTAAATGGTCCGTTATTGGACATTATAAATTTTCCAGCTAACTCATTCTTGGTTGCCAGCGTTTCGCCCTCGTCTGCTAGGGTGGGCTTACATTGGTATTATAAATTTACTCATTTGGGACAAATATTTCAGATTCCCTATGGGAATCAACATCTATATCATCAGTATGTTGTTTTACCTATTCCCAAGAAAGCCGGTGCTGACGTGTGAAAACTATCGCACCATTAGAGTATCTCATGCCTGCAAAATTTTAAGACGTATTGTTTATAGAAGAATGGAAAAACAAGTTGAAGCTGAGTTGGGCGAAGATCATTTTGGCTTCAGAAGAAATGTAGGAACACGTGAAGCAATCCTGATTTTATGTCTGATCTTAGAGGATCGAATCAAGAAGGACAAGCCCACGAACATGGCATTTGTAGATCTAGAAAAGGCATTCGATAATGTTGTTTGGACCAAGCTATTTAAGATTCTGAAGGTGATTGGGATCGGATACCGAGAACGAATATATAGAAGCTGTCGATGAGTACATCTATCTTGGACACAAGATAAAACTTGAAAAAGACAACCAACGTGCAGAAATTCCTCGCAGAATAGGTATGAGTTGGACTGCATTCCGAAAACTAAGATTCATCCTCACCAACAAGGATGTTCCAATTAATCTGAAGTCAAGGTTTATAATACGTGCATGCTGCCAGTTGCTACTTACGGTCTGGAAACGATGACTCTGACGAAGGAAGCAAGCTTCAGCAAACACAACGAGCCACGGAGCGACAGATGCTAGGGATCAGCCTTAGGGATAAGATCCGTTCAGAGGACATGAGGAGAAGAGCTAATGTAACAGACATCCTAGAGAGAATAGCAAGACTAAAATGGCAATGGGTAGGACACGTAGCTCGACAAGACAACAACAGGTGGACCTTTAGGATTGTTCACTGGAGACCATGAGAGCACAAGAGAGGCATTGGAAGACCCCAGAAGAGATGGCTCGACGACATAAAGCTGTTGGCTGGAACACGCTGGTTCCAAGTGGCTCAAGACCGAAGAAATGGAAGCACATGGAAGAGGCCTAAATCCAGCAGTAGATTGAAATAGGCTAGAAAAGAAGAAAGAAGAAGAAGAAAAATTAGTACTTCAGTTTATTTTTATCATTGTCGGAAATCATCCAGAACAAATTGTGCTGCTCTCCTTTGAATTTATTCTAGTCCATGTATTAAGTAGTCCTGATGAGAGTCCCATACACTGAAACCATGCTCTAACTGCAGTCTTACCAGAGACTTATATGCCCTCTTCTTTACATCCTTACTACAACCCCTAAATACAGTCTTAACCATGTGAAGAGATCAGTAACTTTTCTTAAAAATCTCATTAATATGATTACCCCTATGAAGATCACTCCTTATATTAACATCTAGGTACTTACAGTGTTCCCCATAAGGTACAGTCACGCTATCGAAACAGTACAGTCGAACCTCGATATCTTGAATCTTCATTACTAATATTTTCATTATCTCGAAGTAACTTAAATTTCCCGGCCGTTTGTCCTATTCTTCACGTGTATTTTTTTCTCTGTTACTCAAAATTTGGTTGCATGAATTTCTCGATTTCTCAAAGCAAACATTCCCTCCCTTGAAGCAAAAAATACTCTTAAATCGAATTTTGTGTAACATTAACTGTGCAGTAGGGCATTTGTGGTTCGTTAGGAAGAGTCACAAGTAAAGAAAGCTTGACTGTGATGCTAGGAACTAATATGATGGGAACTAAAACTTCTAATGATCGGAAAATCAGTGAAGCCTTGCTGTTTCTCGGGTGTGAATTAATTACTGATCGTGTATGGAAGCAACCCCTGAAGTCGCGGATGACAAGCTCCATTTACGAATCTTGGCTGCGTGGTATTGACAAGAAGTTTCAACATGAAGGGATGAAAGTAACAAACAGTGGAGACTAACAGATTTTTTTTCTAAAGGTTTTAACAGAGGTATGTTTCTTGTTTCACTACTGTATATACTATATACTGTCTTCTAGGAAGTTACTATAATAAGGGTTATAATTAAAGTGATGCCATAAAATAGTTTGTTTGTATATTTTTAAATACTGTTAAAAATAATGAGTTCTGTATAAGCCCGTAGATACGTATGATTGAATTATGTGCTATACAGGGTCAAAAATGGTATTTTCTATATCTCAAAATTTCGATAACTCTAAATAAAATTTAGCTCCCGAGGTGAGTCGAGATATTTAGGTTCAACTGGACTTAAAAGTGAGAAGACTTTTCCTCTTGGTGAAACTTACAACTGGGCTGATGACCTAGCTGTTAGGCCCCTTTAAACAACAAGCAAGCATTAGACTTACAACTTGACTTTTCATCCCATTTACCTTCATACCATTGTCTGCTGTCCATCTCACAACACTGTTTTGTTGACATTTCACATTCTTCCAGGTTTCCCTCATTGTTATTGCCCTAGGTGAAAAGAACCTCTTGCTGTCTTGAACTAGTCAGAAGATATTTGCAGTGAAACAACTTGGTTGGCCATTCTGTATATGCCACAAAGCAGAACATTATAACCTAATCTTAAACATAACCATGTCTTTTTGTAGGCCTTGTCAATGACTGTGAATTAATTTTTTATGAAATAATAAAAACTGTTCCCAGTCACAAATTTCATTAAATTATTTATTCATAAAGCATTATAACTAGGGCTCAAACGTCTGATGTATAAATAATCCGAAAAAGACCTATAAAAAGACCTAAAATATAAAAAAGGACCTAAAAATTGGCAAAAAAGACGTAAACATGCAATCTAAATTCATTCATAATTTTAAGTACATATTTAATGAACGAATATAATATTTAAACATGCAAAATTCTGGTGGCATGCAACATACAGTGTAAAAATATAAGTCAAATACTACTTCTTTCAGCCATTATGTAGTTTTAAATTAACATAATTTAAAAATAGGTAGTAGGTAGGGAGCCTTTTTGCAGGCAGTCCTACCCAGGGAGTGACGTCCCTGCCTGTGTGAGTCCCAGAGCACACACTTGCCCGGTGTGTAGCATCTGGTAAGGGTCCCAGCTCAGAGTTACGAGTGAAGACCTCAATGACATGCACCGGAGAAAGTGGACTTCGGTGGAGATGGCAGAAAAGACAGCTCTTTATTCAGGGATTAATATGAGTACAACCTGCTGCTTTGTAGGTTGTGGTGACTGGACATCAAAGGCGGGGAGAAAATCCTGAAAGAAAATCTCCCTCTGTAATAGGTTCACCTAGTCAACAGAGGGGTTATTGAAAACAGTTGCTTTCAAGAATAATACGAGCACCCCCTGCGGGTGGGGGACGCACATGTAGAATACACCCGTGGTATCCCCTGCCTGTCGTAAGAGGCGACTAAAAGGGGCCCAAGGGGCTCTCAACATTGGGAGTGTGGATTGGCGGCCACAGGGCCCTTCGCTGAGTCATGACATTGCTTCTACTTACTTGTGCCAGGCTCCTCACTTTCATCTATCCTATCCGACCACCCTTGGTCAACTCTTGTTCTTTTCCGACCCTGACGGTATTAGAGCATTCGAGGCCTAGGGAGTCTTTCATTTTCACGCCCTTCATGGCCCTTGCCTTTCTTCGTCCGTTACTTCATTTTTCGAAGTGACGGATCCCTTCTTTCTTCTTTTTTCTCTCTCTTTACCCCCTGCGGGTGGGGGAAGCAGATGAATAATACATCCACAGTATCCCCTGCCTGTCGTGAGAGGCGACTAAAAGGAGCGACCAAGGGATGATTGAATTAGAACCATGAAACTGCTTTTGATTCGTAACATCACGTGGGGAACACCATGGGTTGCCTGTACTTGCGAGTAATACCACCAAATTAGGTACGAAATAGGTTTGTGATTAGTAGCAGTAAAGAGGCTTGCTAGTACCCATGCGTCGTACTCATGTCAGCAACATCGCGGGTCTGGGTGTAGCCTGTGAGTTGTACCGCTATATGAGTGGCACCATGGATCTGCGTTGCCTGTGAGTAGTACCCACTATGTGAGGAACACCACGTGATAGTGCGAGTCCCTGTGGTTAGTACACCTAGGTGAGGAACCTTATCGGTTTGCGTTGGCTATGAGTGGCGCCATTGTGTGAGTAACACCATAAGTCTGCATTCCCTGTACGAAGTGCAATACTTGTGAGTAGTACCATCTTGTGTGGAACACAGTGAGTCTTCGCTACTTTTGATTAGTACCCCAACATGACAAATACCATGGTTCTACTTGACTCACGACATGTACCATTCTGTGGGGCCTTAGACGTGGAATTTGCACCCCTTTAGATATCAAGCATCATTGTGCTTTATAAGTGGTCTCTTGGTCAGTAATACTATTATTTACAATCTTTTTTTGAGTCTGATCCACTGTTTTTGTTTATTTGTTTTTTTTGTTTGTTTTTTGTTGGGTTCATGTCCATCCATTCATTCTTCATTATATTTTTATTTTATTTTGGTTAGTGGATGAATTTGAACTTTTTGTTATTTCATTTCGTACCATTAGGGGCCAATGACCTCGATGTTAGGCCCCTTTAAACAAGTATCATCATCAATAATACGAGCCTCAGATGTAGAAATTCACTACAGTGTCATCAATTTAGAACAAATAATGGCTTACAGCATGATGTTACACCAGCTACCCAAAACAAATGAAGGCAGAGTATCAGAGTGGGAACAGTAAATATCCTGACATTGACAAACAAAACTGAAGAGCTGGTTGACCTCATGGAAAGGAGAAAACTTGTGATCATGGGGTTGAGTGAAACAAAGTGTAAGGAGACAGGGAAAATAAATATTAGATTGGACTATAGCATCTACTGGTCTGGAAATGAAGTAGTCTAGGAACAGAGTGGGATTTTTAATACATAAAGACATAGATGCTTGTAGTCAAGTCAGGTTTTAGTGAAAGGATAATTAAGTTATCTGTGAACTTAGGAGGGGAAAAAAATACAATTTGAAGTCTTTGCCCTACAGGTAGGATGCTCAAAAGAGGAAAAGGCCAACTTCCTTAACTTGGAGGAACACACAGAGTATTAAAATCTAATTGTAACGAGTAATTTTAATTCACAAGTTGGCTCACAACAAACAGTATATGAATCCATAGTGGGCCCTCATGGAAAGGGAAATACAAATGAAGAGGGAGAATATATGCTAAACCTATGCATGAGAAACAACCTGATGGTGAGTAACCCTTGGTTCAAGAAAAGGGACTTCCATAAAATCACAAGATATAGCTGGGATGAGAAATAGATTATATTCTGGTAGATCCAAATGTATGGAAGAATGTGAGTAATATTGAGAACATTCCAAGTGAAGACCTTGGCAGAGACCATAGACTGCTCCACGAACCTGCTACGCAGGCGTAGCAGGGGGAGAGGTGATACTCCCACGTGGCGCGTCCCAGGTGGCGGATAGGGGGGTCCTAACCGGCTTGCCGGCGGACTTGAGGGAAATAAAATACCTCTCGCGGACCAAACACACACCCCCTGTGGGTGGGGGAGGCTGACGAATAATACACCCACGGTATCCCCTGCCTGTCGTGAGAGGCGACTAAAAGGGGCGACCAAGGGTTGATTGTATTAGAACCATAAAATTACTTGTGATTAGTACCACCACGCGGAGAACACCAAGGGTTGCTTTTACTTGTGCGTAGTACCACTACATTAGGTACGAAATTGGTTTGTGATCAGTAGCACACAGGAGCACCGCGCGGTCGGCTTTTGCAGTACCTGTGATTAGTACCACCATATGAGCGGGACCATGGGATGATAGCTACCATGGTTCTGCCTTGCCTATGATTAGTACCCACTATATGAGGAACACCACGGGATAGGGAGAGGTCCCTGTGGTTAGTACTCTTCTGTGATGAACACCATAGGTTTGCGTTGCCTGTAAATGGCGCCGCAAAGTGAGAAAGCATAGGTCTGTATTATGTCGAATTTCATAAGCTCTGAGTAGTACAATAATGTGTGGAATGCCGCAAGTCTCTGCTACTTTTGATTAGTACCGCAACAGAACAAATACCATAGTTCTATTTTGATAGCGATCAGTACCGTTATGAGGGGCGGATAACTGCGATTTAGGTCCCCCATTTGACTGCACGCATAATCGATTCCGTGTTATGGTATAGCAGTAGTCCCTTGGTCAGTAATACGATATTGTCACGTCTGTTTATGTGAATGTGAGACATTGCGGGTCGCAACCACTGATTGTTTTAAATTCATGTAAATCCATTCATTCTTCGTTCTCACGTTTTTGAATTCTGGTCAGTGGAGAATTTTAGATTTTTAATATATCATTTCATTTTGTCTCATTTCGTACCATTAGGGGCCGATGACCTAGATGTTAGGCCCCTTTAAACAACAATCATCAATCAATCAATCATAGACTGCTGGTTGCAGTTATTGCTGAGAAAAGACCTCCCAGGGTCTGTAACAAGAGTCCCAAAAATAAAAACCTGGTAACTTTCTAATACGAGTGAAAGGAATAATTCAGGGGACGTACTTGCATGTTGTTGCCAAGAAAAGAACTGAAATTGGTAGATGAAGAATGGGCCATTAAAGGAGGTTGTGGTAGGTGCAGCAGAGAAAGCATGTGGACAACGCAGCCAAATACGAAAACCTAAAGAAACTGCCTGGTGGAATGATATTAAAAAGGCGGTCGATGACAGAAACTGTGAAAGAAGAGCCCTATATCAAGCAAGAATACGGGGTGATCATCATGTAATAGAGGAGAAGCTATCAGTTTACAGAGAGAAAAACATACATGTCAAACAGTTAGTTATAGCTGAAAAGCAGAAATGCAAGGAAGATCTGGCTACCAGAATAACTGTTATACAGAATCATTAAGACCAGAAGAACTGGAACTGATTCTATCCAATCTGTAGAACTTCCTGATAGTGAGGTGACTAGGGATGAGAACAAAATATTACAGGAGGGTTGGAAGAGGAGACAGCACTATCTAAACGAAAAACAATAAGTCAACTGGATCAGATGAATTTGGTGTTGAGATGATCAAAGCACTCGGAGATGTTGGAGAACAGTGGATGTACAGAGTACTGAACAAAATTTGGAAGAGAATGTAATATCCAATGACTGGAAGCAGGGAGTCGTCATACCATTGCTGAAAAAAGGTGATGGGAAGAAATGTACCAACTACAGAGGTATAACTCTGTCACGTGGTTTCAAAATCTACACAAATCTATCCTTGAGAGCAGGATTAGAAAATTAGTTGAACCTATACTTGAGGAGGAACAGCATAGGATTTAGACCTCATAGATCAACTATAGACCTCATTTTTGCCACCAGAGTGCTCTATGAGAAGTATTGGTAAAAGGTAAAACACTTATAACTGTCTTTCTGGACATCGAGAAAGCATATGACCATGTACCACGCAGGAATATATGGGGATGTTTGAGACTTAAGTGCTCATTGACATCATTGCATAAGTACAACGATTGTATGATGAAACAAAGAGTTGTGTCCAGGTCCAGAATGGAAGGTCAAGTTGATTCAAAGTGAAGAGTGGAGACCAGCAAGGAAGTTGTCTTTCACCACTCCTCTTCATAATCATAATGGATTAAGTTTTAAAAGCAGTTACAAGAAAGGATCCAGCAACTAATGCCTTGGTTTTGGCTGATGTAATGGTATGGGGTGAGTCAGAAGCAGAAGTACAAGGTAGACTAGATCTTAGTCATGAAGCTTTTACAACCTTAGGTCTTAAAATCAGCAAAGCCAAGACAGTTGGCTTGGTGATGAGTAGAAACTCTCCAACTCTTCAGCTAAGAATTGGAGATGAGGAGATGGATATTGTAGACAACTTTCAATACTTTGGTAGTGTTCTGTCCTCAGACAACATCATACATCAACAGATTAGCAACAGAAAACAGAAAGCTTCCACATTCCATCACGCTGTTTGTCAAATACTTAGGGATGAAACATTTCTGTTAATTTCCAAGATCAGCTTGTGCGACCAGTATCCAGTATTTGGGAGATAGTAGGTTCAAACCTCACTGTCGGCAGCCCTGAAGATGGTTTTCTGTGGTTTCCCATTTTCACACCAGGCAAATGCTGGGGCTGTACCTTAATTAAGGCCACGGCCGCTTCCTTCCTATTCCTAGGCTTTTCCTGTCCCATCATCGCCATAAGACCTATCTGTGTCGGTGCGACGTAAAGCAACTTGAAAAAAAATTTTTTTTTTTTTAAATATCAGCTTGTACAAAATATATTTGGGTGAAATAGTGCAATTGAAAACAAATGAAAGAAAAGCAAACAACACCAGACAGGACATATCCTATATACAAGAAGAAAACCATCTCCAGACGAGCTAAACTAAGGCACTACAATACAGTGATTAAAACGGAATGTCTGTATGCTAGTGAATGCCTCCAAATGACAGGAAAAGCGGGACTGAGAGAAGCTGAGAAATTTGAAAGAAAGATCCTTCGCAAAATAATGGGTCCAAAGATTGTGGATGGACAGTATAGGCTGCGAGGAAGGGAAGAACTTTACCGAGACAATGAAAGGCTAACTGAGTCCATGAGAAAACGGAGACTAAAATTCTATGGGCATTTATTTAGAATGGATGAGAAGAGACTAACGAAAAGGGTTTTCACAATACTAGACAGCAGACCTAAAGTGTCGGACAAATGGTTCAGGGAGGTGAGAAAGGATCTCAGACAGGTGGTGGGACTAAATTCGGAAGACATCTCAAACCGAACAAAGTTTAGGTCAGTGATCGACAGATTTCAGGGATTCCATGACGAACCAAAACTTAACCGTGGGTGGACGGACGAAAGAAGACAGGCTGCCAGAGAGAGGATGCTAAAGTTCTGGGCTGTGAGGAAGGCTTCCAGAAACATGTAATTGTTATCTAACGTGGTCTCTAATGGCCGTAAACGAATATATATATATATCTGGTGCCTATATTGATGTATGGTCTGGAAGCATCAATACTAACTGGATCAACAAAGAGTCATCTTAAGGCAACAGAAATTAAGTTCCTCCATTCTTGTGTACAAAAAACAAAAATGGATATTAATAGGAATGTGGATATCTGACAATAGCTTGGATTGGAAAGAAGCTTGCTGGAGAACCTTGAAGTGAAGAGACTGCAATGGTATTGTAACATGAAGAGAGTGAATCTCCACAGGACTCCTCGAGCATACTTTGACTGCAGTGTTTCTAGAATAAGACCAAGAGGAAGACCTCGTGATGTTTGGCAGGAGTGGATTTTCAAGGACCTTGATATGAGATGTAAACTGGCGTCTCAGATACGAATATCATCTGTGGATGGACAGGACAAACTGGAGGAGGCTCGAAGACAACTGCACCCGGCTTGCTGGAGCGAAAAAATGAATCATGATAATTTAAAAAAGCAATTGAGTGTTTGTTTAAAAAAAAAAGTACTTTCAGAATTTAGAATGAAGTATTTTTTTTTTCACCTAGAATGAATTCAGCAATGTCCATCCTGTAGTTTTCTCTGGGTTCTTAGGTGTAAAGAATCATCAGTTTTTAGACAACACTTGGCAAAACATCAAGAAACATCTCTTCGCATCAATGGATGTTAAGAGTTCATACTTGAAGCAAGTGAGATCTTTCTCTTCAAAAACACTCACATCAAAAGTTTTTTCCTTTCAATATTTCACTAATCTTGCACATAATTTGTTACACCTGCTGTTTTCAAGCACTAGTTTGATTTTTAATTTCATTTTCAATTCATTTTGTCTCTCTTCACATATGTTCAAATATAGGGTATGTATTTACTAGAGAAAATATATTTAAGAGGTGATGGATGAACTAATGAGGATTCAAATTGAGACACTAAAAATGTAGTCAAAAGAGAGTGAAGTTGCAAAATAAGCAGTTAAGAACTAAAAAAAAGCTTAAAAAAGTACAATTAAGCAAAAAAAGGCCATAAAAGGTAAAAAGGGGCAAATAAAACTCACCATTTTCTGGCCTACAGTGACCCAGAATGAACATGTATTGGGCTTCGTCTTCAGACACTCGTGAAAAGGAGGATTTTTCCTCAACTTCCAAGCCCTAATTATAACCTAATTTCTCACCAAGATAGCCTTGGTTCAAATCCCAGCCAAGGTGGGATTTTTGAAATGAAATGTTACATCCCTGTTGTTCACAAGCTGTAAACTGGAGGTTCCTTGGCTGTGATCATATCAGCCATCACACAAAACTACAAACTTGCTTGCTTACAAAACAGACAAAGCCAGCAGCAGTTGTTATGCGCGCTGTAGATGTAGATACGAATATGAGAGTAAGGGGAATACGCCAGTAACAAGTAATAGACATCGATTTATATTGAAACGCTGTAGAGTGGCAGCAGAGGGGATGTGTATTGCTAAAGTGAAAACCACATCAGTCCAGATTAATGTCCAGTGCCAGTATTATTGATAAGAATCATGTGAAAAGCAGATATGCACCAAGGCTAGCACTATGAAGAAAGTGGAGCAGGAAGTGAATACAAATCACCAGTTATGTTTGGTCTGCTCTGCTGTTTCTAATGGCACTCATAACATGACTGAAACTCAGCGGATGCAATAGTATAATAACTGCTGCTGTTTGTTTTCAAGTTTCTGGAAATAGGTGTACGTGTATAAAATATGTTCATTTACAGAGTGACAAAGTATACAGTATGCTCCACGTGGACAATTTATCAGTTTATAATGACTATGTTTCTTTTCAATCAGTGTTGTATGTCACAGAAGTGAATATCATAAAGCAGGTGGTTATTATAAAGAGCTTCTGTACACCAGCCACACTTAAGAATGGCAGCATGTTAACGCTGGTTGCAAATATGAACGGAAGGACTTGCAGAACAGAAAGCTACAGGGTTGGGAATTCAGACAGTCTTCCATCAACAAAGTCTGCATTAAACCTGGTATATTTCCATGTGCTTCTAAAGCTTGGGGAAGAAAATGCATGACATGTTGAAAATTAAATTCTTAAGATGTTACGTAAGTGAATAACTAGACTATTTAACATCACACTTCATAGAGTTTGGACAACATCCTTCCAGATCCTAAACCCAAATGCATCGTGAGGTTGAACCAGTGCTTTTGGCATAATTTTTACATCAGTTTTCTTATAATTTGGTTGTTATGCTAATACAGCTTCTTTTTGTCCAGTCCAGTCTATAAACGGCAGTACGTTAAAGTCGCGGCTGGTGGAAAAATATGGATTTTTGAGCAATTTTTAAAACAAATGTTGAGTTTATTTATCTGAGTTGGAAGCGAGTACAAATACAAATTAGTCACTGAAACAGTGTGTCTCAGTCTCTGGTCCCAAAGACTCTGTTCTTTACCTTTAATACCACAAGTAGGACCAGAAGCAGATGACCATTTACAGATATAATCTGTTGAATGGTGTAACTATGGCTTAGTGAATTGTTCTTCAGTGAAGATAAGGTTTTCACCTTTACTGACAAGAGTTCATCTACAGTGAAATTCCATGTAGAACCACTTTGATCAGTATTAAAGCCATATATCGCACTATAGGTTTCAATGGCTTCTGCATCATTTCAAATGAAGGCTGTGGCACTTGCTAGATCAGCATGATGTGTTGTATAATTTTGTCACTTTTCTTGAGACACTACTGCAAGACATTAAATTTCAAAGCCAAAACTTCAATGCCTGGAAAGTCTTATCATGTATTTGCTGTGCTGCTGCAAGAGCCCATTTTCTGATATCGTTGTCATGAACAGCGTTTCTTGCATCTCTGGCACATTTAAACTTTTGGAATATCATATTTAAAATTAACTTTAGTCTCTTTCCATGCCTCCACATTGAAATTGCTGCTCCTATTTGTAAAGACCAGTTTGACATTTTAACTCCTCATCATTAAGCTTTTTTTTACACAGTTCTGTCTTGTGGCGACGATGGGATAAGAGTGGGAAGGTAGCGACCCTGGTCTTAATTAATGTACAGCCCCAGCATTTGCCTGGTGTGAAAATGGGAAACCACGGACAACCATCTTCAGGGCTGCCAAGAGTGGGGCTCGAAGCCATTATCTCCCAAATGTAAGCTGATAGCTATGTGAGCCAAACTGCACGGCCACTTGCTTGGTCATTTTAACTTCTTGAAACAGGGATGTACAGTTTGAAATATTAGTTTACTGCCTGCATTGCATCAAAAATTACGTATCTTTTTATACTGAGGACTCTCAACACCTTCCGTTCGTGCATCATGATTGCCAACATATTGTGGGACTTTGTTGGGATCAAGTATAACTAGTGTGTCTTCCGTCATAACATCAAGACTAGGATTCTGTATTATGGAGTCCATTTGTCCTGGAAATGAAACCATTAAAGCACCTAATTAACAAACCAAATTTATTTCCGTGCCTGTAATCGTGGTGGTTATTTTCTCACAGACATCAAAGTTTTGAAGGCACAAAACAATGTTCCATGGTTTGGTGGCTTATTTTATCTTCACATTCAGCTGCATTATCTGTAAGAAATGTTTGTTTTTATAAGTCAAGCTTTGCAGTACAAGTTTACAAATTCAGACGTGCCAACTCCCCGATTTAAGCGGGAGACTCCTTATTTTTGGCCCTTCCTCCCTCTCTCCTGATCACGAAGATGTATCTTCCGATTTTGAGAACAGATTGAGTATTCCTGTATTTTTTGAAAATTCCAGTTTTTCCCTCGTATTTTAAGTAGCTGGAGAGAATTGATGTTCAGTGGGCACTGGCAAGACAGATGACAGAATCTCTAACGTAATGATTTTTATTTGATCATTTCCACAAAGCCGACTGCGAGACTATTTTTTAGCATATTTACGACGACGACAACTCGGTTCAGATCAAAGCTTCCCGAAAAAGAATTGTGTAAAAAATTATTTAAAACCCGTTCAAGGCCGGTGCTTTGAGCACGAAGTTAGTTCAGAAATTTATGAAGAGGCCGAAGACATTACAATGAAGTCGTGCAATATTTCAGTATTTATTTAAAAAATAAAAAAGAGAAATTACGTGATTCGGTTGTATAATGTGTTAAATATTCTTTAAAGTTATGTCATGAATGATGTGCCGTAAAATGTCGGGATATGCCACAAAAAAAAAAAAAAAAAAAAAAAAACTCCGGAATTTTTAGTTTTGAAATTTGGGACATCTGCAAATTGCCTAAATGCACGCGATAAGTTACCTACTAGTCCTTTCATGTACTAGATGTATTGCACCGACTGATACAGTACTATATCTTGTACACTATTCAAACGGTAGAGTAGACCAAACCTAGTAGACTGTTTTTATTCACTTCCTGCTCTGCTGGCCTCATTGCCTCGCCTTGGCATGCACTTGCTTTGCACACGATGCATATTATTATAATATACTGCCACTGGAAAGACCCTCCTTGGCTCAGGTGGCAGTACACCGGCCTCTAACCATGATTCAAATTCCGGTCACTCCATGTTGAGATTTGTGCTGGACAAAGCAGAGGCGGGACAGTTTTTTCTCCAGGTACTCCGGTTTTCCCTGTCATATTTTATTCCAGCAACACATTCCAGTATCATTTCATCTGTCAGTCATTAATCATTGCCCCAGAGGAGTGTGACAGGCTTTTGCAGCCGGCATAATTCCTATTCTCACCACTAGATGGGGACTTCATTCATTGCATTCCTGATCTGGTCGCATGACTGGAAACGGGTTGTGAAGGTTATTTACTGCCACTAGAAATTAATTTGGGTGATACAATTTTCACTTCTACAGTGTGCAGTTGCTGGAAGGAAAAAGAATGAGCACAGGGTATTATATAAGTTGAATGCAGGTATACTTTTCTCAGAAAAAGTTCATATATTTTATTATTTTATCCCTTTATTTCCATGGCATGACTCAGGCTATGAAGCCTGGTATTCTGCCAGAGCATGTCTTACAATGTACATACAGTTCACAATATATTACAATAAATAATAATAATAATAATAATAATAATAATAATGTTATTGGCTTTACGTCCCACTAACTCAATATATTACACATATAGACGGAACATTGTTTTTATGTCTTCAAAACTTTTTCGATGCATGTTCCTGTTGTGTGTTCCTTTCAGTGTTCCTATCTATCTTTCTACATGTAACTTGATTTGCACTCGTTTGTTCCTTCCACTTGACACAGTTGAACCTATATCTATAATATTTGTTGTGGGTATCCACAGATTTTTTTATGGTCGTAAAGCGGCTGGCATTCTTATCATACCTACTGTAAATAGGCGTGGCACTAAGAGAGTTAAAATCAGAGTGTAGTACCTCAAACACTTCCCCTGTAAGAACGAGACAAACTCATCTCTCTGAATCATGCAAACATACTGTTAAAAAAAAAAAAAACACCTCCAAGTTCCAACACAATTATTTCTTTCAGGCTGCGTAGCTAACTGGTCAGCATGTAGGTCAGTAGTCCAAAGGGTCCTGGGTTGGAGATTTTAAATTTCATTAGTTAATTTTAAATTATTTTTTTACAATTTGGTTTCGCTTTTGCTGGTAGGGCCAAGTGTTTACAGTACACTATGTCTTCTGGTATAGGCTAGAGCAATTTTGTTACTTTCATAGATTTCATAGATTTATCTCTTTGACAATATGAAAGTGACTGAGGTATGAGCGATGCTAGTAATGCCAATCCTTATGCAGCCAGTCCGTGCTATGAATAGTGTGAAAATGTTGCTTATAGGGTCTGTTGGTGTATGCATTTCAGTGGGCTTGGCAGACTGATATGTAATAGCAACTCTGGCTCGGTGAGAAGAAGGGGAAACTACCTCACTCCTCACTTCCCTAGTACACCTCTTCAGTGATGCCTAGGCCATCTATGACAGCTGATGGCAGAGCTGTTGAGAATCCTATCAGCGGCATCGCTGACGGACTGAACATACATACATACATACATACAATTTGGTTTCCGTCGCACCAACATACTGTAGATATGTTTTATGGCGATGATAGGTGAGGAAAGGGCTAGGAGTGGGAAGGAAGCAACCGTGGGCTTAATTAAGGTACAGCTCCAACATTTACTTGGTGCGAAAATGGGAAGCCACAGAAAACCAGGGCTGACGGCAGTGGAGTTCAAACCCACTATCTCCTGAATGCAAGCTGATAGCTGCGTGACTCAAACCGTGCAGCCACTTGCTTGATGATTAGTCAGTTCCTCTTGTTTGTGGCATGTGTATTTGTGTGTGCTGTTTTCAGCATTAGACGTCATCTAGGTAGAGCCGAATCATCAAAGTCGTGCAGGTCGTCCATGGGAGTCAGCTCAAAGGCCCTGCAATGAAGCCTCTCCAGAGACCATACGCCATTAAATTAAAATACAATTTCCAAACAAAACAAATTTCTGAAACAGCCTGCTGCACTTACTCATAATAACCATTCCTGAGTCCACCAACTGGACCTGCCAATATGCCCAGACCATCAGCCACATGCATACTCAGCATGTAAACTATCCAAATTCATGGATATTATCCATATATGATACAAGGGGCTTATGTGATAAGCTTACTCCTTTGGAAACTTCCCAGTGTGCTTAATGCTGTAGATGAATATACAGGTGAACCTTTATGATTTGAACTTTATTTTTATCTTGTTCTTTGATTGATTGTAGTGGTGTTTGTGATCTTAGTTCTTTATCTCTAGATATAATTTCATTTCAGTATGACACAAGTTGGGAAGAGTATTGTTTTGTGACTTGTGAAATTTGAAATTGGACACATTTTTCAGAGTTGAAGGTGGTTCCAAACTGGCCAGATAGTAGCAAGCAGCTTGGTCAGTTATCTGCTGTGAGTGTTGATGGAAGTGGAAATATTGTAATATTTCACCGTGGGGATCGTATCTGGGGTGCTCAGACCTTCAGATATGACAATGTTTACAATGAGCGCAACAAGGGACCAATTCTTCAGAATACAGTAGTTGTGTTCAATGCAACTACTGGCCTGGTTGTAGAGGAATGGGGAAGAAATATGTAAGTATGTTTTTTTTTTAATTTTTGCTTCTCCTCTTCCTTCTTTTTATTTTAAAAATACAGTATTTTTAAAGCAGCAAATGGCAGTATTCTAAATAGAAATGTACATGTCATAAAAAGTTAAGATATAAAGCATGATTATTACAGTGGGTTTAGATGTTCCACCCAAATGGCAAAGGTCATGGAACATAATTTTCACCTGCTAAATCATGTTATGTCAGGTATGGTATCTGGCCTTAAAACCTAGACCAAAAGCCAAAATGAGCCGGAGTGGCTCCATTGACCCCAGAAATACCTGGAATGAGCTGAAGAATAAGTATATGTTCTACTTCATTGATGTTTGTACTTTGGAAACTTTTCGGGTAATAAGGTGAAAAGTTATCAATTCCAAATCATTTCATTTTTGTCTGCTTGACTCTTTGTGGAAATCTAACTCCAGATGTTCTGCAGTGATTGTAGTTTAAAATATACTCAAAAGAAAACTAGGCTTCTAATTATGACAGTTTGATTAACAAATTACAGGTTGTCACAAAATAGCGAACCACTTCTGTAAACGTTACACTTCAAATAGGTTATCAAGACAGAAAAAGAAAGAATACAGGTCCTCAAACAAATAGTGAAAAAATTTATGAAAAGTAATGCAGAAGACATCCTTAACAATGAATTTTCTATAGAAGAGCTAATGTTAGTGATAAAGAACACACAAGTCTGGAAAGATAT
The DNA here is from genome assembly GCF_040414725.1 of Anabrus simplex. Lineage (NCBI taxonomy): Eukaryota > Metazoa > Arthropoda > Insecta > Orthoptera > Tettigoniidae > Anabrus > Anabrus simplex. The sequence continues at coordinate 144,563,106 of NC_090268.1, forward strand.
TCCCAGAATTCATAAAAAAAACCTTGGACCATTTGCTCCTAACATTACTGCTGCACATATTCAATAAATTTTGGACAACAAATGAAAACCTACCAAACAACTGGACAAAAGCAACTATTATCCAAATTCTAAAACCGGGCAAGCCAAAAAACCAAGTCTCCTCATACCAACCTATAGCACTTACCTCTGTTCTGGTAAAAATTCTACAAAAGATGATTACAAATAGACTCAATTGGTACCTGGAAACAAAATCTCTCCTATCAGAAGAACAAGCAGAATTCAGACAAAACACGTCCACCTCCCATCAAATACTGAGATTTACATAAGCTGTGAAGGAAGCCTGTAACAAAAGGCGAAGTGTTAGTGCAGTTTTCATTGATTTTAAAGGAGCCTATGTTACTGTATAGTGAAACATGCTGTTAAGGAAGCTTATGAGATTCAGAGTAAATGGATGCATGTTAAAGTGGTTTTCAAGATTCCTTTCCCAAAGAATGATCAATGTTTGTTACAACAACAAAACTTCAGGGTGCAAGCTGTCAAAACTAGGCCTGCTACAAGGAGCTGTATCAAGCACAACATTATTCAATGTGTACATGAATGATCTTCCAACAACATTAAAGGAAGTAAGTGATGTGAATATCGGCATGTTTGCAGATGATGTTATCATTTGGACCACAATACGCAACAGCCCAAATCAGCAAATGCTTCTTGAACACAGAATGAACCAGGCACTTACAGAACTTAAAAACTGGACTGAAAATAACGATATGGAAATCAATACTACTAAAACAGTATATCATTTTTCTCCCTGAGAAATCACAATCCTACTTTCAGTCTAAAATTCAGCGATCAGGAACTTCCAAAAAGTGAAAGCACCAAGTACCTAGGTATCATCTTGGACAAGAAGCTGAACTGGCCCAAAGACATACTACATGTGGAGGAGAAAGTAAACAAACGGATGAAATTGCCGAAGAGACTAGCAGGAGCTACTTGGGGGAGCACTCAAGACACTCTCAACAGAACCTCCTTGGGTTCGAGCCCCACTGTCGGCAGCCGTGAAAATGGTTTTCCGTGGTTTTCCATTTTCACACCAGGCAAATGCCGAGGCTGTACCTTAATTAAGGCCATGGCTGCTTCCTTCCAATTCCTAGGCCTTTCCTATCCCATCGTCACCAGAAGACCTATCTGTGTTGGTGCGACGTAAAGCAAAAAAAACCAACTTGAACCACTCTGTATGCCAGTCAACCCCTATGAATATATTCATGTGACTGCAGATCAACTGATCCTTTGTACAATAGAAGAAAGATATCCATCTAATCAATTGCTAAAAATATATCCAGATGGCAGGAAAACAGAACTGGGGCAGGAATACATTCATCTCTCTTCTCACTTCACTTCCCAATAGGCCAAAACAAATTTTGATGCAGAGAAAAAAGCAAATTCCTGTGTACTACAACAGTTATTAGGCAGAAACAATGATTACCAAAAATGTTATCCTTGCAGATTCAAAAGAAGCAATCCAAGTAGTCTTGTCCAATAATAAGTCTCAAAATAAAGAACTGAAAAAATTCTGTGTATGGTAAAAACCCTCCAAAGACTTCACAAATAGATCTCATTTCAGTGAATTCCTTCTCATGTTGGAATAACAGGTAATGAAGAGGCAGACAGATTAGCCAAAAAAGGTACCACACTACAACAACCTGCCAGTCAGACTGATTTTATGTCAGAAAAAGGATTCTGAAAAATACTATTAAAAACAGGCATGAAGAAATGGCAAAGAAAATAGCAGAAACCAAATTATGGAAGGATATTGATGCTAAATGGGATCACTATAAAATAAAACCAAAAGATAAGCTGTAGCCTTCTTCAGACTTAACAACGGTCACGACTGTCTTGCAGCTCAATTGAAACAAATCATCCTGAGATCTGAAGAATGCACACTTTGTCATGACCCTGGAAGCAAAATGGATAAGGAACAGCTGCTACATAGCAACAAACTTGATGCGACAGCCAGAACTTCAGGAAATCTCACTCAACTATACTGGAATGCAAGAAAGCTGATGGATCGGAATCCAGGCTAGCCATAAGATACAGCAGCAGCAGCAGCAACAACATCAACATGTCAGACTCAATGGCTAAATGGTTTGCGTGCTGACCTTTGGTCATAGGGGTCCTAGGTTCACTTCCCGGCAGGATCGGGAATTTTAACCATAACTGGTTAATTTCACTGGCATGGGGCTGGGTGTATGTGTTGTCTTCATCATTTCATTCTCATCGTGACGTGTGGGTCGCCTACGGGAGTCAAATCAAAAGACCTGCACCTGGCGAGCCGAACATGTCCTCAGACACTCCCAGCACTAAAAGCTATACGCCATTTCATTTTTACCAGGCAAATGCTGTGATTGTACCTTAATTAAGGCCACGACCACTTCCTTCCCACTCCTAGCCCTTTCCTATTCCATCGTCACCGTAAGACCTACCTGTGTTGGTGTGACGTAGAGCAAATTGTAAAGAAGAAGACTCGTCTTGTATTTTCACCTAGAAAGAATGGTTCATTTAGGACTGACATACCAAATCCACAACACAATTTCCAAAAGGCATGTTATGCCAAATGAACTAAACTGGTCAAAAGAGATGTGGACCAAACAAAATTGATCCGACTGAAATAACAGTAGCGACGTGTGTAAAAACCAGGAAAGATTTTCAACTTCCCTAGAACCTCTAACACTAACCACACCATGTCTAGCAAGCCAGTGGATTCAAAGCCAGAAAGAAAGAAATGTAGATATAGCTTGAATGAAAGCATACTGGGCTCGAAGAATAGACCAACAGAGTTGAACTAATGTTCCATATGTGCCCTTAACAATGCTCAGGGATAAAAAAGTAATGAATGGTTGTTGAGCTAAGTTGGTGGGTAAGGAAAATATCAGATTGGAAATTGAAATCCCAAAGAAAGTAGATGAATAATACTAGTTAAGTGACGGAAAGGAACGAAAAAGTCTAGTAAAATTACCAATGATGGCAGAAACAAGGATGATACAAATTGTATACTTAATCAAGCAAAGAAAACTTTTCTGAAGAAATGAAATTTGTATAGTAGAAATGTTTCAGAAGACTTTTGGGTGGAATGTAGCATTGTATGGGAGTAGAACGTAGACTATATGTGGTACACAGAGAGAATAGAAATAGCTAAAGTGTGTTACAGGAGAATGTTGAACGTGAGATGGCTCCATGAGATAACAAATTAAGATATATTGCATTAAGCTGGTGAAAGAACATTTTGGTGAAATTTGATAAGATTGATAGTGTACCAGAGGTACACCTGCCCCGCGCATTTAAATCAAGCGCCTTGGAGAATGCCATCTGAAATATAATACAAGAAGTTTGAACATTTCTCAACAGATGTTGCTACTATAAACTTGCAGTATGTTATGCCCTCTGGTGTAAAAATGAACTATTAAAATTCTAGATAAATTTTGTTTGTAAAGGTTTCCTAAACTGGAATGTTTACTGTTTGTTTTGTTGTTCAAAAGTTATCAACACTTCTGTCTCTTCCCACCGACTTTAGGTGTTGGCCAATCCAAAATTTTGTACATTTATTTATTCACCAATGATAATATTTTGATGGTTATTTGATTATCCAATGAAAATTGGGGGTGTGTCAGAGTCTTAGCCCAGAGTTTTCTGGAACTTTCCCCTCGGCTATAAAAGCTGGCACATTTTTGGATCAGGTTGCCTTAGTGATCGCTCCAGTTTAGAGTATGTTCGTAATGGAGGTGTGGGCTGCCTCATCCATCTTCGTGAGGCACCAGCTCAAGATAATGGCAGATCCAGTTTAAATGTGATAGTCTTTCAAAGCTGGCTCGAGGGGAAGGTTCCAAATCCTTAGTAATGTAACTTTATTTTCTAAAATGTAAATTTCAAACTTTAATTGCAAATTTCAAACTAGTCGAAAGAACTTAACCAAAATCAGGGAATAGAGAGTGAGGTAACCTTTTGTATTTCCTCTCAACTTTGAGGTGACTATGATTTTGTAACCTTTTCTATCTTGAAATTTCTGTAACTCAAATATTTTTCTCCATCTAATCACCTCTGTAGTATAGGCTTAGCCTCTGTAACGTCAGGCCATAAGCCCAAATAGGGTTTTATGCATTTAATATAAATTTTAAGGAGCACAAGTGTTTGCCTCCTAACCATTTTGGTTTTTGAGCCAGTAATTTAACCTTTTGTTTTTACCAATGGCCTTGTAGAATGGGTACTTGTTACCCATGTTATACTCTATTTCATTCTTTTCATGTTAAAGGTATCAGACTGTTGAGCAGTTAAAACAGTGAATACTGTTTAATTTTGTTAAATATTGGTTGTGCCTTTGATATGCCTGGAAAGTATGAATTTTTGAAAATAGATTCTTAAGTGTAAATTGATAGAGCAAAGATGCTCTTACTGTTGATATAAAAGAAATTTGGATATCTGTCTCCTTGACTGTTGTTTTAAAGGAGCAATAGTGCTCAGGTAAAAATTGTAATTGGAATATTCAAGCTTGGCCTGTAAACTTACCTGATTATTTTTGACCTCTCTAAAAGTGTTTTGAAGCTAAATTTCTGTAACTGATTGTTAATTACTTGGCAAAGCATTAAGATTTGAAATTTAAAAAAAAAGGAAAAGGTTAAGAAAAGAAATAAAACTGACAATTTTGAAGTTTTAATTCAATCTTTCAATTCGATTTTTGTATATCCACCCACTTTCACCTCTGTGATCCACAAAAATATGATATCAAATAGGATACATCTTGAAATCAGCTTTGTAGAACTGTAAAAGTTTAGCACTATTTAGGATGGCATGGAGTGCTGTATCTCATCGCTTATGGGCTGATATCTTAAATAATATAAATGATGGCTGATTGTGCAGAGATTCCACACATAACCTTCAGCAAAGAATGTGAGCATCTAGCCAACCATGTTGCTTAGTCGATCTAGCAATCAGATATGTGCAGTACATCACATTTTGAGGACAGTAATCTTAATAATATAATGAGAATGTAGTGTTTATCTGTATATCATTTTTTTCTTAATCGTGATTTTAAGAGTGTTGGTGGTATATACAATGTGGAGAATATATCAGTGATTTTTGAAAGTGTTCTGTCATTTGTTCTGTTTGAATGGAGTAAATGCAAAAACAGCAAATCTATTTTGTATGAAACTCAGCAGAATTAAAACAGACATCCAGAATTTCCGTGCACTTGGTTTTATCTCGTTTCATTAAGTAGGAGCTGATAAATTAAATTTTTAACCTTGAGAATACAGTCTGTCAGCCAGAGAGAAGTGAACAAAGAGTTTAGGGACTCCCCTTGCCGATCATGAATACCCGCCCAGGTTCACTGTGCATATCTTATCACTCGAACCTTGCTGTTTGACTAGAAGGTTCTCTTGTGGTTGTATTTGGTTCTTTCTCGGTTCTACCAACAAACCCACAAAAGCTAACATCTTCCAGCATTACTCAAAAAATATTTAATACCTTTTGAGCCAGTTTCCAGTGTTCATCAATTCTATAACTGACTGCAAAGTCAATTTCCACAGTCAAAGCCATGGACAAAAGCTAGTATCAAAATAACTTTGGACTGAGGTAACATATCAGTTAATATATATTTGTGATGTAAAATTAAGAGTAATTGTATTCATTTGTGAGCATAAAGAAACTAAACAAAGTAAATTAGAACTTCTGTGTGTTGCAGTTTTTGTGAAAATCTTAGCTTGTTTCTGGTGTTTACAACTCTCCTGCATTTTTCAGAAGTAATAATGAAATATCAACATGCAATCCTTTGTTTCAAGACTCTGTGCTCTATTTCAGGTTTTACTTACCTCATGGGTTAACTGTAGACCATGAGAATAATGTCTGGGTCACTGATGTGGCACTTCATCAAGTATTCAAGTTCTCTGGCAGTGCATCTCATCAACCTCTCTTAACGCTGGGAGCACCTTTTATCCCTGGAAATGATGAGAGGCACTTCTGTAAACCTACTGATGTGGCTATCTCAACGAGTGGTGACTTTTTTGTGTCTGATGGTTACTGCAACAGCAGAATTGTCAAGTTTGATAAAACTGGTGTACAACTGATGGTCTGGGGACGGAGTTCGTTTAATGGTAAGGTTCAATTAAAAAAAAAAATTATTCTAGGAAAATATATTTTTCGGGATTGGTTGTTAAACCTTTGTTTGCCATTTACTTGAAAGTGCAGTTTTGCTTTTCTTTTCCCCTTGTTATTTGGAACTTCATTTATTTTAATATCGTTTACCATCTTGGTCATAAGTAAGAAAATTTGAGATACCAGGACTGCAGTTTCACAGAATATATTATTATGCGTAGCATTGCAGGAGATCCTTATTCTTCACACTGTTGTCGTTGTTGTTGTTGTTTGAGTCATCAGTCCATAGACTGGTTTGATGCAGCTCTCCATGCCACCCTATCCTGTGCTAACCTTTTCATTTCTACGTAACTATTGCATCCTACATCTGCTCTAATCTGTTTGTCATATTCATACCTTGGTCTACCCCTACCGTTCTTACCACCTACACTTCCTTCAAAAACCAACTGAACAAGTCCTGGGTGTCTTAAGATGTTTCCTATCATTCCTATCTCTTCTTCTCGTCAAATTTAGCCAAATCAATCTCCTCTCACCAATTCGATTCAGTATCTCTTCATTCGTGATTCAATCTATCCATCTCACCTTAATCATTCTTCTGTAATACCACATTTCAAAAGCTTCTATTCTCTTTCTTTCTGAGCTAGTTATCGTCCATGTTTCACTTCCATACAATGCCACGCTCCACACGAAAGTTTTCAAAAACATCTTTCTAATTCCTATATCAATGTTTGAAGTGAGCAAATTTCTTTTCTTAAGAAAGCTCTTCCTTGCTTGTGCTAGTCTGCATTTTATGTCCTCCTTACTTCTGCCATCATTAGTTATTTTACTACCCAAGTAACAATATTCATCTACTTCCTTTAAGACTTTGTTTCCTAATGTAATATTTCCTACATCACCTGCCTTCGTTCGATTGCACTCCATTACTTTTTTTTCGACTTATTTATTTTCATCTTGTACTCCTTACCCAAGACTTCATCCATACCATTCAGCAACTTCTCGATCTTCTGCAGTCTCAGATAAAATAACAATATCATCGGCAAATCTCAAGGTTTTGATTTCCTCTCCTTGGACTGTGATTCCCTTTCCAAATTTCTCTTTGATTTCCTTTACTGCCTGTTCTATGTAAACATTGAAAAGGAGAAGGGACAAACTGCAGCCTTGCCTCACTCCTTTCTGGATTGCTGCTTCTTTTTCAAAGCCCTCGATTCTTATCACTGCAGACTGATTTTTATACATATTGTAGATAATTCTCCGTTCTCGGTATCTGATCCCTATCATCTTCAGAATCATAAATAGCTTGTTCCAATCAACATTATCGAATGCCTTTTCTAGATCTACGAATGCCATGCACGTGGGCTTGTCCTTCTTGATTCGATCCTCTAAGATCAGACGTAAAGTCAGGATTGCTTCACGTGTTCCTACATTTCTTCTGAAGCCAAATTGATTTTCTCCCAACTCAGCTTCAACTTGTTTTTTCATTCTTCTGTAAATAATATGTGTTAAAATTTTGCAGGCATGAGATACTAAACTAATGGTACGGTAGTTTTCACATCTGTCAGCACTGGCTTTCTTGGGAATAGGTATAACAACATTCTGCTGAAAATCGGATGGGACTTCTCCTGTCTCATACATCCTGCACACTAAATGAAATAACCTCACTATGCTGGTTTCTCCTAAGGCAGTCAGTAATTCAGAGGGAATATCATCAATTCCAGGTGCCTTGTTCCTATTTAGGTCACGCACAGCTCTGTCAAACTCTGACCTCAAAATTGGGTCTCCCATTTCATCAGCATCAACAGCCTCTTCATGCTCCAGAACCAAATTATCTACATCTTTACCTTGATACAACTGTTGAATATGCTCCTGCCATCTTTCTGCTTTGTCTTCTTTCCCTAGAAGTGACTTTCCATCTGAGCTCTTAATATTCATGCACCTAGATTTCCTTTCTCCAAAGGTTTCCTTGTTTTTCCTGTATGCAGCATCTACCTTTCCCAGGACCATACAGCCTTCGACATCCTTGCACTTCTCCTTCAGCCATTCTTCCTTAGCTACCTTGCACTTTCTATCCACTTCATTCTTTAATCGCCTGTATTCTTTTCTGCCCTCTTCATTTCGAGCATTCTTGTATTTTCGTCGTTCATCAATCAGGTCTAGTATCTCCTGAGTTATCCACTGATTATTAGTTGATCTTTTCTTCCTTCCTAACATTTCTTCAGCAGCCCTACTGACTTCATTTTTCATGACTCTCCACTCTTCCTCTATTGTGTTTCCTTCAGCCTTTTCATTTAGTCCTTGTGCAACATGTTCCTTGAAACAATCCCTCACACTCTTGTCTTTCAACTTGTCTAGATCCCATCTTTTTGCATTCTTTCCTTTCTTCAATTTCTTCAACTTCAGATGGCATTTCTTGACCAACAAGTTGTGGTCAGAGTCCACATCTGCTCCTGGGAAAGTTTTGCAATCCAACACCTGGTTTCTGAATCTCTGCCTAATCATAATGAAGTCTATTTGATACCTTCCAGTGTCTCCAGGTCTCATCCACGTATACAGCCGTCGTTTGTGGTGTTGGAACCAAGTATTGGCAATGACTAAATTATGATCAGTGCAGAATTCAACCAGCCGACTTCCTCTTTCGTGCCTTTGTCCCAATCTGAATTCTACTGTACTACCTTCTCTTCCTTGGCCTACCACTGCATTCCAGTCTCCCATCACAATTAGATTCTCGTCACCTTTTACATATTGTATTAAATCTTCTATCTCCTCATATATTCTTTCAATTTCTTCATCATCCGCTGAACTAGTAGGCATATAGACCTGCACTATTGTGGTGGGCATTGGTTTGATGTCTATCTTGACGACAATAATTCTTTCACTATGCTGATCGTAGTAGCTTATCCGCTGCCCTATTTTCTTATTCATTATTAAACCAACTCCTGCATTTCCCCTGTTTGATTTATAGTTGATAATTCGGTAGTCGCCTGACCAAAAATCCTGTTCTTCCTGCCAACGTACTTCACTTATACCAACTACATCTAACTTTAGCCTATCCATCTCCCTTTTCAGATTCTCTAACCTACCACAACGATTAAAACTTCTAACATTCCACGCTCCGACTCGCAGAATGTCAGTATCCATCTTCCTGATGATCGCCCCCTCTCGTGTAGTCCCCACCCGGAGATCTGAATGGGGGACTAGTTTACCTCCGGAATATTTTACCCGGGAGGAAGCCATCATCAGTACATCATTCATACAGAGAGAGCTGCGTGTCCTCGGGAGGTAGTTACGGCTGTAGTTTCCCGTTGCTTTCAGCCGTGTAGCAGTATCAACACAGCTAAGCCATGTTGAGTATTATTACAAGGCCGTATCAGTCAATCATCTAGTCTGCCGCCCTTGCAACTACCGAAAGGCTGCTACCCCCCTTTCGATGAACCATTCGTTAGTCTGGTCTCTCAACAGATACTATGGTCTTCAAAAGTGATTCTTGAATTCTTTTTAAGTCAAGACAGCTGACACTAAGCTGCTATATATTCTGCTGGCATTAGACCATATCTTTGCTTCCTGGCATTCCAGTAAAGTTAAAGTCTTGGCATTGCAGTTTAGTCTCTCTCATCACATCTCCTTTTATTAGCTGAAATGTGGCTGCAGAAACCCATTCGTAAGGAGTGAGTTCTACCAATGGAACAGCTTAAATGATTTATGCTAAACGATTAGGAGAGAGCCCATGCATTTACTGAAGATATGGAAGATGTTTCAGGCAAGATTTAGTTACCTGTGCTGAGTTGAGTGCACAATAAATTTGTATGCCATTTCAAAGGTTCTGCGTTGGTAAGGTAAATGAGATATAGGGGTATCAAGAGGAAAATAGGTATAAAAAGAAGCATAGGGTGGAGGGAAGAAGTTATTGAATCAAAGCTGAAGAAGAAAGCAGTTTTCAAGGCAAGGTGGAAAAGCTGAAATAACCCACATGGAGTCACATTCACACCAAAGTGCAAAAAGAAGGAAAAGAAGTGGTGGCAGTAGTGAAATACGAGGTACAAGACAGACTGTATAAAGAGTTGGATAGTGCAGGCAGAGTGTACAAGCTTGCATCCTAATGTTTTAAACAGTTGCAAGATGTAGCATTCCAGATGAACATTAACAGCAAGCAAGACATGTTATTGTCAAAAGAAGCCAGTGGTATTAACCGATAGAAAGAATACTTTGAAGTGCTTTTGAACAAGGAGATTTTCTATCAAGAAGCAGAAGAATCTGATCCCATAGAAGGACCAGTCTGGCAGGTAACTAAAACAATGGTGGAAAAAGTGATGGTGGTGGTGGTGGTGGTGGTGGTGGTGGTGGTGGTGGTGGTGGTGGTGTGATGAAACAGGGATGTGCTGTTGGCTCTGATGACGTCCCTGAAGAATTGGGATAATGTATAGTGAAGATGGATACTTGTGGATTCAGCAACAGTCAATAGTCTGCTAGTTTGAGACTTCCTTCCATCTCAGCTGCATGAAAGTTTCCCGGTACTGATTTTCAAGAATAAATGTGATTCCAGGAATGTGGGAACTATCGAGAATTTAAATTAATGTCTCGCACACTTAAGATCTGGGAACATATATTGGTTAAATGGATACAAAAACTAATCAAAATTCATGGTGACCAGTGTGAACTTGTTTGAGAAGGTCCAACTACCAATGCGATCCAGGCAGTTTTAATAGAAAAGAAGAAGGAACTTAGGAAGCAGTGTAGGCCGCTCCTAGTGGACTTTGACTGAACTAAAAACCGAAGATAACCGATCTTTGCGGGAGAGAAAGGCGGCAGGAAAAGTAAAGATGGAGTGAGTTGTTTTTGTATATTTGTGTAATGATAATTGTGATCCAAAATTGAAGTGTGGGTAAGGTGGGTTCAGTGTGTTGTGTACTTCACTACATAATTAAAGACTTTCACTCAGTGTTTGTTCTAATTTTTTAAAAACATACTTTCGAATTCCTGGATAATTGATTTGGAATTTCTTACAAAGCCATAATTTGCTGGAATGGCTGGTTACTGCAGTGGAAAAAGACCTACGAAATGTCACTCACTAAGGTCAAGAGCAGAGCTGTGGAGTCCATCAGTTTTCTTGTAAGTGTTGACGTTCACCCAGAGTTCAGTACTTAGTCCGTTGTTATTTAATTTGGTCATACACTACTTGACCAAACGCCTCATGCAAGAGCTACCATGGGGCGTTTTGTATTCAGAAGACAGTCTTATTTGGTGAAAGAAGAGCGTGGCTTGAAGTTTTTGAGAGATGGAGGCTAGTACTTTGGAGCCATGGACCGAGAGTGAGTAGGGCAAAGTCAGAGTATATCCACATCAACATTTCCAATCCACAACACATTGGCCCACAACATACAGTTTTCCTGAATCAGCAAGGCAACAGCGGATGCTGATGTTTGACACTGAATCAGTGTCTGTTGGCTAAAGTGGCGAACAGTGACCGGTGTGATGTACGACAAAAGAATGTATGTGAAAACCGAAGGTATGGTTTATAAGCACTGTGATCAGACCAGCAATGACATACCAGGTGTATGCATAAGTTTTGCTGGGTTTTGTGGTAAAGGAAACACGTAATTTTCAAGGGAAATTCATTTTTTGTTTATTCAAAATATTGGCCGCCTGATTCTACACACTTTGCCCATGTTTCAGGTAAGTTATGAATACCATGCCAGGAAAACTGCTTGTCCTTTGCGGCAAACCATTCGTCGAGCCATTTTCCAACTTCCTCGAAATTGCTGAACTGCTGCTCTGCTAGCACGAGCCCCATTGATGTGAAGAGGTGATAGTAAGATGGCGCCAGGTCAGGGATGTACGGCTGGTGCAGAAGCATGTCCCATCCAAGTGATTTCAAGGTGTCTTTCACTGATTTTGCTGTCTGAGACGGCGCATTGTCATGTAACAAAATCACTTTGCCATGTTTTCTGGCCCATTCCGGTCGTCTTTCAATCAATGCATGATTTAAATTAATAATTTGTTGGTGATAGCGTTGAGTTTGAGTTGGGTCAGCATCCAGTAACACCTGCAATTGCTCGTCTTCATACTTTCATGATCTACCAAAGCGCACTGTCTTTCACGTAGAAATCACCAAGTTTAAATTGTCTAAACCATGTCCCATATATTCTAATCGATGGAACGTGTTCGCTGTATGTTTCTACCAGTGAATGATGACTTTCCACAACCTTTTTCTTTTCATTAAATAAAAGCAATGCATGCCGGAAATGTTCTTTTTCAGGCACAAATGTCAACATGATCACTGAACGATACAACACAGATGCTAGTGTTTGGGCGGACGCAACTTGTGTCTGTTGGTAGGTTAATGCTAGACGAGCAAACTGATGTACGTGTCGAATTCATATGCTGTGTACTGGTTGTTGGCGCCATCTCTTAGTGAAACCGGATAAGACTTATGCAAACACCTAGTACAGTGCAAAGACATGGACCAGGTAGGAGAAACATCATAAGAAATTGTATGTTGCTGAAATGAGCATGCAGATGCGTTTAATCATTACACACACAAACTGAACTCTAAATATAAAGCAAACTGGGAAGTTCTCACTAATATTGACACAAGAAATATAATCTGAAATAAAGTATGCAGGTAAGATTATTTCCTGATAAACTGTCATTTCTAGATTTGTTTGAAACAACGGCAAACGAAGAAGTGACATAACCCTCGCTTTGGTAGATATACAGAAGTTGCACCATTGATAGATTGTTTTGTTGTCGCAGTACACTTACATTAATGAAGTTTCACTGATTTGAACTCGTGTCAAAAACATACTGTTTACTTTTTCCAAACACACACCATACTTCAGTTTTGTCTAGATCTTGAAACCAGGTCATAGATGGATAAAAAATGTGTTAACTGTTATCTGTGAGCGGTCGCATTGTCGGTATTCATGCGATCGGTTTTGTGTATAGTTTTTTTAACACATTCTTTTTCTTAAATTATGATCTAATTCTGTCTAGTTCTGGTATTTTCATGCTTTATAAGAGTATTTAGGCTTCCTTCAGCATGTCTTTATAAAAAATATATGCACATTCTCAACAAAAATTACTAAATTTCATAGGCTAATCTTCCGTTTTATTCATGAACTTCCCGGAGTAGTGTAGAAAATAATTCTTTTAAAATCAGAACCGGTTTAGAGTATTCATCTTTGATATTGGTGAATTCTTCTCATCAGATCTTAATGCCCACAGAAGAGTGTGGAATATTCTCTTGTTGCTTCCATCACTGTCATCAAAAGTCACAGGTCCTATTAGGAACCACCCTTTCTTCTTCATCATCGTCACCATCATCATCATCATAATCATTCTCCATCCGATTTTGTAATTAGATCCCCTTGTGGTTTCATGATATTGTGGCCACATTTACCCTTATGTCACAATTTTTAAACAGAAAGAATGTCAGCGCTGTAGGTCACATTGTTAGGAATAATCTAATAACGTGGTTGGTGTCCACTTCAGAATGTTCTAAAAAGTCACGTACAGCCCCTGTACCACTGAAAATAACTATATAGTGTGCCAAGAAAGAGAAGGTATTCCAAGAGAGATCTACCCGCTAACCTAGGTGTAGACAATATGGTGATGAAAATACTAATGTTAGATTTTTATAACAGCAGGACTGATCCCGGGTTAACAACTAGTGTACAACAGTTCCGCAGTCATCCAGATAGAACAGACTGCTGTTCAACATCTACAATGCGAATAGTAGTGACAGACACAACTGTCATAATGACAAATGGATAGTCTCTTGGCTACCTTTCTTATCCATCACTTTTTAATTTCTGTCTTCATTTGTCACCCTGAACTCCTCCAAAGCAGCAGCCACGTTCAGCTATATTCACCATGTCAGTGCCTAACTCAACTGAGGTAACAGTGACTTGTAACTTGCGATATTGTTGGAATTACAGAGTTCCAGAATAGAACTGTATTCCCAGTACTTTCACAATATTAAGAATACACAAAATGGAACAATTTCCAGTTTGAACGTCTAACTTAAGAATGAATTAATATTGAATAACCATTAAATACATACAGTACATCATAAGTGGTTGTGATAAATGTCTCATGGAGGTGTGATAGATGTACTATCACAAGGTGGTAAGGCTGGAATACAGGAAAAACACAGAACTAGAGAAGAATCCCAGTGGATCAATGTAAGTAAAGGAAAGGTTAATACAATGACAAATGAAGTCATACAATGAGAGGTCACTGTGAAAAAAATTGTAGGTTAATATGCTCATAAGAGGGCTTAACAGAGGTAAGTATTGTACCAGTTACGACCTGTACATGCCGTATTTTTTTTACTATTAATTGTACTTCATCACGCAAGACTTTCAGAGTGAACTTGGTTTGTTTACGTTCGGAGGAGCGAGCAGACAAGCCAGCGACAGCTGTGTGTGTGACGTAGCTGCAGGGACAAGTTAGACTACCTGCCTGATGCCACGTGTAGCCTGCATGGCCTGGTATGTTCTGGATATGAAAGTCACGCCTTCGCGAACATTCTATTGAAAAAATTTTAAAACTTCTGTAATAATAATCGCAGCGACTTGAGTGATACGTCATTTTGAAGAGGATAACATACACGTCTCAAATTATGAATCTCAAGAAAATCCGTCAAGGGATTCATGAGATAATCCGCTTCAAAGGGACCACGTTATCTGATGACAGAGGCTATCTTCGAATATTCAAAGTCTTCATGTGGGACTTAAACTCTGACAGTCGTGTTGAAATTATAAACTGTGCACGTGTGAACTCGAATGTATAACAAAGTCTTTAAAATGAACATTGAGTCTACCAGTTAAGTTGAACTTGTAATTCTTGCGTGTGATGAAGATCAAATTATTCAAAGTCTTTATATAGTAGACTTGGATTATATCCGTCAAGTTGAACTTATAAATTTTGCGTGTGTTGGAACTCTGATTATGACAAGTCATGTATTGGACTTAGGTGACAACAGTTGAGTTGAACTTATATTCTGTGCGCTTGTAGAAACTTCTCGATATAACTTACTTTCGTTCTTGTAGAACTGAGTTTATTACCATGTTGCGTATGTGAAACTTGGCCTCTGAACAAACATGTCATTAATTTCTGTGTGACACTACTACGTTATACTATTAACTGTGACATTTTGTTAAATCTCAGTCAGCATAATTTTATTTATAAACAAGGGTGTTTTCGAACTTTCACATGAATGTTAATGCAAGTGATTACCATAATCGTGTGCTACGACACCAAGGTTTCACTCTGAACTCAGTGTTCTTAATCCAGTTCAAACAAAATTGTGCATTATTTCTTCTGAGCAGTGTGTAAATTATTTGTGTGTGACTGACAGCAGTGTCTTTGATAAACTCTCGAACAGTCACCTATTTTATTTAAAGTCAAGTGCGCCTTTATTTAGTGGAAAACCACCACAAACTGTGCTAAGTGCGTGAACAATTTTCAGTTTCATTATTTCTATTCATGAACTGTGCTTTATTTTCTTCCGATCTTGATACTACCTGTATCTTCATCTTTAGTGAACTTATAAATTCTATCTACAAGATTAAGAGTGAATTTGACGGCATATCCCAACCATATTAAATGAAACAGTGCTGTTAAACCAAAGTGTCGGGGGACTGCGTAAATTTGGACACTCGTGTAAGTTATGTGACGAGTGATTACCCCGCAACATTGTCGAAGACGTCCAGAATGTCGAAAGTTCGAAACTCAAACCCATATCAAACCAACTTGGATGTTCTGGCTTTGTCTCAGCGAAATATTGGCATCTTCCAGAACGTGTTCCAGCCCCGTTCAGCCTGGTGAACTGGGAGCACGGGTCATCAAAAGGCGATATTGAAGACAGCGACTATCAACAGTAAGGTGATGTGCACTTTGAAATGCATTTTCTGAATAAAAAACTATTATTCAATTATTTAAAATTTTTCTTGTAGAAAGGACCCTGCCTCCTGTACCAAGCCCTAGCTAGAAACCACCCAGAATTGCCCTGAGACCTACTTCGTGCTAACTTTAATATTAATTCATTAAGTCGAGCTATTTTACTGGTACAGTATCAAGTTATAAATATTGTAATTTGCAACTTGTTTACTCACTAATTAAGCATTATTCAGATGGTATATATTTTACATTTTTTTTCAGGTTTTCTGGGGTCAGTAGCTCCTCCAAATCACTTCCTTGTGCCACATGCTCTTGCTCTCGCTGAGGAAAGAGAAATATTGTTTGTTGCTGACCGTGAAAATGGCCGCATCCAGTGCTTCAATTCAACTTCTGGCATTTTTATTACACAGCTTATGTCACAGCTAATGGGTTCAAGAATATTCAGTGTGGCATATGCTCCTGCACAAGGTAAGAATGCTGACATTAGACCATACACATATTCCATCAAAGAAATGCACAGCAATTTGTTTTACGTGTGGTGTGTGTTTTTGAAGTATGTTTGTAATGTTTCCTGTTAGGGTTAGGGAGCTACTATCAACTAATTCTGTACAGAGATTATTAGCACAAACTTTTAAATTTCACTAGTGAACATTATGAATTTTTGGAGACTCATTTGCAAGAGTCTATTATTTTAGAGTGTTAGAAGCCAAGGTCATTCAGGATATTGGTTTCAGTTATGTGCTTGTCCTATGAAAAACTTGTTCAGGGAGACATTCCATCTAATGCTCGTTAGTCCAGTAAGACATTTCATTCCTCAGCACTTTTTCCAGTATATAATTTCGTCCAACTCAAATTGTATCCATTCAGAAGTAAAAATGCTAGACAAATTGTGAGGCCCCCCCAAAAAAATCCAAATGTCATGGCACCACAGCCCTGATGTGTCAGCCTACCAAACAACTGCTGCTCAGGCACCAGAAGGTGTGCAGATTAAGAGGTGATGAGGTCAGCACTACTAATCCTCTTGTTCCTCAATTGTTCTCACATAGGCTTAACAGACCTCAAACTAGTCCACATACCCAGGTAAAATTCCCAAACTTGACCAGAAATCAAACAGAGGAGCATTATGTACCTTAGGCTGATGTATCAATTTGTAAATTTTACAGTTTATACATTTTTCAAAAAATAATTGTGTTCCTCAGTGCTGTTAATATAGAAATTTTTAATGCCAACAGGTGGCCTACTGTATGTTGTAAATGGTCCAGAAATTCAAGCTCAAGGTGCTAGAGTTGGAGGTTTTGTCATCAGCTTGGCTAGCAGACAACTTATTGGTCAGTTCAACACGAATGGAAAAGGATTACAAAATCCACATGATGTTGCCGTCAGTAGTGATGGAAGCCAAGTGTATGTTGTGGAACTAAATCCGTACAAAGTTTGGAAATTTGTTTCAGGTAAAGGAATCATTAGATCTTGTGTTGTGAGTGTGGATATCATAAATGTTACCGTATTTGCTAGTATATAAGTCGCCACCATGTATATCTTGCACCCCATTTTTAACATTTGAAATTGCAGGAATTAATCCCTGCACATAACTCGCGTTAATTTCTGGCGTCATAAAGACATTTGGTACATACACAAAATAATGTTTGGGTATTCTGTGCACGTGCCTACATTAACTCTTACCCCTCGTCTGTCGGATGAGGCTGGCATTACAATATTCCCTTGGTATTGTATCGCCCACCGCTCATCTGCCGACTCTTACCCGACAAAATACACGAAGCTATGCTGTACTGCCATCTTTTGGTTCAGCGTGGAACTTTGTAAATTCTAGATACTATTTGACAGTCAGTCAAAAATCTATTATTTAGGTAGCAGTGTAGACGTTAGCTGTGACCAGTCCACTCACGCATGCGAAGGCTCGAACAATAGTGAACAAACATGATTGCTGTGTACTCTCTTAGTCATATACAGTGTACTGTTCAATGTTGTATGTCAGGTAATTCTACAGAATCCCAGTAATTTCGCTCCTCTACTCATTCCTTGCACCCTAAAGATTACATGTATAATAGCATTTGATGGCGCCTACAAGTGAACTTGCGTTGATCGGCTTGTGTACCATAACCCAACATGTAGCTGATGCTGACGGCTGGCGCAATTATAAATCAAGAGATCCCGATTTCAAGAAATTGCCGTTTACAGCGATTTCAGGCTAAAAACCACCGCAAGATGTGAAACCAGAGACTGAATTAGTGTGTTTCAATTGCCGTCTATGCCCAGATTCATATACCGGGTTGGAATTGGCATTAGCAGGAAACAATGCCATTAATGTAGCCAAATACTGGCCACAACTTGTGTAAATAATGTATATATAGTGTAGATATTTTCATGTAATACTTGATTTCTCCTTTTTGATTTTTATGTATGAACTTCCATATGCAAATTTTTCAAGTGCTTCATTTATAACTATATACGATTAATTTGTTCATGTACATTTTTTTATATTCAGTAGGTCTACATGTATTCAGTATCTCTTTCTTGTATATATCGGTACCTCTGACACGAATAAATAATAATTGCTTTTTACTGATAATTACTAGTGAAATCAATCAGTATATGATAACAATAGTAATAATAATAATAAAAATGTATCTTAAATTGCATATATTGCTTTTATTTGCTCCAGTATAGCTTGCTGTAAACGTTTATAGCCTAAATACATCATTTAAGAGCAAGTGCTATCTCCAAAATCGTGAAAGATAAATACAAGTCATATAAGATAGAAACTGACATTCTAAATAAGAGTAGTAGAGACGACACAGAGAACTTTAATTCGAGGGGTAAGGGTTAAATATCAAAACTGTACCAATTGCTGTTACGGTACTTTGTTCGTGACAGTACAAGAAGAAGCTGCATTTCTTTCTTCCTGCAGAACAGTTGAAGCTAGCTCTTGTAACTCTCTAACCCCCGCTCCAAGGCCGTATTCCTAGACAGTCAGTCACACTCAGCCATCCTTCTCACTCTTCCATCTTTGTCAATATGCTTATCGCTACCCGTCCGGCAGAGCTGATCACGTGAACTGGGAGTGTTTCCCTGTCCAGGCAGTGATCACGGTATTAGGTATCGTCCATCTGTTGTATTGTCGACAAGTGTCAGTATTCTGTCTTCACGTTTCATTCTTGTTTCTCAGTTATGTTTTCGTTATGGAGAAACGTGGGTGTTATACAGCTGGGTTTAAACTCAAAGTGATGAAATATGCTGGAGAACATGGTAATAGAGCTGTTGGTTGAGAATTCAGTGTGACTGAGTTTAATGTTTGCTACTGGCGTAAACAGAAATTTGTGCTAGAAACCACCAACCGAACATGTAAAGCATTCAGAGGGCCAAAAAGTGGTAAGTTTCCTGAGCTGGAAGACGAGTTGCTTCATTACGTTACAGAGTTGCAAAATGATGGCAAAAGATGCAAAAAGTTGCACGAGATGATACATTTCAGAGCGCGCAAACTGGCGATTAAAGGAGGAATCAGCTGTATGGATCTGAAAGTGAGCCGAGGTTGGAACCGTAGATTCATGACATGAGAGGGATTGTGTCTCTGCCAGAGAATGCCAAGCGATTTCAGTGACAAAATCATAGATTTTCATCGCCATGTGATAGCAATGTGGAAGAAAAACGATTACCTCGAGATTGGCAATGCAGATCAAACCCTGATAAACTTCAACATGCTATGCAACACCACCATCAACAAGAAGGGAGAATCTAGTGTGCTTGTACATACAACTGGGTGTGAAGAACAGCCTTGCACTGTCATTGTAGCAATAACCGCAGACGGAAGAAAATTGCCACCATACGTATTTTCAAAAGAAAAACAGTGTCTAAAGCGAAGTTTCCCAAAGGCATTCATGTACGGGTTCAAGAAAAAGGATGGATGGGTACAGCTCTTGTCCAGGACTGGGTCCGTACGGTGTGGGGAGCATGGCCAGGGGCACTGCTTCGATGCCCAGCAATGCTAGTGTAGGACAGTTTCCGCGGACACTTCATGGAAGACACGAAGAACTTCAGGAAATGAAAACTGATCTTGTTGTAATTCCTGGTGGACTCTCACATTGTCTACAGCGCTTAGATGTTTCAGTGAACAAGCCCATCAAGGACAACATACATAAATTGTACGCTGAATGGATGGCAGCAGGGGAGCATGAGCTGACGCCATGCTTGTAGGTACAACTGGGTGTGAAAAACAGCCTTGCACTGTTGAACTCGTGTGTGATTCGGTTATGTGGGCACAGGTTATAGTGTCGACAGATGTTATTGTGAAGAGTTTCTTGAAGACTGGCATCACAATTGCATTGAACGGAAGTCAGGATGATGCAGTATGAGATGATGGTGATCAGAATGATGCATGCGAGAATAGCTCAGAGACTGCAGGCAGTGACAATGAATAAGCTAAGTATGCCGTATGCCAGGTGTCTTGTTTCAATAGCCTAATACAATTTTTTTTTCTTTTTTTTTTTTTTTCTTCAGGAATAACATATTTTGGACACAAATCCCCGCATATATTGCGCACCAAAAATGTTCACATACATTTTTTGTCTAGGAAAGGGCGAGTTATATACAAGTAAATATGGTATTTAAGAAATATGTTGCTTATACCAACTTTCCTTCTCTCTCACTTCATATTTTCTTCTTTCAGTCAGTTGATTATGAATGGGCTATTAACTGGCTAATTCGTTTAGTAACCTAATGAATTGAGGTTACTGTATTCACTTGTAGGATCCAACTGTAAAATAGATTCAGAAATCTTTCTTTTTAAAAACCTAATTTAAGTATTAAAAATATTATATGTTCAAAAATTCTTAACAGTATTTTACTGTGGGCAGTCTTTTTCTGTGTCAACCACTCTCCCTTCTATCAAATTAATCAAATTTCTTAATCTAAGTGCCAAGTTGGGATGAGGTTTTAGGATTCTGCCATCCTTATCCAAATAGTCCACTTAAATATAAACTGGATCATTGTGTATCTTTCATGTGTATCTGTTAGAACATCATAAGATAAAATAGTACAAATAATAATAATCTGTCTACGTATTTAGTTTTGTTGGTAATCTTTGAGTAGTTTTTGCAAATTTCAAACTTGCAATTTTCATTTCTGTTTGTGCTTAGTAGTAACATATGGTGATTAGGATATGTCTGAACGTAGTTAAAAATGATTGTAGTGTAGGGTCTTCTGTAGTATACGATGACCTTCGATGTTAGGCCCCTTTAAACAACAAGCATCTTCATCATCATCAGTAATAGTATCTTGTATCAGAAATTAGCATGATTATTCTATTATTGTAAAATATTTGTAGAGTATAGTAGAGGTATCCGTAGAAACTCTCTTACTAGAATTCTGTTGTTTTAATTAGGATAGGCTTAACTGCAGTTTAGAATTGTGTAATTCTTGTGTATTCTTTTCGGTACTAAGTAATTAACGGCAGTTTTCTTCCTGTTAAGCGTGTTGTAGGATAAAAATAGAGTATGACTAAGTAGTACTGTAGTGTAGTTGTATATTAATTACCTTATTGCCATGTGATCTTCGTGTACTATCATGGACAATATTTATTTCCTTTCTTTTTTTTTCTTTGCACATACCAGGTTATTTTATTTTTACTTTTACTTTCATTATTCCATAAAGAATGGCTAAGGTGTCCAAGTGTAGGAACTGTGTGGGTGGCCAGGCATTAAGTAGTATAAGGGAGGAATTCGAGAGTTTGAGGGAGATAATTAGGATTCTCTCAGAAGACAGGATGGAAGGTAGGCCTCCCTCAAACAATGTACAGGATACAGTAGGTGTAAAAGAGGGATGGGAAGGAGAAGGGGGGAATTGTAGAAGACAGGTGACCTAATGTTCTAAGGGGAAGGAGATTGCAGACTAAGGGCTCTATTCAGGATCAGAATTCAGGACAGGTGTGTGTGAGAAATCAGTACGAGTCACTGCAAGTAGAACAACAGAGGGAAGATGAGGAACAGGGGACTGTTGCTGAGAAGCGTGGAAGTAAGAGGAAGGGAAAAGGTAGGAAAGGGAAATGTAGAGTACAGAATAGGAAAAGACAGGTGGAACAGGGTCATGGGAGGGAGAAAAGGGAGGATGAAGTAGCTTCTGCAGCTGTAGGCAAAGATAGGGCTGACCAGGAGGGGAGAGGATCAAACGAGGTGGGTAGAGTTGAGGCTCTGGTCATGGGGGATTCCATTGTTAGACATGTGGGGAAAGTGTGTGGAGCAAAGGGAACCAGGGTAGTGTTATCCAGGCATTAGGTTGAGGCAGATGTTGAGGAAAGTAGAAGAGGAGGAGGAGGAGGAGGGGAAGGAGAAGTTGGTAGTGTTTCACGTTGATACCAACAACGTAAGGCAAGTAGGTATAAGTAGCAACATATTTGGGGATGTGTGGGATCTGGTAAATGCAGCACGGGTGATGTTTAATCCTGACAGTAACACGTCTGTAAATATTGCTTTAGTTCCACCACACGTCTCGAAGACGTGCCACTCAAAGCCTATTATTTAAAGATACATTAGTTACCAGACGGAATGAACAAGAAATAGAGGTGGTGGAGGGGATAACTCTCCCCTCCTTATGAGGACTACACGTCAGAAAATCGTACGGTGTACTTGTCAGGGTTAAGGAGGCAGAGATTGTTATCAGTGGAATACTGTGTAGGAGTGATACTGACTGGAGGGTGATTGGGGATTTAAATGAGACTATGGAGTTGGTATGTGGGGAAACTGGGAGTGAGATTTCTAGATCCTAATGGGTGGATAGGCCATAGGGATCTGCGCTCAGATGGCCTTCACTTAAACCACAGTGGTACGTATAAGTTAGGAGATTTGTTTGGAAGGGTAACAGGGAGGTACATTCAGGGAAACAGGGTGGCCTAGGGAGCAGTAATAAGGGAACTGGAAATAAAGTAGCAATGACATACAGAAAGTTAGTGCTCAACTGTAGAAGTATTGTAAAGAAAGGAATAGAATTAAGTAAGTTAATAGATATATACTCACCAGATATTGTAATAGGAGTTTAATCATGGCTGAGAAATGATATAATGGATGCAGAAATTTTCTCACGGAACTGGAGTGTGATCGTAGAGATAGGATAGGAATGGTGGGAGGGAAGGTATTCATTTTGGTGAAGGAAGAATTTGTAAGCTACGAAAATGTTACAGATGACAAACATGAAATTCTAGGTGTAAGGCTCATTTCTAAAGATAATAGGCAACTTTGTCTTTGGAGTGTACAGACTGGGAAAGGGTAACGACGACGCTGATTCAGAATTATTTGATAAGACAATCAGCTATGTAGGAAATGACCTGGAAAGAAATGTGATTGTAGCAGGAGATCTCAATTTACCAAATGTCAATTGGGAAGGTAATGTGAACGACAGGAAGCATGACCAACAAATGGTAAATAAGTTAATATGGGAAGGGCAGTTGATTCAGAAAGTGATGGAACCAACTAGAGGGAAGAATATCCTGGTCGTGGTGCTGGTAAAATCAGATGAGCTCTATAGAGAAACTGAAGAAACGGGTATTAGTGATCATGAAGCTGTTTTTATCATAGTTAAAAATAAATGTGATAGAGAGGAAGGTTTAAAAGTAGGACTATTAGGGTATGTTTATGCTGCAGCTTTGCTGGTGGCACATGGATGCTCGCCCTAGCATCTCGCTGCTGGCTATAACTAGGCTGCTCGCCATGGAGCTTTTACCCTGCAGCAGTCCCACGAGCACACTGGTGGCAGCTCCCAGGTGTAGTCGAAAATTCAAAACAGTGGAACTGATAGTTAAGGCTGTTTGTATTTTGCATAATTTGATTATAGATATAAAGGAGCTGAACACTTATACTGCAAAGACGTGCTTCCAAGAGCTACCCCGTCGAGGAGAAGCAATGCAGCTCCAGCTGAAGCTTTTGAAGTGCGGAATAAATTCAAAGATGTTTTTAATGAGTGAGTCGCAGTTCTGTTAGCGAGTGTATCTTACAATAATTTGGTGTACTGAATGTGTAACAAAAAGTGTAAAATGCCTCGCCTGGATTTTTCAGTGCATTTCTACTGCGGGAGTTGATTGAAGAAGGAAGTTACAAATGCTTCATTTCGTAATTTAATAGTGTACTTTTGAATAATCTAAAATAAGGGATTAGTATCTCATTTTAACTTTAGTTAGGTTTCTTAAAGAAAATATATTTACATGTTTTTTTAAACTTCTTTTACGTTGCACGACACAGATAGGTCTTATGGTGACGAAGGGACAGGAAAGGGCTCAGAGTCGGAAGGAATCGGCCGTGGCCTTAATGAAGGTACAGCCCCAGCATTTGCCTGGTGTGAAAATGGGAAGC
This sequence comes from Anabrus simplex, assembly GCF_040414725.1. NCBI lineage: Eukaryota > Metazoa > Arthropoda > Insecta > Orthoptera > Tettigoniidae > Anabrus > Anabrus simplex. Next base: position 144,587,495 of record NC_090268.1, read on the forward strand.
CACGGAAAACCATCTTCAGGGCTGCCGACAATGGGGTACGAACCCACTATCTCCCGGATGCAAGCTCACAGCTGCGTGGCCCAAACTGCACGGCCAACTGGCCCAGTAAATGTATTTACAGTTTGAAAAAAATAACTGTCGAACTTTCCAGGAAAAATGGGGTACTTCATATAAATCACCTGCTTGTAATGATAAAGGTCCCCTAAATAGCAAGAATAAAAGAAGACGTAATCGTTCTGCATTCTTTTGCCACTTCATTCCATAGTTTGATGATGATGGTGATGATGATGATGATGATGATGCTTGTTGTTTAAACTGGGCTAACATCTAGGTCATCGGCCCCTGATGGTACGAGATGAGACGAATTGGATTAAAAGTTATAATTAATCCACTGACTATGATTAGGAAAATGATAATGATGAGGAAAATTATTACGAATTTAAAATAAGCAGTGGATCTAATTCGCAATGCCTTATTTTCCTCTAAAATTAAAAAGAGTGAAATGTAATAAAATTGAATAAGGTACTGAGATTGAAGTAAAATAATATATTTAATTCAAATTAAAATACACAAAGATAGATAAACATATGGTCAACAGAATAAAAGAAAAATTGAAAACAATGGAAACTTCACTTTTAAACACGATAAAACGGTCCACTATCCTTCATAAAACGGAGAACAAGGTCTATTGGCTGCTGGTCGTCTCGTCACTCCTTTTATCCCATGTGAGCCTCTCGTGATGATCCGCATGCCTCTGGTTCCAAATCGCAATGCGCTCGAAGACAGGTCAGATAGCAAGTGAGAAAGTGGTCACTGAACATGTGTTTAGAGTGCGAAGAGAGGAAGAGTGGGAGAGCGGGTGACCTTGAAAGAACCAATCGTAGTCCAAGTTACAGGATAGCTGGCAATGTGCCAGACTCGAAAATCAAACGTGTTTGAGACCATGTATGTGGCTAGGATAGCAGCTAGCAGCGCAGCTATAAGCTGGTCTCCAGGGTAACAGCACCGATTGAGATCCATTGGTCTGTTTCATCATCGCCTAACATCGAGCAGCGAGGCTTGGCGATGTGCCAGCAGCGGAGCTGCAGCATAAACGTACCCTTAGGCAGTACCATATGACTAATAAAGCAGGTATGAGGGAGTTTAAAAAAAGTAATTATGATCGATGGAAAACAGTAAATAAAACGGAAACAGACTCCGGGATGGTTTTAAACCAATTGTTGAGGAATGTGAAAACAGGCTTAGTAACTTTAAAGGTGGTAAGGAATGGTAACGACCCACCGTTTTATAATAGAGAAATAGAGAGACTAAGAAGGAGGTGCAGATTGGAAAGAAGAGTTAGAAATGGCTGTGGAAGTAAGGAGAAATTGAAGGAACTTACTCTGAAATTACATCCGGCAAACAAGTCAGCTAAGGATAAGATGATGGCAAGAATAATTGGCAGTTGTACAAATTTTAATGAAAAATAGAAGGGTATGTATAGGTACTTTTAAGGCAGAAACAGGTTCCAAGAAGGACACTCCAGGAATCATTAATGAACAAGGGGAGTGTGTATGTGAGGATCTTCAAAAGGCAGCAGTATTCAGTCAGCAGTATGTAAAGATTGTTGGTTACAAGGATAATGTCGAGGTAGAGATGGTGACTATTGCTAAAGAAGTATTGAAATTTACATATTTACAATAAGATACAAATTTGAAAACTAGAAGAGCGGCTGGAATTGATAAGATTTTGGGGGGTGTACTAAAGACAGTAGGTTGGGATATCTGAAGTACTTATTTGATTATTGTTTGCATGAAGGAGCCATACCAAACGAATGGAGAGTTGCTGTAGCAGCCCCTGTGTACAAAGGAAAGGGTGATAAACATACAGCTGAAAATTACAGGCCAGTTGGTTTGACATGCATTGTATGTAAGCTTTGGGAAATAATTCTTTCGGATTATATTAGACATGTTTGTGAAATTAATAACTGGTTCAATATAAGGCAGTTTGGATTTAGGAAAGATTGTTCCACTGAAGCTCAACTTATTGGATTCCAGCAAGATATAGCAGATATCTTGGATACAGTAGATCAAATAATGACTATATCATGATTGACCTGTCTAAAGCATTTGATAGGGTGGATCATGGGAGACTACTGGCTACTGCAAAATGACCTCGATAATATTGTGAGATAGACAGCAGGCAATGGTATAATGATAAACGGGGTTAAGTCAGGTTGTGAGTTTCACAAATTGGAAAAGTACTTTGTTTTAATGACTGCATTGATAGGGTGAAAGTTCCTTATGGCGATCGCTGTAAGAACGTAGGTGTTAATATAACGAAAGATCTTCATTGGAGAAATCACATAAATGGGATTGTAAATAAAGGGTACAGATCTCTGCACATGGTTATGAGGGTGTTTAAAGAATGTAGAATGTAAACAAGAGGGCATACAAGTCTCTGGTAGGCCCCAACTAGCATATGGTTCCAGTGTATGGGTCCCTCACCGGGATTACTTGATTCAAGAACTGGAAAAAAATCCAAAGAAAAGCAGCCCGATTTGTTCTGGGCGATTTCTGACAAAAGAGTAGTGTTACAAAAATGTTGCAAAGATGGGCTGGGAAGACTTGGGAGAAAGGGAGAAGAGCTGCTCGACGAAGTGGTATGTAATATAGGTGTTGATTCCCATATGGAAAATGAAATATTTGTCCCGAATGAGTAAATTTATAATACCAGTATAAATGGTCCATTATTGAACATTATAAATTTTCCTGAGTGGTATGTTCCGAATTGTCACTGGAGGGATGGCGTGGAATGACATCAGTAGATGAGTAAGTTTGAGTGGTGTCTTTAAAAGTAGGAAAGATCACAATATGAAGATAAAGTTGGAATTCAAGAGGACAAATTGGGGACCGAGCTCGATAGCTGCAGTCGCTTACGTGCGGCCAGTATCCAGTATTCGGGAGATAGTAGGTTCGAACCCCACTGTCGGCAGCCCTGAGAATGGTTTTTCATGGTTTCCCATTTTCACACCAGGCAAATGCTGGGGCTGTACCTTAATTAAGGCCACGGCCGTTTCCTTCCCACTCCTAGCCTTTCCCTGTCCCATCGTCGCCATAAGACCTATCTGTGTCGGTGCGACGTAAAGCAACTAGCAAAAAAAAAAAAAAAAAAAGACAAATTGGGGGCAAATATTCGTTTATAGGAAGGGGAATTAGGAATGTTCAATAAATTTCCAATTTCTTTTCAATCATTTAAGAAAAGGCCAGGAAAATAACAGGTAGAGTATCTGCCACCTGGGTGATTGCCTTATATGCAGATCAGTATTGATTGATTGATTGATTGATTGATTGATTAGATTGATTGATTGATTGAAAAGATCACATAATAGGATAAACACAATGACAGGTTAGTGTGGGAAGAGGGAAATAAGAAAGAAAATACAAGAAAGAAGCCAGTTTGAGACAGTGGTGTATAAAGATATACAGATTGTCTTTGTCCTTCTGTTTTTTCTTTCTATTTCTTGCTGCACCTATTCTGGGTTGATTCTGTATGCCTGCTCTAAGTAGACCTCGCTCACTTTTACTTGGATAACTGTGTTCCTCAAATCTGCAGCAGAGGTACAAAGGGGACAGACAGAATAGATACAATTTAAATGGACTATTAAGTAATGGAAAGGATCAAATAAGTGCAAATTATTCCTAGAGCTGGCAACTGTCAAATATTTAACACTTTGGTCCCTACTGTAGTGGCATTGTCAAATATTAGACATGTTTGTATTTCTTCACGTAATTTCCTCACTTCTTCATCAGATGTCATGACAGTCTACTTTTTGTCATTCTTGATGTCCACAGTAGCCGTGAATTCAGTTTTATTCATAGTTACAACCTCTTTGGGGCACAATTTCATGGAAATAATTGAGTGCAGTTTTCGAATAATCTATTTGAGCGCCATTGCTGTAGTGTTTGTAAACAAACCTTCACAGGCTCTGCTATTCTCATTTTATTTCATAGTTTTCTGTTCGGTGAGTTAGTTACTTCTGTTATCATCATCATCATCATCATCATCATTTCCCTTTATCCAGCTGTAGCTGGGTAGGGGCAAATATGGTTCCTCTCCACTTTCTTTGGTCTTTCCACCACTCCTCCTCCAACATTGTGTCCCAGTCCAGGTTTCTTTCTATAATAATGTGTTGGATTGTGTCCGTCCATCTCAGTCGTGGTTATCCACGGCCTCTCCTACCTTCATTTGCATTTCCATCACCTTTTTTGGCATTCTTTCATCACTCATTCGCTTTGTGCCCAAACCATCTTAGTCTGCTCTTCTCTATTCTATCATTCATTTTTTCCACTTCAATTTCTTCCCAAATTTTCTCATTCCTTATTTTGTCTCTTCTACTCTATGTATCATTCTCCTCAAGAAATTATTTTCAGCTGCCTGTATTAGACTCTCATCCTTCTTTGTCATTGTCCAAGTTTCTGCTCCGTAAATTGTTATGGGTACATAATAACATCTTGTATATAGTTTCCTTTGCTTCCATTGGCACATCTTAGTCCCATAACATGTTTCTTACACTATGATAGAAACAACTTCCCGCTTGAATCCTCGTACTGATTTCAGCATCCAGTCGAGCATTCTCCATTAATTCACTCCCCAGACATTTGAACGTCTCCACTACTTCCAGGGGCTTGTCTGCAAGTCTAATCTGACCTTTCCCTTCTTTCTCCCCTCTAGTCATAACAAGTTTTACTCTTTTCTACACTTATTTTCAATCCACATTCTTTGATCTTCCCATTCACCACATCGAACTGTTCTTGAACCTTCATGTCCTCTTCTCCTCAAATCACAGTATCATCTGCAAATAACATGATGTTCATTTCTCTTCCTCCATATGTTGCTTTTGCTGTTCTCATGATGTCGTCCATTACTATTTTAAACAGGATTGTATAAACTGTATATTGTTGTTTATAAGTTTCATTTCCGTATTGATAGATATTACTTTACAAAAACAATATAAATATAAGTCACCACCTTATCAATACAAAATTTATTTACATTCAGCTAGTAAATATGTTCAAGACCGGTTTCGACCCCTAGGGGGTCATCTTCAGTTGACATGCATAAAAGATATATTTTACAAAAACATCACATATAATGATTAAAACTTAAATTAAGTCCAACTGATCATAAATGTTGGTATGTATGTCTTGGTACATTTGAGCTACTGTATGTGTCAATCCTAACTTTCCCAGCATACAGTGTCAAGGTAAGTAGTTAACTAATTTACATCATCCATGAAATTACATGCTATTTTTCATGTTATCACTGTCTAATTTGAGTTGTACAATGTGGAATGAGATATACATACATTTGTGTAAATTAATAGTAGTGAGTTCAGTAATATACATTAAAAATTGGTTCTTAAATTACATTAATTAATGATCAGTCATATGAAAATGTAGAATTATTGGTTTGGACACTTGTGATTAAAATATTAGTATGCAATACCTTGTTGGCATATATCTTAAATATTAAAATCAGTTTATAAAGCCTATTATTGTTATTTTATGTCTTGGAATAGGGTTGAACTTTTAGAAAACTATTTATTTTGTTGAACATAGGCATTGGATAATATAGTTATATATTTTTACGGACCCATTATATCGGAACATCATAACTAATCAAATACTGTTGTGAAAGACTTCATTAACCCCATTTTACCCTAAACAATGTATATATGGCACCACATATTAATAATCTTAATGCAATGTCTTTTTAACAAGGTATATATATACCACTGTTTTAGTTATGTGTCCAATTTAACAAGATTATCCAATGCCTATGTTCAACAAAACAAATAGTTTTCTAAAAGTTCAACCCTATTCCAAGACATAAAATAACAATAATAGGCTTTATAAACTGATATTTTAGTATTTAAGATATATGCCAACAAGGTATTGCATACTAATATTTTAATCACAAGTGTCCAAACCAATAATTCTACATTTTCATATGACTGATCATTAATTAATGTAATTTAAGAACCAATTTTTAATGTATATTACTGAACTCACTACTATTAATTTACACAAATGTATGTATATCTCATTCCACATTGTACAACTCAAATTAGACAGTGATAACATGAAAAATAGCATGTAATTTCATGGATGATGTAAATTAGTTAACTACTTACCTTGACACTGTATGCTGGGAAAGTTAGGATTGACACATACAGTAGCTCAAATGTACCAAGACATACATACCAACATTTATGATCAGTTGGACTTAATTTAAGTTTTAATCATTATATGTGATGTTTTTGTAAAATATATCTTTTATGCATGTCAACTGAAGATGACCCCCTAGGGGTCGAAACCGGTCTTGAACATATTTACTAGCTGAATGTAAATAAATTTTGTATTGATAAGGTGGTGACTTATATTTATATTGTTTTTGTAAAGTAATATCTATCAATACGGAAATGAAACTTATAAACAAGAGTAGAAAAGCCAACCAGACAAGAAAAATAGCACACAGATACCAAAATCTGAAAATTAAGATCACAAATGTTGTCAAAAACATCACTTTCTTAAAACAATGTTTAACTCCTAAATTTCTTAGGAAATATAATAATAAATATAGAAGCTCCCATCAAACCCAAAATACACAAAACAAGACAAACCGAATATGGCTTAAGGAAGAAATTAAATTCATATATACAAAGAAACAACACCTCAACATACAGATGTATGAAGCACACCTTAAAGCCTCACATGAACTGCCACACACATACTGGAACAACTTCCAACAAATAACTAACGAAAAGATAGAAAATATAGCCATACAGAAACAGAACACCCTGAATAAGAAACTCCATGCACTCAAGACACCACTAAACCAAACCAATCATACACAGAATAGACAACACACTACCGTTCTTACTGAAAGCAACCAACATATATTCCATCCGCCACTCAAAAACCTAACTAACACAGTATTCAATGAAAAAGAAATTACTATACTGTACCGTACCCAGGGGTAAATACCCTCTAGGACGATGCCTCCATTCCTGTATGAACATCCAACTAACTCAGGGTTGGGCAGAGTGTGGGTTGGTTATCGATTGGGTCAGGATAAAAAGTCGAAGTTCTACACTAAAATAGCAATCATTGACAGGAAATGGAGGTATAACATGAATGTGAAACAATCATAGGGGGTAAGATGGATTTATTAATAAATATCCCCGATCAAATCACACGAAAATAATTGAATCAAGAAAAATAAAAATTTGTAAAAAAATGAACTCAAAGTATTGAAATAAGTCGAAATTAAAAAAAAAATGTTAATTGAATAATTATACAAATTTGACATTAAAAACAAGTTCAACAAAGAACATATATATAAATCAAGACTGAGTTTCTTCTCATAGTCCAATGTTTATGTTGTATGGCAACAAGTGTACGCAAACACTGCCATGTGGTATTTCCGTATGGAGTTTCACACTATCGCATCCCAACGATACGGTTTCCAAGTTAAGTTAATCCCGAGAGTCGTCAAAATTACCATTAAACAAAAGTTACATTATACAGAAAAGTTACGACGAAAAGAAAATAATTAAGACGCAATGGACGCTATGTAATTTATGCAAAATACTAGGGGCAAATCCTACACTATATTTACAACAATTCAAATAATCAAACTAAACATATATATACATCAGATATCGAGTAAAGTCTTAAATGCTACACTGATTCTAATGTGAATCCCGGTTCACAGCAAAAGATCTAGACAGAACTAGATAAACCAACAATATTTCAGCACTCGGGCTGTTCCCTTTAAAAACAACGAGACAAGGTATACAGTCACCAATAAAAATGTAAAAACCATCCTGTAAGGGAAAAACATATAAATAACCCTTGATATCATGAAGAAAGCAATGGGCAATATTGCCTCCTTCTGCTGCGTTTAAGCGCTCAACAGCGCGGTCATCCGTCATGTACTTCCGGGTAGATTACGAGCTGTAAAGAAATATTGAACTCCACTATGCTAAAGATTGGATTTTGTCTCCCGAGGCCACCACAAGGAAATACTGTCTCCTTCGCACATACAGATAAACACAGGCCAGGAATCAGCTTGCCATGAGATAACGCCTTTCATCAACTACACGGAAACTCACGTATATTCATTCCTTCTTAGCATGCTTGGGCCATTTAACAACATCAGACTCAATAGTCTGGAATTAACACTGTCCATTCTGATCACAGTATACACTCAGAAGACACTAGGCAGGCACACACATCTGCACAATACTCTTTATCTTGTCAGGCACACAATCAGCCTGCACTAATACATTATAATTCAGCATGCAATTTTTATCTCATTATTTCTCATGAATCCCACTGGCCTTTCCACATAATGAGACGCAGTTCAAGTCCTTGGCAGACCATCAGGCAAACAGAATCCAACTTAACTTCAAAGATCTTATTTTAATAACGACGTTCTGCAGCTCCTTCTGGCAGCTTCTGTAAAACCATGCATCATGCAAAATAGCTATACCTGTCTCTCTGAATAACCGAAATAAAATGAATTAATACGTGTTTGACGTAATATAAAAATGAACCTGTCGATCTAGCCCTTCTAGCATATATATAAGGAAAACTCGGAATATCCTACGCTAAGTAATATACACAAATAAACAACAACTGATCCTATCAATCCCTCATTTTCCCAAACATCTACTCATAAAGCAAAATGAAAATAAAATAAACATGCATTATTCTCGTATCCGAATCTATCATAGTAACAAAGTTAAACAAACACATGCCGTCAGGCTTACTTTACATGAAAATAAAAATTCTATCTACACTGCCCTAGTAGCTTAAACATAACTTACATATCATGCCATAAATAATACATGCGCCTTACTGTATTTTATGTGACTCTCGGGAAACCAGGATAGCAGCTTACATCCCCACTGATTTAGGGATCTACTCCATGTTAATCACAGCATTAACATGTGTGAATGCACTTCCTTCCTCTGCAGGCGTATCCATCATCTTGCTGGAAAATAATTCACTGGAACACAGAAGACTATAGTTGATAATCTCTTCGCTGCTTAATGCTGCGAGCCGAAATACCCTTTCTTTTTACCAGATCAGCTAAACACACTGATTCACATATATATTACACACTTCACTTAAAGGGTAAAAATACAGTTTAAAAAGCAGCACACGGTTCGGTACGGAAGTTCCACGCGAAACGCGCCCGTCGCGAAATAGTGAAACAATAGCACGTTTCCACTATACTTGTTACTCAGCGGTCACTACACCGTCTTTATCAATTGAATGTAAACTCTGCCAAAATTATACTACTTCATTTACTCAAGTACAGTAAAATATAGCAACTGCACAATTTAAAGTATCAATGAGAACCAGTTACTATTACTGGAATAAAACCACGTTAATCACGATCTCCAGTCACAGAGTTAATGCATCCGCACTGTTCAAATCTTTACCACGGAGATACAGAGTTGGTGCATCCGCACTGTTCAAATTTTTACCACGGAGATACAGAGTTGGTGCATCCGCACTGTCCAAATTTTTACCACGGAGTGACGCTCTCCTGAGCTAAGGTTACTGAGGAGGCTTCGGTGACGCCAATAATGCTGGGGTTCCCGGGTGTCTGAACCAACCACCAATCAGAGAGTTCGTCATATATGATGACACAATACTTATTGTGATATATTTACAAAAAACAGCTCAAACACTAGCAAATCTCTTCCACCAATTTTTATAATACATTTCCAAATATATCTGACTTCAGAAACTGTGGAAAACCGATTACCTACAGAAACTGACATTATCCACAGAGCACGTTGGTCATCCTGGAATTAAGATTTGGCGCGGTGTAGCCTCCAGGTTTGCCAAATCCTTAAGTTCCCATTGGCTAAAATATCTTGCTTGGTCAGCATCTAATACACGTGTCGATCCTTGCCAGCGCTTGGGTACGCTATCCTTTCTCACGGTCATACGGAAATATGAAGCAATCTTCAGCGACTTACTGTCTTGCTTAACATCCGGTATCAACTAGCTTAGGGTACGATGCTTTAACGTGTTAGACTGTAACTTTTATGAATAAATTTTACATATTTGGTCAAATAATATTCCAATTATTATTATGGGCCGGCAGGATACGGCTCAATACTGAGCAAGGGACCGAAACATAACTGGAAAAACAATTCAATTTTTGAAAACATTACTACTATTATTACTGAAACAGAAGATGCTCTAAACAAAATACCTCAAGAAAAACAAAATGAAATTAGATATGAAATCAAAAAAACACTACCACAATATATCAATAAAATCAAGAAATCACAAACCAAATACAAATTAAGGTACTCAAAAACAAAATCCAGCAAAATAACTTACTAGTAACAAAGGCAGACAAAGGAAACACTACAGTCATTATGGATAAAGAGGAATATATAACAAAAACAAAAACCTGCTTTCAAGATGAAACTTTCCAAATTAAGATTAAAGATCCTACTAACAGTATCCAAAAAAACTTAAAAACTCTCCTAAAAAACATCAGTTTTCTCTTGAACGAACAGGAAACTACAAAATTAATCACCATGAATCCAGGAATACCTACAGCTAAAGCTTACCCTAAAATCCATAAAGACATCATTCCCATGAGACCCATAATAAACTACAGGCCAAGCCCCATCTATAAATTATCCAAATACATACAAAAATTCCTCAAAAAACATTGTCTTTCAAGCAAATAATACCATAAAAAACTCAATAGAATTTTGCAGTATTACCAAGAATATAAGAATAGAACATTTCTACAAGCTAGCAACATATGATATAACAAACATGTATCCTAATATACCCACACAAAAAACTATTACTATCATAGAATCCAATCTTTATAACCATAGTAAGCTAAGCAAATTGGAAATAGATGAATTTATAAAACTATTACAATTTGCTATCAATAACAATTATTTCAAGTTCCATGACACTACCTATCAACAGAAAGGATTACCCATGGGATCACCAATATCAGGCATAATAGCTGATATATATATATATATATAAATATATATATATATATATATATATATGGACTATTTAGAACACCAAGAAATCAATAAAATAGGAAACATCATCTATTGGTGAAGGTTTGTCGATGATGCATTCATAATCATGGACAATAGACATACTAATGAAAACATAATCTTAGAACAACTGAATAAAATAGATCCCCATATAAAATTTACCATGGACACTGAAAACAACACCACCATAAACTACTTGGATATATCCATAACCAGACATAACAACCACCTAACATACAACATATATAGAAAACCTACCCATACATCAAATACAATAAAGATAGACTCCACCCACCCACATACTCACAAGAAAGCTGCATACTACAGTATGATTCACAGAGCATATAACATTCCACTTTCAAAGGAAAATCTAAATAAAGAAATAAACACAATCCACGAAATAGCAAAACAAAACGGATATAAAAGAGAAATGATAAACCGGATCATCAACAAAGTCAAAAACCAAGCTAACCAGAATCGATGATGATGATGCTTGTTGTTTAAAGGGGCCTAACATCGAAGGTCATCGGCCCCCTAACCAGAATCACCAAAGATAAAAAAGAATATGCACTGTTTACTTAAAACAATAACCATATACATCCCATAACCAATATCTTCAAAAAACAAGGTCTAAAAATAGCTTACAAAACTACACGCAATAATACCAACATACTATACAATTCCAAATCAGTTAACAACAGAAATAAATACAACCACTCAGGAGTCTAACGCCTCAAATGCAACGACTGCCCAGCCAGCTATGTAGGGCTTACTGGTAGGAGTTTTTTAATACGATATAATGAACATGTAAATGCCGTCAAACACAGACATTTCTCAGCTATGGGTCAGCGCATTGACGATCAGAAACACGATTTCACGGACATTAATAGTGACATGCAAATCCTCAATATGAATCCAAAAAGTCCCTTGCTCAGTATAATAGAAGAATTTTATATAAATTCAGACAAATACGTCAATCCGAACTCCAACTTAAATGAAAACATAGACAGAAACAATATTCTTTTTCATGCAGTAATTCCTTTACTAAAAGATTACTACCTTAAAAGAATTAATAAACAAAAATCCATACGCTCAAATCAACCGCTCCAAGACCTCTTCCCCTCCAACCCCACTCCCGTTACTAACACTCCACCCATCCCCCCAAACCTCCCCTCTACCGTCGCCAACTACAATCTCAGAGCAACACGCATTAGATCTCAACAGGCAGCTACACAGAGTGCACGGTTCCAACACCTAACGTAAGTGAAACGACATACGATTTACTATTACACTTTCATACCGCACAATTTTCACACTCATTATTTCTACTTCCAGATACTTTGTTTTCACAACTTATATGCTTCTACGATACAATCAACGTGCACCCTACCAGGACGCATAACATTCAACGTGTTCTTACAAATGTCACGAACTCAACATATTACGGTACACAAAATGAAGAACATGCTCCATCAATAATACTCAAGACTCTTAATAGCTCTAACAACAGTAGCTGCCCAAAATATCGCCAGACATTACAACCAAATATTACCTAAATTGCAAACAGATTATACAAATACTTATCTAACTGCAATTATGTATATAGTTATATATTTTTACGGACCCATTATATCGGAACATCATAACTAATCAAATACTGTTGTGAAAGACTTCATTAACCCCATTTTACCCTAAACAATGTATATATGGCACCACATATTAATAATCTTAATGCAATGTATTTTTAACAAGGTATATTTATACCACTGTTTTAGTTATGTGTCCAATTTAACAAGATTATCCAATGCCTATGTTCAACAAAACAAATAGTTTTCTAAAAGTTCAACCCTATTCCAAGACATAAAATAACAATAATAGGCTTTATAAACTGATATTTTAGTATTTAAGATATATGCCAACAAGGTATTGCATACTAATATTTTAATCACAAGTGTCCAAACCAATAATTCTATATTTTCATATGACTGATCATTAATTAATGTAATTTAAGAACCAATTTTTAATGTATATTACTGAACTCACTACTATTAATTTACACAAATGTATGTATATCTCATTCCACATTGTACAACTCAAATTAGACAGTGATAACATGAAAAATAGCATGTAATTTCATGGATGATGTAAATTAGTTAACTACTTACCTTGACACTGTATGCTGGGAAACTTAGGATTGACACATACAATAGCTCAAATGTACCAAGACATACATACCAACATTTATGATCAGTTGGACTTAATTTAAGTTTTAATCATTATATGTGATGTTTTTGTAAAATATATCTTTTATGCATGTCAACTGAAGATGACCCCCTAGGGGTCGAAACCGGTCTTGAACATATTTACTAGCTGAATGTAAATAAATTTTGTATTGATAAGGTGGTGACTTATATTTATATTGTTTTTGTAAAGATATACTGTATATTACCGGGCTCGATAGCTGCAGTCGCTTAAGTGCGGCCAGTATCCAGTAATCGGGAGATAGTGGATTCGAACCCCACTGTCGGCAGCCCTGAAGATGGTTTTCCGTGGTTTCCCATTTTCACACCAGGCAAATGCTGGGGCTGTACCTTAAGGCCACGGCCGCTTTCTTCCCATTCCTAGGCCTTTCCTATCCCATAGTTGCCATAAGATATATCTGTGTTGGTGCGACGTAAAACAAATAGCTATATATATTGTACCAGGAAAAGTTGTGGGCAAAGGGCATGAGTAGGACCTCAGGGAGTGGAACTGGGTTTTGGAGCCGATACAGAGAAGGATAGTCTCGCAGAGCGAATAATAGATGGTAAATAATTTTTTTTCAAAACAATTTATTAATTTCTCACCCTGCGGTATGATTGTTGACTCAAAATTTATATTGAAATTAAATGTTGAAAATAATCTTCTTGAAAAAAAAAAATGGTATAAATATCATTGGTTTCAAAGTCTTTCATATGTGTGAATTTCCACCTAAAGTCTTTTTAAACCTAAGCACACTTTTATAATGGTAAATGGATATGAGAAATTATTAAAAGTTTTCAGTTCTCAGTTCGTCAATCTCGTTATACAGCACACTTGAAATCCTACAGTCTTTCTACGAGAAATGAAATTGAAATTAAATTTATCACTTTTGAGAAATTATGGAAATTGTTCACACGCGACACTGAAGTTTCACTGTTCAAAATAAATGAAAAAGTTTAGTCAGTTTGTTACTCACTTATGACAAGAACTGTTGTTACCAAATGTCGAAAGATGGACATCTGGAATGTTCCATGTAGAATCAGGATCGGCGATGTTGACGTTCCCGATGAGGTGATGACAGCTGGAACTGTTGAGTTTCGCACACGAAAATTCATTTAGTGCGACTGGTTATCACTTACACTGTTGAACACTATTTATGGCGTATGAAGAATCACAGTCCTTTCTGTACTAAATACTATTTACAGTCGTTATTGAAACGTTCTTAATCACACAGTTCACACTTGAAGAAAAAAAAAAAAAGAAAGCAAGTCGGTAAGCACAGTCTGTGAACACAGTCATTAAGTTAGATTTTCTGCTAATCCTGTTATATTAACTCAGAAAAGTTCTTACTTTTTCATTCAAAATATTGATGTGACGTGAATAAAGAAATATAATGCAATACTCGAGAAAAAAAAAAATCAGTTCTGGTGATTCTTAAGTATTAGGCTCTGTAGAAGTTTAATGTTACTTGACGTTGCCTAAGTCCACACGTAATGAAATAGTTAATATTTGTACTCCAATAAGTTCACTCGTGTTACAGTCTTAAATGTCTTTTTAGGATTATATTGTAATCGCGACGCGACATACTAACTGCAGTGCGACGTCCTTTATCGGCGATAGAATTTCGCGTTCTGGAGATACGACGAAAGTACTTCTACCGTGACTGCGCGAACATACTGTACGCGGGCCGGTCTCTTCACTATCTCACTCACACAGTTGTCTGCTTGTCCTTGTACGGTACTGTACTGTACTACACTGGTTTGCGGGCTATCTGGCCTTGACATATATAGATACCAGCGCAGGGAGGGGTGGCAGCTCTCTCTCGGCCATGTGACCGTAATTACGTAATTTCGTTGAGACTTTAAATTGTTATAACTCAACAACCGTTTGATGAATTAATTTGAAATTTACAGGGATTAACTTTTATGATGTTTGCTATAATTCAGCGTTTGTCCCGTTGAAATTGGTTAAGGTGTTAAAAAGCTGTTAAAAGAAAAATTCTTTCGAGAAATATCTCTAGGGGAGGTGAGCTTCGAGCGACAGGTGACGTCACTTGACTCCGCCTAGCGTACTCGTAGGGTCTGGTACATACTGGAACATTCTTTACATGGATGTTCGTACGTCGGTCGGATCTTTAATGCTGGAAATAACATTTCTTTCAATTAATATGGACCAGGACCTAGGCCTTCCTGGTACAATATATATACTGCATATTAATTATTTGATTGATTATATAAATTTTTAGTACAGTGTGTGCCTAAATATGGCATATTAATGACAAAGTACTGTGAAATTTATTGGAAGAAGAAAGTGACTGATGTGACTGAGGATATTTACAATGAACCAACAGATTCAGAATGTTTATCAGCTATTTCTTGGCATCAAATATCAGAAAGTGATGAAGAGTCTCCCGTAAAGCAACCTATTGTAATGATGTGGTCTGAGGTCACGGCTCCAAATAATCGCATGCCAATACATTTTCCCTAATATTTTTAAGAATATACCTCTGAGTGATAAAACTTTTGCAGGTGCATCACAGATATGTTATTGACAATCTGTATATCTCAATCTATTTGTGACATACTTAATTTTTATGTACAACTGAACAAAGATTTTATTATTATTATTATTATTATTATTATTATTATTATTATTATTATTATTATTATTATTATTCATTTAAGCAATTTCTTGTCAACACAACAGTCCTCAGTGTATTAGCTCTATGAAGACATATAAAACTTCATGAATTTATTTCATACTTTGCAGATATTTTATTTAGACATGTAAAAGCTGCCAAATATGGTTGCCACCACATAATTTAATGTTGCTAGTTCTAGGGTTAAACTGTATTGTAGAAAGATAGGAACATCAAAAAGGAACACTTAATAGCACAATGACAGGTCTAGCAAAGACTAGTAAACATCATTGTGAAAATAGAAAATGTAGGACACCGTATGTTATAGTAAATAAGAGAGATTGAACAATGCTAGGACACGTATGTGATAGTAAATAACAGAGCTTGAAAAACATTAGGACACCATTTGTGATAGTAAATAAGAGAGCTTGAACAGTGCTAGCACACATGCTTCTTCTTCGTCTTCTTCTACCACTTTTCTCACATTTGTGGGGTTGCAGGTGCGAACTGTGTCGCACACGTGGTTTTGGCCCTGTTTTGCGGCTGGATGCCCTTCCTGACGCCAACCGTATATGGAGGGATGTAATCACTACTGCGAGTTTGTGTGGTGGTTGGTAGTGTAATGTGTTGTCTGAATGTGAAGAGGAACGTTTTGGGACAAACACTAAAACCCAGTCCCTAGGTCAGAAGAATTAATCAGATGCGATTAAAATCTACTACTCGGCCGGGAATCAAACCCAGGGCCCTCTGAACCGAAGGCCTCGACGCTGACCATTCAGTCAATGAGTCGGACAATGCTAGCACACCATAGTGGCAGTAAACAAGGGAGCCTGAACAACAATACGACACCGTGTTCAAGATGTTCAAGGCGAAGCTGGTCAAGCAGGTACCGTTAAGGTCCCAACCAATAAGGTGGAAACATGCTTATTTATAATTTTTCTTTTAAAATCTCTCACTTTCGTCAGCTGGGCTGGGCTGAGGTGAGTGGTTCACACGGTATAGCACTGGCTTTCTGAGCTGACGTTGGTGGGTTCAATCTTTGCTCAGTCCCATGGTATTCAAAGGATTATTCAAAGCAAAGCCATCTTCATAGAGCACTTGAAGGTCCTTGGGAGAGCTTCCATTATTCATATACCCAACCAGAAATGGGATAGTGTGTTAGCACTATGCCCAGCCTCCTTTGCTCATAGAAATTAACTTAGTATTCCTTTTTGGTGTACGCTGATTGAACATCTGGGCCATATGCCTCTCTGCAACTAGAAATATAATTTTTAAATTTTTCAACTTTCTGTAAGGAAGTAAAAACTAGCTCCTTCCAGATTAACAGAGCATACAAGGCAGCTCCTGCTCTGATTATTCTAGACTATATTTATGCCATGAAACCAGTGGAGAAATATCAAGCCTGATCTATAGAATCACACAATACAGGGAGTCGTAGGCCACACAGTAAAATTCTCCATGCATTTCTACTTGTATAACTTTGATAAGTAATAGCAAACACACAATATTGTTTTAATTTCATAATAACTACTAACTTGTTTTGCCCAAAGTGCAATGCAGTCACACTTTCCTGACACCTAAAATTTGCATTCACTTCTTAACAACTCTGTTTCTGTAACTGAAGACCACCCAGGAACAAGGAGGTAACCAACAAACTTTTGAAAAGTGAGACCAGTGGAAACAGGGTTTATCATCACGCCTCTATTGTGTGGTGTCATCTTATGTCTTACATTTGAACTACAAGCTGGTTTACAGCCAGCAGAACTTAGTACTGTGTGGTGTAAGATGGTGGATATTTTTTTGCATTGGTTCATCATCATATGTAATAGATGATTTAAATAAAGGCCGTAGACTAAATCACATCTACATTTTGAAATATTTTCTTGACATTTTCATTGCTGTTGTTTTTATTTTTACTCATCATAGAACCTCTCCACCATGCCGGGTAGGGTGGTGTTGAACAAGCCTTCACCATTGTTGTTTGTTTAGAAATGCCTTCTCTCTCACCACTGACTCCCAGTTCCCTCCTCTTCTCTCTACATCATCTCTCAGTTGGGGTAGCCCATCTCTTCCTCGGTCTTCCCACTGGCCTTTTTCCTTCAACCGTTCTTTGTAGGCGTGCATGTGAGGTTCTTGTGCCAGGCATTCGCTCTACATGTTCATACCATGTTAGTCTCGAAGTCCTTAGCTTCTCTTCTATTGAGTTCACATCCAGTTCCATTTTGATCTCATCATGGTCCTTACATGTTTTTTGGAGGGTAGTTCATAGGAACTTCATTCCACATGCTTGCAATTTACTAACTTCTCTCTCTTTCAGGGTACATGTTTCCAGGCTGTATGTGAGAATGGGCACAAAGTCTGACTTACACAGTCATCTTGGGCATTTTTTTATCCCATCTATTGAAAACTATATTTTATTTTTACAATACTAAAATTAGGTCCTTCCCCCTCTCTCCCAGTGCTGAGCTGTTCTGTTAATATCCTTACATGGTTGTAGAGGTTTGAATTGCTAGATACTCCGTTCACTATTTCTTTATGTGCAATACCCCTGTTGGAAATCATACTTCCGAGGTATTTGAATACCTGTACACATTGAATGTCTTCGTCTTAAGGTAAGACCGTTTGTATAATTTATGTTCCTTTTTCTCAGAAACTGGTAAAGATAAATGCATGAATTTTTTACAGTATATTCCTCAACTCTTATTAGGTGCTGGGATCTACAATCGGAATTGTGGTTCAATAAATGTGGGAGTAATGATTTTTTGTTTGAAATGATTTATTCTAATAACAAATATCATGAACAATGAGGCATAACTCTCAAGGTGTTAGTCGCAATGACCTGATTGTAGATCCCCAGCTGTATTGTATACACATTAAGTACCTGTTAAAATTTCATACATTGTATAGTTTTGAAGAAAAAGGAACATTTATTGAGATTTTTTAGTTTCAAGAAAATCAACTCCAAAGTTGAAGAGGGAAGAAAGTATCTTAAAAGTTACTCCATACGTTTTCCTAGACAAATTAGAAGCATCCAGCACCATAATCTGACTCGTCACTGGTTAACCTGCTCCATTTTTCTTCTTTCTTGCTTCTTTTGTTGCCATATTTGTTGCAACCATTCAAGCACTTTCAATCCAGATGCTGTATGCTTTCCTACTCCCAGTTCTTCAAGAACCATAAGCCTGCCTGAATTCCCATGATTTAAGGTTATTACAGCATCTGAGACCCCTAACTTTAATTTATTATATCCCACAAATCCTAATCCAGATGATATCATTAAAAAACTGAAAGAAATGTGAAACCACAACAAGGATTCAATAAACATATAACTTTATCGCCAATTATCTGTTTGTAAACAATAGTAGGCAGACATCTTAGAGCGCAACAGTATAGCAAACTTCCGGAGCTTTAAAATGAGCCAAGCCACAGCCTTCTAGGTCAGCAAGTTCCTGATATATTAATGACTATACCAATCGGTGCAAGATGAAACGAAAATCCATGCAGTGTAGATGTAAACTTAAAAAAATAATTAAAAATACTTCTAGGACGAATTTGCATATAAATGATACACCAAAATGTTCGTTAAATTCCAAGTTGTAACATAAGTCAATAAACGAAAAATGTCATTTTTTTTCATATTTTGGCATTTGGTCTTACCTTAAATCTCTATGTGGCAGCCAGTATCTTTCCTACTCATTTTCAGTGCAACAGTTTTTGTTGTGCTAACTTTCATCTGATACTGTTTGAACTTTGCTATCCATTCATCTCGCCTAGTTTGTACCTCTAACTTCCAGATGGTTACATTGTCAGCAAATGCCAATGTGTGTAGTTGTTCATCTCATTCTCCTTTCAATATTTTAAGAATACTCTCCATGACAGTAATGAATAGCAACGATGAGAGTGCGCTCCCTTGTTGGACACCCTGTGTGGTATTAAACCATTCTGAATGGCCATCCCCAGCACACACACAGTTGTTAAGTTTTGGTACACCATCTGTTCTTTGTTTGAGATATTCGGGCACTCCCAGTTTCCTGAGGCACTTCCATATGACTAGTCTAGGCACCACATCATGTGCCTTTCCTAGGTCGAAGAATACTACAATTAGGTCTTTACTTCTATCCCAGTACTGTTCCATTAACATCCTTAGAGTGAAGATCAGGTCTGTTATTCTTTTCATCATCATCATCATCATCATCAGTTTTCCACTCCAGTTGCCCGGGTGTGGTTTACGAGCACTCTCCACTTCTGTCTGTCCATGTACCACTCTTCTCTCAAGACGACATCCCAGCTGATTCCTTTTGTTCCTATGTCCTCTTTCACTTGGTCCAGCCACCTCTTTCTAGGTCTTCCTACCGGTCGTTTTCCGGCCACGACTGTGTGTAGCCATTGTTTTGCTGTCCTTCCATCGTCCATTCGTTTGACATGGCCAAACCATTTCAAACGGGCCCTTGTCACTTTTTCATTCAGGGATGGGTACACACCAGCTTGCTCCCTGTCCCTTTTTGTCTTCTGTACCATAGTTCGTAGGAACTTCATTTCTGCGGCTTGTAGTTTGCTGTCCACTTGTTGGGTTGTTATGCAGGTTTCTAGGCTATATGTTATTATGGGGGTGAAGTATGATTGGAATAGAATCTGCTTTGATCTTAAGGGAACTTGTTCGTTCCAGAGGAGGTTCCGAACTTGATGGTAAAACTGAGCTGATTTTTGAATGCGGTTGTTAATCTCATGCTGTATTCTGTTATCACTTGAAATGATGCACCCAAGATATTTATATTGGTCTACTGTTTCCAGTTGTGTACCTTCCAGCATTATTTTTCCTTTCTTCTTCTGCCTGTTGACAGACATAGTAACAGTTTTCGATTTATTTATTGTTAATCCATGTGCTTTCAAATGTTCATTCCAGGTGTTCAGCCTCTCTTGGACTTCCTTCTCTGTATTTCCCCAAATTACTACATCATCTGCAAATGCTGTTCTTCCAGGTTCTATCTCTACTCACAGTCTGGTTTCAGTAATGTTTTCCATTATTTTCAGACACTAATATTATTTGCTACCACATGTGTTTTAAGTGCATGTGCAGGATTCTCTTCTGTTATATATAAATGTAAGACATTCTTGCAGGTTATTTTCCATTATATCACTTCCAATTCATACATTATTTTTAAAACCTTCAGTTATAACTTTTCCGGTGTTATCTGTGGAACGCAGAGGTGAAAGAAGGTGCGGGCTGGAACAGGTCTATCTACGATAGTCAAAGATTAATGTAAAACTTTAAAATGAAGGTTATATTTCTTTTCAGATCTTAAATTTCAACAAATAACAAACTTTCAGGTACAGAGGTAGTTGGTACAAAAATAGGAAAACCAAGAATTGGTAATTTACAATGTTGAGCTTCAAGCTCCTAATTTACAAGTTTCCAACTTAGCTAATGTTGCGTTTAGTTAGGTAGACAAGGAGAGAAATCTCTCAAAACACAATTTTCAATAGCACTTTGCTCCAACAGTTACAAGTTACGGCCTTCAAAAGGCACCACTCAATAGTACACACATCTATTCCATTACCACAAAAGAGCTTACATGCTCTACAAATTCTACCAAGGAGACAGCGCTCCTGAACTCTTATGGCCTACTCAAGGCAACCATTAACTATTACAAGACGGAAAAGAGCGTCTCTGCTCCATACAATTACACCTTCAGGCCTCTCTAGGCACAACCTGCAATTTACAATACCATATGAATTACCTTTTAGTTTACACAGGGGTATCTAGTACCCATTCTACTGGGCCTTCGTGAAAAATAACAGGTTAAATTACTGGCCCAAACTAAAAAATGTATGGAGGCGTACACTTGCGCTCCTAGAAAACCAAAGTTAAAACCCCACCTGGGCTTGCAGTCCGATGATGCAGAGCCTAATCCCAAACTACTGAGGTAACTAGAAGGACAAGTTAATTTATGATTTACAAGAGAAAAGGAGTTACAAAATCTTAGTCACTTCAAGATTAATTGAAGGGGAATTCCAGAGGGTAACACACTCTCTATTCCCGATTTACAGTTTTAAGTGCATAGGACTTACATGAAATTTCACATGAGAAGGAAGAAAGTTTACATTTAGGAAATTGACTGTTACATAGTTAAAGATTGGAACCTTCCCCTCGAGTTCAGCTTGCGGAGATAATTACAGAGATAGAAAACTGGTGGCCATTGCCTGGGCTGATGTTCTGCCTGCCAAAGAATGAGGACCCTCATCTCCTCTCAACACACACACTCAGTAATTCGGCAATCAATAAGACAAGTTAACTCGAAAAGGCGACATAATTTATACCTGAGAGGAAGTTTCGAGAAGGCTTTGGACTAAATCCAGACACACCCTCTCATTTATTGGACAGACAAAAAGTTACAAGAAGCCTATGATTGGCTGAAAAATAAATACACAAAATTTATGATTGGTCGGAAACCAAAGCTGGCGGGATGAGAAGGAAGTGTTGCAAACCTTGAAGTATCAAAAATAATGAAAGTCAATTCAGTTGAGAAAACCTATAAACACAAAACTTCTTTAAATCTCTAGTTATTCCACTTTGCATCAGAGTGCATGGAATCAGTTCTTTAATAGAGGCATCTATGGAGAAAAGTCCAAACTTCCTGTGATACACCAAAACAAAACCAAGAAATCCAGTCAGTTTAGGAAACTTTAAAATAACACATTACTCCATCATTTAGTCGTGACATCTTTTGATCAACGTCCCAACTTCTTGTATTAGATGTTTCAATTTTTATGTGATAGATAGCTTTCTTCTAGGTGCTTTATTTAAATGTAAAGAAAATAGATGAACTAATTTGTACACTTGCGTATGCAATTGGTTCAAGTAGTGCATCGTTGTTGGCAGTTATGCATTTCCGAGTTTACAGTTCCCCTAGCCAATATCTCGCTTCAAACTTCAGTTCACAGCAGATTGTGTTTAAACTGTATGGTGTATACCATGAAACAAACCCCAAAAATGTTCCTCTCTCCTGAAAAATTACTGATTATTGGTTACATCCTTATTCCAGGGAGGTCTTCAAATCTTACCATTTCTGCCTTGATGTTTTCTGTATGTTCCTCTAGAGTATGTGTTGTTCCTTTAGATTCTGTTTTCAATTTTTTTAATTAAAGGTTTCTCACAGATAGCAGTTGAGGAAGCACCCATGCCATAATTCTTGTGCTTATGATCCTATAATTAAAAACCACTCTTATTGATTTCAAAGAATCCTGAGTAGTGATCTGTTTCTGAATCTTGTTGTGTAGGCATATTGTCCTTCCTGTTAAATCAGTTAAATGGTATCCGCCTCCATAGCGTAACGATAAGTGGTATTAGTTGCCGTCTTCGGTAGCCCGGGTTCGATTCCCAGTACTGCCGGAATTTTAAGAATGGCAGGAGGGCTGGTATGCGGTTGGAACGGTACGTGCAGCTCACTTCCATTGGGGGTGTGCCTGTAAAGAGCTGCACCACCTTAGGATGAGGCCGCGAGTTTACTTTTAGTTAAATGGTGCAAGTATTTGTATTTGGTACTAGTAATGTCATAATTTCTTCAAGAAATTTGGGGCCTATTATTCCTCTTCTGGCAGTTACAGTACATCGTTCATCAATTTCTACTTTGTGTAGTGGAACTAAGTTTATGCTTTTAATTTGTAAAGTATGACATGTTATGGGTTAGGTATGAAGTGTCTCATAGAATTACAAATTTTTTTGATCCTTTCACAGACAGCAGTGTGACCTAAGACTGTTGTGGCTGTAACATAAAGATTATGTAAAGAACTAACAATGTGCAAGTTGATTAAGGATGTACTAGTGAGTTGCTATGGTTTTACATCTATATTGGTTACTTTTTTACTGAACAGTTTATCAACAGCTAAGTAAAACTAGGATTTTTAAAGTATATACTGACTATAGCTAGTTCCAGGTCAGAAAAGATCAACATGAATCTCACCTCACCTGCTGTACAACTCTATAGTTTCTCTGTTTATGCTTCTTGTTGACTTATAGTGTAAAATAAAAACTCAAGGTTTCCACCTATTCAATACTACTTGTTGTAACTTTAAGCTTGCTTGCTTGCTGACTGACTGACTGACTGACTGACTGACTGACTGACTGACTCTATTGTGTCTACGGTCCTTTAAGGACCTTGGCCTCCTTGACCACAACTCTCTAGTCGTCCCAGTCTTCAGCACGCCTACGCCACCTCCTGACTCCAACGGTCCTCATCATTGCCATTTAGCGTGCTTTAGTCGTCGTAAGTTTGGGACCATCCAGTTATCTTGATTTGGTTTCTGAACAATATGTAGTTTTGTGGTAGTGGTGTTGTTAGCCCCACGTACCAACCCCCAACCTGGAGGACCAGGGTATCACTCTTAGTCTGGATCATCACCTTAGACCTGTCCGGCTTGGGTGGCCCTACTAGGAGCATATGCTCCCGCCGGCATAGCTCTAAGGATCATTTGAACACGCAAGCCTCCAAAACACCCGGCAAAATGTATTTTGCCTTCGTCAAGATGGTGATACCATCGGGAGGTGTAACTTTAAAAGAAGTTGCATATATTTTCTGAAACTAGTTTCAGTCTTACCAGAGACCATCATAAGTCAAAATCAATCAAAGACATGAATATAGATAAAATTTATGAAGCAAGAATGAAATAAAGATTTGATAAACACTCAGCACAATCTCATGTCCTGTGCAAGCTCTTATTCATGTCTCGCCTAAACTTTGATTTTGACTGATGATGGTCTCCGGTAAGACCGAAACTAGTTTCAAGAAATATATGTAACTATTTTAAGGTTACAACAAATAGTATTGAATAGGTGGAAACCTTTAGCTTTTGTTTTACGCTATATTGCTCTTCAGTATGAATTAGTATGAAATTTATTACCTTGCTGATTTGCCAAAAGGCATGGAATATAAATGTTACTAAGTATTGACACCATCACAAGAGGATGGGTTTGGAATACCCAGATCTGTTACAAATTGTAGGATATTGTTATTTATATTTACCATTAACCAGCAGATAAAGGCAAAGTGATCATTATATGAGGTTGAACAGGATGACATTGGGTGCTGAACAATTATGACTTCCTTTTTCTGGAGTTATGGAAACATTGAAGTCTCTTAATTCCACAGTATTGCTCATCTTTCAGGAATATTTCTTTAAAAGCATTATGATTTACCTTGAACAATACCTGTTTGTTGGTGATCATAATCAGTGTTCGTCAGGCTAGAATTGTCCATAAAATCAGCATCAACACTGGCTCAAACCATACCCACTTTCGATAGCACATCCTCTCAGACCTATGCAGTGGTATGCAGAGTGAAGTAAAACAAATAGCATGAGAGCAGATGTCACACCTGAGTGCAGGTATTACTTAGATGACTTAGGTGACTGAGCCTCATCTGGGCTTCTCGTTCTCAATACCAGTTGTTAACAAGCTGCTGTGTAGGCTGATTGTGTTTCTGTATCTCTGTTTAGGTGTTCAGTGGAATAAGATGGGTCAACGAGTAAGTCCATCAAAAGCATGCTGATCACTAGAAAGCCCTCCCTGGTAACTATTTGCAGCCTTTTTTGGACTTGAACATTTTCAGATGATAGGCTGTTTTGCTGTTGGTTTTACTTCACTCTGACTCAGACAGGTCTAACGGCGGTGTGGGATAGGAAAGAAGTGACTCATGGCCTTAATTAAGGTACTGTCCCAGCATTTGCTTGATGTGCAAATCGGAAACCATGGTAAACCTTCTTCAGCACTGCTGATGGTGAGGTTCGAACTCAGTCTCCTCAATACAAGCTAACAGCTACACAGCCAGTACTGCACAGTCAATTTAGACAATGTGATATTTCAAAAGACTAATGCATCCTATCATTAGAGCCCTGCATGGATGTGGACCGCAAATTTAGTGTCTAGGCAGTGCAGATAATTTTGCTGATAATTTCTAAATAATGACGTTTATTGATTTTCAGTCGGGTATACTCTTGCTTTTGCTTGTAGTTAGGCGACCCTTGACATTGGTATGGGAGAATAGTGATACATAAAGAGCCTTGAAACCATAAAGCCGTAAATCTCACCTAAGCCTAAGTGGCTCCTACCACAGTTAATAGAAGGAAGGAACAGAGATCAATACGTCAATAGTTGTCTCAAGAGAAAATCCCTCATAAATCTGCGACTGTAGGGTTCTGTGCCAGGTGTCAAACCTATTGCATTATGTTAACAGATCTATCAGTTTCAATACCTTGGATGTTATATACTGTAGTTAAATATATAAATTATCTGCGGGAAACCATTTTGCGGATGCAGATAACCATTCGTTGATGCGCATGAAGAAAATGTGGAGCAGATGCAGATATTATTTTGTATATCCGCACGGGCTCTACCTATCATCAGGTGGAAGATTTATAGGACCGATTTGAGGAGCATTCTGGAGAATTCTTCCAACGAATGGTTTATGGCATATGCTGGAGAGATCCATTTACACCCAAGATTCTGCCCCTGTAAATACCAGGAAACTGTGGGATGCGAACCAGACAGTATGAGTTAACATGTTACAAAAGGTCTTCCATCCTTATGTGAAATCCGTGCCATGTCAAGTTGCTGAACTTTTCTTAGATGGGGTCCAAAAATTTTGTATATGCCATACCTGTTACGCGCGGCTGTGAGCTTGCATCCGGGAGATAGTAGGTTTGAATCCCACTGTCGGCAGCCCTGAAGATGGTTTTCCGTGGTTTCCCATTTTCACACCAGGCAAATGCTGGGGCTGTACCTTAATTAAGGCCACGGCCGCTTCCTTCCAACTCCTAGGCCTTTCCTATCCCATCGTCGCCATAAGACCTATCTGTGTCGGTGCGACGTAAAGCCCCTAGCAAAATAGCATACCTGTTACAGGGCCTATACAGGAACAGTACCTTGAGACCCATCCCAGAACATGCTGCCCTGCATTATAGAACTGTCATACTTCCAAACAGTTCAAGAAACATAGTGAAATATATAAATAAATTGTGATATTTATGGTATGTTATATATGCTTATTATGTAGAATTTACTAATTGTTTTTGTTACAGGAAATCTGAACCAGTCTTCTCTGGGACATGCTATGAATGAAGATACTCATTCAAATAGCAAAACTAATACTACTGGCAGTGTACAAAATTTTCCTTTAAGTAAGTGGCTCATGGATCATTATGGACATTTTCTGTATTTTGGAATGCATCAAATAATTCATCCCTGGCTGACTGTGCAATAACTGTAGTTGCAGCTGCATAGCTTCAGATGTGCAAGTAATTGATCACCTTGTGGTAGTACTATGAATACTTAAGAAAGCACATTAGCCATTATTGTTTCTAAGGGGGTAAGGATATTGTGGTCAATAGCTGTATGTACATAGAGTATGTGAATCCCCTGTAATAATCTTCATGCTGACATAATGCATTTATAAATAATTTGGGTCAAGATAGGAAGCAGACATGGCTTGTGTGTTATGCAGTGTTTCTAAAAAGAACCCTCGTTGTCAGCACAATCACTACTGGTTTGTTTCACAGATTTAGCATTATTGTAATTTTTCCACCACCGCTCTAAGTATCCTGGTAGCCAATATTCTACTAGATGACAGGGAAACTGTTCTCTGCTGGGAGTTCTATGAGAGTTTTAATTCATTTTGTTGGATGAACATCAAATGTAACCAGAGATCTTTTATTTGACAACATTCTATGATGTGGACTGTGGAATGGATTTTTTTCTGCCCTTCAAAAATCCTAATACCTCTGATCCACAGAGAGATTTATCATTTGGAGTGACACATACCGAGTCCGTGTTCTGTTGTGCTTTGAGCCAGACTTACATGTTACGGAAAAGAAGATCCTTCAGCAGCCACTGGGACTCTCTTGAAACTTGTGACATAAAAGAACAACCTTCTTGTAAAATTACAACTCCTATGTTAAACAGTTTGGAGAGATAAATAATTTTATCATCAGTCTTCGCACCCCAGTTGAAACCCCATAGAGGTGTATTATTTTAAGACCACTATTTATTGAAATCTAAGACATATAGGAGCAAACTTCATGTGAAATCTGAACCTCGTATGTCAAACGGTTTCAGAGAAATGAATATTTATGTTGTCAGGCCACACCTCCCACTTAAATCCCACTTTGGGGTGTATTGTTGAAGGACCACTTCTTATCTTCTTATTTAGAATCTAAGACATAGAACAATCATAATACTTCAGAGAAATTAATTTTTTGTCAGTAGGCCTCTCCCCCAAGTCAAAACCCTTTAAGGGTGAATTGTTTTAAGAGTACTTCTTATTTAAAATCTAAACCGTAGAAGAGCAACCACCATGTGAAATTTCAGTCTCATATGTCAAGTGGCATAAGGGAAATGAATATTTGTTTTCAGGCCTCACCCCTCCCCCAAAAACATCAACATCTAAGATATGCACCATCTTGTGAAATTTCAACCTCATATTTCAAACGGTTTCAGAGATGTGAATATTTTAGTTGTCGGGCCTCATTCCTAGTCAGAACTCCTTAGTTTGTTTTAAGTATTGTTTTAAGACCACATCTTATTTAAAATCTAAGGTATATAAGAACAACCATCATGTGAAACTTCAACCTTGTATGTCAAATGGTTTCAGAGAAATGATTATATTTCTTTTTAGGTATTAATCCTTATTCAACCCTTATGGGCTAAACTTTGTTTCCAAACTTGAATTCTTTAACATCTGTATGTATGTTGAGTCCTCAGCCCTAAGGCTGGTTAGATCCTCAACAGCTCTGCCATCAGCTGTCATAGATGGCCTAGGCATCATTGAAGAGGCGTACTAGGGAAATGAGGAGTGAGGTAGATTCCCGTTGCTTTCCTCACCGAGCCAGAGTTGCTATTACAGATCAGTCTGCCAAGCCCACTGAAATGCATGCACCGTCTGACCCTATGAGCAACATTTTCACACCATTCATGGCAGGGACTGGCTGCGTAAGGAATGGCATTACTAGCATCGCTCATACCTCAGTCACTTTCATATTGTCAAAGCCAAGGATGAGACAGAGACAGATCAATGAAAGTAACAAAATTGCTCTAGCCTATACCAGAAGACATAGTGCACTGCAAACACTAGGTCCTGCCAGCAAAGGCATCTTTAACATCTAGTACATGAAATGAACAATCATTCAGTGAAATTTCAACTTTATCTGGTGAACGGCTTGGGAGTAATGAATATTTTGGTTTTCAGGGTTTTATCCCTGATTCATCCACATGGAGGTGGAATTACAAGTGATAGTTTTATTACAAGTGATAAATATCATTTTTGATTCGTATTGATATTTGATTGAAATAATAATAATTTATTAATTTGTCCACCTAATCAATACAATAAATCATGTCTTTGTTAAATTGCATTGACATGTTAATTAAAATTGTACGTGTTTCACCTTACATACAGGCATCATCAGTGATGGGTTTAATCTGGAAATAAAATCTGACACCTGATTTACATATAAATAAGATAAAACCAATTTATAAAAAGCCATGAAGTGACTTGAAAGAAAATTAGCATATGGTAAAAGACTAGTACAATGTTGGTTTTAAAAACAATGTTATGAGTGAGAAGTTTATAATTGGTGAAAGTATTTACAATAGAAACATTGACTATTAGTATGAGAAAATGAATAAAGCGACAGTTTGTTGTAGACAAGTGGTAAAATTGCTGTAAAATAATGTTGACCATCTAGCGGTTGGAACTGGATAATAATGTGAATGACGATTGGAATCATATTTTTAAAACATAATGTTGAATAAAATAAAGTTGAAAGATGGTCAAATCACCTGTACAATTTTTTGTTTACGTAGAGGTGGAATGTTTTGAAACATTTCCTTAGTGGGTGCCTACACTGTAGTAGAAGTATATCCTCAAAATTTAATTTCTTTATGTCCAGTAGTTTTGCCTGAGCATTAATTGACAAACAGTCAGGACATTGCCTTTTATATATAAATGTAATACTGATGATGATGATTGTTTCAGTCCTATACTGAATTTCTGTGTGTATGATAAAACTGAAGCCAGGAAGAAGAGGGAAACTGGGAGATTGCCAGGAGTTAGTAGGCAGAGGATAGGGAATGATACCTTCTGCAAATGTTGCTAATGAAGGAGAAAGGGGGCAAGTGACGATGAATGGGGTGTTATGCAAGACCACTGTAGCAGCATGTAAACAAGGTGGACTTTAACTAAGGAGATAAAATTTGTCATGATACTTCTTTTCATGCAACTCACACACGTATACCATGTTACTTGCAAAAGTTATTTGCAATAATCTGTGGTTTTGGAGAAGCGGGAAACTTTCCGAAAGTTGGGGACCAAAATAGAGATGCAGCATCTGAAGATTTTATATACAGATATTCTGAAGAAAATGGTCCCTTGCAGAAATCCATAAACCGTGTGAATTTTACAGGTTACATCTGAAGAAATTTAGTTTACCAGGTGTAAAGCTGCAGGTATACAATCTAGGAGTCCACCCCTTTGATTCTGTACAAGTGCAAGCAAGCTAGGCCCACCTGCAATAGACAGAAACATAATGAAGAACTACTAATTGCTATTGATGTAGTTCATGAAAAGCACAGACATCAAAAGAGAAGTTTGTCTTTTCGTTTATATCACATTGCTACAAATAAACACACACAAAGAGTTTCAAAGTATACCAGTAGAGTACCTGAATAGCAGCTATACTGCTATCTGGAAGAACCACCACTCCGTTTGAAAACCATGATTGATATTGCATGCTAATTCTATCTGCAATGTAAAGCCAAACACATCTTTAGCAAAAACCCTCTCATATACAAAATTAAGAATGTGGGATGATGCTCCAATGTTGCACCTGCATCATACTTCACAAAGATCTAACCAGAGGTGCTGAATCTTTTGGCAGTAAAGTAAATCCTGCTAGGTAGGGATTTCTGCCTGTAATAATGACAGCTTGATGTTCTCTGACTATTGCCACCTGTTTGGAGCAGCATAAACTTTGAATAAGTTCAGTGTACTGACGCTCACCTGGCACAGTTCAGTGTACTGACACTCACCTGGCACATGCATGTATTAATTCTGAGAGAGAAATTTGAATATGGCATTCAGAAGTAGAAGGCAAGACTGGAATGAGGATTACTGTACCTTCAAAATGCTACCTACAAATGAAAGATCCATTTAAACAACTACGTGGTGATGTTTACTTCACTACTGTCAATACTCAGCAGCTTGAAGGTAAAGCGTTTCCTACTGTTGCTAAGATAGAATCAATTAAAATAAACAATTGCCTACTAGCTTTGCCTGGGAATGATTTAATCTGCAAATATGTAGATTGTATTTTGAGTTACCATAGAGATAATAAACTTGCTTACACTGACCCTGAAACATTTATCAGTTTAATACCAACTGGCTCCACACAAACTGAGAATGAACAAAGGTGCTATAACTGTCACTAAGAAATTCACTACCCTTTTTAATTTTTTTTTTTTTGGAAAAATACAGACTTTTAGTTAAAGAATTACATTGTACTGTAATAGAGGCTACTCCTCTCATACCTAGAATAACACTTATTCCCTGTGATGAATGCTTGCCTATGTAAACAGTTCCCAGTAGAATTAGCCTTCTCAGTAATTATCTCAGTCAAACTATTGAGAAAAACTCTATTTCCTAAAACCAGTCTTCTGCCATAAGGTACTTTACATAAGTCATTCATGCGAGATCATTTAACTCAATATCTGTTGTATCACCAGGTCAGGAAATAAGAAAATATGGACTCTGGGAAACTTCCAATGGTGGCTGGCATGAAATAATTTAGCATAACACAGGTATGATAGAACGCAACTAAGTTAATTTTCAAACTAGTTTGCATCTTCAAAAGGAATAAGTAAGAGTCTCTTCAAGGAAAAATTACTACGTACATAGAAATATATTTTTACTTCCTTTACAACTTCATTTCCTAATTGTACAATACCTATCGCATAGATGTTCTGTGCGGGATATCTTAAGTCATTCAGTAAATCTTCAGTTATAAGTATTATAAGCAAAGATTTGAAAGGGATACTGTTGTTATTTTGAACCACTTCATCCAGGCATCATTAAGTCCATTGTATGTGTCTGGAAGAATATTACAATTGGAAAGGATAAGTGATCCCAAATAATTTTAACTTATTTTAGGAAGATGAACACTGTCAGTATTAACTGACCCATCACTCTGCTATCTAAATCCCAAGTACTCTCTGATGTGAAGTTCTAGTTTGTCCAAGCAACTTCTACTGTGTTGAATTAGCTGTTGTAAATCTTGCAGAGATTTACAGATGACAGTGATATTGTCAGCTTAAACCAGAGTACAAGTGTGTGATGTCTGCAAGTCTATAATGATGGTGTCCAGGCATAATACTTAGATATCTGTTTCTCGTGAGTTCATTCTATTAGGGTATAGTATATAGTATATATGGCATTCAATGTTCCTCTGCCTTTACAAAATTGCATGGGTGGGATGATGTTGCAAGGATGCGTAGCTAGTAAACATCTGAAAATCTTCATTGTGTGGCAGTTTATATATAGACATTACAAAAAGAAATGTCCATCAATAAATGCAAAAATAAAACACTACAACACAGTTATAAAACAGGAAGCTACATATGCAGCAGAAACACTTTTTCACCTGAATAAACAATCAAAGACCAACAGACTTCAGAAAATTGAAAGGAGGATTGAAAGAACCTGCATCAACAAAAAATACCAAAAAAGATGGACAGTGGCGGATAATACCTAACAAAGTCATGTACAAAATGCTAGAACCCACTGCAGATACTATGCATAAGAGCAGACTGGGATTCGTTGGACATATGGGGATGCAGGATTCGAGACTTCTGAAACAGTTAATAGTCTCAAAAAATGCCACAACAGGATGTAAATGGATCAGAGAAGAGAGGATCTGAAGGAAATAGGCCTTACAACAGAAGACACCACAAATAAGATAAAATTGAATATAAAACTCAAGAATAGAAACCTCCGCTTTATCTTATGCGTAACAAACATGCACATTTTCAATCGAGGAAAGGGCATAAAGATCAGAGTGTCTGAAGAAGTACTGGGAGGACCGCAAAGCCAAAAGAATCCCTTCGAAAAGGCCTGAACGATGGACTGACTAAAGTGATCCTATGCGGTTATAAAACAAGAAGAGAAGACAGGCTTATGTCCGTATATATTGCCAGAGCTAAATGATGCAACAAGAATAACAGCTTCCAACAAGTACACAAGTTACAAGATTAAAGTATATGAAAAAATGAAAACCTACAACCTGTTTTCCAGTCTTTGACCGGGTCAGGGATGTAATGAATGAACCAGATATAGGCTATTATTACAATGGGGTCGCCACTCCCAAGGTGATATTGATGACTGATAAATGATATGAAGAGATAATGGAGAGTGTTGCTGGAATGAAAGATGACAGGGAAAACCGGAGTACCTGGAGAAAAACCTGTCCCACCTCCACTTTGTCCAGCAGAAATCTCACATGGAGTGACCGGGATTTGAACCACGGTATCCAGCGGTGAGAGGCCGACGCGCTGCCGTCTGAGCCATGGAGGCTCCCTAAAGTATATGAATCCTTATATTTTAGGCACTTAAAAAATATTTTTTATGATGAACGATAAAATATTCTTGAACATTGCTGTTCAGAGTGTTATGATAATAAGAATGAACATTATACTGCATTTTGTTGTTGTATATTGTAATTGGTACTTCAGCAGTTACACAAACACAGTTAAAGCGAGGAAAGTAAATCAAACTACAAGGTACCTTAAACTCTATACACACCATAACCATGTAAGGAACTGTGGCGAAAACAGCACAAGAAATTATCAGTGAGGGCAACTTGACGATAACAAACAAGGAACGTGGAACGGTACTGGGAACCTACCAAGGACATGGAGATGCTTAGGTTGCGGTTTTCGGAAAAATCAACGGTGATCTTTGATTTTCAAAAATATGATTTACAAAATGGACTCTACAAAATAAATTATGAACAAGTTCAGCAATGTAGAAAATACCGATACACAGTTTGTAAAATACAAATTGCATGTTCTTGAGACACACAAATTAGGTGTTCCTTGGCAAGAGCTTCCTATAAGTTCAAAGAGTCAAGCAAATACCGTACATCTAATTACAAACCAAGTCGTACAATACAATCTCGAAAGTAAGGGGAAACGCAATATGCTATTACAATTTAGAATGAATTTAAAGGACCTTTCCAAAACATCTGTTTTATAGAGTGGCGATTAGGGCAATCTCCTGTGTGATACTTTAACGAAAATTAGATGCAAATTTAAACGGGACAGAAATCAACCGTGCTTACCCTAAGGCCGCCCATCCTAAAAGCGAGGAGTCGCCGACTATGTCAAAACTCCGGCAGACGGCAGACCAAAGACAGACAGGCTTAAGACAGACCACAAAATGCTGTCTAGCTCCCTTTTAAAGGGAAATCTAGCCTTGGAGTAGCCAATCAGAATGCAGGAGCTTGCCCAGATTCACCAATCACAACTCTTACTTCGATCGCGATGTTTAACCCCTTTCTCGAACACATACGATCGTGAATCTTCCATTTCCAGAATAGTAAGAACACATTTCTAGAAAGCATAACTAACAAAGGCCAACACACCCTGTTTTAAAATTCTGCATCACAAACTTTCTGGACTGTTCCAGTTAATATAGAAATGTAATCTACTAGTTACAACCAACCTATGTTAGAAAAATATTTTTTACACTGTACAGGTTAGGTAGCTGAATGGAATATGAATAAGTAAGTACTACTTAAAAGATTTACAAATAAATAAGTACTACTAAAGAGATTTAAAAATAAAATCATCTACAAACACTTTCCACCTCCAAGAGATTCTACACCTATGTCATATATAAAAAAAGTTAACTTTCTAGGGCACTTTCTGCATAACATGACTATTGTACATTAGTGTGATTAAGTCTGAATATGTATTTGTATGTCATACAGTATATAATGAACATCATGTACCAGAGTAATCAATTAGAGAAATAACAAAAGGACACTTAGTAGTGATGAAACTGTAAAGGAGAATGTTGGAGGATCTTGAACATTTCAAGGATGTAATTATTGGTCGAAACACTTTGTGGAAACTGTAAAACTTGCTGTGAAAATGTCATACATTCTTGATTTCATATTCTTAGCAATCACTGCTGAATCATTATCTTTAATACAAATAACAGAGAAACTGTATTTTAAAATGTAGTTTCAGACTGATGAAAAAGTTGTTTAAACCACTTTGTATATTTTATGATGTATTTAGAAATATTCCTAATATTTAGTTGAAGGATCTTTTAAGTTTTCAGTTTGATCACTGGCTTTCTCTGCTATTGTGTTAATACTGTCATTTTCATTCTCAATGAAAAATTACTTTGGGCAGCTACTGCTTTAGAGTAAAGCTAATGAACTACAGTAAGTCGTTTCTCTATTTGTTACAGTATACCAGTATGTGAGCTTTTATTTTATATTTATAAAATACATAATTATATGTTAGATTATGGAATGCAGTTCATGTAATTCTAGAAATGCTTGTTTCTTTCCAGAAATAGATACAACAAAATATGCAGCTAAAATAGTTGACGAGAGCAATGCTGTACCAAAGAACGGAGGTTCAGTAGCTACAGCAGTAGGTGTAATTGTGGGTGTGATTGCAGTCATCATTGTCATCATATCCCTTGTTGTCGTACATATCAGACGAGGTGCGTCCAGAAAGTACAGGGAGCTTGCAATGGATTATGATTGAAACCAGATATGGATAGAGGAAGTAGAGAATGTGGATAACAGTAAACATAAGGCTGTGCCTGCTTGGTGCTTTTGCACCATTTCCATGGTCAAAGAATAGACATAGAGTGCATGATGAATTTTAATCATTTTTCAGTTCAGGCTATACTTCTAATGAATTTACCTCTCTTTTTGTGTGACTTTTGCTTCCCAACCCTCAATTTAAAAAAAAAAGTATTCTTCACTTTATTCTTCGTTAGTGTAAAATTACGATCTTAACATTACGTATGGCTGGTTGTGAATCCCATTTAGTTCTTGCATCCCTTAAAATAAGCCTATGTTTCTACTTTATTTTTTCTCACTATGACATCACAGTTACGTGGAGGGTATGTAGAATCTTAGTATGTATTAATGTTGTTCCTACTGTTTGTGTATTTAAACCTTGTTTGTACTTCTTTATAATGTTGCTGAAGAAAGGAAGAAATATGTATGTAGTATAGAAGAGAGCTGCCTTAAGTGTAATTTGTGGGATTCTTGCAGAGGTACAAAATTCATATATATTTTATAGAACATTAGCATTATTTACACTTCCTGAATGGCAGGGTAGAATTGTGCATAATTTCCACTGTGGTCTTGTGCTGTTACAATCCCCAAATGGCTCTATTGCACTAGTAATAGCAGCATTTATTTTATTTATACAATGCCATCTTCCCACAGAGGTCGGCAGGGCACACAAGCTCAGTGTAGGACTCAGCTAGGTGATTAATCCCCAGTGCACTTCCTGTCACCATGCACTGATCTAATTGAAAATTCCAGCAATTTTTTTTTTAAATCCTTGGCTGAAATAGGTGGCATTTAAGTGTTTTAAAAATTTAAAAACTCTCACATTGTTCATTAGAAGGGACATGAAACAGATAATAATATAATATGGCCTCAGCTACCGTCTACAAACATTTTAATTTGACGCAATCTGGCTGCTTGCTCGTCAATTTCAATGGTCAGTTTTATTCTAGGCCTACTACATGGCAGAGTAAGGCTGAGTTTTAATTAATTTTGTTGGGCAAACGCTAAACATGTAACCAGAGATCTCTTACATGCCAACAAAGTACAGCATGGGGTGTCGAATGGTCTACCTCTGCCAGGTTTTAAACCCCCTGTCTTGGGATCTGGAGGCTGGCACACTATCAGTTATCCACAGAGGGATATTGGTATAGGAAGTGAATTGAATCAGGGTGCAATGAAGGTAACGCAGGGGGTTTGCAGTTTTTATCAACATTATTTTGCTAGAAGTGAGCGAGTTTGAAGGCCAAACTATCCATACATTGCTGTTTTCATTTTATAACCTAACTACGCTGTATGGGAGTGAAATCTGGATGTACTCAGGGTATCTTATTTATAATTCTTAGTAGAATAATTGCTGGTAAAATAGGATGAAATAGTGTTGGGATGACACTTGCTATGAGGAACTAATAATGCTAAGAGGAACGGCTTCAAAGGATGAAACTGTGCATATGGACCAGTTTTGGTAGTAGTCATCTGAGGTGAAAAGAGGCGGTGGTGGTTATTGTGTGAAGAGAAAGTACAAGAGGAGAAGGATTGGTTACCTGTTAGAATAATGGAATTTTTTAAAATTTTATTTTTAGAAGTTGCTTTTCGTCTCACTGATACAGATAGGTCTTTGCTAGTGGTTTAGTACATCAGAGTTTTTTGGTGATGCAGGGATGGGAAAGGACTAGGAATGGGAAGGAAGCTGCCATGGCCTTAATCTAAGGTTACAACCCCAGCATTTGCCTGGTGTCAAAATGGGAAACCACAGAAAACCATCTTCAGGGCTACCGACAATGGGGTTTGAACCTACTATCTTCCAAATGCAAGCTCACAGCTGCGCGGCCCTAACCGCACGCCCCACTCGCTCAGTAATAATGGACATAGCCACGGTGAGTGTCACAATTGTTACACTCAGGTTTTTATGATTTCAAGCCTGGAGTCAGGTACCTTGTACATTCTCATAGATTTGCATCCTCAGCCTGAAGGACATAAGTCTATAATGGAAGTAGATGATGACGATTTTGTTGACGATGATAATAATAATAATAATAATAATAATAATAATAATAATAATAATAAATGAAGAAAAACTTGTTTGTAATTACAGTGTAAAATATGCTGTTATTTTGCATCACATATAATTTTATCTTTCTGTAGTCATATCAGTAATGGAAAATAAAAGTATAAACAACTTTTTTCTCTAATCACACAACTTTAGTGATTGCTCTTACCCCAGTTGAAAATCACGTCTTTCACAAGGAATGATAAATAACATTTTTAAGGCTAGGAAAAATGTGATCGTACTAAGTGTTAATAGCGAAACTTTGTGGCGCGGTAAGTGCAGCATTTTTGTATAGATTTAATATGATGAGAATTAGGACTTCGAATTTACAACGTGCTAAACGGGAAAATTATTAATGAGGAAGACACTAACAAGGTTTCCCTGTATTTGAAGGTGCTCAAATACATCAGCCTCATACCAGTAGACTTATAGCCACGTAAAGGACTCTTACAAGTCAATATTGCAGCACGTCTGAAAATCATGCGTAGTTAGTGGAATGTAAAATGAATATTATTTAATTAATTTTTTTTCACTGCAACCAATACAAAAAAAATGTTATGCTAGCTTTATTATTCGTGTACTTTTCTGATGAGAGATGCACTGTGGAATAATGCATGCTCTGCAAGGATCAGGATATTAGATGTGTAAGGAACCTACTAGCATATGAAACCATTCTTTGGCAAATGTTATAATGAAGTATTATTATTTATTCCTCTCTTCTCAAAAGACATTGAATGGAGCAGTATGTATTACATGATATAGCCATTATTACATTATTTTTTTTAAATAAAAGAATCCAGGTATACTACAGTATTCTGTAACATTCCTATAATGTGAATTTATCACATTTCACACATGGAACTAAAATTGTTTACCAATGCCTGTGGCTATTTTGTGATGGATGCAGTATTTTTGCAGCTGTTTCTTCTTTTAATGTAAGAAATTTCATTATTCCGTATTGAACTAAGAATTACAAATATATAAAGTTTTGGTATTTCCACCTATTCAATACATAATTTAATGCTGTTATTCAACTACAACATTTATAGAATTATACAGAACTAGTTTTGACACATAATAGTGTCATCCTCAGCTGTTAATGAAAAATAGGCATACATACAATTCATAATATGACTTAAAGTAATGGGTGTGGAAAAACTATTTAAAACTGTTTTGAAAATATTAACACATTAAAAACATTTATAACAAGTAAAAAACTTGCAAGTCAGTTATATGTTAAAAGAGTTCATTAAGGTCTCCTTATGAACAGCCGGTTGCGATGTTCTTGAATTTGTGCTCTTGATAAAATGCTGTGTTTCTTCTCACAGGCCTGAGCAAAATGTGGCTTTCACTAAAGTCTGTCTCATTTATGGCTGTGACAGTATAGGAGCTACTAAGGTGTGGGTGGTGCTGAGTAATGACATTCGGAACATGATTAGTGCGTCACGATGTTGTGAAAGGTGCTACACTGTCAGTCATGTCTGGTTCACTGAGGAAAGCAATAGCAAACTACCTTGCTTCCTCATCTTTCCTAGTACACCTCATTATGGCACTGCTGTTAGTTTTTGTGATTTCCTTATAACAGCATAATCTTTGATGGTCCTGTTGAAGATCCAACCATCCTCTAGGCTGATGACATAATGAACAGAGAAAGACTTAGTGCCTCTGCTATTTTTGGCATATTTATATCTGTGTCTCAGAATTCAAACTCAGTGGTTAATTCCACTGAAATACAACTGTGACTGAGACAGGTTGTTAAATGTAAGGCTGATAACTAGCTTTGAAGTTTGTTACTTATGCCCTGTCCTTTCTTGATTGACTGATTTGCTCTTTTGAATGGAAATCTATGCACCCTTAAGAATGTTTATTCATAGGAAGTGCTCACACTATAGTTATCATTTTAGTCTCTTCTCATTGTAGTGTTGTAAGGAAGTGATATGTGTCAATAATACATTTCCTAATGCAAAGCACATTTGAACCAATAGATGATAAGTATCAGGTCAGTTTTCACCAACAAAAAAAAAAAGAAAAAAAAGAAAAAAAAAAAAAGAAGCCGCCTTTTTCGACTATGGAATTATGAATTTCATGTGAATATCCCAAACTGGGATCATCAGTGACAGTCGCTGTGTTTCAATGCCCCAACAGTGCTGTGTAGCCTTCTGTTAGGACCTGGCCCACATTCTTGAGAATTTTTTCCGGGTTCCAATCTTCCAACATTGGACATTCTAGTGAAATTGTCATTGCTCTAGTTTAGAAACTGAAAGGACTCAGTAGATAGTAGTTTATTGACTGTTTATTAAAAGAAATAATTCACCTTAGTGCAGGTATGGTATTAGATATGCATATGGGTTTGAGAGTATTTTGATTATTATTTCCTCTCATTTTGTTGTATTATCTTTGGAATCAGTTTCCATCTAGATAATGCTATTGGATTCTTACCAGGCAAACTGGAAAAGAAACAAGATTTTATGTTGATGCTTTTATTTTTAAATATAAAGTATGCATGTTTTTTAGACTGATTGGCTTAGGGGGAAAAGTACTAGCCTTGCATATTCAGTCTGGCAGTATTTTAGAGAGTTTGTGTTTTCAGCCCTGTTTTGGTAGATTTGTTCTGTTCTAGGAGTAGTAAGCCTGCCTCTTACTAAGAAGCCCCAGGTTTAATTCCCGGCTGGTTCAGGGAATTTTACTTGGATCTTAGGGCTGGCTTGACGTCCACTCAGCCTACCTGAGAACAGTGGAGGAGCTGTCCGACTGTGAGATAGCAGCCCCAGTCTAGGAAGCAAGAATAACAGCCAAGAGGATTTGTTGTGTTGACCATGCATCTGCAGGCCTACAGCATGACAAATTGAAGTAAGATCATAGAAGCCTAGCAATGTAAGTGCTAGTTTCTCATCCATTGGTGTTACAGAGAGCAGGGCGAGTATGAGAGAGTAGACAGTGAACGCACTGTTGTTTTATATTTTTATTTTCTATTACCGAACAAATGGCTGTGCGGTTTGGGTCACGTAGCTGTCGGCTTGCATTCGGAAGATAGTGGGTTCAAACTCCACTGTCGGCAGTCCTGAAGATGGTTTTCGTTGGTTTGCCATTTTAACACTAGGCAAATGCTGGGGCTGTACCTTAATTAAGGCCACGGTCGTTTCGTTCCCACTCCTATCCCATCGTCACCATAAGACCTATCTGTGTTTGTGCGGCATTAAGCAGATTGTAAAAACAAAAGAAAATAATGCAATGTTGCTATCTCCCTTCACTATAAACAACTTTGTTTTTAACACTTGCCATTACTTAACACTTCCAATAGGGCAAAATATCATAGTCTGACGAAGTCAGCAAAAATGTCACTCATTACTG
Source organism: Anabrus simplex (assembly GCF_040414725.1). Lineage (NCBI taxonomy): Eukaryota > Metazoa > Arthropoda > Insecta > Orthoptera > Tettigoniidae > Anabrus > Anabrus simplex. The sequence goes on from NC_090268.1 coordinate 144,628,742, forward strand.
TGGAACACTCAGCGTACAAGAACCAGCAGCACTGGCTATTAAAGCATCTGTGTTGCCTAACTGTGTTGTGACAAAGCATGGAGCTATGGTCCTAATATTAAGAGCAGCATTTTGACAGCTAGCATAGGCACCAGGGGGCTCTTAACTTGAGAGCGTTGATGGCGACCACAAGGCCCTCAGCTGAGTCCTGGCATTGCCTCCACTTACTTGTGCCAGGCTCCTCACTTTCGATTATCCTATCTGAACTTGCTTGGTCATCTGTTGTTCTTTTCCAACCCCGACGGTATTAGAGCACTCAAGGCTTAGGGAGTCTGTCATTTTCACACCCTTCATGGTCTTTATCTTTCTTTGGCCAATACCTTCATTTTTCTAAGTGTCGTATCCCTTCCATTTTTTCTCTCCGATTAGTGTTATATGGAGGATGATTGCCTAGTTATACTTCCTCTTAAAACAATAATCACTACCGCAGCTAGCGTAAGTGGTCCATTTACTGCGTGGCTGGCTGGATAGACGGAGAAGGGGTATGGTTGCCATGGAAACATGGGCAGATCCACTACAGTCACCATTGACACAAGTGTGCTGTCCATTTGGAGTTTCCAGACGTTTAACTTCTCCAATGGCACTACAGTAGCCCCTTCCACCTGCACTAGCTGTCAAAATGCTTCTTTTAGTATTAGGACTATAATGGAAACGTCTCCCTTGAGAAGTAGACAGTCACTGTTAGTTAACGTTGGACGATTTTCACTTCAATTGGTTCATGACAGGACACTCGCCTGTGCAGATTAGAATTGGTCTTACATTACTAGGAACAGAAGGGCAGGAGGGAGTTGTTTAAAGTTTGCATTTCTTGCAGGGTTTCTCTTGGAGGTGCCGAGTTCTAATGCTTACTTGGTAGGCCAAGGCCCACCAGCACTGTAGCGCCATGGGGTTTGTTTGTTTCAATTTTTTCAGTAGATTTACTGGTATGAAAAAGGAAACTCCTTTGGAGCAAAATTTAGACACACCGGTGTTTTTGAAAAATAGTTCATGAAATACGGTATACACCTGTAATTTTGCACATTTATTAATTGATTGTGCTAGTCCACCCAGCAGCGAACATCGGTGATACCTGCGCCAATCCACACTCAACGTGTCTGTTTCTATGTGGCTTGGGATTTAATTCTTCAAAATCTTGTTCCATCTAACTAATTCTCCCAATAGTCTTCGATTCATTCGTCTAAGTTCTCACTTGTTCATAGCTTTGTATGCTCCATAAAATGTCTTTAATTTGTATTTTGTGTGTTTTATATACATTCCAATGCAATCTCTTTGGAGTCAGGTAAATGTGTTCCTGTTAACCACTAAGATTTTAATTCATGACCATAGTCCACTACATCACACATGAATTATTGAAGGGAGTGTCTACCAGGGTAACTTATGCACTTTCAAAACCACATCACTTGGTTGTTTAGATTGGTTATTTTTTGTACTGGTGTATTTTGTTTGTAATTAATGTACAATAAATTTTTGTTGACTTTTGTATGTTTTTATTTTAATTTGAATTGCCGTATTGTGAAATAAAGATGCACGCATTTTAATTTTTGTTTCTTTTGTTTATTTATTTCTCATTTTATTATGTTTGGTCACCTTAAGTTTTGATATTTTGTTTGCTTTCAATTTGAGGAGGAAAAAAAGATACCGGGTGTGTGGATAGCTGAAGATGGGCACAAGTAGCAAATTTTGTAAATCAGATAATTATCTTTTAAAATATTAGAATATACAAAAGTATTCTTCTTAACATTGACCTCAGTTTGATCAGGAAAATATTACATTGCGCTCATACATTTCTTACATCTGATTTTTGATCTGATTTTTGATATGCTCTATTGGTGGAAAAATATCTAATTCCCTCCATGGGAACTTAGAATTTCCATTCGGAATTGCTAGGCGGGCATTAATTCCATTGTGAAGTCTTATCTCCCGTATGCAGTTATCAGACTGTGATCTTAAATAGGCTTCTGATAAGTTCACCTGCATACACCCCAGCGTCAGTGGGTAGGGTCTGACACATCCCACTCTGATGAGTCTAGTGTCAGACCTAAGACAAAACACTGGTTAATAGAGCAAACGCCTCAAAGGCCATACATCTAATTTTTTGATCTGACACACTCCAGTTCTGTGAGAAAATTTCTGCATCCATTATATCATTTCTCAGCCACGATTCAACTCCTATTACAATATCTGATGAGTATATATCTATTAAATTACTTAATTCTATTCCTTTCTTTACAATACTTCTACAGTTGAGCACTAACTTTTTGTATGTCATAGCTACTTAATTTCCAGTTCACTTATCACTGCTCCCTAGGCCACCCTGTTTCCCCGAATGTACCTCCCTATAACCATTCTAAACAAATTTTCTAACTTATATGTACCACTGTGGTTTAAGTGAAGGCCATCTGAGCGCAGATCCCTATCTCCTACCCAGCCATTAGGATCTAGAAATCTCACTCCCAGTTTCCCACATACCAACTCCATAGTCTCATTAAAATCCCCAATCACTTTCCAGTCAGTATCCCTCCTACACAGTATTCCACTGACATCAATCTCCGCTTCTTTATACTTCCGTACCGGGCGAGTTGGTCATGCGCGTAGAGGCGCGCGGCTGTGAGCTTGCATCTGGGAGATCGTGGATTCGAGCCCAACTGTTGGCAGCCCTGAAGATGGTTTTCCGTGGTTTCCCATTTTCACACCAGGCAAATGCTGGGGCTGTACCTTAATTAAGGCCACGGCTACTTCCTTCCAACTCCTAGGCCTTTCCTATCCCATCGCCACCATAAGACCTATCTGTGTCGATGCGACGTAAAGTAACTAGAAAAAAAAAACTTCACCCGTGCTGCATTTATCAGGTCCCACACATCCCCAGCTATGTTGGTACTTATACCTGCTTGTCTTACGTTGTTAGTACCAACGTTAAACACTACCATCTTCTCCTTTCCCTCCTCCTTCTCTTCTACATTCTTCAACATCTACCTTAACCTAATTCCTGGATAACACTCTATGCTGGTACGCTTTCCTCCACATACTTTCCCCACATGTCTAACAATGGAATCCCACATGACCAGAGCCTCAACTCTACCCACCTCATTCAATCCCCTCCCCTCCTGGTCAGTCCTATCTTTTCTGACAGCTGCAGAAGCTACTTCCTCCTCCTTTTTCTCCATCCCATGACCCTGTTCCACCTGTCTTTTCCTATCCACTACTCTGTTTTTCCCTTTCTCCTACTTCCACATTTCTCAGCAACAGTTCCCTGTTCCTCATTTTCCCTCAGTTCTACCTGCAGTGACTCATACCGATTTCTCATAGACACCTATCCTGAATTTAATCCTGAATGGAGCCCTTAGCCTGCAATCTCATTCCCCTTAAAACATTAGACCACCTGTCTTCTACAATTCCCCCCTTTCCTTCCCATCCCTCTTTTACACCTACTGTATCCTGTACATTGTTTGAGGGAGGCCTACTTTCCTTCCTGTCCTCTGCGAGAATCCTAATTCATTCTCTCTAACTCTCCTTAATGCCTGGCCAAACCCACAGTTCCTACACTTGCAGTCCTTAGCCATTTTTTTGGTGAATAATGAAATGAAAAGAAAAGAAAAAATAAGATAACTTCTGTGCAAAATAAAAATGAAAGGAAAGAAATATTGTCTAGGATAGTTCACAAAGATCACACGACAATAAGGTAATTAATTACAGGCTGCTACTACTACACTACAGTACTACTTAGTTATACAATTTTTTATTCCTACAACACCCTAACAGGATGAAAATTCCTGTTAATTAATGGAAACAGAGAATAATGCCCAAGAATTACATAATTCTAAACTGCATTTAAGTCTACCCTAATTACTACACCAGAATTCTAGTAAGAGAGTACTACAGATACCACAGATACTGTACTACACTAAAATTGCACAGTAATAGAATAAACACACTATTTTCTAATAAGTTACTATAATACACTACAATAATGTTTAAACTACATGCTGACGTATCCTAATTACAATAGGTTATTACTAAGCACCTACAGAAATGATAATTCCAATTAGGCCTAAAGTTAAAATTTGCAAGAACTACCAGTACTCGAGGATTACCAACAAAGTTAAACACGTAGACAGATTACTTTATCCTACTATGCTGTAATGGAAATGAAACCTGCCGTTTGCATCAAAATACACAAGAATGTAACAGGCAAGATACTGTCTAATATACCGTATCTACGTTACAATTCTCAACTGAAATGTGGTTATGTGATTATTGGATTACTGTTATTTTACCTACTCTGCGGGACAGAGAGTAAAAGTGTCCTTAAATGATGAAAAATATGAGGTGGTTTACAATAATTTCTCAAAAGTATTTCTGTCTAAACTACACCAGGGACTTGAATTGCAATTATTGGGATGTAGGAACTTGATTATTAGGTAACTGCTCATAAATACTGAAAGGTTGAGGGTGTTGAATATAAATTACAGATACTTACAGTGGCGGATAATACCTAACAAAGTCGTGTACAGTACAAAGAACTAGAACCCATTACAGGTAGTATGCGTAAGAGAAGACTGGGAATTTTTGGACATATCATGAGGATGCAGGATTCAAAACTTCTGAAACAACTAGTACAACACAATCGCATCTCAAAAAATACCACAACAGTATGTAAGTGGATCAGAGAAGTAAGAGAGGATCTGAAGGAAATAGGCCTTACAACAGAAGACACCACAAATAAGATAAAATTGAATATAAAACTCAAGAATACAAACCTCTGCTTTACCCTTAGACGAAACAAACCAACAACACACACATTTTCAACTGAGGAAAGGGCACGGAGATCGGAGTGTCTGAAGAAGTACTGGGAGGACCGCAAGCCCGAACAATCCCTTCAAAGAGACCTGAACGATGGACCTACTAAAGTGATCTTATTACATAAAATTAAAAAATAAAAGCAGCCATGTTCATAGAGGGCAACTTGCACCGAGGACTTGGTTTACGTAGGACAATGTAGAGGCCATATTGCTGCAGCTGTGCAATAGACACCGCCTTTCTGCAGCACATCTTCACTGGATCAGTCTATTCACTATTGCGTGTTTCTGTGGTGATGTGTAAATTAAGCGAAGTTATTAATACGAACACAAGTACCCATTCCCCGAGCCAGAGGAATTAACCATAGCTGACTGAGGTGTAAGTCGTGGAAATAGGTTATATTGAAGAGATACCACTTCTGGAATGATCCAGTATTTAAAAAGTCATAATATCAACGAAGGAGAATCGTTGCAGAACACCTCCGACCCAGTCTGCATCAAGGAAGCTACCCTGTCGACAATTGCGAGGTATCCAGGTAGGTGTACATCCTGTCTACAGTTATTCACAAATTATATGGGTTATTCAGCGAAGATGTCCACCTGAAATAACTCGTGAACCGTTAAGGATATTGACATTTTGTTTTCACTTTCGTTAATGGTATTAAGGAGCTCATAAGTTCAACATGCAGTGCTTTTCTAGGATTTTGACAAAATGTATCGGCACACACATTTTCAAATGAGAACTGCTAATGATATACTATCAAGCTTACACTTGTAGTTACTGGGATGTCGCACAGCTCGCAGCACAAGACAATTGGTCTCGAGAGCGCTGCCCATTGCCCCTGTTGAAAGAATTGGAGTGAACTCAGGCATTTTAGATTACACGTTCCACTCGCGCATAATGGTGGTTGCATATGCAGCAAGGCACATCTTGTTCTGTCTCAAGTTCGAATAATGCACGTCTCTAGTATCCAGGTAGGTGTACATTCTATCTACAGTTATTCACAAATTATACAAGGTTATTCAGCTAAGATGTCCACCTCAAATAAGTTGTGAACAGTTTAAGATACTGACATTCTGTTTTCACTTTCGTTAATGGTATTAAGCGGATCATAGCTCAATATGCAGTACTTTCCTAGGCTTTTGACATAATTTATCGGCACACACGTTTCTGTATGAGAACTGCTCATCAAGCTTACACTCGTAGTTACTGGGATGCCGCACAGATCGCAGCACAGTAAAAGTGGTCTAGAGATTCTCATGAGAGTAGAGATCTGTGACTACACATAAATCTTTCTGACCACCTTTAGTGAGGGAAGTTCTGGGAAAGAGGAGGTGAGGAAGACAGTACCAACTGCCTTCAAGATCCTATGCTAAATCTTCATTATTCCACCTGCCTGGAGATGAAGCACATAGATCAAAACAGGGAACTGTGGTTGCATTGTCATGGCATTCCTTTAGGAACTAATAATAATGCATGATCTAATGAGACATATCCAAGTCATGTAATATTTGGCTAAATTCAACAAAACTTGTGTACCCCACCCTACTTCATAACTCCAACCTAGTTCCATGACATTTTTGTATTCCCTGCACTTGGATAAAAGCTGCGAGGCCATAGATTTGACAAATCTCAAGTAGTGCTAACAAATTATGAGGTTATTCTCAAGTGTTCGAGGACTCGCTGTAAGTACTCAGGTGTTAATCATGTACCGGTAAACTGGACTGTAGCCAATTGTTACAGATCTCTTCACATGGTTATGAGGATATTCAGGGGTTTGAGTAAGAATTTAAAGGAGAAGGTATATAAGTCACTGGTAAGACCCCAGTTAGAGTATGGTTCCAATGTACGGTATCCTCACTAGGATTATTTGATTCAAGAACTGGAGAAGATCCAAGGGGAAGCAGCATGATTTGTTCCGATTGATTTCCAACAAAAGAGGGGCATTACAAAAATGCTGCAAACTTTGGGCTGGGAAGATTTGGGAGTTAAGGAGATGAAATGCATGAATAAGCAGAAGGCTCTGAATTGTCAATAGAGAGATGGCGTGGAATGACATTAGTAGATCGGAAGACTGCCACCTGGACAACAACCCTAAACGCAAATCAGTGGTGATTAATTTATATTATCTGTCTTGTCTTGTCATAAAGAGTAGCTTAGTATTCGGATTTGTCTAGTGACAAGCATTTTGAAATCAGAAATTTAGCATTTTATAGTATTTATATATTTGTAATTTAGTGTTTTAAGAAAAATATTGAATTTGAGTAAATCAGAATAATAAAAAGAAAATATACAAAATTAAATCATGTTCTTGAATCATTGACACTGTTGAACATTTTGTTCTGTTATTTGTACTTGCCTATCATTTACAGTTAAACTGTAATTGCTGAAATGTCCAATATTTGTAGGACCACAAATACGTAGCAGACCCACTTGGGCAAACTTTGCGTATTTGAGCTTAATAGCCAACAGCATTTGCAAGCAATGAAAGGGAGCACACACTGCTTGGTTCAAGTTTGCAGGAGAAAAATAAAAAACGTAAAACTTAAAATCAAAAATTTGCTGATTTTGCATTTTATTATAAATTTTGTATTTCAAGTAAAGTTTGAATTTTATCTCATTTTCAAAACTCTTTAGAAAGTAATGTACAGGTCATAAAAGATAAAAATACAAAAGTTAAAGCCTTTATAAGTATTTAATATAACATCATTATAGCAAAAAATCCCCACCCCTACCAAGGAAATTGAAATCGCTTTAAGATAAATATTTCTAGGTTTCTGGTCCTTTTTTTTCAACCAGTAATATCTCGTTCTGTATTAAATTCAATTCCAAGATTTCAGTAACAACCTAGCTCACTTCCATCCAGTTACAATTGGTGGAACACTGAGCAGGACCACCCCATGACTTGCAACTAAAGTAGGAAATGGTCAGGCACCTCCTATCCAATGAGGGATTTTTAAAAAGAAAAATCTCATCTCTGTGGAACGGATTTCACATAAAACTGGAGGACCTATGGCTATGGCCATGATACAGATAACCTTATAAAATGATAAACTTGCTTATTCCTACTAATAACATCTGTGCCATCCCAGTGCACACTTATTTGTGTGTCTCTTGCTTAGTTGAATTCACTGTGGAATTAGAAATTACTTGATTCTTTCACTAACTGCATAAAGCAATAAAATTAAATGAAAAGTATCTCTCTCTGATTCAGATTCCACAGGAAACTAGAGGTCCTATGGCTACAATCATAGTATCAACAGCCGCATACAACCTACTGTTACTTTATTTTTCTGGTGGTGGTTCAATGTCGCATTAATATATCAAAGGTTTTTGGCATTTACATTTTTTCTACTTACCATGTTTTGTACTGTGATTACTATCCTGCTTCATCTTATCAGGCTGCTGGAAGATCAGTAGAACAAGGTTACAGGTTTGGTTTCTGTTTCCTTCTCTCTCTTTTCAATAATGATGATGGTGATATGACAATGAGGGGGAGGAGGAAGCCAAAAAAATTGACAGGTCACATCGTGAAACATCTAGGGTTGTCTGCTTTGTTTTGGAGGAAAGGGTGTGCAGTAAGGAGCTGAAGGCCAAGGAGTGAATATAATGAGATTTTTTTTTTGCTTCACGTCGCACTGACACAGATAAGTCTTATGGCGACGATGGGACAGGAAAGGGCTAGGAGTGGGAAGGAAGCGGCCGTGGCCTTAATTAAGGTACAGCCCAAGAATTTGCCTGGTGTGAAAATGGGAAACCACGGAAAACCATTTTCAGGGCTGCCGACAGTGGGGTTCGAACCTACTATCTCCCGAATACTGGATACTGGCCACACTTAAGCAACTGCAGCTATCGAGCTCAGTAATGAGCAGATTAAAATACATGTTGGCTGCAGTGGTTGTAGATGTGAAGCTTAGCATGGAAGAGAAAACAATAGAGAGCCACGTCACATCTATGGAGTTCAACCCATATTGATGGTAACGGAGGTTTGGATGTTAAGGAAAAATCATATTTCTTTCCCAAGGCCATTTTATCCCAAACCTGAAAAATAACTGTGAATGATGGGTCCCTGAACACATTTAGAGCAATTTTTTGTTGCATATAAGTGTATATTTGGCCATTTTTTTGTTTTGGTCATACTTTGCTCATTTTAGTGATAAAAGAATATATTTGGTTATATTTTGAGCATTTCTGTTTAAATTAAGGTGGTATTTATAAGAAGGTATATGTTATCTGTGTTGAGTTTCAGACACAGGATTTCAAAATGCTGTGGTAGATGAGTTTTTCTTTCTTTTCCCGAAATATATAGGTCACACGACATGATTCAGAGAAAGATGCTGTACCAACATACGCCAATAGATACCAAAAATCATGCTTCTTCTTTTAGTGAGAACTGCACCTCAGGGCTATGTTACTGAATGACCGAAAGTACTGTATAAAGTTTTAACGTACTGTTGTACCTACTGTAGCTCTGTCAGTTTGCATGAGTAAATGTGTCAGCTGTATTATCGCTAATCACTTTTTGGCACGTTTGATGTTCATAATACTCTTAATACTTGCTGCCTATCCCTAAAATGCTTAAGTCATTGTTTACCATTTTTAGGTCATATTTAGCTAGTTCTTAGGGCATATATGCTTGCATATTTTATACTTTGTCATAAACCTCCGAACCATAATGGTAACTGTAGATTTTGTCTGCATTTTTGCCTCAACATTATTTCTGTATATATTCATGTATTATTATTGTTGCCATTGATGCTTTCACGGCCCATACTTATAGACATAATACTGTATAGGCTTTTGGGCTAATGCGGTGTCAAGAAAATAAGGTGAAAAAGTTAGACATCATAATAGAAGTGGAAATGGTGCGTTCATTTGCCATGTTATGTGAACCTCTTAGACTGATTCTGATGGTTCGGTCAGCTTCCGCTTTGAACGCTAGCGCTGTGCCACATCCTGAGAGCCATCTGGTGGTGAATGAATGTACCATTTCCACTTCTATTATAACGTCTAAATTTAAAGAGTCATTGTTTAAGAAGCCTTTCTCGTGGACAGTCGAGATTTTCTTCTGATGATGCAGAGCACAGTTCTCTGCGAAACGTAAAGAATTTCCACCTTATTTTCTTGACACGGCATAAGCCCAAAAGCCTACAGAGTGTTTTTTTTTTTTAGTTCCGTTTGGGCCTGCTATGGACCACGTGGTTCTTATCTCTAGCAGCTTTCTTCTTTGACCAGTACTCCTTCATTCTTGCACTGTGAATGTCTTTTCGCTCCTGAGTCCATTTCACACCTCCTCCCGGACGTACTGTTTTTTCTGTTAGTGACTGGAGAGAGTTTGATGTTCTGATCAACGTTCTGTACCTATTCCTGTCATAAATTTCACTGGGAGCAATGTCCAATTCTTGAAGGTCTTTTCTGACGAGTCTTGCCCATTTGGCATTAGTCGCTTTCCCTCTAGAGATGGTGTGGAAGATTCTGGAGGTGAGCCTCTGATTGTCCATTCTCATGACATGACCGTAGAAGTTCAATCTCCTCTTCCTCATAGATGTTGTAATGCTCTCCAATTGTTGGTACAGTTCGTTGTTGTGCCTGATTCTGTACTTGCCTTCTTCTTTAATGGGGCCCATGATTTTTCTCAGGATCTTCCTTTCCTTCAGCTCCAGTTTTCTAAGTTGCCCTTTTCTTACCATGTTTAGGCATTCTGAGGCGTATAGTACTGACGGTCTCACTACAGTAGTGTAATGCCTGATTTTAAGGTTAAGGGAGAGGGATTTGGATCTGTACATATTCTTACATAGGTGGTAGGCATTTTCCAATTTGATGCATCTGCTGTTCATGGCCTGATCTTCATTCATGTTTGGGGTTATCCATTCTCCTAGGTATTTGAAGGAGTTAGTCCTTTGTACTGTTTTGTCCCCCAGTGGGATTGATTTGGGTGCATCTTTGATGTTGGTGATAAACTGTGTTTTGTTGATGGCGATCTTCAGCCCTACTTTAGCTGCTATGTGGTCGAGAGAGGATAGTTGATGGATAGCTTCCTCCACACTGGATGCCAGGAGTGTAAGGTCGTCTGCGAAGGCTAAACAGTTGACTGTTAACTTGTCTTTCTTGTAGCCAATTCTCAATCCAGAGTCATCCTGTAGCATTTTCGTCCACTCACGAATGACTTTTTCAAGTAGGCAATTAAAGAGGATTGGAGATAGGCCATCCCCTTGTCTAACACCTGTTTTGATCTCAAATCTCTGGGACAGTTCCCCTCTGAATTTGATTCTGGCAGTAGTGTTGGTAAGAGTTGCTTTCACTAGATTCAAGGTTTTCTTATCTAGTCCCAGTTCAGCGAGTGCCTGGAAGAGTGACTCTCTATCTACTGAATCGTAGGCCTTCTGAAAGTCAACAAATGTTGCCACGTAGGGTGAGGCGCTTAGGTTTTTGTAAGTGATGATGGTTTTGAGGTTCAGGATTTGTTCGGCGCATGACCTTGACTTGCGAAACCCAGCCTGGTACTCTCCGATGCAGGAGTCTAGTTGAGCCTCTACTCTTGTGAGTAATACTTTGGAGAGTATCTTATACGTCACTGATACAAGGGAAATCCCTCTGTAGTTGTTGAGATCTGATTTGTCGCCTTTTTTGTGTAACGGGTGGATGATAGCTGAGGTCCAGTCGCTAGGTAACGCTTCTGTCACCCAGATGTTTGATATGATTTCATGGATACTTTGGATTGACTCCTCATCAGCGTATTTCCAGAGCTCTGCTATGATTCCATCCTCGCCCGCTGCTTTGTTACATTTCAATTCTGAAATGGCTTTCTTGATCTCGCCCTTTGTTGGTGGGAGAGAGTCCGACTTAGTAACATTCTGAGGTTCGAAATGCAGTTTCTCCTTGGGTTCCCTTGAATTTAGAAGGTTGTTGAAATACTCTGCTAGAACTGTGGTGCACTCTTCATTGTTCATTTTCAGATTTCCGTCAGCTCCCCGAAGGTGAAGTGTAGGGGCTGAGTAGGGTGTTATTTGAGATTTAAAAGTTTGGTAGAAGTCTCTAGTGTTGTTTCTTTGAAAATCCCTCTCTGCTTGCTCAATGATATTTTTATTGTACTGCCTCTTGGTGTTCCTGATAATTTTAGTAGCAGTTTTCCTAACTTCTAAGAAGTTTTTATGGTTTTCCATACTTTTGTTACGGTTCCATTTTAGCCATGCTTGCTTTCTCTCTTCTATTGCTTTGTCACAAGTAGTTGTCCACCATGGATGTTTGTTCTTTCTGACTGCCGGGATGGTGGTTGTCGCTGCATCTATTAGTGCCTTCTGTAGTTGGGGCCAATCTTTTTTGTCTTTGTTTTTAGCCAGGGTCTCGGTGAAGTTATTGTTATCTTTCAGCCTGGCTGGATTGAACCTTGGAATTCGCGACTTGATGCAGTGGTTTTCCCTGCTGCTTTTAAGAGGGATGAAATTTGTTTTGATCAAAGAAAGATAGTGGTCTGAATCAATGTTTGCGCTTCTCAATACTTTGACATTCAGCACTTCTTTGCTGTTGCTTCTACTGATGGCTACGTGGTCCAGCTGGAATTCCCCAAGCATTGGGTTAGGACATCTCCAAGTCATGGCTTTCCTAGGAAGGCGTTTGAAAGCTGTAGATTTGAGGACTAAGTTGTAATTTCTGCACAGGTCAATCAGCCTTTCTCCATTCCTGTTGGTCCTCTTGTGGGCTGGGTAATCTCCAACTATGTTCTTGAATTTTCTCTCTTTGCCAATCTGGGCGTTAAAGTCTCCCAATAAAATAGTTATGTGGTGTTTTGGGATCCGGTCCATTGTCTCTTCGAGTACCCTCCAAAAGGTTTCCACATTTTCAATATCTTTCCTGTTGGTGTCATTAGTAGGTGCATGGAAGTTAACAACTGTGTATGCTTTGTTGAGAGTTTTAAAAGCTATAGTGGACGTTCTTCCATTTGGAGATGAAAAGGAGATGATGGAGTTGATCATTTTGCTGCTGACTATGAAGCCTGTCCCCAAGTGAGGCACATTCTTCATCACTCTTTCACCGGGTTGCCCTTTGTAGATCCGATAACCTTGTGATTCTATAACTTCTTGATCGAGGAATCTGGTCTCTTGCACAGCTGTTATCAGGATGTTGTGTTCAGTTAAAACATCTAGCGTATGTTTTAGTTTTCCTGTCTCTAGGAGGGAGTTGATGTTGATGGTCGCCAAGAACTTAAAACGTTTCTTCTTCTCACATGAAGGTGCAAGCTCCCCAGAATCCAAAGGCTTGCTTGCCCCATCAAAACTGGGGGTGGATTTTATACCACCTGGGGTAGTTTTTCCGTTGGTCGTTTTCTCCATGTTGCGAGAGTTAAGAAAAAAGTTTAGGGTGGTTACCCGCAGGTAACAATTTGTTAACTGTCAAGGTTGTAAGCCTTGAAGCCCCCAGCACTGATCTGTTCGCCGACCCAACTTCCCGCTGGGATTGGTACCCAACCTTCCACTGGGTTGCTCGGCTTAGCAGGGGCACCTCTTGCAGGTTATGTGCTGGAGTTGGAGTGAAAGAGGCTAGTTGGATTCTCTTGCTGAATCCAATATCTTCATGTTGCAGATGATTGGCAACAACGCATTTCACTCCCATTTGCCAGAGTCATAATGACTCCTCCCAGGTTGATTCCCAGGACCCCCTACAGAGTGTTATTATTGTTATTGTTTTATTTTTTCACTTCATTTCTTTCTCTCTTTCTTTCTTTCTTTCTTTCTTTCTTTCTTTCTTTCATTAAAAAGCTTTATTAATTGTAATTTAAAACCTAATAGGAGCTTTGTGCTGTTGTACTAACTTTATTTGGTTGGATAACAATGCTTTGTAACAAAGTTGTGGGACGTGTGGTCCCATTCTACAAAGATGATGAGAAAGATGGAAATTAACTGAAGAATGATAGTCTTTTTAATGGGATATCACTACTTATTGCCAGCCCCCATGGTTTAGGGTAGCAAGTCTGTCCTGGGTTTGATTTCCGGCAAGGTCAGGAATTTTTACGTGGATCTGAGTACTTGTTTGAGGTTCACTCAGTCTAACAGAGTACAACTGATGAGCTGCTTGACAGTGAGATAGAGGATCTAGAAAGCCAAGAAAAATGGTCAAGAGGATTCATTGCGCTAACCATTTATCACCTCATAATCTGCAGGCCTTTGGACTAAGCAGCAGTTACTCGGTTGGCCAAGGCCCATGAGGGCTGTAACACCATGAGGTTGGTTTGTATACTACTGATTGCTTAATTTTTTTTAAACATTGTGTGCTATGCATATAGTGAAGGAAGCCCACCCCTTCAGGCTAGTCCAGTCTTCACCATACAGTGGCACTGAGGACATGCGTCTATCATTTTCTATGAAGTGGTGGTGCGTGTGGTTAGTTTAATTTATGCCTTCTAAATCTGGAAGACCACTGCAGGAGCACTCTGGGAGATCTGTGAAATTTTCTACAAAGCAAATGAGCGTATGAAATAATGAACAAAGAATATCATTTAAAACTTAACGCTGTAAAGACAGTTTCAGAAGCTACATCACGGGTGAAAAAATGAAAGGATGAGGAATAAATTTGGCAAGGAAAGACTGATGTGAAGCAAGAGTTCATTTGATATATCATTTGCCTTCATTTTATATATTTACACATTGTCCCAGATACCAAGTTGACTCAAGGGAAATTAAATGCCACTAACATAGTGGTTCCGTTCTACGGCCGGTCCAAGGATTTTAATCGCCTTTGATTAATTCTTCTGGCCTGGGGACTGGGTGTTTGTATTTGTCCCAACACTTTCCTCTTCATATTCAGACAACATATTACACTACCAACCACTACAGAAATACGTAATAGCGATTACATCGCTCCATATAGGGGTGGCATCAGGAAGGCCATAAAACAGGGCCAAATCCACATGTGTGGCACAGTTCGGGAAAGATCGGGAAAGGGTAGCACTGATGCGGATTCGGAATTATTTGATAGGATAGTCAGCTATGTGGGAAACGACATGGAAAGAAATGTGATTGTAGCGGGAGATCTGAATTTTCCAGATGTCAATTGGGAAGGAAATGCGAACGACAGGAAGCATGACCAACAAATGGCAAATAAGTTAATATGGGAAGGACAGCTGGTTCAGAAAGTGATGGAACCAACCAGAGGGAAAGATCTCCTGGATGTGGTGCTGATAAAACCAGATGAGCTCTATAGGGAAACTGAAGTAATAGATGGTATTAGTGATCATGAAGCTGTTTTTGTGGTAGTTAAAAATAAATGTGATAGAAAGGAAGGTCTTAAAAGTAGGACTGTTAGGCAGTACCATATGGCTGATAAAGCAGGTATGAGGCAGTTTCTAAAAAGTAACTATGATCGGTGGAAAACGGTAAATAAAAATGTAAACAGACTCTGGGATGGGTTTAAAGAAATTGTTGAGGAATGCGAAAACAGGTTTGTACCTTTAAGGGTGGTAAGGAATGGTAAAGACCCACCTTATTATAATAGAGAAATAAAGAGACTAAGAAGGAGGTGCAGACTGGAAAGAAATAGAGTTAGAAATGGCTGTGGAAGTAAGGAGAAATTGAAGGAACTTACTAGAAAATTGAATCTAGCAAAGAAGGCAGCTAAGGATAACATGATGGCAAGCATAATTGGCAGTCATACAAATTTTAGTGAAAAATGGAAGGGTATGTATAGGTATTTTAAGGCAGAAACAGGTTCCAAGAAGGACATTCCAGGAATAATTAATGAACAAGGGGAGTGTGTATGTGAGGATCTTCAAAAGGCAGAAGTATTCAGTCAGCAGTATGTAAAGATTGTTGGTTACAAGGATAATGTCGAGATAGAGAAAGAGACTAAGGCCAAAGAAGTAATAAAATTTACGCATGATAACAATGACATTTACAATAAGATACAAAAGTTGAAAACTAGAAAAGCGGCTGGAATTGATCAGATTTCTGGGGATATACTAAAGACAATGGGTTGGGATATAGTACCATATCTGAAGTACTTATTTGATTATTGTTTGGCCGAAGGAGCTATACCAGATGAATGGAGAGTTGCTATAGTAGCCCCTGTGTATAAAGGAAAGGGTGATAGACATAAAGCTGAAAATTACAGGCCAGTAAGTTTGACATGCATTGTATGTAAGCTTTGGGAAGGCATTCTTTCTGATTATATTAGACATGTTTGTGAAATTAATAACTGGTTCGATAGAAAGCAATTCGGTTTTAGGAAAGGTTATTCCACTGAAGCTCAACTTGTAGGATTCCAGCAAGATATAGCAGATATCTTGGATTCAGGAGGTCAAATGGACTGTATCGCGATTGACATGTCTAAAGCATTTGATAGGGTGGATCATGGGAGACTACTGGCAAAAATGAGTGCAATTGGACTAGACAAAAGAGTGACTGAATGGGTTGCTATATTTCTAGAATAGCTCTCAGAGAGTTAGAGTAGGTGAAGCTTTGTCTGACCCTGTAATAGTTGAGAGGGGAGTTCCTCAGGGCAGTGTTATCGGACCTTTAAGTTTTCTTATATATATAAATGATATGAGTAAAGGAGTGGAATCGGAGGTAAGGCTTTTTGCGGATGATGTTATTCTCTACAGAGTGATAAATAAGTTACAAGATTGTGAGCAACTGCAACGTGACCTCGAAAATATTGTGAGATGGACAGCAGGCAATGGTATGTTGATAAACGGGGCTAAAAGTCAGGTTGTGAGTTTTACGAATAGGAAAAGTCCTCTCAGTTTTAATTACTGCGTTGATGGGGTGAAAGTTCCTTTTGGGGATCATTGTAAGTATCTAGGTGTTAATATAAGGAAAGATCTTCACTGGGGTAATCACATAAATGGGATTGTAAATAAAGGGTACCGATCTCTGCACATGGTTATGAGGGTGTTTAGGGGTTGTAGTAAGGATGTAAAGGAGAGTGCATATAAGTCTCTGGTAAGACCCCAACTAGAGTATGGTTCCAGTGTATGGGACCCTCACCAGGATTATCTGATTCAAGAACTGGAAAAAATCTAAAGAAAAGCAGCTCGATTTGTTCTGGGTGATTTCCGACAAAAGAGTAGCGTTACAAAAATGTTGCAATGTTTGGGTTGGGAAGAATTGAGAGAAAGAAGAAGAGCTGCTCGACTAAGTGGTATGTTCCGAGCTGTCAGCGGAGAGATGGCGTGGAATGACATTAGTAGACGAATAGGTTTGAATGGCGTCTATAAAAGTAGGAAAGATCACAATATGAAGATAAAGTTGGAATTCAAGAGGACAAACTGGGGCAAATATTCATTTATAGGAAGGAGAGTTAGGGATTGGAATAACTTACCAAGGGAGATGTTCAATAAATTTCCAATTTCTTTGAAATCATTTCGGAAAAGGCTAGGAAAGCAACAGATAGGGAATCTGCCACCTGGGCGACTGCCCTAAATGCATATCAGTATTGATTGATTGATATGTCATTCGCACCTTCGACCCCATAGGTGTGGGAAAAGCAGTAGAAAAAGAAGAAATGATAGTGGTTCAGTTCTATATTATTACTTACACCTGTGGTAATGGTGATTATTAGTGTACATTTGGTTTGGGATTAGCTCGGGAGAAAGACGAGACAAGGCAATTCTCCTCCTGCTTTCACTCCACACTATCAGTCTTGGTCAGTAAGAAGGATGTTTTCAAGAAAATCAAACTATAATAACTTTCTTGCCCTCTGATGATTATTATGTACAGTACATGACTTAGAATGGAACAGGATAGAATAATAGAAGGTTAAGAATAGTCCTTAACCTTTGAAGCCTAAGTGTCTCAAGAAAAACGTTCTGGGATAGAGAAACATACAGACAATGATTAGGAGGTCTGCCATAAAGTCACTGGAAAACACAAAAATGCTGTAAGTTATTGTTATGTAGTCACATTAATATTGCATAAGATCCAACTGAAGAATACTGGAAAGTAGAATAAGGTTGAGGCTTGAGAAGCAGATACAGGAAAATCAGTTTGGTTTCAGAAGTGGAAGATCAACAATAGAGCCCATTTTCATTATGAGACAACTAATGGAAAAGCATTGGGAGTACGGGAAGGATATGGTGATGACATTCATTGATATTGAAAAGGCATATGACAGTGTCCCTAGGACGAAAGTTTGGGACAGTCTGGTGCAAAAAGGAATTGGACAGGGATTAATAAAAATGATCATGGCATTGTATAAGGAATGTTGTAGTTGCGTGCAAACACAAGTTGGCAGGACAAGTTGGTTCAAAATAACTAGTGGGCTGAGACAGGGAAGTGTTCTATCACCAATCCTGTTTACAATAGTAATGGATGACATCATGAGAACAGCAAAAGCAGCATATGGAGGAAGAGAAATGAACATGATGTTATTTGCAGATGATATTGTGATTTGGGGAAAAGACGACAGGAAGGTTCAAGAACAGTTGAATGTGGTGAATGGGAAGATTGAAGAATGTGGATTGAAAATAAGTGTAGAAAAGAGTAAAACTCTTGTTATGACGAGAGGGGAGAAAGAAGGGAAAGGCCAGATTAGACTTGCAGACAAGCCCCTGGAAGTAGTGGAAACGTTTAAATACCTGGGGAGTGAATTAATGGAGAATGCTCGACTGGATGCTGAGATTAGTAAAAGGATTCAAGCTGGAAGTTGTTTCTATCATAGTGTAAGAAATATGTTATGGGACAAAGATGTGCCAATGGAAGCAAAGGATACTATGTACAAGATGTATTACGTACCCATAACAACTTACGGAGCAGAAACTTGGACAATGACAAAGAAGGATGAGAGTCGAATACAGGCAGCCGAAATGAAATTCTTGAGGAGTATGATACAGAAGAGTAGACGAGACAAAATAAGGAATGAGAAAATCCGGGAAGAAATTGGAGTGGAAAAAATGAATGATAGAATAGAGAAGAGCCGACTAAGATGGTTTGGGCACATAAAGCGAATGAGCGATGAAAGAATGCCAAAAAAGGTGATGGAAATGCAAATCCAAGGAAGGAGAGGCCGTGGACGACCTCGATTGAGATGGAAGGATACCATCCAACGCAGCATTATAGAAAGAAACCTGGACTGGGACACAGTGTTGGAGGAGGAGTGGTGGAAAGACCGAAGAAAGTGGAGAGGAACCATATTTGCCCCTACCCGGCTACAGCTGGATAAAGGGAAATGATGATGATGATGATCCAACTGAGGAGATTGTTTATATACATCCTACTCTTGTGCTTACTTCTTGCAATTGGTGGCTGTGTAGAGTGCCCACTCAAGAAGAGAATAAAACAGAGCAAGTGGCTGCATGGTTTGGGTCATGTAGCTGTAAACTTGCATTCGGGAGATGGTGAGTTTGGGCAGCCCTGAAAATGGTTTTCTGTGATTTCCAATTTTCACACCAGGCAAATGCTGGGGCTGTACCTTAATTGATACTACAGTTGCTTCCTTCCCACTCCTACCCCTTGCCTATCCCATTGTTGCCATAAGAACTGTCTGTGTTGGTGTGACTAAAGCGAATTGAAAAAAGAAAAGAGAAGAAAAATATGAGCCATGAGATGCCCAAATCAATCAATCAATCAATTCTGATCTGAATTTAGGGCAGTCACCCAGGTGGCAGATTCCCTATCTGTTGTTTTCCTAGCCTTTTCTTAAATGATTTCAATTACATTGGAAATTTACTGAACATCTCCCTTGGTAAGTTATTCCAATCCCTAACTCCCCTTCCTATAAATGAATATTTGCCCCAATTTGTCCTCTTGTATTCCAACTTTATCTTCATATTGTGATCTTTCCTACTTTTAAAGACGCCACTCAAACTTATTCGTCTACTAATATCATTCTATGCCATTTCTCCGCCGACAGCTCGGAACATACCACTCGTATTAAATAACACTTGTATGTTTTAATATTCATCCACCTATTCAATACAATACAATTTAAAAAAAATTAGGACATTGTCCTTATTAAAATTGTTGACATGAAATTAGTATATTAGATGGTACATGTTTCGTCCATCAATAGTGGGCATCATCAGCCAAATTTTCCACCTTAGAATAGATCAGGTACCTGAATGGAAATAATCCATGAATGCTGTTAAAAACTATGTCGTATAAAATCTATTGGAGATTGTTAAACAACTATTACAATATAAAATGTAGTATGCTGTTATTTGACAATATTAGTAATAATATTGGAGTCTAAAACATGGCAGTTGTTTAAGGATTATGACATAATAAAAGATATTACAATGAAGATAAAAATCAGAAAATACATTCCATTTAGTTGTCAAATGGTATAGTGTTAAAAAAAAAAAAAAAATGGAAAGTTAAGCAATGATAATGGTCATTGTTTTTTGCAGTTAATAAATGTTGATTTTCATTCATTTGCTTACAGATTTTGAAGAGTTGTTTTTATGGCCTGGTTCCTTTTGAGATAATATTAGTTGGAAATATTGGTGCCGTAGGCTATACTGAAGTCTTTGTAGGCGTCATTAGACCATCTTCAGAACATTATAACGCCCAAAAACATAATAAAGTCTCTGCGATGAGTAACCAAATGAAAGAAACAGGTCACAAATTCACTGCAATACATCAGGATTTACAAATTTTAAAATGAATCGAAAAAGGTAAGCTCATGACAGAATACGAAAACTTATACATCTTCTTAGATCAACAGTTTAACAAAGGCAAGAACTTAAATGACGTAATAGATAATAAAAGTCCTCTTTATGAACAGATTTCAATTCTATTACAAAAAACATTCCTTCTGAATAATTTTCACAAAATATTTAACACCAAATCACAAAACACGCCCACCAATCCAACATACATACCACCCCTCTCCCCTCCTTCCACAGCCGACAACTCCTCCTCACGCGCAGCGAATGGGCCCTCAGCCACGCCT
The DNA here is from genome assembly GCF_040414725.1 of Anabrus simplex. Taxonomy (NCBI): domain Eukaryota; kingdom Metazoa; phylum Arthropoda; class Insecta; order Orthoptera; family Tettigoniidae; genus Anabrus; species Anabrus simplex. The sequence continues at coordinate 144,649,460 of NC_090268.1, forward strand.
TCTCAAGCTCAACCCCCTCCACCAAGACTTCACAAATACAACACGCGTAGTAAGAGCTCGGCGACTGCCAGTTACTCTAAAACTCTCAACGTAAACTAACATCTCAGCAGTCAAAGGGGTAAGTGTCAACACTCTAAATTTAACTTCCACTATTCGACCCCTTAATTCCAATTATGGTAATTCATTAAATTTTCAAATTAACTCTTTAATTAATAACTCATCATACTTCGGCTAATCACCGAATGACAACAACGTTCCCTTCCAACTAACATGCTTAGCTCAACACGCTCAACAGCAACATCACAAACTCTTACCACATCATAGAAGATGGTCTAATGACGCCTACAAAGACTTCAGTATAGCCTACGGCACCAATATTTCCAACTAATATCATCTCAAAAGGAACCAGGCCATAAAAACAACTCTTCAAAATCTATAAGCAAATAAATGAAAATCAACATTTATTAATTGCAAAAAACAATGTCCATTATCATTGCTTAACTTTCCATATTTTTTTTTTTAACAATACACCATTTGACAATAAATGGAATCTATTTTCTGATTTTTATCTTCATTGTAATATCTTTTATTATGTCATAATCCTTAAACAACTGCCATGTTTTAGACTCCAATATTATTACTAATATTGTCAAATAACAGCATACTACATTTTATATTGTAATAGTTGTTTAACAATCTCCAATAGATTTTATACGACATAGTTTTAACAGCATTCATAGATTATTTCCATTCAGGTACCTGATCTATTCTAAGGTGGAAAATTTGGCTGAAGATGCCCACTATTGATGGGCGAAACATGTACCATCTAATATACTAATTTCATGTCAACAATTTTAATAAGGACAATGCCCTAATTTTTTAAAAATTATATTGTATTGAATAGGTGGATGAATATTAAAACATACAAGTGTTATTTAATACAAATATTTTCAATACGGATCCAAAAATGAATTTTATCACTTGTAACATACCACTCAGTCAAGCAGCTCACCTCCTTTCTCCCAGTTCTTCCCAGCCCAAACTTTGCAACATTTTTGTAACGCTACTCTTTTGTCGGAAATCGCCCAGAACAAATCGAGCTGCTTTTCTTTGGATTTTTTCCAGTTCTTGAATCAAGTAATCCTGGTGAGGGTCCCATACACTGGAACCATACTCTAGTTGGGGTATTACCAGAGACTTACAAGCCCTTTCCTTTACATCCTTACTACAACCCATAAACACCCTCATAACCATGTGCAGAGATCTGTATCCTTTATTTACAATCCCATTTATGTGCTTACCCCAATGAAGATCTTTCCTATATTAACACCCAGATACTTACAATGATCCTCAAAAGTAACTTTCACCCCATCAATGCAGTAATTAAAACTCAGAGGACTTTTCCTATTTGTGAAACTCACAACCTGAATTTTAACCCTGTTTATCATCATACCATTGCCTACTGCCCATCTCACAATATTATCGAGGACATTTTGCAGTTGCTCACAATCTTGTAACTTACGTATTACTCTATAGAGAATAACATCATCCGCAAAAAGCCTTACCTCTGATTCCACTCCTTTACTCAAATAATTTATATATACAGGGTGAAGCGAAATTTGCGCACTCAGGCATCGCAGTGCGACTCCTCACATGGCAGCAATAAAAAAATATCTGTCACAAAAGTTCGTCCTGCAAGTATATCCGGGAGAAAAAGGTTGTTAAAGAGTGGCAATCTGGCAACACTGTAACCACATGTAGGGTAACTACCTCTGTCAGCACATATTAGTCGTGCTGTACAGTTGGTGCATTTGATAGAGTTTTCAGTTAGCATGCAGGAGGTCGAGGGGTCGATCCAATCTTTTGTGTGAGACATTTTTTTATTGCTGACATGTGAGGAGTCACGCTGCGACGCCCGAGTGTACGAATTTCACTTCATCCTGTATATAAGAAAATATAAAGATCCAATAATACTGCCTTGAGGAATTCCCCTCTTAATTATTACAGGGTTAGATAAAGCTTCACCTACTCTAATTCTCTGAGATCTATTTTCTAGAAATATAGCAACCCATTCAGTCGCTCTTTTGTCTAGTCCAACTGCACTCATTTTTGCCAGTAGTCTCCCATGATCCACCCTATCAAATGCTTTAGACAAGTCAATCGCAATACAGTCCATTTGACCTCCAGAATCCAAAATATCTGCAATATCTTGCTGAAATCCTACAAGTTGAGCTTCAGTGGAATAACCTTTCCTAAAACCAAATTGCCTTCTTTCGAACCAGTTATTAATTTCACGAACATGTCTAATGTAATCAGAAAGAATGCCTTCCCAAAGCTTACATGCAACGCATATCAAACTTACTGGCCCATAATTTTCAGCTTTATGTCTATCACCCTTTCCTTTATATACAGGGGCTACTATAGCAACTCTCCATTCATTTGGTATAGCTCCTTCAACCAAACAATAATCAAATAAATACTTCAGATATGGTACTATATCCCAACCCATTGTCTTTAGTATATCCCCAGAAATCTGATCAATTCCAGCCGCTTTTCTAGTTTTCAACTTTTGTATCTTATTGTAAATATCATTGTTATCATATGTAAATTTTAATATTTCTTTAGCATTAGTCACCTCCTCTATCTGGACATTTTCCTTGTAACCGACAATCTTTACATACTGCTGACTGAATACTTCTGCCTTTTGAAGATCCTCACATACACCTAGAATTTTGTGTTTGTCATCTTTAACTTTTTCACAGCTTACAAATTCTTCTTTCATCAGAATGAATTACCCCAGCCCCTCCTCCCATTCCTATCTTATCTCTACAATACATACTCCAGTTCCGTGAGAAAATTTCTGCATCCATTAAACAATTTCTCAGCCATGATTCAACTCCTATTACAATATCTGGTAAGTATATATGGTATCTATTAATTTATTTAATTCTATTCCTTTCTTTACAATACTTCTACAGTTCAACACTAACATTTTTATAACATCCCTACTTGGCTTCCAGTTCCCTGTACCCTTATCACTGCTCCCTAGACCACCCCATTTCCCTGAATGTACCTCCCTCTAACCCTTCTAAACAAATTGCATAACTTATATGTACCTCTGCGGTTTAAACGAAGGCCATCTAAGCACAGTTTGCTATCACCTACCCATCCATTAGGATCTAGAAATCGCACTCCCAGTTTCCCACATACCCACTCCATAATCTCATTTAAACCCCCAATCATCTTCCATTCAGTATCCCTCCTATACAGTATTCCACTAATAACAATCTCCGTTTCATTAAACTTCTCCCGTGCTGCCTTTACCATATCCCACACATCCCCAACTATGTTGCTACTTATACCTGCTTGCCTTACATTGTTTGTACCAACGTGCAACACTACCAACTTCTCCTTTCCCTCCTCCTTCTTTTCTACTTTCCTCAACATCTGCCTCGACCTAATTCCTGGATAACACTCTACCCTGGTTCCCTTTCCTCCACACACTTTCCCCACATGTCTAACAATGGAATCCACCATGACCTGAGCTTCATTTCTACCCACCTCATTTGATCCCCTGCCCTTTTGGTCAGCCTTATCTTTCCACACAGCTGCAGAAGCTACTTCCTCCTTGCTTTTCTTCCTCCCATGAACCAGTTCCATCTGTCTTTTCCTATCCTCTACTCCACATTTTCCCTTCCTCCTACTTCCAAACTTCTCAGCAACAGTTCGCTGTTCCTCATCTTCCATCTGTTGTTCTACCTGCAGTGACTTGTACCGATTTCTGACAGACACCTGTCCTGAATTCTGATCCTGAATAGAGCCCTTAGCCTGCAATCTCCTTCTCCTTAGACCATTAGACCACCTGTCTTCTACAATACACACACAAAGATACACACGAATATAGCTGGCAAGATACTAATATACCGTATCGACATTACAATTACTATTATTTTCCTTACTATGCAAGACGGAGAATAAAAGTGTCCTTAAATGCTGAAAAATAAGAGGTTATCTAAAATAATTTATCAAATAAAAACTGTCAAAACTATGCCGATGACTTGAATTGCAATATTATTGGGATATAGGAATTTAATTTAATTATTAATGTTTACTCAATGAATAAACGAGGATCAAAGTAAAAAGTATGTCGGGGACTTACAACTACAAATTATCGCAATACAGTAATCAGCTGATTCTTGTATTTGTTTATTCAACTACCATATACTCTTTGATCTCGTTGGAATGCAGCAAATAAAATTTACGAGCTAGTGCAGCTTCATTTAAAATGTGGAACAGCAGATTTTATTCATGCACTTCGTCCACCATGAAAATACACGATTTGGAAAAGGCATTTGACAGGATATCACATGACCTCATTTGACTGACAATGATATGAAACAATGAACCTGAAGCGTATGTCAACAGGGTGAAATTACTCTATTAGAAATCCATTACCTCCGTGTGCTGTGCAGTCGAAATATCGGGTGCCTTTCAAATCAGTGTTGGTGTCCATCAAGTATCAGACTTGTCCCCATTGCTTTCCATGCTCTACATTAACGCTATCACAAATTATATCCTGATGATATTATGTTAGCAAATGAAACACGTAAGGGTGCTGAGTAGCAGGTGCAAGAGTGGAAAATGCACTTCGAAAAATTTGGGGCTTCATTTAATTTGAAGATGACAGAGTCCTTGGAATGTGTTGACCCTAGGATGGCACAATTGCTGTATGTGGGATTAACTTAAAATAAAGCCATCCAGTTCAAATTTATGAGTTCATGCATCACCCCTCACTGCATTACCATTGGAGATATTAAGAGATGAGGTAGTACCATATGGAATAAATGGTTTCAAGTTGCTGGAGTGTTGTACGATAAGAAAATTTCCATTACATCTAAAGTCTGCTGCACAGTGATCAGACCAGTCGATGGTCTACAACATTAAAACATGAACAGGTACTTAATGCAATGGAAGTGAAGATGCTGTCATGGTCCATTGGCTTGCATGACTAGATCATGCAAGGAACAACAATGTGTGGAGAAAATTTAAGTCGCACAGAAAATGCAGGAATCACACCTATGATGGTATGAGCACGTGGATACCTCAAAAATTAAGTTCCCAAAAGGAAACAATAATTTAATTTCATTGATTGGACATGTTAAAAACATTCAAGGCAAGGAACTTAATTTTTTAAATAAAAAAGCCAAAGGCAGGCTTTTATACAAGTGGAGGTACATACCTCCCCTAGTACTCCATCACTGCATTGTCCTACAAAGAAGGCTTGCAGTGATATTTCAATGGCTCACTAACTGCCAGCATCTTGGAAAAGTGTGGCAATCTAACTGATGTGCCTACTATCACAATGTGGCAAAACGCTGGTAATTTCATAATTGAAAATGCCCCAAAAGCTTGAATGTTTTTAATGACACCTGAGTTGCTGAACATAGAGGGTAACGGGGGTTTGAGGACGACCACAAACACATTGGTTGGATGGGGTGAGAGATGACATGCATCTCTTAAAACTCAGCCCTCAGGATGTTGCAGATCGTCTGAAGTGGAAAAGATGTAAGAATGCAAATCCTGCAGAAGTGGAAAAATGCTAGGAGAATGAGGATGATGAGGATGATGATGATGATGATGTTTGGCACAAGTAGGTGCAAGCAATACTGAAGAGCTTGGTGTTCTCTGGTTGCCATCTGTATCTTACTAGTTGTAGGTTCCTATGAAAAAATAAAATAAAAAATAACATTTAGAAACACCAATACTAATCAGACCTGGATCTGTGGTCAATTAAGTCTTTCCATAGCCTTACGCTGCATATCGTTGACCACAAGCTAACAGAGGGTCACATATTGACTTCATATTTCCTTTATGTTCTGTTCATTATAAGAAAAGTGGGTCTAGTGCCTGTCTATATCAAGTTTACACATAATGGAAATGATCTGATTTTCATGTAATTATGTGGAATAAAATAAATTCCTAAAGATGAGTAATCTCTGTATCTAAAATGATTGTTATTCAGGCTGAATAAAAGATATTGATGCACATAATGATTCTTTTTTCTTTTCTTCTCTGTTCCACTAGGCTGTCTCTCAGGTTACAACAAAAGTAAACGTTGGGAGTTCCCTGTTTCTTCCTCTGAGGGCTTCAAGCTTGGTCAGTTTCTTGACCGTCATCAAGGTTTTGAGAAAGTGAGTACAGAAGAAAGCGACGATGAAGGGAGTGGGAGTAGTACGAGTGAATTAACAGTGTCTCGGGCACAGTTTGCTTGAGAGTATTGTTCATTTGAGTATACATAGCAAAGGACAATCAGTTCTAGAAGAACAGCATCATTCTTGCCTCTCAATATAATAATTCTATGAAGAACAGTTGTAATCAGGAACTTTAATTTGTGTGCAGAGGTAAAGAATGTTCTTTCAAAGAAGTGGATGTAATGTGTTTGTGTAAATAGATACAGTTCAAGTGCAAATATTTGTATAAAATATTTAATAATTGTTAAATATGTGTTGGTAAATGATCTAAATGGAGCAAAGAAAAAATGAAAATAGAAATGAAAGTCGAGATAGGGCCAGATTAACTCCATTTAATGCCCTAGACTGACTTCTCCTTTTCAGACTCTACATTTCGGTAATTTGGAATTATCGGTGAAATGTTTTCTTATTCAATTTTACAATCCAAGTTCATCTTCATCCTATGAGACTGACATTTTTAGTAGAAAGTGTGTAAAAAGAAATTTGTTAATGATGATTCTCTGTTTCTTGGGACCAAAAATTGTGGTTATTGGCCCCATAAGTACAAATAGTGAGCATGGTTAGAATGGAACCCTTTTAGAATGGAATACAGGGTGATTAGTCAATACATTTAAGGGTTTGGATTTCACACACAGTTAGTTGTAAGTCTTAGGTGTGTGATTTAAGGATAGCGTATAGAAGAGAAAGCGTTATCACAACACCTGTTTCAGTGATTCTGCTGCAGAGTGAGACAGTATTGCACTGTGCAATATAAGATGCTGCAATAAAGAATTTATGCTTGTGGACAATTTTTTACAAACATGTGGCCTTTCCGTTGTAATATACACATAAAAACACATTCCAGGATGTTAAATTCAGCTCTAGACACAGAGAAAACGATTACCTAGGGTTTTAATGGGCTTAAACGATTCCTTTAAGCCTAAATTACCTTTTAAAACCATTCCCAGCAAAAGTGTTGTGGACATTTTTTGAGATATCCTCTTCACTGCACGCACTTTTGCTGCAGCCCACATCTATTCTCACTGCGTAGATAACATAACTGTATACATACTGAATTACTGTGGATTCATTCTGGGTATTCATCCTTGCCGGAAGGTAGTAGTCAAATTTGATCCTGTTTCTCATTCTTATGGTACATGACAGCCATCTGTCATGTCAGTTCCGTCTCTTTGCCGTTAATCACAAATTTATCAACCTTAATGATGTGCTTTTCATAAAAATGAACATCACAAAGAGAACTTCGCTGTGAGATTTCTGTCCTTAAACACTGCAAGTCATAAAATGATGGGAAAGATCATTTTGAAAGTTCCAAGCTATCGTATTTAGTCTCACCTTGTGATGATAGCCAGTTAATGTCTGTGTGCTAAAAAAAAAAAAAAATCACATAAAGTTAATAAATATCTTTTCCTTGCAAACTTTGGTAATGTTAGCTGCAAAAAAAAAAAAAAAAAAAAAAAAAAGGAAGTCAGTGTTTTCCTTGAATAGTGTTCTGTACAGTAAAATTGGGGCCAGTGACCTAGATGTTAGACCCCTTTAAACAACAAGCATCATCATCAGCAGTAATTGTAATTGCAATTGAAATTTTACTGATTCTTGTTCTTTTTCCACTTTTATTACACTTATGGGGTCGCAGGTGCGAACTGTGTCACACATGTAGATTTGTCCTATTTTACGGCGGCATGCCCTTCCTGACGCCAACCCCACATGGAGGAATATAATCACTATTGCATGTTTCTTTGGGGGTTGATAGGATAGTATGTTGTCTGATTATGAAGAGGAAAGAAGTGTTGGGACAAACACAAACATCCAGTCTCTGAACTAGAAGAATTAATCAGATGTGATTAAAATCCCCAACCCAGCCAGTGATCAAACCTGGGACTCTCTGAACTGAAGGCTTCAATGCTGACCATTCAGCCAAGGAGTCACACTGAAATTTTACTGATTACTTGTTGAAGAAGTAATTTATAATTGATTAAAATATTTCTCAGGTAACTGTAATTCAACTCAATTAATTTTTTCTTGTACTCTTCTCATCTTGCCCTTGTAACCTGACACACAATCTGATTAGAAACAAGAAAGCATGTCTTCGTTTTAGCAATAACAATGTACTCAAAGAATATGGAAACTCATTAATATGCCGTGCTGACTGACAACGAAAGAACAAACTACACAAAATCATTATGCTGACAAAGCGCCATACCTAGTGTTGTGAAAGTGAGTGGTATCTCGTCAAAACTAGTCTTTTTGAAGGTCGTAGAGGTAAAATTTATTCATCAACATTATTATTGAAAAATCTGGATGTTTTTGAGTGGTGAGCTGGCATTCGTAATAGATTAAGCTGTTCAAAATGCATAATTAATAAGCAATGACCTTCAGATTGCCTTTGTTTTATTCTGCGCAGAGATTGAAGCATTATTTTCAATCGAGGGAATGTCATGAATGTTCACAGATTCATGAACGTTAAAAATAAATTGAACTTTGGCACACAATACGAGATACTACATTAGCAACAAAATCAGATAGTGACCACTGTGCCACAGTTTCACCAGATGCCATTGGCGCCTGCCTCAGACAACGGCAAGTATACGGGCGCGCGGAAAATTGATCGCACTTTCTCTTCTATACACTACTTTCAAGCTTGCTTGCTTCAATTTAACCAGGAAATTGCAAGAGAAGGTGTCGTAGGCTATGAGAAAAGGGCCTTATGCTGTTTTCCTGAAATCAAAGCAACATTTCACAGAATATAATTCTGAGAAATCAGAATCAATAGTGGAACTCAAAACTAATCTGTTTCTGAAACCCAGATTAATAATAATATTATATGGCTATTTCTAGCCTGGTGCTCTCTTTGACAGGCAGACCCTCCGACGAGGGTGACCAGTATCTGCTGTGTGCGGGAAGACTGCGTGTTATTGTGGAGGATAGTGTTGTGCATGGGATGCAGGGATAGCACAAACACCCAATCCCTGAGCCAAGGGAATTAATCATTTAAGAGTTAAATCCTTGACCTAACCAGGCATCGAACTTGGAGGCCTCTGAACTGAAGGCCAGTACACTGAATATTCAGCCAGACATTATGACCACTGCGACTGTCACTCAAATACAGTACAAAACTTTAGTCAGTAATAAGGAATATATAATTATAATTTTATCAGTAATTAAACTCTGTTGCGTAAGTTAGAATTTATTTACATTATAAAATTCAAACCTAATTGGATACCGGTAGCCAAGTTGGTTGAAGTACACTCCATGATATCATCATCATCATCATCTTCCTTCCAAGTATTGGGCCATGTGTCCCGTTACGGTCTTGCATTTTTCTTTTTGCAAGACTTGAAAGCAATCAAATGTCCTTCTGACGGGTTGCTAGCCTGAAGGAAGTAAGACCATTGGTGGGGCTGTCACCTCTCAGCTAATGGACTAGCTGAAATTACAGCATTTCCTCCATAATGGATGTAACGGTTATACTGCCATGACTCTGTCGACAGGGCCTCATCTGTGGGAACAGGTTTTTTCATCTCAGGAAGGTGAGGTTGGCCTTTGGGCAGGAGTGGTTATGTCATAATCATCATCATCATCATCATCATCCTTCCAAGTACTGGGCCATGTGGCCCGTTACAGTCTTGCATTTTCTTTCCATCGCTTCATTGGACGTCCTATAGATCTCTGTCCTCTTGGTTGATAGCGTAGGATCTCCTTTGGTAGTCTTCCAGATTCCATCCTTTGAACATGACGTTTCCAGTTTACTTGGTAATCATAGATGTAATTGATTACTTTTTTCACATTCAGTCCCTTAAGCACATCTTCATTTCTTATACGATCCCATTCCATATAGCCTGCTGTTCTGCGCATGAACGTCATTTCACGTGCTGTAATTCTGGAAATGTCTTGAGTTTTTATTGTCCATGCCTCACTGCCGTAGCAAAGGGTTGGTCTTGCTAAAGTGTTATAAAGACGTAAGCGAGTGTGTTTTTGGACAAGAGATGCTTCCTGTTGTTCTGGTAAATTTGATTATTTATGCAGAGATATCAAGTTCCCCTTGGTAAGATAAATTGTATCCCAGATAATTGAATTCGTTGAATCTTTCCAAAATTTTATTATCTAAACAGATTTTACTTGAGATAGGGTCCTTCCCCTTAAAGGCCATTATTTTGCTCTTTTGTGGTGAAATGATCATGTTGAATTTTGAAGAGACTTTCTGGAGATTAAATACTGACCACTGAAGATCATCTTCTGATGATGCTACCAATGCAACATCATCAGCAAAGAGTATGGCATCTAGATGTGTGAGATATCTGCTGACTGGGATTGATCCATGCCTTTCATGCCTCCATTCCTGTATTATGTTGTTCATATAGATTATGAACAACAAAGGAGAAAGTCCACAACCTTGTCTCACACCTCTGCTGATCGGTTCCCATTCAGTCTGATTACCTAACTTTATTGCAATAAGGTTGTCACTGTACATGTTGTATATGTTATCTATTAACTGTTGTGGGACATTATCTTCTGCTAAGATATTAAGAAGTCTGTTCCTGTTAACTAGGACAAAGGCTTTCTTAAAATCAACAAATGCTATGTGAGTTTCCAAGTTAAATTCCCTGTATTTTTTGACTAAGATTTTCAAGGTAAAGTAAGCATCAGCACATGAGCGCCCCTTTCAAAATCCATGTTGTTCATTTCCAATCACATTTTCATAATACCTGAATAATTTTTCTCTGACAATATTAGAGTAAATTTTGTAACCTGAGGTGAGTATACTTATCCCTCTGTAATTTCCACAGTCTTTCACACTGCCCTTCTTATGAAGAGGAATAACTATAGCTTTTTGCCAATTCTCTGGTGGTCTGTTGCCATTCCAAATTAAATTGATTGAGAAATCTTTGCTTGAAGATGTCACTGGAGTACTTGAATAATTCTGCATTTATTGAATCTTCTCCAGATGCTTTTCCATTTCTAAGTTTTCTGAGTACTAGCTCCAGTTCTTCGAGTGTAATGGTTTCCAAAGACTTGTTAAGAGATGTTGGCAGAAGAAATGGCTCAATATTTGAACCTCTCCAAAGGCTCCAAAAATAAATGAGCCACTCCGTTAGAGGTATTGCATTAATGCGTATGTCTTCTTTTACATCATTATTCAGTTTCTTGAGTATTTTATAGGTCTGTGGTTGTGGTCTTGTTATATCAGTCTCCAGTTGTGAAACAAAGTTTTCTCAACTCTTTCTGTGCTTTTACCACACTTTCCTTTTTGCTATTGCTCTCTTGTGGTGATACTCTATTTTACCTTCTAATTTGCCAGTTGACAAAAATTTTTAATAAGCATTTCTTTTGTCTGAAATAACTTTTTCAATTTCTTCATCCCAGATTCTTAAACCCTTTTTTCCTCTGCCATTTTTTCTTAACTCCCAAACTCTCAAAAGCAGATTGCTTTAAAATTGAACACAAATTAGACCACTCCATTTCCACGTTGTCACTAACTGGTGTCATCTGTGTAAGATTATTAAGTCTGTTCTGGTACAGCCATTTTATACTGGGGTCTCTTAATAGGTTAACCTTGTAAGAAGTTTTAATTTCTTGTGTTGTTTGTTTGTTTCTTTTATACCATCTAGGCCTCAGACGAATAGGTGCTACTAATAGATAGTGATCAGTTTCCAGTTCAGGGCCTCGATAGACTCTTGTATCCAAGACTAAATCTGCCAATTTACCATTACAAATTATATAATCTATAATCAATTTCTGATTTCGTTCAGACCACGTGTACTTGTGGCTGTCCTTGTGTGGGAACATTGTGTTCATAATCTTTAACTGATTGAAGACAGTGAAATCTATTAATTTCCTTCCATTGTTATTACGAGTTGTTTCTCCATGGATTCCAATGTGATTCTGAATTTTCTCATTACCAACTCTGGCATTGAAGTCTGCCAGTAATAGTAGCATATCTTGTTTGTTAATTTTATTGATTATCTTTTGTATGATAGAACTATAGAAATCCAAGATTTGAACCCAGCATTAATACTTAGTGGTTAAACTGAGTGTGCTAAGGGTTTTCCTTACTTACTGATTGGCCCACTACCACTGAAATCACAATAATACAAGTTATTAGACTCGTCTTATGAACAAAATAACACACCAGAATTTCTGAAACCCATAAAACAAATTGACAGCAACAAATGAATACCTCGAAAGTTATTTGGCTGGTAAATAAATTACTTGAGTTGTATCACAGTAAGTTACTTAATTCTAAGTATGTTTGTTTAGAAGTAACAGTCCTTTCTTAACAGGACCTGTGCAGATGAAATAGTATGTTACAATCATGTTCCATCATAACTGGCATTGCAATGTTTTTGCACACGATAAAAATTGATCATTTCCAGAATTGCCTCAAACCTGTTAACTGCTCAGTCTAGATGTTAATCTGTCTCTGAACCAAGATACAATTATAATAGAATATAGACTGGAGTTTATTATACAGTATATGGTGTATGATATTACAGTATTGTGAAAGGAAATTAATTGGTGATTTACATAGACATCACTGGTACGGTATGTAAACATTACAGGACAGACTGCAGCGTATTTCTTTTTGGATAACTTCAATGACTTATTTGTCTATAATATCATGGTAGTTGCTCCTTCAGTGTAAATCTTAAAGTTTCCTTTTAATAATGGATTTTCGATGACTTTTTCTAACTGTATTAAATGTGATAACTCAACTGATTTTATTTCTGATATGACATAGGAATGTTAAATAATGCTTAATGATGTGTGAATGAAATGAGGCACTACTGCTTGTTAATCACATATTTAATGTTAATTTAGTATAAATGTGTTTTTGTTCTATCTTCTAACTATGAAGATTGATACTTCCAGGGAAGGCTAAGAAAGTGAGGGTCTTGAGTCTTGGTAGAGCAGCAATCCACTCTTCAAGAAACCAAACAGAACTGGATTTTAAGTCTCTTTTCAACTCCTCATTGTTTAGAATATTGTGATGGTTTGATGATTGTTGTTTCAAGAGTCAAAATGATTTCATGCGCCCTTCATAACATGAAACAAAAATATTCTTTAATATGATAAGTGCATGATGCTCTATGCATTGCTGTAAAGGTTGGAGAAACCAACAGATTGCTTTGAGATATCAAAGATGAGTTGACCAAGAAAAGGAGGTTTATGAGCCACATAAATTTCACATCAAAGTTCTTAAGGTGACTGGTCAACTTTTCGGTTTGAAGGGAATAATATTATTAAATTTTTAGTTAACTGGAGAACTTACTATGAATTTAAAAGAGAAAAGTGTAGTCAGATTTTATTGCGACCACACTTATAGAATGTTTAGTAACCATACTCAGAAATCATTTGTAAGGAAGGCAATCATTAAATTTCTTATTAGTAAATGAAATGAAATGGCGTATGGCTTTTAGTGCCGGGAGTGTCCGAGGACATGTTCGGCTCGCCAGATGCAGGTCTTTTGATTTGACTCCCGTAGGCGACCTGCGCGTCGTGATGAGGGTGAAATGATGATGAAGACGACACATACACCCAGCCCCCGTGCCAGTGAAATTAACCAATTAAGGTTAAAATTCCCGACCCTGCCGGGAATCGAACCCAGGACTCCTGTGACCAAAGGCCAGCACGCTAACCATTTAGCCATATTTATTATTAGTAATAACCAGGCAGCCAACTCGCTTGGTTCTTCCCTACTTTTAAAAACTCTATTCAACTTATTCATGTACTAATGTCATTATATGCCATCCCTCTACTGACAGCTTGGAACATACTGCTTAGCTGGGCAGCTCATTTCCTTACTCCCATGTCTTCCTAGCCCAGAGTTTGCAACATTTTCATAACACTACTCCTTTGCATTACTATTGCAACAAAGTGGGTGATGTGGGTGTTTTTAATTCTTGATTATTGTTGAATACAAGGGATAATCGTAGATAAACATATCTATAATTTTTAATCTACAGAAAGAAATACCTTCCAGTTTTTATTTTAGTTTGGGTCAGTACTGAAAATCCCTGTTTGCATATGGATGTTTTTCATGTAATGTTAAGATGTCCATAAAACGTAAGATGGCGCTTCATTTGACAAGTGAGAGTTTTCAAATTTAGAGTATAGTTCAGCATTTGACCTCGAGCGACATCTGCCCTCAGAATTTTGACATGGGCTGAGGATCTTTTGTAGACATTTCCTCTCTTTCATTTGGATCCCCTCTACCTCACTGTGGTGAGTGAGGGCGAAACATCTGGCAGCATATAAGGCTTCAGGACATATTACTGTGGTGAAGTGGCGGTATTTGGCCTGCCATGAGATTGATCGGGACTGATAAGTATGTCTGCAGAGACGAGAAGCCATTTCCTTGCATTTCACCCGATATTTTAGGGCTTCTTTCTCTGATGCGTTAAAGGAAATGATCTCTTTGAGATATGGTACTTAAAATGAATGCAACTCTTGATTTTCCAATATTTGGTATGGAGAGATGCAGTGGTCAGACATCATTACAACACTTTTTTTCTTTTTTCAAAAGAAATTTGGAGACCTACAGGTGTTAAAAGAAATAAGTTTCATAATGATAGATCCGTATTGAACTGTGATTACAATAGAGTAAAATAATATATTATTATTGGTCCACCTTTTCAATACAAAATGAAAATTACATAGGGACTAGTTTCGACCTAGTAATAGGTCATCATCAGCCTGAAGTAAGTCAAAGATCGAAGAAAACATAAACAATGTAAACACAAGTACAGTCTCTTTAAAGGTACATACCAAGTGGGAAGTTGAGTAGAGATATATTAAAAATAATAACTCATCCAAATTGACGAAGCACTGAGTGGAATTTATGTAAAGTTCGGTGCGCCGTATATTATAAAAGACCACTGTGCACTAAATGATGCAATAAAGAAGAATAGTAGGTTGAATGCTGGCTTCTTCTTAGCTGTTGTATAATCGAAGAAGATCCTTTCCTACCTCCGTTTCTCTCTTCAGCTCATCACATCACGCTTGAGTTTTCCTTTTGACATATTAAAAAAAAAAAAAAAAAAAAAAAAATCTTACTGTCTTTTATTCAGAATCAAATTTATGATCCGCATTGAACTGCGAATTTATTTCCACCTTTATTTAACTCCATATATGTTGCTCCACCTCGTGAAACATCCATCGTCCTTCAAGATTTCAGAATCAGAAGAGCTTTCTCCTAGCATCATACTTCGCATCGTCTATTAATTCTGGTTTATGAACATCTTGAGAAGACTATGTTACGATTCTTTATTTTCAATCGATCTCTGAATGAACAACATTATCGCTTAAGAACCAAGTTTTTTCGATTTCCATTTCCACAATTTATACAACGCACGGGACTTTTTTAAGGATCTCTATTTTTTAACATAATATAACACTTCTCTGGTTTCCTAAGCCTCTACACGCAACTATTGCCATGTTCAAAAAAACTGAAGAGCCTTCTAACATCCATGTATTTTGACGTCTATCAATACCTTATAAAACACGACGTAATCTTCTTCGATTATACAACAGCTAAGAAGAAGCCAGCATTCAACCTACTATTCTTCTTTATTGCATCATTTAGTGCACAGTGGTCTTTTATAATATACGGCGCACCGAACTTTACATAAATTCCGCTCAGTGCTTCGTCAATTTGGATGAGTTATTATTTTTAATATATCTCTACTCAACTTCCCACTTGGTATGTACCTTTAAAGAGACTGTACTTGTGTTTACATTGTTTATGTTTTCTTCGATCTTTGACTTACTTCAGGCTGATGATGACCTATTACTAGGTCGAAACTAGTCCCTATGTAATTTTCATTTTGTATTGAAAAGGTGGACCAATAATAATATATTATTTTACTCTATTGTACCTACAGGTGTTGTAATGTTTCAACCTGGAAGGTGATTTTGAGGTCATCTGCCATTAGGATCAATGTCTGGAAAAGCAAGACAGTCGATGTTCACTGCTTTGTATCTGGTGTCCAGCTTAATACCACTACTGGGTACCCTGCCAGCCAGCATTCAAATTACTGTTCATGGCCATCAGATAGGCCATCTAAATGTATAAAGTTCTGAATATTTTAAACAAAATGAATTGCTTAAGAACATGGTGATAACACTTCAACCCGTCTTTATTATTAAAATCTTAACTAAGTACTATTCAGTGTGTTTTCTTTCTTTGACATAAGATACAGAATATTAGATTCTATGACACAATTAAATATCAGTCTTGCATACTAAGGATTACAATGTAATACTGTGGAGTAAAAGAAATTAAAAACAGATCTGTATGAATTTTTTACAGATATAATCAGTCATGCTGCATGTTAGGTATGTAAACCATTTTGAATACTAATATTCAGCTACATCTGTATACTGATCTTCAGCGAGTGGAGATTTAAATAACAAACAAGTAATGTAATGGTGATACAGAGAACACCCTAACAGTACGTTTTATGTTCTAAATCCATGTGTTGATGTGAGCTCTTAGTGTGAGTTCTAACAAAGTGCAGAATTTAAAAAAAAAGGGATAACATAGATATATATATATTGTACAAAAAAAAAAAAGTCCTATGATCTGTTGTGTTCTATGTGATAATTACTTCAATATATTTTAAGTCTATGATTAAAATCATGTAAGGAAAGATGCAATAAACCCAATGACAGATCAGTGTGAGAAGAGGAGCAACAAAGAGAAGAGAAAAGAGAAGCATGAAAAAGAAAACAACTCTACATCTTCATACACTTCCATCTTTGTATGGGTGAGCTTTCTCATCATCAATTTCAGTTCTCATTTTCATGTTTGTCTTTGTTCCTCCTTTCCCCCTCTTCTTACATTCCTTTACCAATTTATAATTCTTTCTTTTATTTTTAATTGCAATTAATATTATCTTTCTCTGTATGACTATTCTTTACTCCTTTCCATTTCATACCTACATTAACATGTTTCGCTCCTTTTCTTCTGTGTTTGTCTCATGTTCCTACTCTTTTACTATCTCTATTGATCTTTATGTTTTTGCCCCTTCCCTTTTCCTTTTCTGAAGACCTGTCAAGATGAGCCCCTGAGTGAGTGTCCTGATGAAAATGAGCTTCCCAAGGGCTGAGAAGAAAGAGATCTAGAAAAGCTGGAACTGATGAGGAGAGAGTCTATGCTTATGGAGAAGAAGATGTGGGTAATTTTTTTTTTTTTTGTTGAATTTGTCCTTGTTTCTGATTTCTGTTGCTTCTTCTTCATAGCCTATTCATATTCAAGTTCCTATCTTTCTATATTTATCACTTAATTCATAACTTTGTTTATTCTTCTCTGTTATAATTTTATGAAAGTTACTGTAGCAAGTGAAGATGAACTTGAAATATCATTTTACTTCATCCTTATTGATGTTCTTTGCATAGTTACAAATAAAATACTAATGATTATACAGATCTCATAAAACATTTTTAGGTGAAATTACTTAAAAAATTGTTGTAAACACTATAATTACAGTATTCTGGTCCAGGAATTAAATTAATTATAACCATATTCTTGGCAGAAAGCTCTGTAGGGAAGTACTGCAATTTACCGTAAAAAGTAGTTTCATGAAGTCTGTGTAATTGATTGTATGTGTTTTAATGAAGTATTTTTATGAATAGAAATTAATTTTAATTTCTTGTATTTTTCATCACTGTACAATGGAAGTTCCAGCAGGGTAAAGAAAATGTAGAGGGAAAGAGTGTCTTACCTAGACAAGAGTGTAGAAGACACACACTGTGACTGACACATTAAAAAATATATTCATGTTGCATTTTTGTTGGTTAGTGAGGGTGACGTAAGTTGCTCTTCATCTCTATATATTCCTTACTCAGCTTGAACTGCATCTTACCTTTGTTTGATAATTATACTGGGTGTGTAAAAAGTTGTGCAAGATTTTGTTTTTATGGATCAGCCATCTTGGACACCTTGATTGGCCCTCCCAGTCTCCAAACCTCATTTGCCAAGAATTTTACCTCTGGGAAGAAATGAAACATGCATTGTATTCTATGTTTACCACTCTCGTGAAGTTACTATAGTACGTTCTGATTTGTTGATGTTAACATTTGCTGCAAAGTGTTGCATAATGATTGCAAGTGTGCATCGATCACAGTGACTACCACTTTGAACATAACTAATAAATATTCACTGTCACGCTAATTATGGCTTCAAGACAAATTGCTCAAGTGCCACGTGTTGCCTCTAGTTGAAACAAAACTAAAAATACAAACTATTAGCATTCAAAATCAGGTGTAACTTTTTACATGCTCTGTATAACAAAAAATTATAATCCAGCTTTTTTAAGTCTTCCTGTGTATTTTTCTGATATTTTTGATGATGAAGGAAATAATGCACCCTATATTTGTTTTTCCATATCTACTTAATGTACTTTGGTCTTCCCCTGCAGTTCCTACACTTTATTGTAACCCACAATGAAGCCAGACCAAACCTAAAGATATTGAGTCTTTCAAATCTCCTACACTTCCTTTTCCTCAAATTTAAGATTCAACTGCTCACTGATATTCTAGGATCATACGTACTGTAGACTGTAAAAACACAAATGCACCCCCTCAGTCCCATTTATTGATAGGGGGTCATGAATGAGGTGAGATGAATTTACATCATAAGTAATATGGCATGATTTTATGGCCAGATGCCCTTCCTGATGCCAATAGAAACACAAAGAGTATCCCATAAATTTGCTCTAGTGATACTGGTGAAATTCTTTTGGGTGATGATTTGATGATTGTTGTTTGGTTTGTTACCTCAATCAACCTTGAATTTCTGAAGACTTTGCTTTGTACACTTTTGTCACAGAGTGTTCAATCTGTTCTGTCAGTGTAGTGTACAGTACAGTATTTAAAAAATGCAGAGCTGTTCCCTTACAGGTAGTGCTAAAAATGTCGACCACATGGATCATGACGTTGGTTTACGGCATGATAAGGAACTCCAGTGGGACAAAATTCTGACACCCTGATGTTTGTCAAGAACTAGCATTTATTATTTTCAGAGCTATACAGGTACAAAGCTAACTGGAGCGAAAAACTAAAGGAAATGCAATTACTCAAAGTATGTTACAAGTGTTATTTTAATATCCACCTATTCAATACAAAGAGATGTAGTAAATTAAGAATTAAATATTATCATAAAAGGTTACAAGGGACATGTTTAGCCCATTTTTAGGGCATCATCAGCCTCAAACTCAAAACTGTAAGGTGAATAATCAGGATTCTGATTGTTCTTACAAATCGTAAAAAGAGGATATCAATGTAGGTGTTTGTCTAACATAAAATTATAAGAATGTCCTTGGTTAAAACCATAGTATCAAGCTACAAGTCACAAGTTCACAAGATTACACTCTCCAGAGCACTGAGTAAATGTGCCCAAAACCTGTTGAGGGTAGAGCGATAAATAGCTCAATTTTCATAATGAAGTAGAAATGTGTTTCCTTGAATACTCCTATTGGAGGATAAGAAAAAAGGAAAGTTTCTAGACTGTTAAAGATGTTAATTTCGTATGTTAAGATAAGACAACAATCTTCTTTAAATAGCTGTGGAGTAAGGAAGGGTGTTCAGCTGTCTATAGTCATATTTATCTGGCTTATCTTATCCTCCAATAGGAGTATTCAAGGAAACAGATTTCTACTTCATTATAAAGATTGAGCTGTTTATCGCTCCACCCTCAACAGGTTTTGGGCACATTGACTCAGTGCTCTGGAGAATGTAATCTTGTGAACTTGTGACATGCAGCTTGATACTACGGTTTTAACCAAGGACATTCTTATAATTTTATGTTAGACAAACACCTACATTGATATCCTCTTTTTACGATTTGTAAGAACAATCAGGATCCTGATTATTCACCTTACAGGTTTGAGTTTGAGGCTGATGATGCCCTAAAAATGGGAAAAAAATGTCCATGTAACCTTTTATGATAAGATTTAATTCTTAATTTATTAGATCTCTTTGTATTGAATAGGTGGATATTAAAATAACACTTGTAACATACTTTGTGTTTACGTATATTTCAATACGGACCTAACATGAGAATTATAACATGTAATTACTCTGTAATGAACCATCGGAGACCACAGGTCCCTTATATTAATATACTCAGTTGGTATCCCTGAACAACCTCTGAAAGTTTATAGACATGCTAGCTGCTTTACGTCGCACCGACACAGATAGGTCTTATGGCGACGATGGGACAGGAAAGGGCTAGGAGTGGGAAAGAAGCGGCCTTAATTAAGGTACAGCACCAGCATTTGCCTAGTGTGAAAATGGGAAACCACAGGAAACCATTTTCAGGGCTGTCGACAGTGGGGTTTGCACCTACTATCTCCTGAATACTGGATACTGGCCGCACATAAGCGACTGCAGCTACATAGCTTGGTTTTTTATAGACATGATCTAGGCTTTTTGGGCTTATGCCGTGTCAAGTAAATAAGATGAAATTCTTTACATATAGCCTATATCATGTCTATAAGCACGAGCTGTGAAAGCATCAGTGGTAACTTCGAAAGTTTGTCGGTGGAGTTCGGCTTCACCCTGTATATTCTTTCCACCCTGACCCCTCCTGACCGCTGGATTTATATTTTGTTCTTTCTGCATATCCATCTCAATTGTTTTTCTGTCTTCTTAACCTGTCTGTCATTGGTCTTGATTTTTTTTTACTTTGACATATTTTCCCTCCCCTTTTAATACTTAGATTACTTCGTTATTTTATTTTCCTTTCTCGTGGCCAAGAAAACATCAAACTTGGAACAAAATGGTGACATGAACTACATCTGAAAATATAATTGTGTCTAGTGAGCCACCTGGGGACAAGGAAGAGTCCCATCTCCTGAACAGAACAACAATCAACTGAATTCATACCATTCAGCATTATCAGAACAGTCATGGTTCACTTCTGAAGAAAATTTGTTGGAGGTGTTTCGCTTCATCCTGTATAGAAAGTTACGGGGACGAGAGAAAAAAATGAAAATAACATAGAAATAGACCTAATCGTATGGATTTCTTGCAATATGGCATCATGCACTGCTTCTTGTACCAATTTACATACCAACATATTGAGTGAGTCAAGAGAGTAGAAAGCAAAATGGGGACTATGAAGGACAGGGAAGAGAACTCACTACCCAGATCTTTAATGGCTATCAGCCAGGTATTGATCATCATGAGCTTGAAACCTAACCACTTGAGGATTGTCCTCCTCTTGTGTTGCTTTTCCTCACACCGTGGTTAGGTCGTAGGTGCAAGCTGTGCCACACACATAGTTCTGAACATCAATCATTTGGGTTTACAGTGCCAATCTGTTTGGAAATGTTTAGCATTCTCAAAAGGTTCATTACCGGGAAAGGCAGAAACACTCAACAGCGAATACATTCCTCCACACAGAGTTGGTGTCACGTAAATATAGCAGTCAAAAATCTTCGCACTCCTTCTCATTGCTGGCATTAGGGAAGGAAAAAAAAAACCCACCTCTGGTGGCACACTCTGTATCACCCGACAAAATTAAATTAACTCAGCCACAGCAACCATCCAGTAGAATTCCACTTTTGTTGCTAGACAGCAGCACGATCAAAACATCAACATTGGTAGGCACGCAGCTTAGACGGCATCTATAGATGATTTGCAACTTGGTAGCTTCAACCATATGATCATTATTATTATAATCTTCAACATCGGACACTAGACTCATTGTGCTAATCAGTTCTAATTAAATGCCTGCTTATTCTTTTATTAAAATGAATATGGTACAGGTGGTTCATGGTGTGGGTTACTGTAGTCACGTCCTAGTTCGTGAACCATGGGCAACGGCTGAGTGGCCTAGTAAGTGGTCCTGAGAGTCGGGATACCAGTTGCTATGGAATGGGAGTGGGCATCTCGGAAATATTCTGAGTCGTGGCCCTCCTTGTGCTCAGGTGGCTAGGACTATACAATTCACCGGTGGTCCATAACCCGTTAGAGGAGAGATCCTCACTTGGACTATGTGCAAGTAGGGTAGCATCCTGCTTCATGAATTTACCGAGCTCAGAACATTTTAAGCAAGCCTCGGACCTATGGGAGTAACGGAGTCCCACTCCCATTTGACAGGCGAGGGACACCTTGGAAACAACTTGGCGAACGAAATGGAATTCGATGGGGAGCTATCAATATTAATGGGGCTTATGGAAGAAAGAAAGTAGAACTGGCTGAGTCAGCAAAGAGGATGCATCTGGATGTGCTAGAAGTAAGTGATATTCGGGTAAGGGGAAATAAGGAGGAAGAGATAGGAGATTATAAAGTGTACTTGACGGGTGTTAGAAAGGGAAGGGCAGAGTGTGGGGTAGGGCTCCTTATCAGGAATACCATTGCACGCAACATAGTTTCTGTTAGGCACGTAAATGAGCTAATGATGTGGGGGGATTTGTCATTTGGAGGAATTAGGACTAGAACTGTCTCCGTGTATTCACCATGTGAGGGTGCAGATGAGGATGAAGTTGACAAGTTTGGTAAATGTGGGGAAGATATGGAAGCTGATGGGAATGGGAAGCGTTTGCTGGACTTCTGTGCTAGTATGGGTTTAGCAGTTACAAATACATTCTTCAAGCACAAGGCTATTCACCGCTACACATGGGAAGCTAGGGGTACCAGATCCATAATAGACTATATCTTAACAGACTTTGAATTCAGGAAATCTGTTAGAAATGTACGAGTTTTTCGCAGATTTTTCGATGATACAGACCACTATCTGATCTGTAGTGAACTAAGTATCTCTAGGCCTAGGGTAGAGAAAGTGAAATCTGTCTGCAAACGAATAAGGGTAGAAAATCTCCAGAACGAGGAAATTAGACAGAAGTACATGGGTATGATTAGTGAGAAGTTTCGAACAGTAGACAGTAAGCGGGTTCAGGATATAGAAAGTGAATGGGTGGCATACAGGGATGCTGTAGCAGAAACAGCAAAGGAATGCCTAGGAACAGCTGTGTGTAAAGATGGGAAAAGGTGAACATCGTGGTGGAATGATGAAGTGAGAGCAGCCTGTAAACGTAAAAAGAAGGATTATCAGAAATGGCTCCAAACAAGGGCTGAGGCAGACAGGGATTTGTACATAGATGAAAGAAACAGAGCGAAACAAATAGTTGTTGAATCCAAAAAGAAGTCATGGGAAGATTTTGGTAATAACCTGGAAAGGCTAGGTCAAGCAGCAGGGAAACCTTTCTGGACAGTAATAAATAATCTTATGAAGGGAGGGAAAAAGGAAATGAACAGTGTTTTGAGTAATTCAGGTGAACTCATAATAGATCCCAGGGAATCACTGGACAGGTGGAGGGAATATTTTCAACATCTTCTCAATGTAAAAGGAAATCATCCTGGTGGTGTTGTGAACAGTCAAGCTCATGGGGAGGAGGAAAATGATGTTGGCGAAATTATGCTTGAGGAAGTGGAAAGGATGGTAAATAAACTCCATTGTCATAAAGCAGCAGGAATAGATGAAATTAGACCTGAAATGGTGAAGTATAGTGGGAAGGCAGGGATGAAATGGCTTCATAGAGTAGTAAAATTAGCGTGGAGTGTTGGTAAGGTACCTTCAGATTGGACAAAAGCAGTAATTGCACCTATCAATAAGCAAGGGAACAGGAAGGATTGCAACAACTATCGAGGTATCTCATTGATTAGTATACCAGGCAAAGTATTCACTGGCATCTTGGAAGGGAGGGTGTGGTCAATCGTTGAGAGGAAGTTAGATGAAAACCAGTGTGGTTTCAGACCACAGAGAGGCTGTCAGGATCAGATTTTCAGTATGCGCCAGGTAATTGAAAAATGCTACGAGAGGAATAGGCAGTTGTGTTTATGTTTTGTAGATCTAGAGAAAGCATATGACAGGGTACCAAGGGAAAAGGTGTTCGCTATACTGGGGGGACTGTGGAATTAAAGGTAGATTATTAAAATCAATGAAAGGCATTTATATTGACAATTGGGCTTCAGTGAGAATTGATGGTAGAATGAGTTCTTGTTTCAGGGTACTTACAGGGGCTAGGCAAGGCTGTAATCTTTCACCTTTGCTGTTCGTAGTTTACATGGATCATCTGCTGAAAGGTATAAAATGGCAGGGAGGGGTTCACTTAGGTGGAAATGTAGTAAGCAGTCTGGCCTGTACTGACGACTTGGTCTTAATGGCAGATTGTGCCGAAAGCCTGCAGTCTAATATCTTGGAACTTTAAAATAGTTGCAATGAGTATGGTATTAATATTAGCCTCTCGAAGACTAAACTGATGTCAGTAGGTAAGGAATTCAACAGAACTGAAATTCAGATTGGTGATACAAAGCTAGAACAAGTCGATAATTTCAAGTATTTAGGTTGTGTGTTCTCCCAGGATGGTAATATAGTAAGTGAGATTGAATCAAGGTGTCGTAAAGCTAATGCAGTGAGCTCACAGTTGTGATCAACAGTGTTCTGTAAGAAGGAAGTCAGCTCCCGGATGAAACTATCTTTACATCGGTCTGTCTTCAGAGTATCTGGAGTAATCGAAGATACACAGCTATGGTCTGGTAGTGAACCACTGAGTTTTAGCATCCTAGTTCTCTCATGCTCAGTTATAGAGGCACGATTTTAGTAAAGGAGTCATTACTATATTTTGTGGCATTACTCAGAGAGGTAGCATGTTTTATTATTGACTAAATTTATTGAACTACTACTTACAGTTATTTACTAGTTCACTGTGTGTGAGTTTTCCATTCACCAGTTTTTACTCTTAGATATGATCGAACACACAGTTCTGTGGCACAACAAAGTACTGCTCTTAACAGAGCCTCGTTCACAGAGCAGTTCACTACACAGCTTGCTGCACTTTACGTGAACAAGACTGTTTTACTCACTACTGGTACATTTCCAAATGAACTGTCACTGCATGATACAGTCTCATGACTCACTTGCAGCAACTGAAGACTGATTCTGTGCATTTTATAAAGGCAAGCAGAAGATTCTCGTAGTTTCCACATACAGATCATTCTGGGTGCCTGGTCCATTGTTAATCAGCTTTCAGCTTCTTATAAGAAGCTTCCTTATCATGAGCCTCAGCAATTTGCTGGTGCTGTTGTGCCAGCATTGTAGCTTTGCCAGCCCCCCTGCACTCTCATCCTTCATTTTCACTAGTATGAGAGTCAAGATAATTCAGGGTTTTTATGTCCCCTGCTTAATATTTTCTGGGATGTATTGCATGTAAGGAAACAATTCAGAATGTAAACACTGTTATGACTCCGCATGTCATCACGCTGACCTTTTGAATACCATTATCTGCAGGTCATCTGGCTGGGCAGCAGCTCTCTTGGTAGAATTAATAAACTGTATGTGCCATGTTTTTTTTTTTTCACAATTTAGAATTAGTAATTATTTATTACCAACAAACCATGAGGTAAATGTAGCAATAGACACACAGAGCTGACCTTCAAAATAAAATTATTCCACAGACTTACTTGATAACTCTTCGTTTCTTTTCTAATTACCTTTTACTTTATATGTCAACATTGATGCTTTCACGTCCCGTACTTGTAGACATGATATGGGCTCTGTGCGAAATGTAAAGCATTTTTCACCTTGTTTACTTTTACTTTATACTATATTTTTAATTTTTGAAAACAATTTTTTCTTTCTTAGTTCAACAACACACTAAAATTGATAAGGCTTGACAATGAAGGGATCATGATGTATTGAACTCCATAACTCAAGAGAAAAAGGCCATAGAAATAATATTTAATCCATGGCTTGCAAAGTCGAACAAGAACATGTACTTTTATACTCTTTCACGGTTATTTTCATTTTTAATTAGCTCAAAGCATTCCTCATCCCAGTGTATCTTTGGATTATCCCGTTTGTTTTTGCTAACAACAAGTGATAAACATAGGATAAAAATACAACATTAAAACCAAGCCATAACATTACAAATACAGTACATATTTTATTCTTTTAGAAAATACAGTTTAGAATGTACATATATCATGAGTAAAATCTATTACAGATTACTGTGAATATATTAATCATCATCATCATCATCATCATCATCATCATCATCATCATCATCATCATCATCATCATCATCATCATCATCCTAAACCATCTCCAGTTTCCCGGGTGTGGTATATGAGCCTCCTCCATCTCATCCTGTCCTTGTACCATTCCTCCTCCACCAACTTGTTCCAATCATGACCTCTCAGCAGTATATCGTTCTTAACTGAATCTATCCATTGCCTTCGTGGCCTTCTCACGGGTCGTCTTCCTTCTATGAATATATTAATGAATATATTAATGATCCTTATAAATTACAAATACAGAACATAATACAGTAAAACCTCGTTAGTGCATTCCTCATTAATATGTTTTCCCGCTTAACACGTAAATTTGAAGTCCCGATACTCATCGTATTAAATCTATATAAAAATAGTTCAATGATCACACCACGAATTTTCGCTATTACCGCTTAGTACGATCACATTTTTTCTAGCCCTGAAAATGTTATTTGTCATCTCTTGTGAAAGAAACGTGATTTCTCGGGTAAGAGCCGTCGCCACAGTTGCGTGATTAAGGGAAAACGCCTTGAATTCCTGAACTTCACAGGATAAGTTGCACCTTTGGGGAGCAAGCCGTTAGCCTCAGGAATGTTCAGTTTTACTTGCCGGTTAGCAGCGAGATTGCTGAATAACACAGTGAGACTATTTATGCTTGTATTTTGCATTCCTTCAGAAGATAAGAAATTTATTTTGTGCTCGGTGGTACAGTGGAGCATACCGTATATTTGTGGCTTGATACGGTAGCCTACAACTGGATTAGGAACATAATCGTTTGAAACCGACTAGCATGGTGCATATTTGTCTTGTGATAGCCTGGTTATGGATATGGAAAAAGTCGTGAAATTCCTTACTAATGAAGACAAAATTAAAATCTGTCAGAAAGTGGACTGGCATCCGCATCTTGAAGTGCGCAGAGGTTGTGAATTTGAACTCGCACCTTCGAGTTTTGACTTGATCACTCAAGTTGGTTGAAGTTTGATTCAAAATGACGGCCAAAGTAATTCCTGCCAGTCGCACATGGTCGAGCGTAACCTCCAATTCACTGTCAAAGAGCGTGACCAGAGAATAATGTTTAATAACCCTCTGCTCCGAAATAAAAGGCTTCTACTAACATTTGTTTTAGAAAAAGTGTGATCTGCAATAATACTTTGATATTTTTATTGGCCCCTGTGCACATGTTTTCATATTTGTTGTTTGGTGTTTTTCACAACTTTCATTGCACTTGTTATTTTACACTGACTGACAGAGCAAATGCAACACCAAGAAGGAGTGGTTCGAAAGGGATGAAAGTTGGGGAAAAAACAGAGACGGCACGGACGAATAATTGATGTTTATTTCAAACCGATATGCAGGTTACACAATGCGCACGGCATCGACTCAGTAGGATGTAGGACCACCGCGAGCGGCGATGCACGCAGAAACACGTCGAGGTACAGAGTCAATAAGAGTGCGGATGGTGTCCTGAGGGATGGTTCTCCATTCTCTGTCAACCATTTGCCACAGTTGGTCGTCCGTACGAGGCTGGGGCAGAGTTTGCAAACGGCGTCCAATGAGATCCCACACGTGTTCGATTGGTGAGAGATCCGGAGGGTACGCTGGCCACGGAAGCATCTGTACACCTCGTAGAGCCTGTTGGGAGATGCGAGCAGTGTGTGGGCGGGCATTATCCTGCTGAAACAGAGCACTGGGCAGCCCCTGAAGGTACGGGAGTGTCACCGGCCGCAGCACATGCTGCACGTAGCGGTGGGCATTTAACGTGCCTTGAATACGCACTAGAGGTGACGTGGAATCATACGCAATAGCGCCCCAAACCATGATGCCGCGTTGTCTAGCGGTAGGGCGCTCCACAGTTACTGCCGGATTTGACCTTTCCCCACGCCGACGCCACACTCGTCTGCGGTGACTATCACTGACAGAACAGAAGCGTGACTCATCGGAGAACACGACGTTCCGCCATTCCCTCATCCAAGTCGCTCTAGCCCGGCACCATGCCAGGCGTGCACGTCTATGCTGTGGAGTCAATGGTAGTCTTCTGAGCGGACGCCGGGAGTGCAGGCCTCCTTCAACCAATCGACGGGAAATTGTTCTGGTCGATATTGGAACAGCCAGGGTGTCTTGCACATGCTGAAGAATGGCGGTTGACGTGGCGGTGGCGTGCGGGGCTGCCACCGCTTGGCGGCGGATGCGCCGATCCTCGCGTGCTGACGTCACTCGGGCTGCGCCTGGACCCCTCGCACGTGCCACATGTCCCTGCGCCAACCATCTTCGCCACAGGCGCTGCACCGTGGACACATCCCTATGGGTATCGGCTGCGATTTGACGAAGCGACCAACCTGTCCTTCTCAGCCCGATCACCATACCCCTTGTAAAGTCGTCTGTCTGCTGGAAATGCCTCCATTGACGGCGACCTGGCATTCTTAGCTATACACGTGTCCTGTGGCACACGACAACACGTTCTACAATGACTGTCGGCTGAGAAATCACGGTACGAAGTGGGCCATTCGCCAACGCCGTGTCCCATTTATCGTTTGCTACGTGCGCAGCACAGCGGCGCATTTCACATCATGAGCATACCTCAGTGACGTCAGTCTACCCTGCAATTGGCATAAAGTTCTGACCACTCCTTCTTGGTGTTGCATTTGCTCTGTCAGTCAGTGTATAAACCCCAGCGGACAAGGTTTTCATATTTGTCCTCTGGTGTTTTTCATGTCTTTTAATAATACTTTCCTCTCATCTTTAGATATGGTACATACAGTTTACACCGTACCTGCAAATACACGATGTAAAATGCCCTCATATCGGAAAAAGTCGTATTTAGTGTTTCCATATCCCAGTTAGGTAGTTTTTATTTGTATATTCAGTAGTATGTTTTCTCGCTTAACACATTATTTTTTGTTGTCCCCAGCAGAAATGTGTTAACGAGGTTTTACTGTACACAAGAAAAATCTCCAGTATAGATCCTCGACCTACAGTCTTCAAAATGATGCAGAATAGTTTTGAAAGAGTAGACTAAAGACTGTAAGGATTAAATGTACTGTATAAACC
Organism: Anabrus simplex; assembly: GCF_040414725.1. Taxonomy (NCBI): domain Eukaryota; kingdom Metazoa; phylum Arthropoda; class Insecta; order Orthoptera; family Tettigoniidae; genus Anabrus; species Anabrus simplex. The sequence continues at coordinate 144,678,811 of NC_090268.1, forward strand.
CTGCAAAATTAATTCTATTTTGAACTTCAACTGTCGTCTGATTGCACTAGAAGTAGGTACAGTACAGTCCCAATTAACCCTTTGAGAGTCAGGTTTCTTAGCCCACTGCACACCCCAAAATTTAGGTTTACATGTTTGTAAAACAACCCTCAAGAGGCATTATATTTCAATGAAACGAATGAATTTAACACAGTATGTTAACAAGACATCAAACAACTAGTTTAAGCACAAAAATTGTGAAACATCATTTTTAGTAATATTTTTTTGGTATGATAATCCTGGAAAACCATCTTCAGGGCTGCCGATAGTGGGATTCGAACCCACGATCTCCCGGATGCAAGCGTCTTAGGATCTTGCCCATTCGGCGAAAGCCTACGGAACACCAGACACCACCACATCCGGTCTTCCTTGGCTGATACGCTACGTGGTAAAGGGTATCTAGTACATGAAGAGGTCCATGGCCTCGCAACTGATGGTGGGACAAGACGAATCGTCATGATCACCTTCAAACCCGGGAGCAAGAAAGGTTTCATTCTTGACCCCACTCTCAGATTTCAAGCAGGTGAACAACAGCCTGTTGAAGTCGATGAAGAAATAAAGAGGATATATTCACCAACCATTCCATATTACCTCAATAAGTATAACCTTGAGGACATCGAGGTTATAGGGCTCATGCTGGGTGCAAGGGGCACCATTCCTAAACTACTGGTCACCTAGTTACGATGGTTAGGTGTACACAATGAGACCATCGTCAGCTGGGGCATACAAACATTGAAAGCCTCGATAGCGATCTTGAGGCATCACCTCTACGCTCCATTCACTTAATTAAATCAATTGAAGTCATTTATCTGGTGCTTCTTTGTTTTCTACACATTATCAATATAATGATTGTTTTTTACTCTGTACTAAATTTATAACGTATGATATTCTTTGTCGGTTTGGCAACCTCAGTCATTTAAGGAAGAACAAATATTATTTTGAAGCTTTGCATAATTTCAAGGTCTTATCCTTTCGGTTTTACAGTACCTTTCTCCTCTCTTCTCTAGTCAACACCACTGTCTTGATTTACTCCTTGCTTAATTTTAACTATATTATAGTAACTTTTGGGAGGGGGGGAGGGGAAATGACCTAGATGTTAGGCCCCTTTAAACAATAACCATTATCAATCAGTAACATTTTCTTACTCCTCAGTGCATTAGCAACCTATTCCCACTGTCTACCAGATTCATTGAGAATTTCAAAGCACTTTGTAGATGATACCAAATAAAGTTAATCTGTTAATAATGATCAAAAATCATTAAATGATGTTTATTATATCAAATTTGTATGGGGAGAAATTTCAACTATAATAATGAAACTGCAGGATGCTCGCATAAATCAAACCAAAAAGCCAAACTCCATGGCACTTAACGCCCTTGAAAGGGCCTTGGCCTGCCCAGCAACCGCTTCTCAGCCCGAAGGCCTGCAGATTACGAGGAGTCACGTGGTCAGCACGACACATCCTCTCGGCCGTTATTCTGGGCTTTCGAGACCGGGGCCGCCATCTCACCGTCCGATAGCTCCTCAATTCTAATCACGTAGGCTGAGTGGACCTCGAACCAGCCCTCAGGTCGAGAGAAAAATTCCTGACCTGGCTGGGAATCGAACCCGGGGCCTCCAGGCAAGAGGCAGGCATGCTACCCCTACACCACGGGGCCGGCTCACATAAATCAACAGAAGAAAGTTTTATGAGAAAAAAAACTACCTCTTGTTCTTCTCTCAGCTTCAGAAGTAGAAATTATTTCAGCAAAAGAGTCTGCACCAACAAATCAGGTAGCATCACTCGCTCAGAAGTTTTCCACTAAGGACATTCATGGCTCAACGAAGTCACTACAATGCTTTCTCACATTGTAGTGAGAAAGTGAAAATTGTTTTGGGGATGGATAAAATATTTGTGTCTGTCAGTACCCTTCAAGGGGACTGAGATATCATAAACTGCTTTAGTTGTTTGAATATCTCCAGTGAACATAAAAAATGCAACTGTAACCAATGAGGTATTAAAGAGAAACTCTAAATGTTTGAAAAATTCAACCTGTTGTTGTACGTTAGAGTACAGGAATAAATTAGCCACTATTTTAGTGAAAACGTTTTGAAAATTATCTTGTGGATGGATGAAATATTTGTGTCATTATCCTCCAGGTGTACTGCTATAAAGCTTTGAGGAATTTTAACCAATAATCTAATGGCATACAGAGTTCATTTCCTATCTTTTTTATCTTGTCAAAACAGGTAAACACATTTAATGCAAATTTGTTTTGCAAAGAAAACTCTAGTATAATGCAATCTTTATTGTGCCAACTGGTGGCTAGCGAAAAGAAAGAACATGAGGGACCTGAGGTTGTACATCTGAAGGACACTATTAACACATTCTAGTCTGGACACTGAAATCTGTACCAATCATTCCAGTCCTGGGATTTTTGAAATTTTTGAAATACCATTTGTTTCTCTCTGCAACCATTATAGTTATGTGTGAGGTTGCTTTAGTATTTTGGATTCACTTTCTACATTAATTTGGAATATAAATATTAAACATATCTTGCACAAGTTATTTTGCTAATTTTAAAAATAATGACCATGTTTTCATTAAAACAAAGAAAAGTCTGCTGATGGATGTTTTCCAAGTTTTGCAAAAAGCAAATATAATCAGGTTAAATGGGGCTAAACATGTTATTCTTAGTGACAAACCACTATAATCGCATAAAATGTCCAAAATTACACTCGTATTTAGCATAACTTACCGCTGCACAACCATGTCAGGGCAATGTCAGAAATAGTCTTCTAAGGTGGAAACACTGCCATAAAGCTTCATAGAATTTTAAACACCACTTTAAGGTCCAGTTCATTCTCAATTTTCATTATCTTGTCACAGCCTACTATGGGCGATGCTCACACCTATAGTTTATTCCATGTTAAGAAAACAGTATTGCTCTTAGGCCCTCTACACACGGAGCTACTCATTAGAAACGTGACTGGTTTGTAACCGAGATCACAAAATGGTTAGTAACTGAATAGTGACTTGGCTCCACACACAAAGCTACTGTACGGTGACTGATTCTTTCTAATTACTGATTAGCCATTTGTAAAGTTTGGTGTGGACTAGCTGACATGATTGTGTTTCATTATTTCAGGGGAAAAAATAGAAGAAGGTATTGGGTTCAACCATATCTTGAAAAGAACATCCACTGCAGATTATTCATAGTAGTAAAGAAGTTCGAACAAATGGATGCTATATTTATTTCTTTTTATCGTATGACCAAACACAGTTATATGGACTTGGTGCAGCTTATTGCGCCTGCCATTTGACAGCTAAATACAAATATGAGGGAATGTGTGACTGCTGAGGAGAGAGTGCTAATAACTCTCAGGTAAGGAAAGTGAAGTTTATTTTTACAAAAAATTTAAAAGCTTAGAAAATAATTCCATGCTTTCTCCGTTATGTCCTTTCTTGCATAATCCTTCAGCGTACAATTGTACAGTAAGGGGTGTTTTTTAATTTCTCCCACTAACTTTATGTTGAAAACTAAACTCACTGGTGACTGGCTCCACGAGTCACCTGGAACTGATTACAAATTAGTTACTAACAGATTACTAACTGGTAGCGCCGTGTGTGGCTTTCCATTGAAATACACAGGAAGTGACACTCAAGTAATCGGCCGGAAACTTCAGTTACCAATCAATTACTAATGAGTAGCTCCGTGTGTAGATGGCCTTATGACAACAGGGTTGTCATATCGAACATCTCTGTTCAACGCCATCATGGGAAAACAGCGGCACATAAATTTGTGAAATTCAGTATTTAAGTTCAAGGTAAAAAGCGGCAGAAACCTAGCTACAAATTAATTTTATGAACCAAAGGAGACAGAGGTTTATAGGGGCTAATTTTGGTTTGTACAGAATCAGAGGTAAACTATGGCACATAAAAAACCTTAGCATTGAAGTGTAAGGTAAATTGGGGGAGAAAATAGACAAATAATTGTTATGGGCTCAAGGGGTGAGGGATGCATTTAACTGCATTTAATAAATTTCTCCAGGCAATAAAAGCTAGAAAAAAGATGCAACAAATAAATACTGTAGATGACTCTACAAAAGATGACAGTATTTTTTTTTGCTATTTGCTTTACGTCGCACCGACACAGATATGTCTTATGGCGACGATGGGATGGTAAAGACCTAGAAATGGGAAGGAAGCAGCCGTGGACTTAATTAAGGTACAGCCCCAGCATTTGCCTGGTGTGAAAATGGGAAACCACGGAAAACCATCTGCAGGGCTGCCGACAGTGGGGTTCGAACCCACTATCTCTCGATTACTGGATCACAGTATTAATGTTAAAGAAAGAAATCATACACGTAGGCGTATCGCATAACTCTCACTCAACACAAGACAATTATACACCAATTTAAAGCCTAAAAACATACACAAAACAAATAAATACTGTAGATGAGTTCAGTACAGAAGTGACCTACCAGTGATTCACAGAGTGAGGGACTACATGAGGCTTGTACCAGAGCAACACAGAAGAAGGAAAATGAAGTAAGTGAACAAAGTGATGGCTGTTTCCGCCATTGTACTTCCTCCCTACAAATGTATTTATGAAAATAAAAATGTTATGTAGTTATTTTAACAACTCGCGGGCAAAACTGTCTCATTTTAAAAATCTATCTTTCATAATATATTACAAAGTACAGTATACTATCTCTTAATCATGAGGAATTATCGGCGTCTCAGAGGGGATGTGTTCACTCCTTGTAGGTCCATAAGAGCAATATACTGTTTGCTTAATGTTGAATCAGTTATAGACTGGCATGTAATTTCTGCTGCCATGGGCTATGCTTGCACTTAGACTGTGTTAAGGAAGTTACTGTCTGTATGATACTTTCAAGATAAATTCCTTCCTTTAAAAAATATTAACAAATAGAATAAAGAGGTATTTCAATACAATCAATAGGCATTTTCTAAAAGGATTCAACCCAGAGTTACAGTATATTTTCCAGAAGTCACAGATTAGGTTAAAATGTGACAATAAAATTACTCTCTACATCTATTATAGCATGCATATAAAACAATTTTAGTTTGTGAGAATTTTAAATACAGTAGAAGTCCGTTATAGCAAGAATTCATAAGAATGAAAAATTTTCTCGCTATAGCGGATTGTCGTTATATACGACTTTTTGTAAAAGTCGGGAAAATCACCATACACATTAAAATCAGTATGAAATGACAATCAATGTGTTCAAAATTTGCGTTTTCGCAGATTATATGCACACTATGGCTTACTTATTTGTTGTTTTTTGAAATCCGTTACTACGTGAAAGTGTGCGTTTATTTTCATTCTCAAAATATTATAGTACCGTATTTCTCCAAATCCAAGATGACCCCCACTTTTTCATTCAACAAAAATCAGGCTTAAAATGTGCTTTGTAAAATCACATGAATGCCTTTCTTATACAGTACGCATTTTAGACTATTTTTAGACGTTGAACATGGACTTTAGCTATGCCATATTTTTTTGCGGCTGCACAATTATTCTTTATTTCAGCACGTTTAATAACCATTAACTTAAAATTGCCATCATAATATTGAAGAGAACCCGTTGAAAATTAGCTGGCAATACCTATTCCACACGTCTCTACAACACGACAGTCCATCAGGAAAATATTCTTGCATACTATAAAACTGTTACTTTCACTCAAAATCCGCCATTGTCCGGTCCCAAATCCGGAATGAGAAAGGAGGAGGGTTGGCGGGTCTGGCACCCAGCTGGAAAACTGCTAACGCCGAGTGTTGGGCGGTGGTAAATAACCTGACTCCCTGAAGGGGCTAACGGCTTCGGGCGGATGAGCTCCCTTAGGCAGGGTGATGGTCCCCTCAGAGGAGGAAATGACACTGGAATCCATCACTTGAAGACCCAATGGCAAACAAACGGAGGAGGAACCTCTCACTTTGGTTCTCAATGGTTGTGGAGGCGGACGAGGTCATGCCAGACGGACTGGCTGTGAAGGCGCTACTCATGAACTGATAGTGGTTGGGGCACTCTCTTTCCCATGGGGTGGGAAACTTCACCTAAAAGCGGATGAACCACATGTGGTCAACGGCATAGAAAGTCCTCAACGGCGGACCAGTCGTTCGGACAGGATGTCCTACTTGACTGGAATGGCGCATGAAGGCTGCAGTGATTAGGAATCATTCAATCGTCTTCATCTGCTTGCCATTGAACATACTTCCTAGTCATCAAGTAAGGTGCGTTTGTTGATGTGCAGCAACACTCTCACTCTAAAAGAATTCATGCACAGCAGTCTTCCAACAACGTACGACTTCTTCAAAAGTGCTGCGGTGATCAAGAAGTTGAGACGAGGGCAGGATTGTGATGTCTGGAAGCCTCTAGTGATAACTTGGCACGTAGGCGGTAGATGTGTGATCAGTCGTCTTGCTTAGGGCTGTGGCTGTAGAGCAATTCGGTTGCTGCATCTACGTCTGAGCAGTTCTATTTAGGTTCCACTCTGCTCACCTTACATGGGGAAGGGGCTAGAAAAGGTGCCCTAAACATAGTCAGCCACTAATATTACTGATTGGATAGACGCATCCGATGGTATCACCTTTATGTGATCGAACAAATAAGAAATTGTATTTTGCAACATGGAATGTAAGAACACTCAATGATGACCCCACAACTGAGAGACCCGAAAGGAGAACAGCTATAGTGGGTAGAGAATTAAGAAGATATAACTTCGATATAGCAACACTCCACGAAACCAGTCTTGCTGATGAAGGTCAACTGAATGAACAAGGTGCAGGTTACAGCTTCTTTTAGAAGGGGAAAGGGAAAAGCCTTATGATATTAAGGCTGATGACACACAGAGCGGTTTTTGCCGAGTCGGCAGCCGCGTCGGCCGCCGCCTGTGATTGATACACAGAGCGGTTTTTGCCGACTGTGACGAAACCACTGCCTGCTCGAACTGCATCTAAATTGACTGCTTATAAGTAGTCATCGGGTGTGTATCGAGCAGGCAGTGGACAAAACACATTAGTGAGCGTGACGTTAGGTGAGGAAGCTAGCTAAAATTACCGAAAAATAAAGGATTGTTCTTATTCTTATTCCAAAAGTCTACTTACTCTATATGTCCTTTTACGTGTATATTATTGAATTTCAAAGATAGTTCATGATATCTAATACAAGAATACCTACCAATGATGCAATCGCCGCGTAAATTCAGCCACGCCCGACTAGAGCGAAGCATCAAGTCGGCCGTGATTCAGCTGAATGTATTAAATCTATGGCGCTAGAGCGCGCACAAAGTCTTCAAAACGCTCGCTGCACCGCCAGCTACACGACAGGCCGAGTCGGCAAATCTGCCGCCTGTCGGCGAGCACCGCTCTGTCTGTTTCATCCCATCTGATACAATAGAAACATGCGCCGACTCGGCGGCCGACTCGGCGGCCGACTCGGCGGCCGACTCGGCGGCCGACTTGGCGAAAACCGCTCCGTGTGTCATCAGCCTTAGACTTTGGTTAAACGATAACCAACATGCCAAGATGATCAGCACATATGTCCCGACACTAGATTCTGACGATGACATCAAAGAATCATTTTGTTCAGATCTGGATGACATCCTGTCAAACATTAATCAAGAAGACAAAATGATCTTACTAGACAATTTTAATGCCAGAGTGGCCAAGCACGTTTTATGGAATGGTGTCATTGGCAAGGATGGAATTGGCAGTAAAAACTCTAATGGTATTCAACTCCTCTCAAAATGTGCTGAACATGATTTCACAATCACTAACAACATTTTTTGCCAAAGGAATCCCTTTAAAACTTCATGGCAGCATCCTAGATCGAAGCACTGGCATCTCATTGATTATATAATTGTCCACAAGAAAGATCTTCGCAACATTTTTATCACCAAAACAATGACAGGAGTGGATGATTGTTGGACAGATCACCGACTTATCAGATCAGTTATGAATTTGTCACTATCTCTTCAGAGGAGAAAGCAATGGAAGAGCTGTAAAAGCGCTTTTGATACCAGTACCGTGAAATTTGGGATTCCAGAATATGCCTCATAATATAGAGAAATGCTTCATCAGACACTGTCAGAGGAGTATCATCAGGATGTAACACAACACTGGGAGAGCCTGAAGACCACTATTTGGGATGCTTGCAAAGAAATGATGGGTTATAAGACCAAGAAACATCAAGATTGGTTTGATGAAAATGATGAAATTGAAGCATTGATATCAGAGAAGAGAAAAGCCTTGCAAGCATGGTGAAAGGACATGAATTGCCTTGCAAAGAAAGAAGCCTTATGTCTTGCCAAAGCAAATGTTCAAAGTAGAACCCGTGTGCTCAAGAATGCTTGGTGGACAGCCAAAGCAAAAGAGCTGCAATATCTAGCAGACAAAGATTCGTGGCAATTCTTCCAAGCCATGAAAGCAATTTATGGTCCCACCACCTTTGGTAGAAATCCACTCTTGTCCAGTGATAAGAGTACACTTCTAAAAGATCATTTTGAAGGTCTCCTGAATCAGGAATCAGTTGTTGATGAACAGGTGTAAGACTCAATAAAACAAGCATCCATCAAAGAAGAACCTGGCTCCCTACCAACACTGGATGAAGTTAAGCGTGCTGTTAATCAAGCAAGGCGGCACAAGGCCACAGGTCTTGATGGGATACTTGCGGAAGATCTCATAGAAGGTGGTGAGGAACTCATAAGATTCTTACATGAACTGACTGTTAAAATTTGGAACACTGAAGAAATGCCTCCTGATTTCAGAGATAGTCTTATAGTTCCAATATTTAAGAAAGGTGATCGAACAGACTGTAATAATTATCAGTTCATCGCCATAAGACCTATCTGCAAAAGCGTGCTAAGTCAGGCTCATCATTTAGTAAATAGCACACCCACCAAGAAAAAAAAGTAACTATTGGGAAGTATCATTACTGTCTTCCTTCGGAAAGCTTATTGCTCGAATTTTGGCCAATTGTATACTACCCTTAGTGGAGGAAATAGTACTAGAGAGACAATGTAGATTCAAGTCTTCTAGAGGAAACACGGATATGATATTCACAGCTCGTCAGCTTCAGGAAAAATGCAGAGAACAAAATAGACCTCTATATTGCCTTCATTGATCTCACTAAGGCATTTAATTCTGTAAACCATGATGCTTTGTGGAAGATTTTAGGATTATATGGTTTTCCACAGAACTTTATTTCCATCTTGAAACTGTTCTACACTGATATGACGGCTGTTATCGGAACCAACTCTGTTGGAGAGCCATTTCATATCAATACTGGTATTAAGCAAGGCTGTGTGAATGTCCCCACTTTATTCTCATTATATATAGTGGCTGTTATGCAGCTAGTTAAGGACGTTCTTCCTCCAGGAATACAGATAAATTATAGATTGGATGGGAAACTGTCTAATTTGAGTCATCTAAGGGCGAAGACTCGTACACTTTCTACAGCATTAGTCGAGTTACAGTATGCTGATGATAATGGAGTTGTAGCTCAGTCTGAAGAAGAACAGCCTGAATGCCTTTTCAACTGCATACAGAAAGATTGGTCTCAAACTGAATACCAGTAAGACACAGATTCTCTATCAACCAGTCCCTGGAGAAAGACGTAGAGAGAACAATGTCTCCATCGACGGAGTGAGCCTTCAAGTAGGAAACTCCTTCCCTTACCTTGGCAACATCCTCTCATCAAGTGAAAATATAGATTCGGAAATCCAATTTAGAATCAACCATGCTGGAGCATCCTTTGCCAAACTACGATCCCAAGTATTTGACAATCATGACGTCAATGCTGCAACGAAGATCCTTGTATACAATTCAGTTATAGTTCCCAGCTTACTATATGGATCTGAATCGTGGACATGCCACAGGTGGCATATTAAAAAGTTGGAACAATATCACCAGCGATGTTTAAGGAGAATTTTGCATATAACCTGGCAAGATAAAGACTCACAAATGTCAGCGTACTTGAAGAGGCACGTACCACCAGTATAGAAGCTATGGTTTTAAGACGTCAGCTACAATGGACAGGGCATGTAATACGCATGCCCGACAATCGCAATCCCAGGCAAGTGTTTTACTCTGAGTTAACAGTGGGTAAACGTTGTTTGGGAGGTCAGAGGAAGCGATTTTAGGGTGTGATTAAGCCTAACATGAAGACATACCACATTGATGTCAACAACTGGGAGACCTTATCCCACAACCGTTCATCCTGGAGATCATTGCGGCACACTACTTTTCGAAGAAAACTGTAGGCGAATAGCGAACGATAAGAGGCAACGAAGGAAGGAAAAAGAATGAAAAAGGAGAACAATGGCTGCTCCACCTGGGACTATCTGCCATCTCTGTGGAAAATTCTATGCCTCCCGTATTGGGCAGTTCAATCACCTACAGACTCACAGATGAAGAGGAATTCTGATTGGAAGACCAACCTACTCGTTTTCACTCAGCGTCAGATATAACTGGCTGCCGCTACACGCACGCCTCGCTATCCGGGTTCGGCCAACTTCAGCAGCTAGCGATGTATAAAAGGCCTAATTGTGGACGTTGAAGATCTAGTCTAGTGTCACACCTAAGACGAAACGCTGGTTAATAGAGCAAACGCCTGAAAAGCCATACATCTAATTTTTGATCTGATTTTGATATGCTCTCTTAGTAGAAAATTATCTAATTCCCTCCAGGGGAACTTAGAATTTCCATTCGGAATTGCTAGGCGGGCATTAATTCCATTGTGGAGTTTTATCTCCCGTATGCAGTTATCAGACTGTGCCTCTTAAATAGGCTTCTGATAAGTTCAGCTGCATACACCCCAGCGTCAGTGGGTAGGGTCTGACACATCCCACTCTGATGAGTCTAGTGTCAGACCTAAGACGAAACGCTGGTTAATAGAGCAAACGCCTGAAAAGCCATACATCTAATTTTTGATCTGATGTAAATTTATAGCGAGAAGGTTATCATTTCTCTACTGGTGCTTGATGTAACGTATGTTTTCATCATAAGTATAGTACAGTTAAATTAGAATAGGTGGTGCTGATCTGATCTGTTTTGACATTTTTGACATGCTCTATTGGTGAAAAATATCTAATTCCCTCCATGGGAACTTAGAATTTCCATAAATTTACATGATAATAGCCTTTGCGTAATTTATCAGATGCGAGAAAATATAAACTAACCTCTGAAATCAATGGTGCACACTGCCATATCTTGAGGTGTATCCCATTCTTATTTAATTGCAGTATTTAGCATTAAAATTAAGCGATTGTTTATTCAGCCTTTATTTTTAACGAGTTAATCACTGTTATCGGACACGTTTACAAATTTATTATGAAAAATAGTTCCCTTTCATTTCAAATTTTCTTTACGGAATAGAAGTCGACGGATATTACTAATCGACTCAGACTCGCCTTTGAATGTCGACGAGAGAACTCGCTAGTGGACACAGCGAGGAAACGATACTGAAGGTGATTGATTGCATGCAACATAATCGCTGGGTGCATAAATATAGGTAATGGAAAAAATCGTGCATGCTTAATCGCTCATAATAACGGATGCGTCAGTGATAGGGCTCTCGCCGTAACCGAAGGATAATGCACAGCTTAATACAGGAATTTTGTAGGGACAGACAAAACACTGTCGTTATAACAGGGTTTTCGTTATATGCCGTACTCACTATAACGGACTTCTACTCTATTTAAAATTAACATGTAAACACCTGAGTAATCCAAATTTACCCCGCGGTGTAGGGCAAAACGCACCTGCCTGCCACCCGGTGGTCCCAGGTTTGATTCCCAGCTGGGCCAGGGGTTTTTAATTGTAAATGATTAATATCCCTGGTCTGGGGACTGGGTGTTTGTGTTGTCCTTAATGTTCCTTTCCTCACATTCAACACTTCATACTTCCTCCATTCCAATTACACGCAGGTTGATATCACATGGTGGAAGTAGGGGCAAAAGATCTCTATAGGTCGACGCCCCAAACAAATAGCATTTTAAGAAAGGAAAAAAAAATTAAAATTTATGTTTTTGCAAAGAAAGCTTTGCTATAATGCCATCTTTATTGTGTCACCTAGAGGTCAAAACAAAGGCAGATATATAAGTAGAGATGACTGTAGACTGAAACACTAACATACTGGCTTTGTCGCCACAAGAATGTGGTTCCTCGGTGAAAGACTTGGTTTGAACACAGGAATTAGGACACTGCTTATTCCTGAAACAAAACAAACAACTCACACATCTGAAATTTCCTTACTGTAACCTTGAATGGGTTAACAAGAAATAAAATAAAGTAATAAAATAAGCATAGAAACATTATTAAATTTCAGAACAATTAAAACAATCATAAAACAATACAAAAACAAGTAAAACAAATGACAACTAAAGTCAAAGGATATGGAGAGCGGAAGGCCCCTTATGAGGAGTGGAAGGAAGGACTCTTATGGACTGAATTTCAATATAAAGTAATTTTTCTAAGAGAACAATTTATTTTAACACATACTTATTTAAAAAAATAGAACCATGTAAATAAAGCAAAAGATAATCAAAGAAACTGGAAAACGGATGGAAATGAACTTACTTTACAAAATAACCATGTGTACTGCAACTAGCACCTAACAAAACATATATTACAAGGAAAAATGTTATTAGGTTAATGTTAGCTCACATTTACAAAGAGCAAAGCAATATGGTTGTGGCTTATAACCGAAACCCTACTTTGAGGTTTAACCTCTATTTTTGCAGTAGGCTATTCCCATGTTCAAGTTACAAGATGTTACTTAAACGAAGAAAGAACAACAGTAATAAGGAAAAGTGTAACATCGAACCAGCACATCTGAATTTGTGAATTAAGAATAATTAAAAAATACATGTTGCACAAGGACTAAATGAAAAGGCTGAAGGAAACACAATAGAGGAAGAGTGGATAGTCATGAAAAATGAGGTCACTAGGGCTGCTGTTAGGAAGGAAGAAAAGATCAACTAAGAATCAGTGAATAACTCAGGAGATACTAGACCTGATTGATGAACGATGAAAATACAAGAATGCTAGAAATGAAGAGGGCAGAAAAGAATACAGGCGATTAAAGAATGAAGTGGATAGAAAGTGCAAGGTAGCTAAGGAAGACTGGCTGAAGGAGAAGTGCAAGGATGTCGAAGGTTGTATGGTCCTAGGAATGGTAGATGCTGCATACAGGAAAATCAAGGACCTTTGGAGAAGGGAAATCGAGGTGTCTTTAAACCAATTAAACATTAGAACTTACAACTAAGTACAATGGTCTTATGCTTAAAATTTTTTTTACAAAAAGTTGTGCTTTATGTGATATTTACATAGATTTACAATGTGTACATTAATTAAAACCCAGAATTTGTGACAAGGAAGCAATTAAAATTATCATATAATGACTAGAAATTGCCCAAAGCGTAAATTGGAACTTCTCCAACTGTATGGATGAAAGTTTATACAAATGTGTTCACATTGACTAGAAATTGACCACAGCGTAAATTGGAACTTCTCCAACTGTATGGATGAATCATTAGGTTGACAGTTTATACAATTGTGTTCATTCAAAGGTGGTTATGGTCACCTATGTCGTAAGTACACAGCTACAAAACCGGAACTGTGGTATAATGTCGATCTTGTTGGGCTTGGATGTCCCTTTAGAAAGAAGCATGGTTGGATGGTAATATTTTAGAGGTTAAAAACGTGTATGTTGGAATATATTGTCAATACCTTTCATTAGTCAGGTGCTCATCTGATAAAATGTTTCTTGGAATTTTGTGCCATTCTTGTCGGATTAATGTTCCCGTTAGTACATTGTTCTACCTTTAGGAGGATTTATGAGTATTATCTGTAACTGAATAAGAGAAAAAAAGAATTCAGAATGATGAATGTAGAGCCCACATAATAATTGTAAAGATAAAAGTGTTATACCCCATAAATATGGACGAACTTACTTGTCCAGTCAGATGTTAGCTGGATCCACTTGTTCCAGTTGTGTCTGAACGACTAATCTTGTTACTTCTAGTGAAGTATTGATGCGGTAACGGAGGGGTAGAGCGTAGAGGGGAAAGGGGAGTGAGTTTCAACTTGTGCGGCTGTGTTATTACTAGAGAGGCGTTACTCGAATTGGATTGGGCGGGCCTAGCATTAGGCGTGGTAACTGGAGCGCATGCGTGCTGTGACTGAAACATACTGGGGGACTTTATTCTGATTTACAACCTGGATTAACCTTAGAGTTGCCTCTTATAACGGATTTTTGTTGTCAATGATGTCGTTAAGATTATTATTTTTATTATAAGTTTGCTCCAAATAAATGTACAAGTTTTCCGTCTCACTCAATAATTTCCCCTTACCTAGGCTTCTAACGATCGTCAAATCTTTCCCTATTGAGGTGAATTTATGTCCTGTTTCACTCATATGCTGGCTCATGGCTGAATACTTGTTATGTTTCGAAGCATTGTAATGTTCCAGATACCTTGTGTAAAAGCTTCTCCTTGTTTGACCGAGATACGTGAACCCACACTGTGTACACTTTAACCTATAAACACCAGATCTTGAGTAAACATTGTTATTATTATTGACCTTATTGTGGTTGAGGAATATGTTCTGGTTATTATTTACTGTCCTGAAGTCTATGTTGACGTTATGTTTTTTAAAACATTAGTGATCTGATGAATAGCCGGGCTGTTATACGTAAATATGCCTTATGTCGAAATGGCAATTTTCCACTTCTCTAGTCAGGTAGGATCAGCAAAAAACAGATGGAACGTCACATTTTCTTTTTTCTTTGCACTGTTTGAAGTACATCTTAGCACAAAGCAAAGCACCATTTTTAACATTTAACTCACATTCCCATATTTTGCACGAAATGTACATTACATGACTTGGCCCTTATAAGAATTTTCACACTATCGACAGTAATGCCACACTATTCGTCGCTGCCATAAAAAGAAAAACCGAACGATAGTCTTGGTGTTTTGGTACAGAAGTAGGGGAAGAAACAACCTATAAATTATTATTAATAACGTTTTAATTCTGTACCCTGATGGAGAAGGCTTGAAGGTTACACACTTTCACAGGCCAAGGAATTTGAAGCTGTGATTTGATGTGTGGAGAAGGTGATGGGTTGGCGCCGGTGGCCAATGGAGAGGTACGTCCCTGCATTTGCTTTAGTGAATGAGAATGGATAACCACTTCTAAGGACAACCAACAGTTGGAACCACACCCTCCGCCACCCGAATCCAGAGTTGCTAGGCTAGTAAAACTAGCCTCTGCTGAGCCGAAGGCTATTCTGCTCATTCAATATAAATTATATGAATAAACTACTAAATAACCAAACGGATCAAAACTAACTTATAGATGGAGTAACACGAAACATTGTTAAAATTGCAATTAATGATGGAAAAAACGATAACAGGGTGCATCTATAAGAGTTTTAAAATTTGTACAGCTACAGCACACCAAAGATTACCACGAGAACTATTAATAAACTGCAAACATATTACACATGGAGCACGAATCTTATACAAAGTTACGGCTCTAATGCACTGAGAACAGCCCATAACCCTGATATCTACCGGTAAGACTACAAACTCAAGTGTCCCACTATTCTGGCGGAAAATCGCCCGTTCTTCCAGGCCTTGTATATTACATAGGCAATGGCAAGACACAACTAGAGAGTCTGTTCTTGCAAAACCATATCTTTCCAATTGTTAAAACCCTGAAAGGAGGTATAATTACTATGGAACTAAGACTGGAACATGAACAGGAAAACATAACAGGATAAACACGACATCAGAGGAGGGAGGGAGGAGGGAGCAATAGGAAAAGGAAACAAGGGCAAACATTAAAACACACAGGAAATAACAAGCGAATTCAGGTTTCCGAGGTCAACAGTGTCAAGGGTGGATCTTCAATATCAAGAGGAAATGTTACCACCCGCGTAAACCGCCGCACAGGAAGACCACAGGTGTTTAACGAACGGACATCACGTCGCCTCTGCAGAACCATACTGGCGATTTGACGGGGTATTGTGCGTCAGATCACCGCCCAGTTGAATGGTGGGAGTCAGGAACCCATTTCTACCAGGACTGTAAGGAGGCAACTCCACTGCATGGGCTTTACCAGCCGACGATCAACTAGTGTCTCTTTGCTGACACCTCGACACAGAGCTCAACGAAGTGCATGGGCCCGCGAACATTGGCAATGGACCATGATGGTACAGTGATGGCATGTTGTATAGTCTGATGAATCCCGATTCCAGTTTTACTGAGCTGATGGGCGCGTGAGAGTGTGGCGTATGCCCTATGAAGCTATGGATTGTGTGTGTCAACAAGGTTGTGTCCAGGCGCGAGGTGGCTAAGTTCTGTGTGGGCAGCGTTCTCATGGTTGCAATTAGGCCCCACTGTCCGGGTGCAGAAAGCGCTGACAGGTGCACGTTATGTGGACATTCTTTCAGACAATCTGCATCCCTTTCTGACCCTAGAGTACCCTGATGGAGATGCCATGTTTCAACAGGACAATGCGGCATGTCGCCGCTCTGTGCGAGGTACGTGGGTCCAGATCCCTCCAGAACGATTCCAACACTTTGTAGAGTCGATGCCTCGCCATACTACTGCCATTTGAGGGCTCGCGGAGGAGAAACTCGTTATTAACATCACATTCACTGTCTTCCCATGACTACATATCCCACGTAAAGACTGACGATGTGCCAAGACGGCTTCTCAGTGGGTGTTGGTGCCTACCCTCCTAGTGAAGCTGAGAAGCAGAAACGAGTTCATCGGGCACTGAGAAGAAATTAATATAGAAGAATTGAGATGAGAAGAGAGCCTATCTATCTGAAGACGGCAGTGAATGAAGATGTAGTGATTGTCCTCGTCCTTTTATGCATGTTTGTTCTTGCCTTCTTTTCTATTGCTTCCTCTTGTGATATTATTGTTGCAGCCACCAAATTAGGTGGGTCAGAGAAATTACGCTGTTGCCAAAGTTATGTAGCAACTGGCGAAGAAATGTCTAAGCGAACACATCATTTTGGAGCACGAGGCAGTTAGTTCTCTCCCATGCTCCTGATGTTACCTCCTACAATGTTGGAAAATAAGCTATACTACAAGCTTCAGGGAAGACTGCCGATTTCAGCGATGTAACTATTATTCACATAAACCAATTATGATTATTAAGAATAAAAACCTGAAAAAATAAATGTAAATCTATAAAATCATGTATTGAAATTTTCAGTAAGCAGATACGTTTATCTTTCTTCAGCCAATAAAAAGCTGTCTGTTCCAAAAAAATAAAGAAATTGTCTAACATAATTTTTTAAATATCTGCAACATGATGAGTTGAGAAATTTTTCGTTCTTAGAATTATTAGAATTCTCAACTCAGGAATCTACAGATTAATGTGCTTACAGTGCGAAAAGTCATACATTGGGCAGTCTGGACACAGTTTTATGATTAGATACCACGAGCATGTCAATGCAATAAGGCATAACAGATTTTCAACAATGGGAGCTCATAAAAATGCAAAAGGTCACAAATTTGTTAGTGCTGAGCAAGATCTCAAAATTATAAAAAGACTGAATAAGGGCAGGCTAATGAATAATTACAAGAGTTTCTACATACATTTAGATACATTTTTTAATAAAGATAATAATTTGAATGATGTTTTGGAGCTTAAAAATCCTTTGAATGATCATCTTTTACTTCATTTTAGAGATTTGGGAATGAAATGCAACTTTGCGGTAAACAATGATATTAAGTCAGAATGGAGGTGGTCACAACATGAAGTCCCATCCCCTCAAGTAGTAACAAATAATGAGACGGCTAAAGACATGCTCTCCCACCTCCTCTGCTGACGGGAACGAGACTCTACATGTATGCACCAGTACAACACTAGGCAGAGAGCTAAGGCACGGATCGTGAAACTGCTCCTCGAAAATATATTAGATAATTAACTCAGGGAGATCAGAAGGTAAGCTACATCTTAATATAATAACAGTCATTCACACAATAATAATTTCTTCGAGCACATGTGTTTATACACTTTCCTTTCTTCCCGATTGCAGAACTGGTTGCAAGCCACCATTTAAATTTGCCAGCAGTCAAATACAGGACAATCACAAGATTTCTCAACAAGACAATGGCTCCCTTTCAAACACAACAACAGGAGTAGCATTCTAAACGAGGACACCAAATAATCGTACACTTAGGCCTAGTGAATAAGCTAAATTGGCTATGAAGATTTTACAAGATGTTTTTATTACATAACATACGAACAGTGACAACGGCAAACTTTATAGCACTGCATAAAATGAATTTCATTATAAAGCCTGTATTGTTGTACGTATACTTAAAAGGTATGGTAAAATGTTCCACCTTTACAATACTACATTTAAAAAAATTTAATTATTTAAATAACGTTTAAAAAATAACGGAACATGTTTCATCTATCTTGTAGACATCATCAGCCAAAAAGTTGAGCTCAGAACATTTCAGCATATTCTTCAACATTTTAACTGATGCATTTGGCTGTCAGAATTATTTTTAATGTGTTTTTTGGCCTTGTCCTTTGTTCTTAATCTTAAAACTTTTCGGCTGATGATGTCTACAAGATAGATGAAACAAGTTCCGTTATTTTTAAAATGTTATTTAAATAATTAAATTAAAAAATTTAGTATTGTAAAAGTGGAACATTTGACCATACCTTTTAAGTAAACTTTATAGCTTTAAGATATGTTTATTAACAAGATATTTTAGTGAAAATTAGTTAAGGTACCATATTCCCTTTTCATCCCCCCTTTCCATGACCTTACTTTTTTGCAAAATTAAGTTAAAATTTTAAAAAATGTTTTAAATGTGTGTTTTTAACATTAAGATAGTAAGAATGTGTCCTTGTTAATTATGCAATACGCCTAAACATATGTAGATGTCTACAAAGTAGGCGAAACGTTCTACAGTTTTTAGTTTGCTTTAGGCAAATAAACAGTATTGATCAGGTGGAACCGTTATGGTTTTTACTTATTATAACAGTCTCAACCATCTGTCACTTCTCTGTTCCCGTATCTGATAACAGCGCAGTTTTCCTTACCAGCCTAATTCAGTGGCTGCGGGTTCAACTTATCGTTGCATTTATCATATTATGTGTTTCTATTCCTGTTCCAATCTTTCTATATATGAATTTATTTGTTGCTACTTGTTTGTTCCTTTCATTATTTATTAGGGACTTAATATAATGAAGAATTTGAATACTTACCTCTCTCATGGAGATAGAGAAGACGGTCAAGAAGCACAATGGTCTCAACAAGAGGAGCTAGCATTAGCCGTAGACTGTACAACGTCACTACTCTCTTCCACTGAGCTAGGTTATCCAGCGTTTCTTCACAGCTTGCCTGTTCTAAGGATAGCTGCACTCCAAGTCTGCTGACTGCAGCTTTGCAGTACCTGGAAAGTAAATGTATTGTAAACTTATTACACAGTATAACAGCAGATGCAAGTATTTAAGCTAAATGACATTTAGCCATTTTGAAAAATATCAAATTAAATTAAAACTATCTACACAGCTATTCAAGAAACAATATTTACAAGGGTATTGGGAATATTAAAAAAAAAAAGAAGAAGTGTATTTGTATACATCAAAGGACTGTCGCACAGGAGAACATGAAACCTCCACTAGCAACAGCAAGTTTAAAATACCGTATACTATTTAATGATATTTAATTATTATTTAGGCATTATGTAGATATCTAGAGAGTGATACCTGTAATATAAACTTCAGCCTTTAGTACAAGGTTCACAGTGGACAAGAGATATGAGGATGGAATAACTGAGGCAAAGACCAGGTTGGAAAAGATATCGACACTGACCTTCTGAACAGGGAACAAGAAGTACAAGACAGTGAACAGACTCGCACTGACCAATGACAAGAACAGGAAGGATCCAAAAATGGTAGACAATTTATGGGAGGAACTAGATGATACCCTGACAAGCATGCAAGACAGACAAGTGAAGGTACTTGTATATGATTATAATGCACAAATCAAAAGAGAGAACCAACACAAGGGAATAAGAGGAGAGTACCTGGCAGACTGGAGGACAAATAAAAATGGGGAAAGATTAATTGAACTGTGCCAAGAACACAAATTGAGATTGATGACAACACACTTCAGAGACAAACCAAACAAGAAAAAGACATGGGCAAGCCCAATTACAAGTGTAAGAGAATTCCCAATCGATCACACAACCATAAGTCAGACGAGCACTAAAGAAATCATAAACACCATGGTCAGGAAGAACAGAAGGATGGAGTTTGTTACAGAAGTCAAGTGCTGACAAGCACTGAACATGCAGAGAACCAAAGACAAATAGAGCAACTGGGAACACCAAGATTGACCGAGATAAACTAAGACACAACCAGGACAAGTATGAGAAGGGGATCCAAACACAGACTGAATGGGAAGACACAAAGACGAACATGAGGAAACAGTTTGAGTTATGGGGATAGAAAAGAAGAAGAAAACATTATGGCAGAATGAGAACTGTAAGAGAGCAGTAGAGAACAGAACACAGATCTGGAGAGACAGGAGCAGCAAGAACTCCGAAAAATGGGAGGTCTTTGTAGAAGCGAGGAAAGAAGCAGCCAGAACAATAAGATGAACCAGAAGACATAGGATGAAGCAGGAACTGGACAAGATCGAGAAGAATTTCAAGAACACCACCACCAAAGACTTATTCAGAAAGTTAAAAAAGAGACTGACAGGATATAAGGGCAGAGAACAGTTTATAAGAGACAAGAGAGAGAACTTGGCCATAAGAGCGAAAGAGAACAGAATACTGGGAGAGCACTTCCATGACCTATTGTACTGTGAACCACATGGAGAGGAAATGAAACTCAGGCCAGACAGTCAAGATCTCCAATCAGGGACGAGGTGGCACAAGCCATAAGGCGACTGGAGATGAAGGGATATTGGTGGATATGATAAAGTGGGGAGATAAACAAGAAAGGGGACAAGAGGTAATGTAAACAACTACAGAGGGATATCGCTTGGCTACAAGGTACTGTTGAGACTCCTGAAAAGAGCAGAAGCACAATTAGAAAGTACAGTAGGAGATTACCAGGAAAGTTTTAGGAAAGGACGAGGGTGCAAAGAGCAGATCTTTACTATGAAACAACTGACAGAAAACAGCGCCTTGAAAAACAAGAAGATGGTAGTAACCTTCATGGCATAATGACTCCACGGACAGACAGATGCAGGGGAGGATCCTGAAGAATAGAGTTCT
The DNA here is from genome assembly GCF_040414725.1 of Anabrus simplex. Lineage (NCBI taxonomy): Eukaryota > Metazoa > Arthropoda > Insecta > Orthoptera > Tettigoniidae > Anabrus > Anabrus simplex. Next base: position 144,700,129 of record NC_090268.1, read on the forward strand.
AGATGGCACCACATGAGAATAATAAATGAGATACTGAAAGACACAAAGGCAAGGGTGAGATTCAGGAGAGCACTATCAGAAGAGTTTGATATCATGACTGGAGTTAAACAGGCAGATGGACTCTCATTGATGTTACTTAACATAGCACTGGACAAAGTTATCAGACAGTAAAAGGAATCAAACGGCAAGATGGGGATATCAAAGACGTAGGTGACAAGAAGGATAACAGGGCACAGGTGGACTGACTAGCTTTTGTAGACGGCATAGCCATAGTATTGCAAGGAATCAGCTTCATTTCCTGTATCAAATCCTATTTACAATGAATCAATAACAGTAAATTTCCACCTTTCAAAAAACAGCGCCTTCATTTCAAAGTCCCAGTTTTGTATAAAACGTCCAATAACTGGTTGACTTAAGTGTAAATAAATACATTCAATTTTGGCTTTCACAATAAGCTATGGTTTTATTATTATTATTATTATTATTATTATTATTATTATTATTATTATTATTATTATTATTATGCATAAATGGTCCCTTTCGGAACACACAAAGCTTTATTTATGATTTGGGTCAATGACCTTGGATGTAAGGCCTCTTTAAACAACAAGCATCATCATCATCATTATCAACTATTTATGATTTTGTTTGCTTCAATTGATCGTCAATCTCTGTTCAGCATCCTGAAAGAAGAGGGACTAGACTCTAAAACACTAAACTTGACCAAACAGACCCTTACTGACATGAAGTCAAGAATGAAATTCATGGGAGAAATCTCAGATGAATTATTGATAAAAACTGGTGTCTGAAAAGGAGATGGATTGTCACCCCTGCTCTTCAACCTCATCCTAGATAAGGCGATGAGGGAATGGGAAAAAGAATTGAAAGCACAAAATAGCTGGAACCCAGTAAACATTGGGACACAAAAAAACAAGCTTGAAATTCCATGCTTAAGCCTTCGCGGATGACCAGGCCCTTTTGTCCAGCAATGAAGTCACAGCGATAAAGCAAGTTGAAATTCTCCAAGAACGTGCCAAAAAGGTCAGACTTCATATCTCCTTCCAGAAAACTAAATTTTTCTGTTCAAAACTAGACATCCACAGTATCAATACAAAATACGGGCTAATCAGCAGAGTCCCTCACTTCATATACCTGGGCGAAATCCTCGAACCAACCAGACAAGAAAAAATAGCCCAAAACAGCCATGTCCAAAAACTCAGAAGAGCATATGGGAGAACAAGAGAAATCTACAACAAAAAAAATGTATGTCTCTCCATGTTAAGATTACAAACCTGAGGCTTTATATGCAGGGGAAACTCTAACGCTTCATAAAAAGGGCGAGCTCAAAAATATCCTAAAAGAAAAGCGAAAATTCGTGAGGAAAATTTTAGGACCAAGACACACGGAAGAAGGGAATCCAGGAAATCCACAGAAAAATTATCTAGTATTGCAGCAGACCCCAGGAAAAGAAGAGCGGAGAAGAATGGACTAGATTGAAGACCGTTCTAGTGAAGGAAGCCATTGAAGTGTGTGGGAAGACAAGTGCAAAAGTACGAGAGAAGGAAACACCCTGGTGGACCACAAAGGTGAAAACAGCCATAAAGGATAGAAATTTGGCTAGGAGAGAAAAGGACCGTGAAAAACTAAAGTCACACGATATACGGGAGGAGGTGAAGATCAGATTCCTTGAACAAGTGTACCGTGATAAGAAACTGAAAGCCAAAAGAATAACTGAGGAGGAGGAAAAGTTGAAATATTGGGACGACTTCACTCAGAAACTGGAGAAAGATGGCAAAGGAAACATGAAGTTGCTGTACAAAGTGGTCAAAAACAGAAGAAAACCAATGGACACCATAAAGGCTCTTGAAGATAGCTATGGAAATGTGATCAGGAAAGAGAGTGGCATCAGGGATGTCTTGAGGAATTGCTTTGAGAATCTGCTAAACGGGACAACAGAAGAACTCAAGAAAACAAAATCAGTTGTGGAAGAATACACCGAAGAACCTCCGATAACATGGATGGAAACAGAAACAGCCTTGAAGAAAATGCGCACTGGAAAATCACCAGGATATGATGATGTTAGCGCTGATATGATCACAGCGGCAGGGATACAAGGTCTACAGTGGTTGCATAAAGTACTCGGTGCAGTCTGGAATGACAATAAGATACCTGCAGAATGGAACAAGGGTATAGTCATTCCACTATTCAAGAAAGGAAAAAGGCTACAATGCACAAACTGCAGAGGAATAACTCTCCTATCACATGGGCTGAAAATCCTGGAGAGTCATCAAACGGAGACTGAGGATCATTTTAGGGGAGCAACTAGAAGAAGAGCAATATGGCTTTAGAGCTAATAGGTCAACAATGGACCTAAGTTTCAGCATCCGAATGTTGATAGAAAAAAACTGGGAGAAAGGCAAGGATCTCTTTATGGTTTTCTTGGATGTTGAGAAAGCATATGACAGTGTGACAAGAGAAAAGATCTGGGATTGTCTAAGAAAGAGAAATGTGCCTGAAGGATTAGTGAGGAAAATTTGAATGTTTCATGAGGACTGTACAAGCTGAGTGAGGGTTGGTAGTGGTTATTCATCCTGGTTCCAGACCAAGAGTGGAGTACAACAGGGAAGTGCACTGTCACCACTACTGTTTGTCAATGTGATGGATGAAATAATGAAATCCATCAAAGAAACATCATTACGTGAATTTAAAGCCATGGCCTTTGCAGATGATGTTGAGATCTGTGGAAAGTCAGAAGTGGAGGTTCAATCAAAATTAAATGTTTGGAAAGCCTAGTTCGAAGCATTCAACCTCAAGATCAGCATGACTAAGACCATAGTGATGGTAGTGAGCAGAGAGGGTCATTCAGCAAAGATCACACTAGCAGACCAACTGCTGGAATGTGTGGAAAGCTTCTCCTATCTCAGCAGCATAATCTCTAACAATGGCCTACCAATAAGTGAGGACGCTTCTTTGGGATACCAACGTTCCAAAGAAGGCAAAATTAACCATGTTCAACAGCTATTTTGTATAAATATTGGTATTGAGACATGCACCCTAACCTCGCGAGACTTGTCAAGGCTACAGGCTTCAGAGATGAAGTTCCTGAGGTCCACTATACAAAAAATCAAGTTGGACAAAATAAGGAATCAGGAGGTGTGAAAGAGAAGTGGTATAAAGACATCGCTACCAGATCGAGTCAGCAATTCTAGACTACGGTGGTTCGGACATGGGATGAGAATGGAACCCGAAAGGATGACCAGACTGAACCTAGAGAGAGAGGTGACAGGAAGAAGAATGGTGGGAAGGCCTAGAACACGCTGGATAGACATTGTTAACCCTTGGACATTCGCGCTAGGAATAGGCGCAGCGTTACTCGTGCGGCCTACATGTGTAGCCCAAACTGAAATTCAATCTGAATGACTCTTACGTGCTGTTTTTAGGTTTCTTTGGTGATAATACCTTAATTATGAGTATATGTAAATATTCTAAGCCAAATTTGAAGACCATATGTAGGTTTTACTTTTGATGAGAAGAGAAAATAGAAACCCTTGAAGAAAAATGTGATTGCATCTCACACTAAGGGTAATCTACCATGGAAACAGAAATAAAAGAAAGCTTTTAAATTTATTTATATATACCTAAATACTGTACCTACATTAGAACATATCTGCATAGTAGATAAATAAAAACAATATCAGGTTAGAAAACTGTCTTAGAGTTTCTGTGAACATTTAAAGGAATTTTAGCACTCTATCAAAGCATGTATTTCTGTATCGGTAAATTGTGCATCACAATCACGTTCAAACTTGTCTCTCAATTCACCTATATAAATATTTGTCGCTGTGGTATTCATTTGTATTACATTTCTATCTATAAAAAGTTCTAAATATTCAAGTTCAGTTTTCACACTATGAGCAATTCCCTTAGGGCCAGGAAAGTGCATGATCATATTATGGTCTCTTGAACGCACATTAGTACGTGGATGATCCCTTAGACACTTGAAATTGTCCTTAGCAGTGAATCATCTGGAATTATTGCTGCCGGTACCAGAGTCGTCATTTGTCGCTGGACACTCGGTTCGGGGTACCTTCCTCATTGCTTGTACCTTCTTCATATTCAGTTTGGTGTATTTTGTGTGTAAGTATATCCTGTTCACTATCGTCACTATCACCGCTAACAATACTATAATTACTTTCATCTAACCACTGACTAATTTGAAAGTAATCTACTTGGCCGCCTGCGCAGCGACGTTTCCTTTGCTCGCTCAGTGTCAGCACTGAAACAGCAATGCTCGCACGGGCTACTATTGAAGCCCAGACCACTTCAAACCTGTCTGGTGCCTAAATGGTGTGACTAATCAAGCCAGAAACACACTCAACAGTTAATTGCAACATTGACAGGCAGCTATAGAGAGTATCAAAATTCCTAGCAATGAATATACTCTGTACTACAATGAAATAAACCACTGGGCTACACCCGTAGCGCACGCGAGTATCCGAGGGTTAAGATGGACATCAAAGACAGGGGATCAACAATAGCAGATGTCATGGAGAACAAGACGTACATGAATAGAATAGAATGGAGGAGGCTCATTAACAGTACCCGGGGAACTGGAACTGTGAAATGATGATGATGTTAACAGGCTTCCAGAAACCAGACTAATCCACAAATTCTTGAGAGTTGATAAACTGAAGAATTTCCCTTGGACACAAAAAAAAAAAAAAAAAAAAAAAAAAAAAAAAAAAAAAAAAAAAAAACAACATGAAGAACGCACAAATTCGACCTGAAGAAATTTTGAATTGAAATATATATAGAAAGAAAATTGATAAGTGGGAAGTTATGCCAGAGAATGAAGTACCAAAAAGAGCAGGTTCCAAGTGGATGGAAGAAAGGAAGAGGATCTTTAGTGAACAGAATAAGTGCCATTCCACTATTTCATCAATCAAGCTCAATCGAATTAAGACAGACGCGATTACTACTAATGAAGTTAGACACAATGAATATAAGTTATCAAGGAATTGAGAGTAACGTAAAGTCAGAATGAATAAAATTGCAGTGGCAGTGACCAAGACAAAACAGATATTCGAAATGTTAAGGACGACACTGTTTAAAATTACAAATGAAAGCCTAATTCAACTGCATGGGCATGTTCTGAAGAAGGAGAAAAATTGCATCAAATTCTTAAAAACTGAGAAGAAAATAAGGAAAAAAGCTGTTTAAAGGACGTATATAAGCCTACAGCAAAAGAACATATAATAAGATTTAACAAATACGCATAAAATAATAAAATACGCCACATAAACTGATTCACAGTGACAAACGAGAAGAGCAACGACAAGGCCGTGATTCCAAGAAAGATTATTCACCATATTGCACTAGAGATGATAGACAGCTATTAAAGCCATTCTTTACTATAACAAATTGAAATATCTGCAGACATATTGGAGATCTAATAGAAACACTACTATTATATGAAGTTATATCAAGCGGAATCCAATTAATTCATGTTAGAAAGCTTTGAAACTATAATCTATCAGCTTCATGGTCTGTATTGATAATGTGAGCACACAAGTATGAAGGACGAGTTTTCCACCTAATCAATACTTTATTTTACAGTGTTTAGAATTATTTACATTAAAAAATAGTACCGGTTTCGACCTGTAAATAGGTCATCATCAGCTGTTGATGAACCTGCTGAATAGCAATTGTACACTAATAAAATATTACTAAAAATTAATTAAACAAGAATGCCTTATACTAATATAATACTAATGTTAAGATATATACATATATTACAATTAAAGGGCTTAGACTTGCTGGAGTTCCATTCAAATATCTATGCTGTATGCCAACATTATGTCAAACGAGATATATACATATGGTACAATTAAAGGTGGGGGGGAGAGACTTGCTGGAGTCCCATGAATGCCACATATTCCAAAAATTGTATAGCTGAGAGGTAAAAAATGAAGTACAGTTCTTAGAGAACAAAGGGTCACTGAGGTTTTGGTGTCAAGTTCAAATATCTATGCATTATGCCAACATTATGTCCAACTTTTGTATAGATAGAATCAAGGTGCATTGTTGGGCCGCAATTTTGTGGGGAACGTTGCGTTCAGTAGAATGAGGTTCTGTAACTTGTTTAACAGGTACTATGTACATTCTTAGTCTATTGCTGATACATGCTGGTTTTCCAGGATCCTTGTTGAGGCATATCATGTTATTTATGACATACTGTCTGGCTCCATGGCTAAATGGTTAACGTGCTGGCCTTTGGTCACAGGGGTCTCGGGTTCGATCCCGGCAGGGTCGGGAATTTTAACCATCATTGGTTAATTTCTCTGGCACGGGGGCTGGGTCTATGTGTTGTCTTCATAATAATTTCATCCTCATCATGACGCGCAGGTCGCCTACGGGTGTCAAATCAAAAGACCTGCACCTGGCGAGCCAAACTTGTCGTTGGACACTCCCGGCACTAAAAGCCATACGCCATTTCATTTCATTATGACATATTGAAATTAATGATTGTAGGAGGATAGAGCTCCCCTCTTCATACTTGCATTTATGCTCAGGTAAACTGAAACATTTAAGAAAGAAAAAGGAGGTAGGAATTAGAATAACTGATAAGAGTGTGCCTGATAAATGGTTTGTGTGCTATAGAGTGTGTGTTACGTGTGGGCTGGATATGTCCTTGAGTATAGTCGGGAGCGTGCTGCACACTGTTGCGTGTACGACGTGTGGCTGTCGTAGTGTTCAGATTGAGGAGTGGTGGGGAGGGGGAAGCAGCCTGTGGAGGTGGTGGGGTGGAGTGGGGTGGGGTATGTCTTTTGGGTTGTGTGTGGGTTTGTGTCTGCTGATTCCTTTTAAATATGTGTCTTTTAGAATGGGAATGGCTGTGTTGAAGAGGATGTTTGTTTTATCTGTGATTTCATTTAAGCTGAGGTTAGGATCCCCGGTCTAGAAAACCAAGAATAACGGCCGAGAGGATTCGTCGTGCTAACCACATGACACCCCGTAATCTGCAGGCCTTTAGGCTGAGCAGTGGTCACTTGGTAGGCCAAGGCCCTTCAAGGGCTGTAGTGCCATGGGTGGGGGGGTTTGAGGTTGGGATTAGCGTATTGGTCCGTATTGATGTAAAAATCTACCATTATATTGAGCAATGGGCCTGTGGGGTTCGTATTTAAAATATCCATGTCATTCTCGATATTAGTGAACTTATGCTTGTGTTCCTCGACATGTTGTCCTATGGATGAAAAGCGATTATATTTAGTGGCATTGAAATGTTCGTTCTAGCGAACAGAAAAACATCTGCCGGTATGCCCGATGTAGCTGGCTTCACAATCGTTGCATTTTATGCGGTATATTCCTCAGTGGCTGTATTTGTTGTTTTCATTGACAGATTTAGTGTTATGTAAAATGGAAGCATTATTACGTGTGGTTCTGTAAGCTCAATGATCGTTTGTTCTCTAAGAACTGTACCCTACTTTTAACCTCTCAGCTATACAATTTTTGGAATGTGTGGCATTCATGGGAATCCAGCAAGTCCCCCCCCCCCGCCCGCTGGTTTTAATTGTACCGTATGTATATATCTCGTTCGACATAATGTTGGCAAACAGCACAGATATTTGAATGGTACTCCAGCAAGTCTAAGCCCTTTAATTTTACTCTATGTATATATCTTAACATTAGTATTATATTAGTATAAGGCATTCTTGTTTAATTAATTTTTAGTAATGTTTTATTATGTACAATCGCTATTAAGCAGGTTCATCAACAGCTGATGATGACCTATTTACAGGTCGAAACTGGTACTGTTTTTTAATGTAAATAATTCTAACAAACTTTGTAAAATAAAGTATTGATTAGGTGGAAAACTCATCCTTCATACTTGTGTGGCTTTGAAACTGTTATAATGTCACAGCTGATCTCATCATTGTATTCTGTATTCTCACTCGCGTTTCTGAAGGAAACCATGGCTTGCTAACAAGATTGGGAGTCGACTATCTGGATGATCAAAAACATATCAGATGTAAGGCTTTTCAGGTATTCGCTCTATTAACCATGTTTTGTTTTAGGTCTGACACTAGACTCATCAGAGTGGGATGTGTCAGACCCTACCAACTGAAGCTGGGGTGTATGCAGGTGAACTTATCAGAAGCCCTTATAAGAGGCACAGTCTGATAACTGCATATGGGAGATAAATCTCCACAATGGAATTATTGCCTGCCTAGCAATTACGAATGGAAAATTCTAAATTCCCATTGAGGGAATTAGATATTTTTCACCAATAGAGCATTTCAATGTCAAAAACATATCAGATGTTAGACTTTTCAGGCGTTCGCTCTATTAACCAGCGTTTCGTCTTAGGTCTCCATTGTGGAGATTTATCTCCCATATGCAGTTATCAGACTGTGCCTCTTATAGGGCTTCTGATAGGTTCACCTGCGTACACCCCAGCGTCAGTGGGTAGGGTCTGACACATCCCACTCTGATGAGTCTAGTGTCAGACCTAAGACAAAACACTGGTTAATAGAGCAAACGCCTGAAAAGCCTTACATCTGATATGTTTTTGACATTGAAATGCTCTATTGGTGAAAAATATCTAATTCCCTCCATGGGAATTTAGAATTTTCCTATCTCGATGATTCCGAGCTGGACCGACATGGCTGAGATGAGCCCTGGTTCACGACGACATCAACGAAGTTGGCCAAGCAGAATGACCAGAATCCAGAGCTGTAGAGGATGACCAAATGATAAATATCATTCCAGATTGTGATGGAAAAAGATAAGTTTTTCTAAAATCATGTATACAGATAAATAATAACAAGGTTAGGATGTCTGTAGTTAAAGCTTACATTGATAGATGTATGTTTAGAATCTTCAGAATGACTTAAATTACATTATATTCTCGCAAGTAATTATTTATGCCAATGATATAAGGGAATAGGTAGTTTTCATCAAATATAAGACAAACCCAAGTTAGGGAGTATAATAAAGTGTTAATAGTGTTCTAATGAAAACAAAGAATCCTAGTTAGCCATGTTATACTATACCGTATGCGAAATGTTAACCCGTTCAGTGGGCGATGCGGCGAGATCCGCGGCTACAAGTCGCTTGCTCGGCGGGGAACGCGGATATATCCGTCGATTCAAATTATATTTTTTTCTCAGTTGCCTGCCTGCAGAGGTTTATTTCTATTTCAGCAGCATATTCTACAGTGACTCTATATGTACAGTGTGGCCAACGAGTGCTTCATTCTGATTGGCTCCGCCATGTTTTAGCCAAATGCCCCGTCAGCTCATTTAAACGTATGTATTCCGCACAGAGTACGACCACACTTCATGCAGTTAGAGCGAAGAACAGGCTACTTATTTCAACTTTAATACTACCAAAAAGATGTTTTTATTAAACACAGGGGATTATTTAGTATTATTCGTTTCGAAATGTGTGTGCATTTACGTATTTTTGAGGTCTGATATTGCAAGAAAATTACGCCAGGCTGTTGTGCTTATGGGTGCAAAAACAGATACGGAAAGGGTTTTAAAATGAAGTTGGGCTATTGCTGCGTTTGTAATTTTATGGAGGCCAAGGCAGTAAACGTCAGATTTCTCAGTTAATACTCACCGTATTGAAAACCTGTACATAATGAAAGATGTTTAGAATATAATATGTATTACTATTCTAAAATCGTATTTTTCCCAAATGATGATGGCATAACAGAGATTAACATTGGATAATTACTATCATATTGTGTGATAGATATAATTGAGAGTAGATATAATATAGTGTCTTCAAAAACGATTTTCCCTAGGCAAGATAATTAGAATAATTCGCACATTAGCTCATTTATTAATATACTTAGTCACATTTGAGAATCTTTTCATCATGTTAGACACATCCAATGATTAGTTGCATCAAAATGAATTGATATAAAGTATGATGATGGTTAACATAGTAATTTTAACTTTAATAGAAACAGATTTATGCTGTCGAGTGAGAAACTTATCTTTTCCAGAAGCTTATATTGAAATGCTACAAAATAAAATAACAATCATGTATTAACAAAACTTGTCCTAAGCAAAGTTAATGAAAATTAATGTACAGAATGATCTTTCAAATCGATACACCCTACAATTTCCCATGTCAAGATGCAATTTATATATTTTTTAAACTGATATTTATTGAATATAATTAATAATTCATTTCAATTGTGATATATTGCAAAAACAATACAGTTAAAGATAGGAGAGGCAAGAAGCCAAATAGAATAATTGATGCCGATTATATGAGCACAGATGATTAATATATATGAGAAGAATGAATATTAATAAAATGTTAAACTTAATTCCCACATTTTGCTTTTCTCATCCAATTAATTCTTACTTTCTTGAATAAATGACATTAATTAATGTTAATATGATGTGTTATTGATGTTTTCCATAGTGACAAGGATCAACTAAGATTTAAGATATACAATTAACCATTTTCTTGCAATTTCCTGATACGTTAGATGGAGGCATCCATCAATTCCGATGATAGATTTGCATAGCGTATCAACGTTGTTTGAATCCCACGATAAAAATATTTATGAAAATAACAATAATGAACTCTGAGATCTAGACAGGAAATATTTATGTCAGCTATCCTGGATGCGGGAATGGTGTAATATATATATATATATTTTTGGAAGCCATAACTTTCTGTGATACCTAGTTAGATTGGGCCTTTCCATCAGTTAAGACATGATAAATTTCAAAATTAATTTTGGGCATGAGGTTAAGTTAAACAGCATTTAATTTAATTAGGCCTACTTCTCAAACATTATAGGTTGCCGCTATGACAAATTATACCACACATGATTAAAGTTACAGAGGAAATACTGTATTTACAGCATTGTTTAGATAGTCTACTAACGTAAAGCATATAAATGATCTCAGAATTTGAAGGAAACCCTTCAGTGCCAATATAGCTATGTTCTGAACTAATTGTTTACTTACTGTACATCTAAGTTGGCACAGAAGTCATAAAGAATCTGGAAACTGTTTCTCCGCATCCCGCCAGAAGTCCTATCATGGTGACGTCTTTTAAAGTTCTACACATTTTTGAAATAATTCGCCGTAAGCCCAAGTCTTTAATTTTTCTTGCTCAACTAGCAACGGGTGCTCTTTATCCATCTTGAACTTAACTGCAAGATCAACAATCAATGATGAAGCCTGATTTTGTCTGCTGGTCGATTACCAGGATGTCAACTGTACAAGTAAATGAAATGCGTTGGCTTTTAGTGCCGGGAGTGTCCGAGGACATGTTGACGCCTGTAGGCGACCTTCGCGTCGTGATGAGGATGAAATGATGATGAAGGCGACACATACACCCAGTCCTGGTGCCAGCAAAATTAACCAATGATGGTTAAAATTCCCGACCCTGCCAGGAATCGAACCCAGGACCTCTGTGACCAAAGGCCAGCACGTTAACCATTTAGCCATGAGCCGGACAACTCTACAAGTAGTTTCATTGGTTGCAACACATGATACCTTTAGACAGAAATAAAATTATTTCAACTACTCACAAGAACTAAAATCAAAGACATACAAAAGTGTGAGAGATGAAATAAAATATTTTCACATGATTATGTGATAAGTTATTATTTATCTTATAAAATATCAAAACAAATTCCCCTAGGTTTGAAGATGATAGCTTGATCACGAAAACATATAATTTGAATTTCCCTTCTTAAAGTAAGACTGTATGCACCTGCTAACGTAGGTCTTTTCCTTAATAATACTCATCATCTTTGTGCCATTTAACTAACAAGTATCCTAACATTGTTTAAACTACACCCACCCAAATAAATTTGGAAATTATAATACCACACTTTGAATGCCTTTAATTATATATTTTAATTTTTGCCAGTAGTCTATGTTTCTGAGTCATAGCGGGTACCATTCCTACACATAACTTTTTATAAATTCTATTTTCACTTCTCGGAATAGGTTCTTAGAGGTTAGAATGATCATTTTCCTTTTGAATGCCATCTTGGCTTGGGTATTTCTCTCTTTATATTAATTATGCTTTGTTCATCTGCAGAAATGTTGTACTCCCATGTAGAAGTTTCCTGTTTTAGTAAAATGCCACTAATTTTAGTACTGACGTCCTTTAGCTGGCTATCACATACCATTATTTATATTTTATGTTAATCTTTATATTGAATTTAGTGCCCAAAAACAAGTCCATACTTTTCAAGGATTTCTGTGGTAATTCTTCCCTTTATTCAGTGTCTGCAATATCATCTGCAATGATCTCACCATTTATTTTTATCCCTTTCATTACTTCTTTACATTCAATATACATTAAACAGAACTGGTGCACTCCTTTTCTTAAGCTTTATGTCATTATGTAACTTCAGTTTGAGAGAATTATCTGTTAATAGGTAGGTGATCATAAAGAGAGCTGAAATTACAAAATACCACATATTACAGGAAATGAAAGGAGTAATTATAGAAACTTTTTTCTGCGGCAAGTGTTATTTAATATTTTAAATGAGGATGTTACTTACTCTTCAAAAGCCATGAGATGCACATGTTTAATGCTATGGATTCCTGCATGCCGTAGGTCAGGGCTATGTTTAACAAGGAGTCGTTCTAAAGTTGCTCTGTAACAGTGGACCTGGAACAGAAATGCACAGTTATAAAAAATACTAAGTCAAAATTTCCAATAAAATCCAAGTGCAACTTCAAGGAATGGGTGCTAATGTTTCTTAAAGCAAGGGATTATGAGGATATTATGAGTTGAAAAACGTATATTGATTCCACCTATTCAATACCTATAAGTTTATTTACAATTCAAAGTTGTAAAAACATCTATATAATATGTATTGCTCAGGCAGGCATGTACATTGCTCAGAATTTCAAAAGAATGATTTTTCTCTATTGGTCGTGTTCACAGTAACAAGGAAATGAATGCACTTTTTACTTTTCCGTAATTTCTGTCTGCCTGTCTGTCAGTATGTATGTATGTATGTATGTATGTATGTATGTATGTATGTATGTATGTATGTATGTATGTATGTATGTATGTATGTACACGCACCACGAGAAAACAGCTGAAGAGAATTTAATGAAAATCGGTATGTAAAGTCTGGGAATGAGCCATTACAATCTAGGCTGTAATTCACATTTACGCTGAGCGAAATGGTAGTTTAGGGGAAGGCCCAAAATTTAATTCTCAAATATTTATGTTATTAGTGGTCCTATCGATAAATACTGCGTAAGTAAAGTTATATAGAATTATATTTCCGATCATTTATGTCTTACACATTTTTACCGTATTGGCTATAATAACAGAGAGATTCATGAATTTGTAATTTTGCTGCTAAGTCCATATCAATGCCGAGCCACGAGAAAATGGGTAAACAGAATTTCATGAAAATCGGTATATAGAGTCGGAGAATAAGAAACTACAGTCCAAGCTATAAAAAATTCTATTCACCCTGGATGAAATGGTAGTTTAGGGAAAGGTGCCTAATATTTAATTTTTAAATACAGTACCTATGTTATTGGTCCTATAGAAAAGTACTATATAACAGAATTTATGGAGAATACAATTTCCGATCATTTATGTTTTCTTCAGTTTTACCGTATTGACTATGATAAGAGTGGTATTTCAGAGTCAGAAGAAAACTAAATGTGAAGGCCTACAATATCAAAAGCTCATAAAATTGATCAACAGTAACATTATGTTGACCAATGTTTGGTGTGATGTTCTTTGTCTCTTTTGTTGCCACTTATCTCCTATAGAAGGGATTAGTGCTGCGTACCGAGTATAACAGTCTGCCTGAATATTGGCGGGAAATAGCACGGGAGTTAGATAACTTTCTTCTCTAGCATACGATTCCTCTGATTCATACATTTTCTGATACTGCTGATACGTAACACACTAGTCCGTCATGGCATTCCAGCAATTCAGTCCCTACTCTGAGGCATTGATCGAAATGAGCAGTGTGCACATTTAACAGAATAATGGCAGAGGAGTGTTCACAGCTGTCTGCGGCCTGGTCATTCCAGTTCTGGAACTTTGGACTGTTAGATCGGCAGCATACTACTGTTCGTTAAAAGTGAGAAAATGTGTGGTTTTTCATTTGATCGAGTATTTCATATGATAGCATTGCTTTCAATCATGACATTCCTACTGGCGTCATTGTACCGAGCTATGTTGATTTCAGTTGGGAAAACCACTAAGGCAGTCTTTCTGAAGATGTAAAAAGGCAGGTGGAGAATGAAAATCTGCCATTATAATGAAAATTCCCCAACTTGATTGTGACTGATGGTAGGCAAGAGGGCCTCTGAAGGATAAAAGTTTGAGATAAAAATATATATTTAAAAAAATTTTTTGGGCCATTGGAGACCATGTTACTTTTGGAAGCCTTTTTTGCATCCCAGAATTGCTGAACTCTTTCTGTAACAGCTGCCTTCTTTCCTGCATCCATACTCTATTCTGCTTGAAGTTCTTTATCTGTAAGCTGTACTTTCCATGACCTGAGGTGTCTTTCTAACCGAAACTTGCCAAAGTCTTTTCTGATCCTCTTAAACAACTTAACTTCAGACCTACTATTCAGTATTTTGAAGATCTGTTTTATCAGCTGCTTTTAGTCCATTCTGTATAGATGTTCACAGAACGTCAGTCTTGATTTTCTTATTGACTCCATCAGTCATTTGTGTTCCTGATACAATTATTCAATCCCTTTTAATCTATATTGTCCAACCACCATCTTCAGGTCCTGTCACCTTGCAAATGATCTTTCTCTCAAACTTCTCTGACACTATTCCTGGCAAGTTCCCTTTCTCATTTTCTGATAATCTTCTCTAACACATGCTTGATAAGAACCAGTAAAAGTCCATCTCCCTGTCTGATTATAGTTTTAATTTCAAACTGCTCGGTGAATTCTTTCAAGAATTTAACTTTCCAGTGAGTGCATGCCAGGGTTTACTGTATTTGATGAATTCAATTGTTTTGATGCCCATTCCAAATTCTGTCAAGATGTCCACAAACACTTTTTAAAAATCTATGAACCCACTACCAGATCCTTTGACAGCACCCCTTTCAGGCTCCAGATTTTAAAGCTCCAGTAGTATTCACCAATAATTATCATGTTATTGGCTTTACGTCCCACTAACCACTTTTATGGCTTTTGGAGATGCTAAGGCCGGAATTTTTCCCACAGGAATTCTTTAGATGCCAGTAAATTTACCAACATGAGGTTGTCATATTTGCATGTCCAACCCTTATCCTGTTTCTCTATGAGGTCAGGTATGAAGTGAGATGAATCTTTACAGCAAGTTTTTATTACCAGATGCCCTTCCTGATGTCAACCTTGTCAAACAAACCAGTACCATTTCTGACCTTGATTCTCATAAGACTATCACAAAGGAACTTCAGCTCAATGATTCCAACAGTTAGCAGAAGGAAGGAACTCTCACTTAGAGTGTAAAATGAAGGTATCTTAACTCAATGATCCAAAACCAGCATGATAAAGTAGAAAGAGAAAAAAAGATAATTTTGGAATATTTGGCAAATTTTGATAGTTTTTCACATTTTCAAAATAAAGACTGATTGTTTTAGGCACTGCCATGGAGGGGAGGTATTGTGTATGCATCTTACTCAGAGGCCCCATGATTGATTCCTAGCCCATCCAAGGATTTAATCCTTGAATGAGTGCTAGTACAGGGTTAACCCATTTGATCTCACTGTTCTATTATATATACGGTAGAACTGACATATATTAAATAAAGTCAATGCATTTGTATGTTACTTTTAATATCCTACTGGCCTTACTGTAGCTAATCATGTCATGAAATAGACCACTTTTCCAATTCCAAAATTTTGTAACTTTAATTTAGCGGCAATGTGTACTAACGGCTATTTTTCAGAAGAACCACTGGTGGCTGTTTTACATAGACTTCACTGTATATTTATTTTTAAAAAAATTTTTTACAAGTTGTTTTACGTTGCACACACACAGCTAGGTCTTATGGCGATGATGGGACAGGAAAGGGCTTGCAGTGGGAAGGAAGTGACCCTGGCCTTAATTAAGGTACAGCTCCAGCATTTGCCTGGTGTGAAAATGGGAAACAACGGATAACCATCTTCATCGCTGCTGACAGTAGGGTTTGAACCCACTATATCATCGAAAGGGGGGTAGCCGTCTTTTGGAAGTTGCAAGGGTGGCAGTCTAGACGATTGACTGATATGGCCTTGTAATAATACTCAAGACGGCTTAGCTGCGTTGATACTGCTACATGGCTGAAAGCAACAGGAAACTACAGCCGTAAGTAACTCCCGAGGACATGCAGCTCTCTCTGTATGAATATTGTACTGATGATGGCTTCCTCCCGGGTAAAATATTTCGGAGGTAATCTAGTCCCCCATTCAGATCTCCGGGTGGGGACTACATGAGAGGTTGCAATCATTAGGAAGATAGATACTGACATTTTGCGAGTCGGAGCGTGGAATGTTAGAAGTTTGAATCATTGTGGTAGGTTAGAAAATCTGAAAAGGGAGATTGATAGACTAAAGTTAGATGTAGCTGGTATACGTGAATGAAGTTGGCAGGAAGAACAAGATTTTTGGTCAGGTGACTACCGAATTATCAACACAAAATCAAACAGGGCAGATGCAGGAGTTGCTTTAATAATGAATAAGAAAACAGGGCAGTGGGTAAGCTATTACAACCAGCATAGTGAAAAAATTATTGTCGTCAAGATAGACACCAAACTAATGCCCACTACAATAGTGCAGGTCTATATGCCCACTAGTTCAGCTGATGATGAGGAAATCAAAAGAATATATGAAGAGATAGAAGATTTAATACAATATGTAAAAGGTGGCGAGAATATAATTGTGATGGGAAACTGGAATGCGGTGGTAGGCCAAGGAAGGGAAGGTAACACAGTAAGAGAATTCAGATTGGGACAAAGGAACGAAAGAGTAAGTCGGCTGGTTGAATTCTGCACTGATCATACTTGGTTCAAACACCACAAGCGATGGCTGAATTCGTGGACGAGACCTGGAAAGACTGGAAGGTATCAAATAGACTTCATTATGATTAGGCAGAGATTCAGGAACCAGGTGTTGGATTGCAAAACTTTTCCAGGAGCAGACGTGGACTCTGATCACAACTTGTTGGTTATGAAATGCCATCTGAAGTTGAAGAAATTGAAGAAGGGAAGGAATCCAGTGAGATGGGATCTAGGCAAGTTGAAAGAAAAGAGTGTGAGGGATTGTCTCAAGAGACATGTTGCACAAGGACTAAATGAAAAGGCTGAAGGAAACACAATAGAGGAAGAATGGATAGTCATGAAAAATTAAGTCAGTAGGGTTGCTGAAGAAATGTTAGGAAGGAAGAAAGAAAAGATCAACTAAGAATCAGTGGATAACTCAGGAGATACTAGACCCGATTGAAGAATGACAAAAATACAAGAATACTAGAAATGAAGAAAAGAATAAAGGCAATTAAAGAATGAAGTGGATAGAAAGTGCACGTAGCTAAGGAAGAATGCTGAAGATGTTGATTCCCTATATCTACATCAAGTGCAAGGATGTCGAAGATTGTATGGTCCTAGGAACGGTAGATGCTGCATACAGGAAGATCAAGGAAACCCTTGGAGCAAGGAAATCACGTGTATAAATATTAAGAGCTCAGATGGAAAGCCACTTCTATGGAAAGAAGACAAAGCAGAAAGATGGAAGGAACATATCCAACAGTTGTATCAGGGTAAAGATATAGATAATTTGGTTCTGGAAAAAGAAGAGGCTGTTGATGCTGATGAAATGGGAGACAAAATTTTGAGGTCAGAGTTTGACAGAGCTGTGAGAGACCTAAATAGGAACAAGGCACCTGGAATTGATGACATTCCCTCTGAATTACTGACTGGCTTAGGAGAAACCAGCATGGCAAGGTTATTCCATTTAGTGTGTAAGATGTATGAGACAAGAGAAGTGCCATCCGATTTTTTTTTTTGCTAGTTGCTTTACGTCGCACCTACACGGATAGGTCTTATGGCGACGATGGGACAGGGAAGAGCTAGGAGTTGGACGGAAGCGGCCGTGGCCTTAATTAAGGTACAGCCCCAGCATTTGCCTGGTGTGAAAATGGGAAACCACGGAAAACCATCTTCAGGGCTGCCGACAGTGGGGTTCGAACCTACTACCTCCCTAATACTGGATACTGGCCGCACTTAAGCGACTGCAGCTATCGAGCTCGGTCCATCCGATTTTTGGCAGAATGTTGTTATACCTATTCCCAAGAAAGCCGGTGCTGACAAGTGTGAAAACTACCACACCATTAGTTTAGTATCTCATGCCTGCAAAATTTTAACACGTATTATTTACAGAAGAATGGAAAGACAAGTTGAAGCAGAATTGGGAGAAGATCAATTTGGCTTCAGAAGAAATGTAGGAACACGTGAAGCAATCCTGACTTTACGTCTGATCTTAGACGATCAAATTAAAAAGGACAAGCCCATGTACATGGCATTCGTAGATCTAGAAAAGGCATTCGATACTATAGATTGGACCAAGCTATTTAAGATTCTGAAGGTGATTGGGATCAGATACCGAGAATGAAGAATTACTACAATCTGTATAAAAATCAGTCTGCAGTGATAAGAATCGAGAGCTCTAAAAAAGAAGCAGCAATCCAGAAAGGAGTGAGGCAAGGCTGCAATTTGTCCCCCCCTCCTTTTCAATGTTTATATAGAACAGGCAGTAAAGGAAATCAAAGAGGAATTTGGAAAGGGAATCACAGTCCAAGGAGAGGAAAGCAAAACCTTGAGATTTGCGGATATATTGTATTTTTATCTGAGATGCAGAAGATCTCGAGAAGCTGCTGAATGGTATGGACGAAGTCTTGGGTAAGGAGTACAAGATGAAAATAAATAAGTCTAAAACAAAAGTAATGGAGTGCAGGCGAACAAAGGCAGGTGATGCAGGAAATATTAAATTAGGAAGTGAAGTCTTAAAGGAAGTAGATGAATATTGTTACTTGGGTAGTAAAATATCTAAAGATTGCATAAGTAAGGACATAAAATGCAGATTAGCACAAGCAAGGAAGAGCTTTCTTAAGAAATTTGCTCACTTCAAACATTGATTTAGAAATTAGAAAGATGTTTTTGAAGACTTTCGTGTGGAGCGTGGCATTGGATGGAAGTGAAAGATGGACAATAACTATCTCAGAAAGAAAGAGAATAGAAGCTTTTGAAATGTGGTGTTACAGAAGAATGCTGAAGGTGATATGGATAGATCGAATCATGAATGAAGAGATAATGAATCGAATTGGTGAGAGGGGATCGATTTGGCTAAATTTGACAAGAAGTAGAGATAGAATGATAGGACACATCTTAAGATACCCAAGACTTGTTCAGTTGTTTTTTGAAGGAAGTGTAGGCAGTAAGAAAGGTACGGGTAGACCAAGGTATGAATATGACAAGCAGATTAGAGCAGATGTAGGATGAAATGAAAAGAAAATGAAAAGATGAAAAATGAAATGAAAAGGTTAGCACAGGATTGGGTGGCATGGAGCACTGCATCAAACCAGTCTATGGACTGATGACTCATTGATATTTAGAAATTATTACAACTGATGACTCAAACAACAACACATATCCCGATTACTGGATACTGGCCACACTTAAGTGACTGCAGCTATCGAGCTTGGTTTTATATTTTCTCTCTGGATTATTGAATTTTGGTGTTAAATAAAAGTTTACTACTTTAGAAATTGTTGAAGCTTTTTTGAACATGCTACATTCAAGAATTGGGTTATCTTTTTTTCCACATGTATCTTATGGTTGTGGCTACATATTCACAGGTGATCAAATTTCATTATTATTTTCTTTATAATATATAATGTTGAGTAATGATCATCTGTTGTGGTATATATGGAAGATGTTAAAAGATCTGTCACATACCTAAAATGAAGTATTTTATACTGTAACTATATGCGACAATTCATAGTTTCTTTAGCTTTACATAATCATAAACTATTCTTATATTTGAAAGGTATTTTCTAGGAATTAGAAGAGATTATTTCTATTACATTAGCAGACAAAACAACCCCGTGGTACTATGGCCCTGACAGACCTTGGCCTACTACGCGACCACTCCTCGGTTCGAAGGGGTGCAGGTGATGCATAATCAGCACGATGAACCACCTCAACAGTCATTCTTGGTTTTCTACACCATGGATGCTATCTCAACTGTTCTCACAAGGACTGAGAGCACCTTGAACCTGCTCTCAGATCCAGATCCCTGACCCAGGGTTTCCTGGTAAGAGGCAGGCTCGCTACCCCTAGACCATGGGACTGGTACCCAAAAAGGAAACTTAATTTCTTAAATTCCAGGACCTTGAGGAAGATTATTTGTATCATTAGAGTTCTATTTATGAGAGCATTATCCCACATTCACCAGATGATGCCACTGATGATGAGGATAGTGATATTAAATTTATATATATTTATGTGGCTGGATCGAACACAATTTTTCCAGAACTCAGCAGCGAGGACATCTCTAATACTGGCAGCCCACATATCATCTTGGGAGCATGACTGATTAATGTTTGGGCAGACTAGGAGAATTCCTGATTCTGAGGATCTATACACTCACAAGGGATGTCACTCGATGCATGAAGGAATCTATGATGATGGTTGCTGTTTAAAGGGACCTAACATCTAGGTCATCGGCCCCTAATGGTATGAAATGAGATGAAATGTAATTACAATTTAAAAGTCCAAAATTCATCCAATGACCATAGTTCAAAATGTGATGATGAATGAATGGATGAACATGAATTTAAAATAATCAGCAGATCCAACTTGCAATATTAAAAGTTAAAAATAATTTGAAAATCAATCCAGTGACTAGAATTCAAAAAGACGATGATGAACAATGATTATGAACTTAAAACATCAGTGGATTCAACCCACAATACCCCACCCTCCCAGAAACTAAAACAATAGTATACGTATGCTGATCAAGGAACTGCTTCCAAAGCACAATCCTGAATCAGTGATGCTTGTTGTCTAAAGGAGATCCAAAATTCAGGTCACCGCCCACTCATAATGCTACTTATCGCTAGTAAAGTAGAACTATGGTATTTCTCATGTAGTGGTACCATACCTGCCAACTTTTGAAAAGGGCTAGCAGTAAAACTCATGTGTGACAAAAAATCAAACGATTTTTGACATACCTCGGCTTGACGAAATTAATAATGCTTCTAGGCTACAAAATACAATCATTCATGCTTTAAACAGCATACTTCAATGAAATCATCCCTTTTTGCCCCTTTCAGTCACCTCTTACGACAGGCAGGGAATACCATGGGTATATTCTTCGTCTGCATCCCCCACCCTCAGGGGGTTGTGTGTTTGGTCTGTGAGAGCTATTTTATTATGCTCAAGTCTGCTGGCAAGCCGGTTACCCTATCCGCCACATGGGATGCGCCACATGGGAGTATCACCTCTCCCCCTTTCTACACCAGCGTAGTAGGAATGAAGGAATCCCCACTTCATTAAGTTATCCTTACATTTGGATACATCAACACGTAAATATTTGATGATACAGTAATATTATCATGATACTGGAACAATCTTGTACAATTATATATTAATAGGGCTTCAAGGACTGCTCAGTAGAATTCATCTCAGTGGATTAAGATATGGTCTAAACATCAATACCACAAAAACCAAGTTCATAGCATAGCGAGTAGAAGGAAGAAGTGTGATCACTCCCCTAGTTCATCCGTTCCTCTGCTAGGCCACTCTCCCATCAGTATTTGAGCTAGAGCTTACAAGTCAGCATACGAATAAAAGACAATTATTGCATGCAAAATATTATGCTTTTTGCTTACCATGCCAGAAGTCAGTTGTCAGAAAGTTTAGATAGCTTCCGAGTAGACCTTGTGGTCTTAGAAGATTTCAGTTCCTTTCTCATCTGTCTTGTTACAAAATAAAATCAACATTTCATATAATGTAACACAGGTTTAGGGATAATGTCCACAACATGGTCATCACAGCATCCTAATTCTTTCGAATTAATAGTGATACTGTGCAAACTGTTCAAATACTCGTAAAATATATCTCCCCATAGACTATGTTCACAGAAGAGTTTTTGTTCCACTACACTTTCAACTTGCATGAACACATTATAAACTGCTCTTGAAGGATGGGTGAGGAAAGTGCTCTCAGTGCTGTATTTATTGCTATAGTCCCTAATAAATGTGAGGGGTGCGGCAAGTATTTCTTCTGTAGGCTTTCCGTGAAGCAGGCTGACACATTGATGATATTTTGTGACCTTGGATACATTGCGTACTATATATCCTCCTAGAATAAATCAAACACTCCTTTGCAAGACTGCGGCTATCACTGTTAATTAGACCTAAATTGTTCTCCCAGTCCGGTAAGAGGTCATCCGTGTTCTCAGTGAAGTCTAGTGCTTGTCTTATTTTATTTTGTGCATTTTCTACTACAGCCTTATTTGTCTCTTCTGTCTTCTTAGCCAGTGTTCTCATTTGATTGATGAATGATGTCAATGTCAGTTCAAATTTGGGCTCACAATTACTACCCGATGACAGGTCAAGTTTGGTTGGAATATAAATAGACTGCAACATGTGTAAATTCAGAAAATCTATTGTTGAAGGGTGGTCATCACAACTTAATGAGCGTAGTATACCAAAGTGCCGTTCTAGTGGATCTTGATTAAATTTGGCTGAGAGCACATATCGGAATCCATTATTCCATAAATATTCGGACACCTGTATTGTGCTCTCAATTGTTACTCTTAGGGATTCAAGAGTTCTTTCTGAAGCAAAAGTATTATTCTTCCCAATGAGGTTATCTCTCCATTTTATTAAGGTTTGATGCCCTATTGAATTTTTATAGAGTCCCTGCTGGCATAGAAGTATTTAATACATTTATTAGGATGTTTAATTCCCTTGTGAACATTTCTGTCAGTTCGCTGTCTTCAAATCCCTCCGAGTATATCTGTCTAAATAACTTTATGCCATTTGCAACAGAATTACTGAATAACTGAAGATCAAGTCTCACGTTCATGAGCTGAAATGAAGTGGGGTCTATATGTGCAGACGTTAGCTTGTGGCAAACTTTCAGACCTGCAAATTTATGGCAGTTATCGATTTCAAAAACTTGTTGATAGAATTTGAAGTCCATTATTGTAATAGACTTGCCTTTTGTCGTGAAAATTATTTCTGATGTACTTAATTACATGTACAGTATCTGAAAAGGCCCAAACTCTCCTACTAGAATCAAAAGGATTAGAAATAGAGCACACGACCTTCCCTTCTTTTCCATTTATTCCTAAACATTTCCACACCTTTTTATTAGACTGACTTCCATCTGAGGTGAAACCTATAATTCTGGTGCCAATTTTCTCCAGTTGTAAGACCACCTGGATTAAAATTCGTGACAAAATATCACCAGGTGTGGAATTTCAGCTTGCATACACAGCAACCGGTTGAACCCAATTAGCAATAGGGGCACAAACATGAACACTAACGCATGATTTGAGAGTTTATTTTTCCCGTGTTCTTGGGTGTGTTCTCCTAAATTTATGAATCCATGAACTTTTAATAAGTTGGTGTTAAACTGAACCTCTTCCCTCAGTTATACTTCAATATACTTCCCGTGCGATTGTTTTCACTCTTCTCATCGCAGAAATATTTCTCAATAGCACTAATGGCATGGGTGTTCACCCCGTAAGGGCACTTAAGACCTTTAACTAATTTTTGCAGTAGAGCCTCCGAAGGAAGTGGAAGCATGTCATGCCTTAAACAGTGTCTATAGCCCTTAGGTGATTTAATTTTGAATAAGAGACTATCTAAAAGAAATTTATTTCATATCTCAGCCCTTTCTTATTTCTTAGCTGACATTTTTTTTTAGTGTGGTGTCAATAATCACCTTTTGCTTTCTGCTTAATGTCAGCTCACTTGAATAATTTGGCTGTAATTTGGAATCTCTTAATTGTTTTTCTAGCAACAAAATCTTAGCATTAGCTATTTTCAATTTATTACGTCTCTGTCTCTGTCTCTTTAGTTTGTTTCTAAGTGAACTTATTGTCTTTTTAGCTGTGTATGAATCAATTTCATTTCTCTTATCATTCTCAGAAAAAGCATCAAAATTTAATTCGCGGTGAAGCCTGTGTGATTTGATTCTTGAACCTTCCTCTGTCTTCGGAGGTTGTCTTTTACGGGGTGATTTTCATTTGTTTAATTGTTTCGTGAGATATTGTGGCAAACTGGGGAATATATGAGGGACAGCACCAGTTTTCAGTTTCCATCTATCTCTAGGAATTTCTACCTGTTCGCCTTGTATTACAAATTAATCTGATTTAACAATAAATTCATCAGAAAAAATGTGAATCGCACACGTAACACTTATGAGAAAACCTTTTGTCCTTTCTGGGAATCGCCTTTTCCCATTTTGAAAATTCTGCTTCATTTTTAGGTGGTTTGAAGAAGTGTTTATCTTTCATAGTTTTGTAGCCAGACTTACATCCTGGAACGAAGCAAGTACACATTTTTTCCTCGTCGGTATTTTTGTAAATTTTATAAACTCAGCACTGTATTTACACTAACTAAAAGAATGCCATCACCAAATCACACGCTCTTCACTTTCACTTAACAATAATGCATGACAATTAAGTTTTTGCCTTCACAGAACAACATTACCGAACATAACCATATTACAACTACAGATACCAACCCTCAGATAGCAACGGTGATGCCCCTAGCGGACGATTCATCACAGTCCCTATACTAGCCAACAGGGAACAACTTACGAGCTTACACTTTCTCTTCTACTCGTTATGTTCATAGTTTACTAGAAAACACCATGAAGTTGTATCCATTTCATTAAATAGTCAAGGCAATGAACGAGTAAGTTGGTTCAAATACATTGGGACCACCATAACAGATAAACTGGACCCTGAAAAGGAGGTAAGATGCCAT
Source organism: Anabrus simplex (assembly GCF_040414725.1). Taxonomy (NCBI): domain Eukaryota; kingdom Metazoa; phylum Arthropoda; class Insecta; order Orthoptera; family Tettigoniidae; genus Anabrus; species Anabrus simplex. The sequence goes on from NC_090268.1 coordinate 144,725,141, forward strand.
ATTGAGATTTCCAGAACATCTTTCCAAAAGATGAGGTCATTCTTTTGTGATGATAATCGAAACCTCAAACTCAGGCAAACGTTCTTGAGATATTATGTCTGGTCAGTGTTGCTTTATGGAGTAGAGACCTGGACGGTCAACGCTTGCTTGATGAACAGATCAGAGGCCTTTGAAATGTGGTTACATAGGAGAAAGCTTAGAATAGCCTGGACAGATTTTGTAATCAATAATGAAGTGTTAAGGAGGGCTAGAGCTGAGCATGAGCTGGCAAACACCATCAATGCCAGCAAATCAGCTTATTTAGGCCAAGTTCTACGAGGCTTCTACAACTCATATTACAAGGAAAGATAGAAGGCAAGCGAGGAGCTGGTAGACCACCGATGTTATGGATCCAAAACATCAAAGAATGGAGTTGCATCAACAACACTGAATAATTCTTCAAGTTAGCTAAAGAAAGGTCTGCTTTCTCCAGGGTGATTGCCAACATTTGGGAGACTGGGTACAGCACAAGAAGAAGAAAAAGCATGAGAGGAAGAAGATATTGTTATAATTACCATGCCTGCAGCCATTATCACATGTGAGATGAACAACGCTTAAAATATATCAGTATCTGTCAATGGTAAAGAGTTTGTAGCACCAATTCCAAATTGGAAAAATGTAGAAAGAGTTTGTCTCAGTATTCAAACACCCCAGAACACTTTCACCAGATGTAACGGAAACCATAATCCGAGGGAAGAATATTCCAGATGTGTTTCTCTGAAACAGTATTTTGGGAATTTATGAGTTAGCCAAGGGAGACCAACACAGGAACTGTCATTTACGAGAAGCGGTGGACTGAGGATGCTCTCACGCTGACCACAATATCTGCATGCCATCTGGCTGAGCAGCAGTCATCCTGGCTGGACAAGGCCCTTAATAGATATTATGTGACACGAGCTTGTGTTTTGTTTAACTCTTTCAATTGACAAGGATGCAAGCTTATCAGTCCATAAGACTTAATGCAAACAAAGAATTCTCTGTATGCTCATCATACAATGAATGGAATTTGGTTATGTACATAGCTGATTCGCCAGCCCTGCAGTCTAGGACTAGCGTGTGGAGGTCCCAGGTTCAATTCCCGGCCAGATCAGGGACTTTTACCTGGACCTGAGGGTTGGTTCGAGGTCCACTCAGCCTATGTGATTTTCAACTGAGGAACTATCTGACGGTGAGATGGCGAGCCCAGTCTTGAAAACCAAGAATAACGGCCAAGAGGTTTTGTCACGCTGACCATGCATCACCTCATTATCTGCAAGCCTTCGGGCTGAGCAGCAGTCGCTTGGTAGGCCAAGATCCGTCAAGGCATTAGTGCCATGCGGTTAGTTGCTTGTTTTGTATGTAGCTGATTCGATGTGATACAAATACAGTAACATTTTAAAAATAATTTTTCATCAACAGCTCTATGAACACGACTTATTAAACATCTCCAGTCATTAGCAATCCACTGAACTACACTAATTGATAACATAATGACAATAAAAATTAATTCACCTGTGAACTACTGTGCCTCCATATAATGCAATGAAATTCCTTTCTAAAAATTGGCTTATGATACATCTGACATAGTAATCTTCTTACAAATGTACATTAAAAATATAATAGGACATTTTTCATTACTTTCAAGTGGTTGACATCGCCCGAACACAGTCTTTCACAGTAACTTTCTATAGCATGACATGCTATCTCACAGGCTTCATAACTAATTGTGTGTGGTCTCTCGGAGACAAAGTAGCTCAGTGGATAGCCTGTAAAATGATCAGACCTGAAAAGAAAAATTACTGAGAAGTACAGTTCAGCATGAATAACCCTTAAAATACTTAAGTAATAATGTATTATATACTTACAGAGGATTATCTAAAGAGATTTTCATGTAACAGCAGCCTACGATATTGATGAACTTCACATTATGGCAGTTGACAAATAGCTGCAGCAAAATAGGGCCCAAATTCCCACATGGATGCAGTCCCACCAGACCAAATTTCAGATCAGTTTCATGAGTTTTATCAAAAGCTTTCAGTATGTCCTACAAGAATGAAGAGAGGTGTTAAGATACCTTATAAGGTTATCTTCCTTTTAAATGGATATTTCTAGATGGAATTCTTTAGGTTTCTTATGTATTATGGTTATTTTACAAAGGAGCACAAATGTAGACCAGTTGTCAGGCAGCAGAAGTGACATTCAGTGCTGGTCAGATATCAGTAGAATATTGGAAAGAAGGTAAGTTCAGCTGTAGACAATGTTTATTGTACCATAATAATTTTAACTGCCCATGGCAGTAATTATACATGCTACTAATAATCATAGTGTTGTTTAAGTCATCAGTCCATAGACTGGTTTGATGCAGCTTTCCATGCCATCCTATCCTGTGCTTAACTTTTCATTTCTACATAACTATTACATTCTAAATCTGCTCTAATCTGCTTGTCATATTCATACATTGGTCTACCCCTATCATTCCCAATTACAGCATCTATCCTTTTTACATCAATTTTATTTAGAAGCAAGAATACCGTATATGTTATTTCTGTAAGGCTGCAAATACAAAAATCATTAAAAATGAGCCTCGATTTAGGTATAAAGCATTTCATATAATGACTTCCTCACATTTGTGATCTTTACAATTCATAATTTATCTTCTTAACAAAAAAACATTTCAGTGGAAAAAGAAACCATACAATGCTGAGTACAATTCCAACCTCCAGCACTATGCAGAAATTTACTACATCAAATCCTCCAGTTGCGATATTATTGTTAAGGATAATGCTATGTTTTTCTTTGTACAGTAATTAACTTTTGTTTTTATGTTGTAACTGCTATGTATGAAGAGCCTCTTATCAGTTAGATATAGTATATTTTTAGAACTTTTATAAGATTCATATTTTATGAAACAGTTACCTTAACAAAACTAGAGGTATCTAGCTGAGGACGTATAGTAACATTAACATGCACAGGACGATGAAAATTTGCCATCTCTTCAGGTGAAAGACGCTTTGATACAGATACTTCCAGCTCTGCATCTAATTTCCTGTAACAATCACAAATCACACCATCACACAGAAATAAAAATATTTTGATGAAGAAGATGGTTATTTGACAAAGTTGTAATATTAGGCAATTTCAATTAATAATAATGTTCTTGGCTTTACGTTCCACTAACTACTTTTACAATTTTCAGAGACCCCAAGATGCAGGAATTTTATTCCATAGGAATTCTGTAACACCCCAATAAAGCTACCGATATGACACTGGTATATCTGAGCAACTTCAAGTACCGCTGGACTGAGGTGGGAATGAACCTGCCAAGCTGGGTTCAGAAGGCCGACGTTTCTACTGTCTGAACCACTGAGCCCGTCTTTCTTTATATTGTTAGACTAAATATGGAGGGCCTGAACACAAGGTAATGTGCCCAACAGCAAAATAGGCGGAACAGTATCCATTTCCAATGGTATGGTTTCCCAACGGCTCTGGAGGCGGAAGAAGATAAAGTCAGACGGACTGGGTATAAAAGCGCTACTCAACAAATTTGGAGTCTGTGGCAGTCCATTGCAGTTTTGGAACTTGCCACTGCCTGTTTCACACTACATGCGCCGCAGTGAAAGGCTCGGAAATCACAGTGAGTGGGCCTCCTCCCTGCAAGCTGGGGTTCATCTTAAAAAATGTCATGCTTGTAGCATTTTCTCCTGCTACTCTTACAAAGTCTAACAGCGATGAGAAACAGGGCCAACAGACTTTAAGAAGAATTGCAAGAGAAAAATTTATTCTAGGAAATGAGTAGCAGCTGAATGTACACTACCCACATCAACAATGAAGATCTGTCAAGGTGGCTCTTCAACAAGTGTTGATCTTCATCCTCCTGATGAAGCCTGAAAGCAGAAACGAGCTTGTCGGCTGCTTAGAAGAAATGGATGTAGAAGAACAGGGACTGATAAGGAGAGAGCCTATCTAAAGAGCCCTGTATGGATATACAAAATAATATCCGCATCCGCACTTCCTCCATCAGCACTTGTATCCACAAATGGTTATCTGCGGATATTGTAACTATTTAAAATAAATAAAATAAAATAAATAAACTTCATTATTTAGAAATTATCAGCAAAATTATCCGCACTGCCATACAGTTTTCATCCACCAAGACACTAACTTCACAGATATCCAAGGTATTGAAACGGATAGATCTGTTAATATAATCCAACAGGCCTGATACCTGGCACCAGACCAGCAGGTTTACGGGGGAATTCCTCTTGTGACAACTACCACTATACTTAGCAGTTCCCTTCTGGAACCTTTGTTCCTTCCTTCCACTAATTGTGGGCAGGAGCCAGTTAGGCTTAGGTCAGATTTATGGCTTGATGGTCTTAAGGCTCTTATATATCACCGTTCTCCCATACCAATGTCAAGGATCGTCAAAACACAAGCAAAAATAAAAGTATACCCGAGTGAAAATAAATAAACTTCATTATTTATAAATTATCAGCAAAATTATCTGCATTGCCATTCAGTTTTCATCCGTCACAGCACTAACTTTACAGATATCCGTGCTGGGCTCTACCTATTTACTTGAGGATGGCAGTGCATGAATATATGGAAATTATAACTCATAAAAAATATTTCTACTAGTGATGTAACTACACATTATGTATCTCTGCAACAGCATGTTAGGTATTTCCTTTCTATACAGAAACAAGACATGGTCATCAAAAAACAACCACCTGAATTATAACAAAAATGGAACTCCGCTGAAGAGAGTAAATAAAATACTATATCTTGGCTGCAATATCCAGGAAAACTGGGACATGACCATAGAAATAAAAACAAGGACAGACAAAGTCTCAGCCAAACTGTTTAGGATGAAACATTTTCTTCAATATAACACTTTAAAGTTGAAATTAATATTCAAATCTGTTTGATGTTAGGTCTTCCCCATCCTGCATTATGAAGTAGAGAGCAGGTCCTTGACAGACACATGTTTAAAGAGACTTGAAGCATTAAAATGTTGGTTTATACATGCATATACGCTAGAATGATAAAGTGAGAAATATGGAGGAACTGGTACATAATAAAAAAACTAAAGGAAAACGTGAGGAGCATCAAGATATGGAAGCTTGAGTATTTTGCCAAGGTCATATGACAACCAGAGAAATACAGTCCCTTACATATCATCATCGTGCAAGGTAAGACTGAAGGCGACTGAGGTCCTAGTAGAAAAACACCACCACCATGGTTAAAGGATCTAAAGGTCTGGTATGGAAAATCTACAATCGAATTGTTTCAAGAAGCAGTCAATACATAAATGATTCCCAACATTTGCTAAGTGGATATAGCACAGAAAGAAGATGAAGAACACTATTTTATTTTTTTATTTTTTTATTTTTTTTTTTGCTAGGGGCTTTACGTCGCACCGACACAGATAGGTCTTATGACGACGATGGGATAGGAATGGCCTAGGAGTTGGAAGGAAGCGGCCGTGGCCTTAATTAAGGTACAGCCCCAGCATTTGCCTGGTGTGAAAATGGGAAACCACGGAAAACCATCTTCAGGGCTGCCGACAGTGGGATTCGAACCCCCTATCTCCCGGATGCAAGCTCACAGCCGCGCGCCTCTACGCGCACGGCCAACTCGCCCGGTCACTATTTTATATGATGGTTATAATACATAGCCAACTACAGTTACATGCTGGAGTTATGTAAGTTTGGCAACGTGCAGCGGAGGCCAAGGTGAAAGCGTGGAAGCTACCCTTGTATGTTGATGTGTAGTGAACTTTGTCTTGTATTTTGTTTTATTTATCGCGGATATGTTTGAGTTGATAACAAGGTAAGTGTTTGAATAAGCATACGTAGAAGCTATTATCGAAATATGTGAAGGTGCAGCAAGGCAGATTTGATCCTGCTCAGTCCGGTGGTATTTGAAGATGTTCAAATACGCCAGCCTTGAGTCAGTAGATTTACTGGCACTTTAAAGAACTCCTACGGGACAAAATTCCAGCATTTCGGCGTCTCTGAAAAGCCATAATAGTAGTTATTGGAATGTTAAATCAATAACATTATTATTTGTGAAGGCGCAGACTGAGTTTGTATCATAGCAATGATAGCATAAAAAATAAGGTTTTGTTACCTCATTGAGGTTTACTTCAGACGAGAAATTAAAACAAAAATGGATTTGCTGCTTGAAATGGGATAATTGGGGAACCTGGGAACCTGGGAAGGATTCAGTCGTGTGCATAAAACATTTCGCAGACGAAAGTTTTTCAACAGGGAATACAATTTGTGATAGTAAAGGCAACGTAACTATACTACCACCTAAACCTAATGAGCTTCTTCCTGATGCATGTCCAATTATTTTACCAAATTTTCCGAAATATTTGTCACCGAAAAATGTTAAAAGAAAAGATCGTGAAGTTAGAGACTGGAAATGAAGATTAGGGAAAATAAGAAGATGGATGATTTGCCAAATGTAAGCCATTTACTCAAATTTCACCAAGATATGAATGTCTGTATATAATATGTTAATAGTTATCAGGTGTTCGTAAAAGAAATGACATGTTCAGCTGATGGTAAAATATCCAAGTGATCTCAACTAAATTAATATTTATTAAATTATACAGGAGCCACTGCTAGTAGTGTTAGTATTGAATGTGTACAAAGGAATATATTAAAAATGTTTGACAAGCTCATAGAGGTTTGTGAGGTAAGTAGTGAAAGCACAGACTCATTGTCCTGCCCTATATTTTTAAGGGAACAATTCGAACTTTACACTAAAAGGAAGAAGAGTTGCTCAAACATTTTCATTTGAAACTGTGAAGGTGCATACATGATTTACTGTTAGGGGAGTTTGTTTGTTGTTTAAAGGGACCTAAAAGCTAGGTCATTGGCCATTAGGGAAGTTTAAGAGATAACTTAGAAGGTTTGATCAGTACCGGCAGCTTAGTGGTTGTAACTGCAATGTTACTACACTTCAAATCCTAGAACGTGAGATGAAAATTAGGATTAAGGGTGTTCTAGGCTTGCAGTGGTGGTGGTACAGAAAAGTGCAGTTTGGCTGTAGCCAATTACAAATGTCTGATTCCATCAAGGCATGTGATATTAGGCCCAATATGGAAGTGCTACACAAGTTAAGACTCACTTTTATCATGTTAATTTTTTTGGTGGGTATTTTGAGATGTCAGGAGTAATATACATTTCTGGGTATGCAGTAAGAATAATATCCAGAAGGATAAACTGTGACTCATGTTTAGGTCTCCTACAGAGTAATGAAACTGATAACAATAATGGTCTGATAGATTGTTTATTGACTACATTTTCCAATGTCATGTTAAATATAGAAAGTAGATGAAGAACAAGAGTTATGTCAGCAGTGAGGATAAAAACATTAAGTGGATGAGGCTATCAACACTCTACAATAATTGAGCTTATGAGTACCGTTCGTGAAGTGTTTTGTTTTTATCAATGTAAAATGTGTATTTCTAACTTCAGTGAATGATGTGTGTGTTTCTTAGTATCATTTTTTGAAGAGTGTGCATTTGTCATAATCACCGTGTTGGTTTAAATGTAGTGAATATGGGTGAAGCCATTCAAAGTCAGACATGCCGCCTTTCTCTTGGCCTCCGCTTGACAGATAGGTACAGCGTTGCCAAGTGTACCTTCCGGCTTTAACTGTAGATGGCTCTGTTATAACAAATTAATTGAGAACAAGAAATTAATTTCATTAAGTAAAGAACAACAAATTAATCTAAAAAGCCACCTAATCGATACTTTATTCCTTTTGCCTTTGGCAAACTTAAAAATACATTAACAAACACAGTACATGTTTCGACCACTTAGTGGTCATCTTCAGCTGTATATAAAAAATCTTAGATGATAACATTTAAAAGCAAGCACATTGGATCTTAAAACTATATCCCAAGGGAATCCAAAAACTATTGTTCTAGATGCTTTAAATGAAATGGAAGATTTATGTGAATGATACTTAAATTACAGTATCGTTTACAATTGTGTTTAAAAACTTAAATGATGAAAAACATATTTAAAATATTTAAAAGCAAGCGTCTATGGTAAAATTCTTTTTGATAACATTAGGTGGCGTGAATAAAAAGTTTGTGTTTGTAATAATCTTCAGGCATTTGTGAGAAATATAATAACTTAATTAAAATTCGCGTCTGTGGTGATGTTAAACACTTTGTTTTTAATAAACATACGTTAAAATATTCTAAAGTGTCTATGGTAAGGCACTTATTCAAAAACACTTGTGCTTGAATGAAAGTTTATGTCATATGCACCAGTCTTCAGGTATTTATTGTTTATATTTAATAACTTCCTTGAATGATATTCTTGTGGTTAAAAGGCCGTGTTGACTGTTTAACTTCCGAGAATTGCTCTTCGGAATGTGATAAAAGAAATTGTGTTAGTCGTTTAACTTGCTAAAACCCTGTGGTGGCTTCTGTTATATAAAATGGCGATCTGATTCGGGCAGCTTGCCTCGCGATCTGTAACCAGCAGGAGATCGTAATATATTAAAATATGACATATGATAAAATTTACTTTTATCATTCTAAATAGATAGCGGGAAGATATTTGTATTCGAGATTGCGTGGCCTTGACTTATCTTATCTGGCAAATGTTTAATCAGCGTTGCCTTGAAGAACTGCCTTCGTGCACGACCTAGTGTGATAGCGGTGTGACATGATCTGATTGTTCGTGGAATATTCCGGAGAAAGGGGAAGTAGAGTTGTGTCGTCATCTAGTACGTCTTGTGAGGGGGGAGGGATTACTGGTTGTGTTTCAGTGACGTTGTGTTCGAGTATTTCATTTGTTTGTCTTGTTTGTTTACTGTTTACCATTTCCAAATATTTACTGAATTGTTCGTATAGGAGGTTTTTTCATTCGTTTCGTTTAGATTCCGTTCTCTGTTCTCTAGTTTATCGAGAGTAATGTGGATGTTTTCTAGGTTATCCTACTGATAATTTGGAGATCTTGTCTGATGTTAGTGAAATTGTGATTTGCCTCCTTAATATGAGCTCCCATAGCAGAGTATCTTCTGTATTTCTCTGCATTAACATGTTCCTGGTATCTAATTAAAAAGCTCCTCCCAGATTGCCCCACGTATGTTTTCTTGCACTGGGTACATGTCAATCTGTAAATGCCAGATTCCTGGAATTCGTCATCTTTAAGTTTATTGACTTTATTGTGATTAAAAAATCTGTGTTTTGTATTGTTGTTGGTTGAGAAAGCTATTTTGGTATTGTGCTTCTTAAACAAATTCGTGATTTCATAAATCCTCGGGTTATTAAAGGTGAATTTGACGTATTTCTTTGCATTCTCCTATTGTTGCTTTAGTTTAATTTGTTGTTGATATTTGCACTTAGTAATGATTTTGTTAATGAATTTCAAACTGAAACCATTATGTAAGGCTTGTTGACGAATGAAAGATAGTTCCTTCTTTCTGTCTGTATCTGTTAACGGGATTTCAAAGGCCCTGTTGACAAAACTGTAGTAGGCGGATTTCTTTTGCGAAGTGGGATGTAAAGAATCGCTTTTAATTGTAGTCGGTGTAAAAGTGGGTTTTCTGTGTATTTTAAACTGGAAATGGTTGTTTATCTGAATTGTTTAAATATCTAGAAAATTGAGTGTACCTTCTTCTTCAACTTCTACTTCTTCCGCTGTAAATTTAATGTTTGGGTCTAAAGTATTCAAGGTATTTAGAATACTTTGACTGTCATTAAGTTCTTTGTTTATAATGACAAAAGTATCGTCAACAAAGCGTACCCAGAAATCTAGTCCTTTAATGTGGCCTACTATCTGAGTGTATTCCAAGTGATCAAGGTATATGTTAGCTAAAATTCCGGAGGCCGGTGCTCCCATAGGTAGTCTGTCTTGCTGATAAATTTTATTATTAAAAGAAAAGAAATTATGGTTCAATACGAATTCCAGGATAGTTATGAAGTTTTCTATTTCAGGTTTACTGATGCGTTTGGGGTCTCATAAATAAGTTTTTATAATCTTGATAGTGACTTTTATAGGAATGTTCGTATACATGTCTTTAATGTCGAAGGAACTTGTTACGTGAGAACAAGTTAATTTGAAATCTTTAGCGGCCTTACAAAACTCTTTAGAGTTTTTTATCGAGGTTTTGGTATAAAAAACATAGTTTTGGGACAAAACCTTATCAATAAATTGAGAGGCTTTGTACGTAGGACTTTTCCAAAAATTAATTACTGGTTTAATTGTTGTCTGAGTCATCAGTCCATAGACTGGTTTGATGCAGCCCTCCATGCCACCCTATCATGTGCTAACCTTTTCATTTCTACGTAACTATTGCATCCTACATCTGCTCTAATCTGCTTGTCATATTCATACCTTGGTCTACCCCTACCGTTCTTACCACCTACACTTCCTTCTAAAACCAACTGAACAAGTCCGGGGTGTCTTAAGATGTATCCTATCATTCTATCTCTTCTTCTCGTCAAATTTAGCCAGATCGATCTCCTCTCACCAATTCGATTCAGTATCTCTTCATTCATGATTCAATCTATCCATCTCACCTTCAGCATTCTTCTGTAACACCACATTTCAAAAGCTTCTATTCTCTTTCTTTCTGAGCTAGTTATCATCCATGTTTCACTTCCATACAATGCCACGCTCCACACGAAAGTCTTCAAAAACATCTTTCTAATTCCAATATCAATGTTTGAAGTGAACAAATTTCTTTTCTTAAGAAAGCTCTTCCTTGCTTGTGCTAGTCTGCATTTTATGTCCTCCTTACTTCTGCCATCGTTAGTTATTTTACTACCCAAGTAACAATATTCATTTACTTCCTTTAAGACTTCATTTCCTAATTTAATATTTCGTGCATCACCTGCCTTCGTTCGACTGCACTCCATTACTTTTGTTTTCGACTTATTTATTTTCATCTTGTACTCCTTACCCAAGACTTCATCCATACCATTCAGCAACTTCTTGAGATCTTCTGCAGTCTCAGATAAAATAACAATATCATCGGCAAATCTCAAGGTTTTGATTTCCTCTCCTTGGACTGCGATTCCCTTTCCAAATTTCTCCTTGATTTCCTTTACTGCCTGTTCTATGTAAACATTGAAAAGGAGAGGGGACAAACTGCAGCCTTGCCTCACTCCTTTCTGGATTGCTGCTTCTTTTTCAAAGCCCTCGATTCTTATCACTGCAGACTGATTTTTATACAGATTGTAGATAATTCTTCGTTCTCGGTATCTGATCCCTATCATCTTCAGAATCATAAATAGCTTGGTCCAATCAACATTATCGAATGCCTTTTCTAGATCTACGAATGCCATGTACGTGGGCTTGTCCTTCTTGATTCGATCCTCTAAGATCAGACATAAAGTCAGGATTGCTTCACGTGTTCCTACATTTCTTCTGAAGCCAAATTGATCTTCTCCCAACTCAGCTTCAACTTGTTTTTCCATTCTTCTGTAAATAATACGTGTTAAAATTTTGCAGGCATGAGATACTAAACTAATGGTGCGGTAGTTTTCACACCTGTCAGCACCGGTTTTCTTAGGAATAGGTATAACAACATTCTGCCGAAAATCGGATGGGACTTCTCCTGTCTCGTACATCTTGCACACTAAATGAAATAACCTTGCCATGCTGGTTTCTCCTAAGGCAGTCAGTAATTCAGAGGGAATGTCATCAATTCCAGGTGCCTTGTTCCTATTTAGGTCACTCACAGCTCTGTCAAACTCTGACCTTAAAACTGGGTCTCCCATTTCTTCAGCATCAACAGCCTCTTCATGTTCTAGAACCAAATTATCTACATCTTTACCTTTATACAACTGTTGGATATGCTCCTACCATCTTTCTGCTTTTTCTTCTTTCCCTAGAAGTGGCTTTCCATCTGAGCTCTTAATATTCATACACCTAGATTTCCTTTCTCCAAAGGTTTCCTTGATTTTCCTGTATGCAGCATCTACCTTTCCCAGGACCATACAGTCTTCGACATCCTTGCACTTCTCCTTCAGCCATTCTTCCTTAGCTACCTTGCACTTTCTATTCACTTGATTCTTTAATCGCCTGTATTCTTTTCTGTCCTCTTCATTTCTAGCATTCTTGTATTTTCGTCGTTCATCAATCAGGTCTAGTATCTCCTGAGTTATCCACTGATTCTTAGTTGATCTTTTCTTCCTTCCTTCTTCAGCAGCCCTACTGATTTCATTTTTCATGACTCTCCACTCTTCCTCTAAAGTGTTTCCTTCAGCCTTTTCATTTAGTCTTTGTGCAACATTTTCCTTGAAACAATCCCTCACACTCTTTTCTTTCAACTTGTCTAGATCCCATCTTTTTGCATTCTTTCCTTTCTTCAATTTCTTCAACTTCAGATGGCATTTCATGACCAACAAGTTGTGGTCAGAGTCCACGTCTGCTCCTGGGAAGGTTTTGCAGTCCAACACCTGGTTTCTGAATCTCTGCCTAATCATAATGAAGTCTATTTGATACCTTCCAGTGTGTCCAGGTCTCGTCCACGTATACAGCCGTGGTTTGTGGTGTTTGAACCAAGTATTGGCAGGACTAAATTATGATCAGTGCAGAATTCAACCAGCCGACTTCCTCTTTTGTTCCTTTGTCCCAATCCAAATTCTCCTACTGTACTACCTTCTCTTCCTTGGCCTACCACTGCATTCCAGTCTCCCATCACAATTAGATTCTCGTCACCTTTTACATATTGTATTAAATCTTCTATCTCCTCATATATTCTTTCGATTTTATCATCATCCGCTGAACTAGTAGGCATATAGACCTGCACGACTGTGGTGGGCATTGGTTTGGTGTCTATCTTGACGACAATAATTCTTTCACTATGCTGGTCGTAGTAGCTCACCCGCTGCCCTATTTTCTTATTCATTATTAAACCAACTCCTGCATTTCCCCTGTTTGATTTTGTGTTGATAATTCGGTAGTCGCCTGAGCAAAAATCTTGTTCTTCCTGCCAACGTACTTCACTTATACCAACTACATCTAACTTTAGCCTATCCATCTCCCTTTTCAGATTCTCTAACCTACCACAACGATTCAAACTTCTAACATTCCATGCTCTGACTTGCAGAATGTCAGTATCCATCTTCCTGATGATTGCCCCCTCTCGTGTAGTCCCCACCCGGAGATCGAATGGGGGACTAGTTTACCTCCGGAATATTTTACCCGGGAGGAAGCCATCATCAGTACATCATTCATACAGAGGGGGCTGCATGTCCTCGGGAGGTAGTTACAGCTGTAGTTTCCCGTTGCTTTCAGCCGTGTAGCAGTATCAACACAGCTAAGCCATGTTGAGTATTATTACAAGGCCGTATCAGTCAATCATCTAGACTGCCGCCCTTGCAACTACCGAAAGGCTGCTACCCCCCTTTCGATGAACCATTCGTTAGTCTGGTCTCTCAACAGATACCCATCCGATACGGTTGCACCTGCAGCTCGGCTATCTGCATCATTGGGACACGCAAGCCTCCCCACCGCGGCAAGGTCACATGGTTCGCAGAGGAGGACTGGTCTAATAGGTACGTCCTTTTTTTATGTAATTTAGGCATAGCTCTTGCCTTAGGAAGTCCAGGGTTCATATTTATGAGTTTATGGACTTCTTGGTCATTTAAAAGGAAGGTGCATTGCTTCAGTATTCCTTTCAAATTCCTTTGGATTTTTAGGGTGGGGTCTTTCTCAATTACCTTAAGCTTGTTACTATTGAAAAAAGTTTCTGTTTTCTCAATGTATTCGGTTTCATTTAATATTACCACTGTTCCTCCTTTGTCGGCTTTTGTTATAACTACGTCGTTTTGCCTAATTTTACACTGAAGATCCTTCTCAACTTTTGAAATGGCGGAATTAGTTAATAATCCTTTAATTATGGAGGGAATCTTTTTCTTTGCTTCGTACCGTACATCATTTTGAATGTCGACTGGAAGAGTTTGTATGGCCATTTCTGTTTTTGCTAACGTTTGTATTAATTCTAGTTTGTTGTTGATACTTTGCCAATTATGATTTGGTCCTTTGCCTAATATTTGTAGTTCTTGTTCTGTAAAAGTCGTGTTAGACAAATTTTTTACAGGGGGTGGGAGTTTTTTTTTGCTAGGGTCTTTACGTCAAACCGACACAGATAGGTCTTATGGCGAAGATGGGATAGGAATGGCCTAGGAGTTGGAAGAAAGCGACAGTGGCCTTAATTAAGGTACAGCCCCAGCATTTGCCTGGTGTGAAAATGGGAAACCACGGAAAACCATCTTCAGGGCTGCCGACAGTGGGATTCGAACCCCCTATCTCCCGGATGCAAGCTCACAGCCGCGCGCCTCTACGCGCACGGCCAACTCGCCCGGTGGGAGTTTTTCACAATTGAAAGGTGTTTTAGGTTGAGGCTTATATTGTTTAGTTAGGGCATTGCTTTTTAGGTTTTCTAACTTCTTATTCAATGTCGCCTGTTTCTTGTTCATTAGACTCTCTACTTTATCTCTACAGTATTTTTGCACAGAATCCCATTCTAACGGTACCAAATTGACGCTGAAAGGTGCGCTAGGTAAAGTTCCCGATTAAGGAAGGATTTCTTCCTATACATAAATTTGATTTCTCTTTTAAGCCATAGACGGTTAACTGTTTTCTGGGTTGAAATTTGGAATACTGAGCGTATACAGTTTCTTTGTGTCCCTTTTAAGAATTTAGGAACTAGGTTGTTATTCAAACATTCTTTCAGGAATGTTATATCTGTGCTTACTTTTGCAATTTTCATCTTTAGTTTAATGTTCGTACTATTTCCTGCTTGGTTAGCATTCATATTGCAAATACATTAACAAAATCATTACTAAGTGCAAATATCAACAACAAATTAAACTAAAGCAACAATCGGAGAATGCAAAGAAATACGTCAAATTCACCTTTAATAACCCGAGGATTTATGAAATCACGAATTTGTTTAAGAAGCACAATACCAAAATAGCTTTCTCAACCAACAACAATACAAAACACAGATTTTTTAATCACAATAAAGTCAATAAACTTAAAGATGACGAATTCCAGGAATCTGACATTTACAGACTGACATGTACCCAGTGCAAAAAAACGTACGTGGGGCAATCTGGGAGGAGCTTTTTAATTAGATATCAGGAACATGTTAATGCAGAGAAATACAGAAGATACTCTGCTATGGGAGCTCATGTTAAGGAGACAAATCACAATTTCACTAACATCAGACAAGATCTCCAAATTATCAGTAGGATTAATAAAGGAAGTTTAATGAATAACCTAGAAAACATCCACATTACTCTCGATAAACTAGAGAACAGGGAACGGAATCTAAACGAAACAAACGAAGAAACCTCCTATACGAACAATTCAGTAAATATGTGGAAATGGTAAACAGTAAACAAACAAGACAAACAAATGAAATACTCGAACACAACGTCACTGAAACACAACCAGTAATCCCTCCCCCCTCACAAGACGTACTAGATGATGACACAACTCTACTTCCCCTTTCTCCGGAATATTCCACGAACAATCAGACCATGTCACACCGCTATCACACTAGGTTGTGCACGAAGGCAGTTCTCCAAGGCAACGCGGATTAAACATTTGCCAGATAAGGTAAGTCAAGGCCACGCAATCTCGAATACAAATATCTTCCCACTATCTATTTAGAATGATAAAAGTAAATTTTATCATATGTCATATTTTAATATATTACGATCTCCTGCTGGTTACAGATCGCGAGGCAAGCTGCCCGAATCAGATCGCCATTTTATATAACAGAAGCCACCACAGGGTTTTAGCAAGTTAAACGACTAACACAATTTCTTTTATCACATTCCGAAGAGCAATTCTCGGAAGTTAAACAGTCAACACGGCCTTTTAACCACAAGAATATCATTCAAGGAAGTTATTAAATATAAACAATAAATACCTGAAGACTGGTGCATATGACATAAACTTTCATTCAAGCACAAGTGTTTTTGAATAAGTGCCTTACCATAGACACTTTAGAATATTTTAACGTATGTTTATTAAAAACAAAGTGTTTAACATCACCACAGACGCGAATTTTAATTAAGTTATTATTTTTCTCACAAATGCCTGAAGATTATTACAAACACGAACTTTTTATTCACGCCACCTAATGTTATCAAAAAGAATTTTACCATAGACGCTTGCTTTTAAATATTTTAAATATGTTTTTCATCATTTAAGTTTTTAAACACAATTGTAAACGATACTGTAATTTAAGTATCATTCACATAAATCTCCTTACCCCCAACCCCCCCCCCCCCATCTTCCATTTCATTTAAAGCATCTAGAACAATAGTTTTTGGATTCCCATGGAATATAGTTTTAAGATCCAATGTGCTTGCTTTTAAATGTTATCATCTAAGATTTTTTATATACAGCTGAAGATGACCACTAAGTGGTCGAAACATGTACTGTGTTTGTTAATGTATTTTTAAGTTTGCCAAAGGCAAAAGAAATGAAGTATCGATTAGGTGGCTTTTTAGATTAATTTGTTGTTTATACTCATCGATACGGCCATGAAGTGGACAGTTTGCAATTAAGTATAGAAATCGAATGGAGTGCCATCCATATTGAAGCCCCCGGGGCTGTCAACTTGGAAGGGTTGATTGACGACCACGGGGCACTTATCCGAGTCCCAGCATTGCTTCCACTTACTTATGCCAGGCTCTTCACTTTCATCTATCGTATCTGACCTCCCTTGGCCAACTCTTGTTCTTTTCTGACCCCGATGGTATTAGAGCATTCGAGGCCGAGGTAGTATTGAATTTTCACGCTCTTCATGGCCCTTATCTTTCTTTGGCCGATATCTTCATTTTTCAAAGAGTTGGACCTCCTTTCATTTTTCCTTCTGATTAGTATTAACAGAAGTTGGATGCCTAGTTTTACTTACTCTTAAAACAATAACTACCACCAGCACCAACTGTTATATCCTATTTTTATAGGTAGATATATATACAGTAATCTATAAACATTTACTGAATGGCATCTTGATCTTAATACAGTAATATTTTCAACAAAGTTTGAATGTTTTAACTGACTGTGTTTTTATTGTCTATAAGGAAAACCCCATTCAGTCACCAATCAATCATGTGTGATCTGCATTTAGGGCAATCACCCAGGTGGCAGTTTCCCTATCTGTTTTTTTTTTTTTTTTTTTACCTAATCTTTTCTTAAATGATTGCAAAGAATTTTGAAATTTATTGAACATCTTCCTTGGTAAATTATTTCAATCCTTAACTCCTCTTTCTATAAACGAATATTTACCCCAATTAGTCTTGACCTCTTGAATTCCATCTTTATCTTCATATTGTGGTCTTTCCTACTTTTAAAAACTCTACTCAAACTTATTCATCTACTAATGTCTTTCAACGCCATCTCTCCATTGACAGCTCAGAACATACCACTTATAATCCGAAATAAATGGTCCGTTATTGGACATTATAAATTTTACAGCTAACTTATTCGGGACAAATATTTCAGGTTCCTATGGGAATCAACATCTATATCATCTATATCACATACCACTTAGTCGAGCAGCTCGTCTCCTTTCTCCCAAGTCTTCCCAGCCCAAACTTTGCGACATTTTCGTAACACTACTCTTTTGTCGGAAATCACCCAGTACAACTCAAGCTGCTTTTCTTTGGATTTTTTTCAAGTTCTCGAATCAAGTAATCCTGGTGAGGGTCCCATACACTGGAACCATACTCTAGCTGGGGTCTTACCAGAGACTTATATGCACTCTTGTTTACATCCTTACTACAACCATTAAATACTCTCAAAACAATGTGCAGAGATATGTACCAAAGTTCCAAAGTCCTTCACAGGCTGAGACTGGAAATCATAACATGATCATTTAAGAAGCATATGGAGGTACAAAAATGAATACAATGTCATTTACCAATCTAGAGAACAAAACCCAAACAATATGAGATACAACTAGGATGGTTTGATCATATTAAATGAGTGATTGTATGTTCAAGGAATGCCACAACAATTAATAAACGTAGGTTTTCATGGCTCATTGTATTATAATAAATAAATATGCTAACTGAATTAAAGCCACTTATATATATTTAACAAAGCTTATTCATAAAGGTGGTTGAAAAATAACCTCAAAATCATATAATAATAATGTTATTGGCTTTACGTCCCACTAACTACTTTTACCGTTTCTGGAGACGCCGAGGTGCCGGAATTTTGTCCCGCGGGAGGTCTTTTACGTGCCAGTAAATCTACCGACATGAGACTGGCGTATGTGAGCAACTTCAAATACCACCGGACTGAGCCAGGATCGAACCTGCCAAATTGGGGTGAGAAGGCCAGCGCCTCAACCGTCTGAACCACTCAGCCCGGCCCTAAAAATCGTAAGTGCATACCTCCATTAGATAATCCAGCAGTATATTTACATGATTTTGTGTGGTAGTAGAGACAATAATAACTCTAATCACACACATGCCCTGATGAAGGCCAATGTAATTTGGTAGAAAGCTCGGCTTTGTTAAATATATTTAAGTGGCTTTACTTCAGTTAGCATACCGTATTTATTTCTTTATTTTATTGCCACAACAAATTACAAATAAAAGGAAGGTGAGGTTGAGGAAAACCTAGATTATGACGAATAGACTTGGTTAAGAAAGACATAAGACAATGGAAAACAGGGCTAGAATATGGTGATGGATGAGGAGTGGTGGAGAAGAACCATATAGAAAAATGGTATCATCAAGTGTTGTATTTGTGTTGTTAAACATGTTTTTTCAATATTTTTTTTTTTTTTTTTTGCTATTTGTTTTACGTCGCGCCGACACAGATACGTCTTGTGGCGACGATGGGATAGGAAAGGCCTAGGAAGTGGAAGGAAGCGGCCTTAATTAAGGTACAGCCCCGGCATTTGCCTGGTGTGAAAATGGGAAACCACGGAAAACCATCTTCAGGGCTGCCGACAGTGGGGCTCGAACCCACGATCTCCCGATTACTGGATACTGGCCGCACTTAAGCGACTGCAGCTATCGAGCTCGGTTTTCAATAAATAATCACAAGAAGTAATAAAATTATAGTACAGTAGATGATGATGATGTTTGATGTTTAAAGGGGGCCTAACAGCTAGGTCATCGGCCCCTAATGGTACAAAATGGAACAAAACGACAGGATAATTAAAATTTTAAAATGTATCCACTGACTAGAATTTAAAACAAATGGTGATGAAAAATGATTATGAGATTAAAGCAATCAGTGGATCTAGTTTGCAATGCTTTATTTTCTAATAAAATTATAGAAAATATAGGTGACAATGGAATAAGGCACTGCCTGGAAGTACAGAGATATAATTCAAGTTAGTTAAAATAACACTTTAAAATATGCAAATACGAACTAAAATTGAGTAAAAATAGTAGAAACACCACATTAAAAATAACCAATACCTTGCCTGCTCTGAGAGTGTTTCCTGAGCTTCTAAGCAGCACACATTGAGGCCATAACCATACGCCAGCATTCGAGACAAATGACCCATACCCGAGCCTATATCAACAATATACTGACATCCTGATGCTTGGGCTGTCTCTGCTGTAACCTGCATTCAGAGAAATTAAACAATAGCATGATACAAGAGATAGAGAAAAGAAACTTAACATTCTACACACTTCCACAAGCAATCCTATCAAAAACTATTACAGGAAAACCTGTCCTCAGGGGAAACTCAAGGAAAGGGAATATTTTTCCGCTGTATACAGGATTCCAGTTCATAAAGGTGGTAGAAAAGTAACCTAAATGTCATAAGTGCATACTTCCGTTAGATAATCCAGCAGTATATTGATATGATTTTTTGTGGCAGTACATACAATAATGACTCTCCGACTCGTTGGCTGAATGGACAGCATACTGGCCTTCGGTTCAGAGGGTCCCGGGTTTGGTTCCCGGCCGGATCGGGGATTTTAATCGTTTCTGATTAATTCTTCTGGCTCGGGGACTGGGTGTTTGAGTCAGTCCCAACACTCTTCTCGTCATATTCAGACAACATACCACATTACCAACCACCACAGAAACACGCGATAGTGATTACATCCCTCCACATAGGGTTGGCATCAGGAAGGGCATTCGGCCGTATAACAGGGCCAAATCCACGTGTGCAACACAGTCGCACCCGTGACCCCACAGGTGTGAGAAAAAGCGGTAGAAAAAGAAGAAGAAGATACAATAATGACTCTAATCACATGCTTATATACACTAGTTCATCAGCTCTAACACAAATCTGTTCTGGCTTAGAACTTCCTCACAGTGCACAGTAGCACAGTATGTACACTTATTTAATACACATCACATGTTTTATAGAAATAACACTAACAGTAATACTGTACAGTACTATCATTTACTTCTTCCAGTAATCCAGAATTGTACGCTGGACACAACTATCCCTTGTAGCATGGTTCTCAATTAAAATACGGGTACGGCAAATAATCTCGAACAATTGTGTGTAATTTTTCGTAAGCGAAATAGACTGAGTGTTCTTTACAGCTGATAGGGCATATTGGTAGGCCTTCATGTTAGATAAACCATCTTCTTCATCGTCTTAATATTGCCTCTGTCTCATCTTCTAGATCAATGGCCATGCAATCTTCTGCACTGACATTACCATAATTACACTGTTTGAGAGTTTGTTGTAGCAATCAGTATCTTGGCCATCTTAGATCCATTTAGAAAACACATGTACTGAAAAGGGTTAGGAAGGAAATTTACAACTTTTTTCCCGTTATAACTTAGTAGCAAAATTTCCTTCCGTTTCTGCATCAGACATGTTCTGCTAAATACAGGTAAACTTAAGTAAATATTAAACCATAATCCACATTTTTCTGATATGGACAGTTTTCCGGAAGGTTCTGCTGAAGGCAGGTTTTACTGTACTATGATACATATCTATTATAAAAAATCAAACTAAACAGTGTAACTGTCAGTATGGAATAATAATAATAATAATAATAATAATAATAATAATAATAATAATAATAATAATAATAATGGATTTACGCCCCATTAACTACTTTTATGGTTTTCGGAGATGCTGAGGTGCCAGAATTTTGTCCTGCAGGAGTTATTTTATGTGCCAGTAAATCTACTGACATGAGGTTGATGTATTTGAGCACCTTCCAATACCACCAAACTGAGCCAGGATTAAATCTGCCAGGTTGGGGTCAGAAGGCCAGCGCCTCAACTGTCTGAGCCACTCAGGCCAGCTGAAGAAGAAGAAATACACACATTAAAGAAATACACTCATTAGCCAAAAGACATGACCACTAGCCTTTTACCAAGGTGATCAAGATTGGAATATTGGCCAATGTATATAGGATTTTTAAAATGAAAATCACACACCTAGTGCTCGGATTCCACATAACACTTCTGTTTCTTTTGGCTAAGATCAGGTCATTATTAGTCACATAAAACTACAAGCTTGCTTGCTAGAAAAAAGGAACACAAAAATACAGCACTGGAATATGATATTTCTATATTGCTTTCTGAACACATGAAACTTGCCTTTGTGAACACAACGGTTCTACTCTTCACTGACTTCATTTTTTAGTAAATTTGATGATAATTTTTGTTTTAAGGAGCCTAAAATCTAGTAAAGCAATTAAAAAAAAAATCAAATATCATCATCATCATCATCATCATCATCATCATCATCATCATCATCATCATCTCATTGAAAGCAGTGGTGATGCTTAAAGACTGCATAGAGAAGATGGAAGTAACCAAAGAGAATATTAACTTTCACCTGTTAAAAAGTTCAAAGTGTCAAGTATAATTATGTTTAACAATAAAACATTACAATATCACACAGTAAGTAGAGAGATGTCCTTAAGATGACTAGGAATGTAGCAGCAATTTGTGTTGTGCCCGGTAGGACCATGGACAACCACCTAAATGAGACAAACACTTGCAGATATCTTTGATTCCTGCCAGCATCGACAAGACTCTGCGCATTACTCGACATCATCAAATAACAACCTCCTTTGCCTAGACCCTCAGAAGAATAGGATTCACCTCCATAAAGAGATTCATGGTTTGGCAGAGAATGGAAGCACTTGAAGGACTGATACAATTGCATAAAAAGATAACAATGTAGAAATATAATTAATCCAACCATCCACTTCGAATCCTCCGTGAGTCAACCAGATGATGCTTCCTGTGACTCGAGTACTGTGTGCCAAATGCACACAACATGCAGTCAGAACCGCTGTACCCAAGATCTCTGCCCACACAAACTGTTTCAGGCACACTAATCGGTCTCGTACTGAGCTGCCATGTTTGACACATACTTTTGTGTTGTCCAGCCAGTTTAATCCGTATATCATAGCCATGACACAATGATTTCTCGTGGATTTCGAAGATCCCTTAATGTATGGACATGAGTGCACATTTGAAACTTAAAATGAGTTTGTGAAAAATAAATGCAGGATCAGTCTATTGTTACCTAAATCCAGCACTGTTGAAGACTGAAGAAGGTGACAATTACTTACGGGCTATCACTAAATATGAAGGACTGTACCGTATATTCCAGATACAAAACCATAAACTAAAATAATCCTGTAAAAATATTTGATTTTGATTGGTGTCACCTATATTATGGTATAGAGTGAAGCGATTTTTGTATAAGAGGTTTGGGGCATAAGTCATAGCAACTATTCTTTTTCCCCTCACATTCTCACAGTTTTACCATAAAATGGGCATTCATCCCGGAAAACACCGCACTCATAGTACATAGGCACAGCACGAGATAGCAGTGTATTGGACAGGTACTACATACAGGGCGATGGTACTACAGTAGTCAGTCAGGCTACGTGCAGAATGGATGTGACGAGGCCAGAACAGAGTGGGAAGTACTGTAACATCCGCCGTGCTTACCGGACTTGTCTCCGTTCAATTTTGATCTCATTGCTGAAGTGAAAGTACCATTGTGTGGGAGACGGTTTGGGACACGATAGGACACTGACAATGCTGTGAAACATGAAATTGCAAAATTCACACATTACGAGGCGACTGGTATCTGACGTCTCCGGCATCACTGGCAATGGGGACTACTCTGAGGGTTTACCGTGAAGGTTACAGTATTCTCTAAGAATCATTATGTAGCACAAATATTTCCTGGATGACAGTTTCATCGCTTTGTATCCTACAACTGGTAAACCTACTCGGCATTTTTCATATATTCCCTTGCACCTTACGTTTCCCACTCCCATCTGTATATTTCCATTTGTCTGGTAGATACCGCATCTGTGCCAATAAAAATAGTTGCAATTACTTCTGCCCCAAACCTCGTATTGGCCATCTGTCCTTACCTGCGCCATAGTGGTAATTTCATGCCGTTTCTTGGGTTTCACATGTTTAGTAAACACATAGGACAACTCTGAACGCTGAAGGATTGAAGAAGTCTTTGGAGAGGATGCTGAGTGTACAGAGTTATTACAGTTCTTAAACTGTCCCACTTTATGTAAGCTACACGTTTTAGAACTCTCACTCACAGAGGACTGAGGAAATACTGGACACTTTTCAAAATGTTCTGACAAAAAACTGTCATGCCGACACTGTTGACGAGAAACTGATAATAAAACAGATGCTGAACGTAGAGCCAGGAGTGAAAGTGGCCACACTCTCTGCAAACTGAAATTTAAAAACAGTTATTATTTTGTGGCAACATTAGCCTTAAATTATTAGGTATAATTTACATTTAAAATGCATACAAACAAATCTGAATCTTGCTATCATAATAAGAACAGATAACATACTGCCTCAACTACATGGTCTCTAAACCCAGACTGAACCCACGGTGTTTGTACTCTGCGCTAAAGCAGCTGCCTCAGCCGAACTTCTGTCGTGCGTGGCCGCCCTGCTTTACGCGTGTATACAATCTTATATGAAATCTCACCTTATAAAAGATGTTGGAATCTCTTCCTGGGTTATACAGGCATTGTATCTGGTAACCACATTCTGGCTGACACAAGTGAGTTCTGCCACTGTAATGTTTCTGATTTTATTTGTAATGTTTTCTTTCAGTTCCTCCAATGCGTGAGGATTTGTTCAATACACTCTTTCTTCCAGTTTATCCCACAAGTACAAATCAAACACTGTCAGATCTGGAGAATGAGGGGGAAATAGACCAGCACTGAACACTCTGTATACAAACACTTCAGAGATTGCAAGAAGGGAATCTTCTGCTTTATGAGCAGGGCTGAATCTTGTTGAAACCACCCATGCGATTTTTTTTTTTTTTTTTTTTTTTTTTTGCTATGGGCTTTATGTCGCACCGACACAGATAGGTCTTATGGCGATGATACGCAATTTTTCTTCTTCCGTTAACAGATTGAAGAACGGCGTCAAAATGTCATCTTGGTTCCTCTCTGCATTTACTGTCGTCTTGAAAAATATAGACCCAATTATTCGTCTTGCACCAACAACACACCAAAGACTAATATTCCTATCAAAATGAGGGACTTCATAAACACCATTAGGATTTTCTGCACACCAATAATGAGAGTTATGACTGTTCACACGACCATTAAGATGAAACCTGAACTTTTACATATGAAAATATGGTCTTGCAATGATAACTGTCTCACCACGTTAACAGCTGAGATTCAGGCTGGCGACTCATGCTTGCCAGGTCGAACACATGCAGGCTGCTTGCAAGGCCAAGAACTATGCGCGTGCCTCCCATACTGCAGCTGCTGTAGCCTGGAGTATAAACACCGTGTGTTCGGTCTGGATTTATAGGAGGGACCCTGTATACCACCAAGTGAAATTAGTCATCATACCCGTGTACCGTGTAGAAGATGTATTATTGAAAAATCATTCAAGAAAATAAATAATACGGTTGTAAGAACCTAAACTTCATGCTGGAGTTAGCTTCACCCAATACACAGTGACAGAAAATCTATTATTAAACCACACAATTATAGCTCCTGAAAAGTGAAGATTACACCTAACTCAATACGAATGCAGATATAGTAATTTAAAAATTAGGAAAATGAATCAAGGTGCAGCAGAGCTAATATAGCAAGTTTGCACTTTCTATCAGCGGTGTTCTATAAGAAGAGAGCTCTCGTATGAAACTATCTTTACTTTAGTCTGTTTTCTGACCGACTTTGCTGTACAAGAGTGAAAGCTGGGTGCTCTCAATCTTATTCATACGTTGGAAGTAGCAAGAATGATTGCTGGCACAAACAGGTGGGAACAATGAAAGGAGGGTATTCGGAATAGGAGCCTAAGTTTGGAATGAACTGAACAGATTCAGCTGTTCGTATACACCAGCTTAGGTGGTGGAGCTATGTGAGGCGAATGGAGGAGGACAGGTTCCTTAGCAGAATAATGATAATGTTAATGTTACGGGTTTTACGTCCCATTAACTACTTTTACGGCTTTTGGAGACACTGGGGAGCCACAATTTTGTTCTGCAAGAGTTATTTAACATGCCCATAAATCCACAAACACAAGGCTGATGTGTTTGAGCACTTTCAAATACCACTGAAATGAGTCGGGATCGAGCCTGCCAACCTGAGCTCACTTCCCATCAGGAGAATAATGGATTCGGACTTGAAGGGAGAGAGATGCAGAGGGAGACTCAGATTTTAGTGATTTGAAGATAAGAACCGTGGAACTAAATGAGGCCACAGAGCTAGCTGCAAACAGAGAATTGTATAGATAATTCACAGAAGCGTGCAGACTGAATGCTGAAAGGAATAACAGATGTATGCATGAAACAGGACAAGAAAGAAAAACATTACTTTCAACACCAAGAATGTATATGGATTCTTATATCAAATCCTTGAGGATCAATACTTTCTGTACCTCTGTACCCATTAGCTGAGAGAACCTAAGCATTTAGTTTAGGTAATAATATTCAAGAAGCACCAAGTAAAATTAAGATTCTCTCATTCTTAAGTACCTCAGCACACCGATGAGCTACAGCATTATGATCACCCTGGCCTGCGAACATTTTCAGGAACTCTGAAAAGTGGTGGCAAAAGGGGTTCTGGTTAAGATGCAGCAGGTCATTATGGGTAAAATATAAATATGTAAATAAATTCAATGTTAATTTTAATCTTATACCAGTTGTATAGTATTATTAGAAGTAATTTCACATACTGTATACGAGCTGACTATGTTTGTAAGATATTATAAGTAGAATTTTGTAAACAATATAATTTATTAAGGATGATGTGTGTGTTTAATAGAAAAAATTATTAGCGTAAATTGTATAATATTGTATTCTAGGAAAATTTTCTTCGTCTCCTGTTAATTTAAAATTTAGTGCTTGACAATAATGTATTTTAGTGTACCGTTTGCCACCGAGGTAGACACCTCATTTGCAAATAAAAAGATTTTGATTTGATTTGATTTGATTTGATTTAAGGCACCTGGAGCGGGGAGGCATGTGACATGCTGGTAGCATGTATATAGAGGGCAAACTGTGAGGGCATGGTGCCTTGGCAACAGCATCTCTGAAATGGCGCAGCTTGTGGGCTGTTCTTGTGCTGTTGTTGTTGTGAGTAGTGCTGAAAGTAGTGCAGAGATGGGAAAACATTGACGCGTCATCCGTCATGTGTTGACAGTAGATCATTGATGCCAGAGGCTGCTGCACATTGTTCAGAGCAACAGCGGGGCCATAGTTCGAAAAACGGTGAAGACCAGAGCAACGTTTATCGAACACTGTTGCACATGAGACTGTGCAGCTGACAGCCCAGTTGTACCCCAATGCTGGAGCAGCGTATGATGTGGGCACTGGACTGTGGAAAATTGGGAAAAGATCACTTGGTCTGATGAAACCGGATTCCTGGTTCATTATGTTGACAGCCGAGCGCTTGTACACCGATTTCCATCCAAGGCTATGGCACGTGATTGCAAGGTCGGGCAGAGACAGGCTGGTGAAGGTGATATGATGATCTAGGCGATGTCTTCATGGGATACACTAGGGCCCATTATTCTGGTACATCAATCCCTTACAGCTACCCAGTATCTGGACATTATTGGGAACCAAGTCCATCCATGCCAATAGTGTTCCCTGATGGTAAATACCACTTCCAACAGGACAATGAGCCATGCCACTCTGCCAGGATTGTGACGGACTGGTTCGAGAAATGTAATTGTGAATTTGCTTTAATGCCATGGCTCCCAAATAGCCCAGATATGAACCCCATTGAAAGTTTGTGGTTCGACTTGGATAAGTGGGTTCCTGGTACATCACCCCTGCCCAACAGTGTACTGGAGGATCTACTGTTGTGCTTGTGGTACCAGATACCCCAGGATATCTTCTGCCACCTCGTTGAATTGATGCCTCACAGGGTAGCTGCAGTTCTTTGAGCAAAGGGTGGTTCTACACTGTATTTTTACAATTTGCTTTACGTTGCACCGACACAGATAGGTCTTAGGACTAGGAGTGGGAAGGAAGTAGCTGTGGCCTTAATTAAGGTACAGCCCCAGCATTTGCCTGGTGTGAAAATGGGAACCATGGAAAACCATTTTCAGGGCTGCCGATAGTGGGGTTTGAACCCACTATCTCCCAGATGCAAGCTCATAACTGCGCGGCCTTAACTGCACGGCCAACTCGCCTGGCTACACTGTATTAGGTAGGTGGTCATAATGTAATGGCTCATTGGTGTAATCACAACAAGACATCTTAGAGTATATTTTCTAGAAGATAACCTATTTCTTACTCATAATCCTTTTCTAGAGGACGGCATCATCAACATCATTATCATCCGGAACAGTTTCCACCCTTCAGCCAGGTCTGAATGATTCTCGAGCAAAGCTTTATGATGCATGCCCTAGCTGACGCCAACCCTCTGTGGGAGAACAGACACCCTTGTAGCTGCCCTTAAGCTGGGGTACAGAGGCTACCTGATGGATTTCAGATCATTTCCTACTCTGAGGGACAATCACCCTCTTAAGAGAGCTACTCCTTGAAGATGTTGATCCTCTCAGGGTGCCAGGCTATTTCCTGCCGCCCAACACTTCACGTTGAGTGGCTGGCTGTATGGTATACTCCATTACTATACCAGAGTCATCTGGCCAGAACATTTTTTGTCCAGGTGACTTTGCTGTGTGCAAGAGTGAAAGCTAGGTGGACTCAGGATATCTTATTCATAAGTTGGAAATAATAATAATAATAATAATAATAATAATAATAATAATAATAATAATAATAATAATAATAACAACAACAACAACAACAACAACAACAACAACAACAACAACAACAACAACAACAACAATAATAATAATAATAATAATAATAATAATAATAATAATAATAATAATAATAATAATAATAATAATGTTATCTGCTTTACATCCCACTAACTACTTTGACAGTTTGGGGAAACGCTGAGGTGGCGGAATTTAGTCTCGCAGGAGTTCTTTTATGTGCTAATAAATCTACCGACATGAGGCTGTGACATATTTGAGCACCTTCAAATACAACCATACTGAGCCAGGATCGAACCTGCCAAGTTGGGGTCAGAAGGCCAGCGCCTCAACCGTCTGAGCCACTCAGCCCGGCAAGTTGGAAGTAACAGATATGAAAGTAGAGAGAATGACTGCTGGTACAAACAGGTGGGAACAATGTCAGGAAGGTATTTGGAGAACACTGTCATACATTTCAGATGACTCTTGAAAATTTACAGCGATTCTATATACGAGAGGGTACCACTTAACAAAAAAAAAAAAAAAAAAAAAAAAAAAAAAAACCACAGGATGATTTTTAAAAGCTACATATTTTCAATTTTTTTTTACAAAACAACCTTATCCCCTTCAAAATTCTCTCCATTACAACTACAACTAATAGATTTGTCCCACCGGAGCTTCCACTGTTCAAAACATTTTTTGTAGTCATCTTCAGAAATGGCTGACAGCTCCTCCTTCTTTTTTGTTTTACATCGTCAATGTTACAAGTGATGAAAATCATTTTTCGTCCGTATTGAAAGTTTCATAAACTGTATATAGGATAATATCTTTTGTTTAAACAAATGTTGTCAAATTCATGTCCTTCCATGCCCCTTTTCATGCGTGGAAATAAGAAAAAGTTGCACGGAGCAAGGTCAGACGTGGGGCAGTGGAACCATGCCATTTTTAGCCCAAAACTGTCTAACAGAGATGGCTGTGTGTGTGGGTGCATTGTTGTGGTGGACGAACCGGTCTCCTGTCTGCCACAAATCGGATCTTTCTTGATGAGCACTGTCGCACAATCTTCTTAAAACATCCCAATAAGAGGTTTGCACATTGTTCACTTAGACTTGGCATCATAAAAAATTAAACAAGAACAAAACAGCGCTAGCAAAAAAAATCACTGCAGATGAACAGAACAACACAGGTGGCATGGAACTATACACGCCTAGCGGCAGAAATGCGTACTACACAAGTTATTTTGGTTATTTTTGGGTACTCCCTCGTATAGTGGCATAAGAGGATGTATATGAAGCAAACATTCAATCAATCACTACTGATCTGCATTCAGGGCTTTTGCCCAAGTGGCATATTACCTATCTGTTGTTTTCCTTGCCTTTTCTTAAATGATTGCAAAGAAATTGGAAATTTATTGAACATTTCCCTTGGTAAGTTATTCCAATTCCTGACTCCCCTTCCTATAAATGAATATTTGCTCCAATTTGTCCTCTTGAATTCCCCTTTATCTTCATATTGTGATTTTTCCTACTTTTAAAGACACCACTCACACTTATTCGTCTACTAATGTCATTCCACGCCATCTCTCCACTGACAGCTCGGAAGATACCACTTACAAGTAATGAAAATCATTGTGAATCCATATTGAAAGTAATCTTATGAAAAATATAAGAAATTTATTTCTCTTCCACCTATTCAATACAACTCAATATTTAGGTTAGAGTTAAATCCTTGTTAAAATAATCGCCCCAGCGATTACATTGGAAACTACTTTAGCATCAATGGTCAGCCCCCTGGGACATCCTCGACGAGCTTCAGGAGGACGAAAGTCCAGGTTCCCGTTCGGGCACTCCCGAAGGGTCGGGATCACGCAGTGGCCGTGATGACGGTGCCAGCAGCACCTCTGACAATGACATAGACTGGGACCCAAGCTTTATCCGTCCTTTGCCTCAACACCAGCCACACCCAGACCCCACTCAACCTCCTGTTCCGACCCCTCTGCCAGTGCCCCACAGATATATTTTCGGGGTGGTTCTGGCAGCAAACCCCGTTCCATATCTTGACTCTCTATTGGGCAATTATGCCTACAAGATTCTTAAGGACGGGATACATCTTCCGCGTCCACTCCATGCCCCTACAGTATTCCGGAAGACTAGGCCATCCAAGCTCATGAAGGAGATCATCCAGGACCTGGTTCAGCATGGCATATTTTTGGTTTCCAAGGAAGATGGGTTGGCTCGCATCATATATGACCTTAGTTTGTGGACTCCCTACATTGCCAAACCACACTTCAGTCTACAGGGTCCGGCGCAGGCACTTCAACAGATACCCCAATATGCAACAGCAAAGAAGATCGACCTCAGGAGTGGGTTTTATCAACTCCCCATCAAACCATTGACCCGCCACTCTTGGGGTCAGCAGAATCACGTTAACTAATGAAAAAAGGTTCCACCTGATCGATACTTTCCTTTTTTTATTATTTAGCCTTCGGCTAAATTTTTGTCATTAAAACTATACCGGTCTCACGACCTCTCCAAATCGTCCAGACCGGTCAGCAAATAAATTAAACAAATGTGGAAGCCACATCACCACAACAGCACCAAAACAAGGAAAAATAAAGATAAAGAGAACTTACCATAAACAGTGCAGGTGATAACAAACCGTGGACCGTGGTTACTGTACTAAAACCTGATTAACTACTCCAAGAACAACCCAATACCATTTAAATAAATAACAACATTTTATTTATGAAATTAATTAATTAAAATTTAAAACTGAACATCCTCAGAACAAACCTTTTTTAAAAAAAATAAAATTTAACAAGAGTGCGCAGGGATCGGCCAATACCTCTACAAAATATAAGAACATTTCAAAGCTTACAACCCTTTTTAACAATTTGTTCAAATGCACAGACCTCGGTTTTGTATATTTTAATACCTTTGAAGGTCCCACCTTTCTTGGTATACCAGTTTAACATTTTGAAATAAATTAAATTTTACTAAATTAGGGACTTATCTCTCGAGGAGTTATCACAAGGAAACTCATCCAAAATAACCACAAGAGTAGATAAAATAAAAGAGTGACACTACAGAGATAGCAAAAAGGCACAGGAAGGAGATGAAAACACCCAAGGTATCAAACAGAAAAATTAAAGGACTCCTACCAGGGTATCCCGTCAAAACGAAGCAAAACGCAACACCGAAACCATAATCATCACCAAGGTGCCGGGTCAGCGCCATAACTAGCCCAACTAGGATAACCCAATCATAAGACACGAACACGACAATGCAAAAAAAAAAAAAAAAAAAAAAAAAGGAAAAACGAATGAGAAAGGAAACCAAAATGGACCAAAATAAGGAAATAAATACTTTAAAACCCCAAAGTAACAAGGAAAGGAGCAATTACTTAGTCCTTGTGAAAACTTCCTTGCTATTTTACCTCACAGCAAATTATCATTATCATTATTATTATAATTTCAAATGCCCAAAAGTATCATCATGTAGTTAAGATACACCCAAAGTATTACAAAAAATTCTTTAACTTTAGAAAACCATTCACGGGTTGGAAAAATGTAGACCTAGCTTCTAGAATGCCATAAACATTAGTGATGAAACGAAAGTCATTTCTCCCAAGGTCCAAACATTGTTATTGAACTTCATGAACCCCAAGTGTAAATTAATCCTTTTAAAACGAGATCAATTGCAGTTGAAGAGGCCAGGTTTCCAACTCAAAACAACTCCCAGAGTAACAAATAATGCAGAACTTACAGTCTTGAAGTTTCCGATGAGATATCCAATGCAGACCACGAGGCTATGTAATGAACACACTTTCCAAAGTATAATAAAATGAAATTTGGAGAATGTATCAGTTACCAAGATATTCCAGAAGAGAGAGAGAAAAAAAGCTCTCCGGGAAATGCCCCGGGAGGATAGTTCCTTCTATCCTTTGTCCATCGTGGTTCTTGAGTTCACGACAAAGCGTGAGTACAAGGCACAACCAACCTCCATCTTCTCTAGTCGGCGATCAACAATGTTCCCTTTTCCAAGCCACGCTTAAAATCGTCTGGCCCAGCCAGGGAAGATGCGCGCGCATACGCGCCTAGGATAAGCGATCAGATGGCGAGTTCATAAAGGCTGGTTTACACGGGTCGAGTAGCGAGGCGAGTAGAGTGGATAGTAGAGCTACTAGCATCGTGTAAAGGACTGGGATAGTAGCAAGTAGAGTAGAGTAGGTAGTATGCAGTAGAGTAGAGTGGGTTTCCGCTGTGGTAAAGTAACTCTACCACTATCCTTTCCCCTCCACTGGAACCAAGCTCTGAGAGCTGGCGGAGAAGGCCGAGGACGCTCGATTTTTCAGTTGGCCCGTCATTCGCTTATTTCCATGTGTGTACTAATGGTATTCTGCTGAGTAAACTGAGCATTTCTGTGCGTTTGTTTTGTAGCAAAATCAAGTGTACGGAAGAAGAAACATGCAAATTTGCAGAACTGTATAGTGAAAAAAGAATGTTTATGGAACATAAACAGCATTATTTACAGAAACTAAAATATGAGACGTACGGTGGAAGAGGACTTGATTACAAAAATTGGTAAAGAGGGTTTTGGTTTTATGGAACTTAAACAGAATTTTTTTTAAAAATACGATGTACCTACAACCACGAACTGACGAAAATTCGTAAATCCAAGAAGTCTGGAGGTGGTGCCGCCGACATCTACACTCCCTCTCTTAAGTGATTTAGTAAAGTATAATTTGCAAGGTAATTATGAAAGCCATCCGCCTCTGTGGTGTGGTTAGTGTGATTAGCTGCCACCCCCAGAGGTCTGGGTTCGATTCCCGATTCTGCCACGAAATTTGAAAAGTAGTACGAGGGTTGGAACGGGGTCCACACAACCTCGGGAGGTCAATTCACCTCAGCCATCCTGGAAGTGGTTTTCCGTGGTTTCCCGCTTCTCCTCCACGCAAATGTCGAGATGGTACCTAACTTAAGGCCACAGCCTCTTCCTTCCCTCTTCCTTGTCTATCCCTTCCAATCTTCCCATACCCCACTAGGGCTCCTGTTCAGCATAGCAGGTGACACCACCTGGGCGAGGTACTGGTCAGGCGAGGTACTGGTCATCCTCACCAGAGCATTGGATCCCCCGATCCAATGTCTCATGCTCCAGGACAATGCCCTTGAGGCGGCAGAGTTGGGTCCCTCGCTGAGGCCGAGGGAAAAATCAACTCTGGAGGGTGAGCAGATTAATAAAGAAAGAAGAATATTAAAAGCCACAACGTTACATTATAGCTCAGTAATATTAAGGGGAGGTACAATGTCAGGTCTTGAAGCTTAATCTCTACACCTGGGCCGTACAAGCAACGAACAAATGAATTATATAAATAGATCAGTACGGTAATCGGGGTATTTATGGCAAAGAAGCTACTACAAATTAGGCCTATGCCAGCGTGATTTACAGTGTACCGATGGCTATTATTATGGGCCAAGAACTTCAGAGTCACCTCAAGCTTAAATCTCGGAGTTATTGCATTTCTCATCACTGTGTCGTGTCTTTGAATTTGCGGTGTTATAGCATCTAACAGTGTCTGAAAGTTATCAGGCTTCAATCTCATACACTTTCTGTATTCTTCTTTATACTCTGTCGCAAGTTCTCTCAGAATTAATGTTGATGCCCCGAGCGTATCTCTCCTAAGCCAGCCTCTTACCCACTCCCTTCTTTCTTCATTTGCTTCTTGCAACGCTTCACTAACCTCTAGCATTAATATGTTTGCAAATGTCTTTAAACTCTTCGTTACGATGTGCTTGCATCTTGACATGGTGCTACTACTCTACTCTACTGTATGACTCTACTCCCGTATGAACGATACAAGTGTCAACTCTACCAGACAGTGGAGAGTAGAGTAATATGGGTACAGTTTCACCAATTCCAAAGATATAGATTACCAAGTCGAAAAGCATAATAAAGGAGGGGTTTTTCAATTTAATTCCATCACAAAAACTTACAGTACATATTTTGATTGCTGAGCAATCATCATCAGCTGTTTCACATAATGCTTAGGTAAAAAATAGCATAAAACAATTCCTGGAGGGAGCGTCAGTCTGAAGCAGCCAGCGAACATATGT
Source organism: Anabrus simplex (assembly GCF_040414725.1). NCBI lineage: Eukaryota > Metazoa > Arthropoda > Insecta > Orthoptera > Tettigoniidae > Anabrus > Anabrus simplex. Next base: position 144,759,467 of record NC_090268.1, read on the forward strand.
AACATGGGACATATACAAAAAGAAATGTCTATCAATAAATGCAAAAACAAAACGCTACAACACAGTTATAAAACTGGAAGCTACATATGCAGCAGAAATACTTTTTCACCTGAGTAAACAATCAAAGACTTCAGAAGATTGGAAGGACCTGCATCAACAAAAAATACCTGCTTTTTTTTTTTTTTTTTTTTTTTTTGCGTCGCACCGACACAGATAGGTTTTATGGCAACAATGGGATAGGAACAGCCTAGGAATGGGAAGGAAGTGGCCATGGCCTTAATTGAGGTACAGCCCCAGCACTTGCCTGGTGTGAAAATGGGAAACCATGGAAAACCATGGAAAACCATCTTCAGGACTGCCGACAGTGGGGTTCGAACCCACTATCTCCCGGATGCAAGCTTACAGCTGTGCTACCCTAATCGCATGGCCAGCTCACCCAGAATAGTGTAAATTAATGTAGTTCTTGATAAATGATATTTTAAAAGTAATAACAGATATTTAATATACTGTATAAATATTTCTTACCTGAACTTGATTACAATTTGTTTCACCAGCAGTTATCAAGAAGAAATCGCACATTTGTTGATGATTTATCACAGCAACCAGCGTGAGCGAATGATGTAATTTAAAAATGCCTGACTTTTTTAAAAGACCTAGCTATTTTCCCTGATTTTCAGCATTTTTTTTCAATTTTCCCCTGACTTTCCCTGATCTTTCCTAAATTCCCTGACTTTCCCTGATTTTCCAGAAAGTGTGAACCATGAATTGCACTAATTTCTATCACTGGCCGATACTCGTATCCGAGTTTTAATTTCTCGCCTGCAGTTCCGTAATCCTTAGTCCACACGATGAAGGTGGCGCTGATGGCTTATCAGACCAATTCTTGCATAAAACATGCGGCCACACATGTTGCATCCGATGGAAGGTTGCGGACGTGGCAGTGTTTGACGTAACTTCTTTCTCTGGCGAGTTTCCTCTTCCTGTCTTTGACGTTCCTGCTCAAACTGTGCAACCGCAGCTGAGATGGTAGCACGCCAGCGAGGGTGATCCAGTGCCAGAGTATGCCAAGTATTTGGGTTTATATCTACTCTTCTCATGGTCTGCTTAAGTTGGTCTTTATATCGTTTCAGAAGAGCATCACAAGTCTTCTTGTCAGTGTTGAGTTCACCATACAGGATTTGCCGAGGGAGTCTGCTGTCACTCATGATGGATATGGCCTGACCATCTAAGCTGATGACCAACGATGGTGGCTTTGATACAGCTTAGCTTTGCTTTCACGAGAACTGCTATATTAGTTACATAGTCATCCCATTTGATGTTCATGATGGATCCAAGTTTTTGTTGATGAAAGCATTCCAGTTTCTTGATCACCCGGCAATATAGGGTCCAGGTTTCACAGCCTTAGAGAGAAATAACAACAGCTCGGTACGCCATTATTTTTGTGGGGATACTTAGATCTTTGTTCTGGAATACACGATGTAAGAGACGTCCAAAGGCCACACGGGCAGACTGTATTCTGTTTTCCACGACCTTCTCAGAGGTACAGAGCGTTAAGAGAATACTCCCAAGGTACAAGAAGTGCTCCACCCTTTCCAGAGCTGTGCCAGATATGGTGATATCAAAATCTGTGTGGGTGGTTCCAGGAGCAGGCTGAATAAGCACTTTGGTCTTCTGAATGTTGACAGTCAGGCCAAAACATTCAAAAGCTCTGTTGAAGCAAATGACAGTGTGTTGAAGCTCTTCTGGTGTGTGGGCTGGAGAAGCATTGTTATCTGCATATTGCAATTCTGTAACCCGGCTGGAATATGCTAATCTTTTGGAGTGAAGTCTGGCCTGGTTGAAAAGCCCCCCATCATACCGATATTTAATTTCCACACCCATGTTGTTTGCATTTTATTTAGCGTATGGCTAACACATCACATTACATATAAATACAGCAGTAATACATAATATTTACAGTTTGAAGTATTTACAAGTTCAGGTTATTTACATAGCCAACACACAAAGGTGAATTGTTTGCAGGCATTGTCTCATAAAGCATAGCTGCCTAATAGTCCTACTTTTAAAACCTTCCTTTCTAACTACGACAAAAACAGCTTCATGATCACTAATACCATCGATTACTTCAGTTTCTCTATAGAGCTCATCTGGTTTTACCAGCACCATGTTCAGAATATTCTTCCCTCTAGTTGGTTCCATCACTTTCTGAATCAGCTGTCCTTCCCAGATTAACTTAGTTGCCATTTGTTGTTCATACTTCCTGTCATTCACATTACCTTCCCAACTGACATTTGATAAATTGAGATCTCCCGCTACAATCACATTCCTTTCCAGGTCATTTCCCACATAGCTGATTATCTTATCAAATAATTCTGAATCAGCATCAATGCTACCCTTTCCCGGTCTGTACACTCTAACCTTTTCGTGGCTTACAAATTCTTCTTTCACCAGAATGAAAACTCTCCCTCCTACTATTCCTATCCTAGCTCTACAATACACACTCCAGTTCCGTGAGAAAAATTCTGCATCCATTATATCATTTCTCAGTCGTGATTCAACTCCTATTACAGTATCTGGTTAGTATATATTAAATTGCTTAATTCTATTACTTTCTTTACAATACTTCTACAGTTCAACACTAACATTTTTATGTCATCCCTACTTGACTTCCAGATTCCTGTACCCTTATCACCGCTCCCTAGACCACCCCGTTTCCCTGAATGTACCTCCCTATAACCCTTCTAAACAAATTTCCCAACTTATAAGTACCACTGCAGTTTAGGTAAAGGCCATTTGAGCACAGATCCTTATCTCCTACTTACCCATCAGGATCTAGAAATCTCACTCCCAGTTTTGCACATACCCACTCTAGTCTCATTTAAATCCCCAATCACCTTCCAGTCAGTATCCCTCCTACACAATATTCCACTGATAACAATCTTCGCTTCCTTAAACTTCTCTCATGCTGCATTTACCATATCCCACACATCTCCAACTATGTTGGTACTTATATCTGCTTGCCTTACATTGTTTGTACCAACGTGAAACACTACTACCTTCTCCTTTCCTGCCCCCTTCTCTTCCACTTTCCTCAACATCTGCCTCAACCTAATTCCTGGATAACACTCTACCCTGGTTCCCTTTCCTCCACATATTTTTCCCACATGTCTAACAGTGGAATCACCCATGACCCTCTTCTGCAATTACAATAATTGAATTGTTTAACCTTATGCAATTATCGTAGTTACACTTTATTAAACTATTTAATGGTAATTACCTTCCATTCAAATTCGATGGATCCAGCAGTTTGCCCAATTCCTCAGGTTCTACATTATCCAATATCTGTTTCCATTTCTCAGGTAATTTTTTCCAGTGGTTTTCTGTATAAAAATCCTGAGAAACAAATGAAAAGTCAGTCACTAAATATAGACATGCAGACAGATAAAATAAAATTCTACTCAAGAATGAAACTTATTTCAGTATATTTCAAATGTAGTCACTGGTACTGACCACACTGAGGGATTATGGTATCACGCAGGGTAATAGAGGCAATAAAAGATATGTATGTTGGTAATAGGGCTCCAATGAGGGTTGATAGTAAAATGAGTTCTTGTATCCAAATAATTACTGGAGTTGGAATAAACTGTTTTTATTATTATTATTATTATTATTATTATTATTATTATTATTATTATTATTGTACCGGGCGGTACACCTCCACTCCGCTAATTTAAAATGTGCGCCTGTTGAAACTCCTCTGCTGGAGGAAGTCTGAACTTTATTGACAGTATTAATTTTCTACCGTCTCAGAAGATGTCACCACGTGGAAAATTTTGAGTTTTTGAACTGTGTCATTTTTGATGTGTTTTTGTTTCGCTTGAAGTAAGAAGTGTGAACTTTCTCTTCTAGAGGACACTACTGAAGATCTACAATAGTGCAACCTAGTGCGGAGTCAAAGAACTATTTTTTTGGAGAAAATTTAATTTCAAGAGTTTGTTCTTTGTTAAATTTCTTTCTATCATTGTTTAAGTTGGCAATATTTACCCCTTTCTTCCCCTTGTTATGAATGTATCCAATCCCGAATTTCTTCAATTAATTTCTATCCAATCAGATGTATCTTCCCCCAACTTGAATCTGTTGCGGGGTCCTATCCAATAAAGAGTTTGTGGGAGGGTGTTTTCTTTCCCCTAACGCCTAGAAACTTCCGCGAGAGTATTTAAACTGCTGATTTTTGGGTCTCTAGGCCACTTCTGTTCCATCTTTCAGTGTGTGAAGTACATAGCAGGGGGCGGGAAGCGCCTCTTTCTTCTCCAGCCGTTCAACACAAGGTAATGGCCGATTAATAACTTCTTTCTTTGCTAGCTCAGCAGTTTAACTTTCGGGGCGGGTTCTAAGCGTTCAACCATGTAACCTTTTCCTAAAATGTAACTTCTCTTTTCATCTATTCTCTTGTAAAACGACATATTGGGATAAAGAGTGCTAACCCTCTCGAGCTCCCACTCACATTGTCTTGAGGTGAACTTATTTTCCCAACCTATTTTTCGTTAATGTAAAACAAATTGTTCTTTTCTTAAGTCACCTCTTTAGCATGGGATTAGCCCTTGTATTAACGGCCTAGTGCCAAGTAGGTCTTAATCAAAGTGTATTAGGAGTGCAAGTTCGTCTCCTCTCAAATTGTTATTTTAGAGGTCATTTAATTAACCTGCTTTTCTTTTAATAGACCTCAGTAGATTGGGTATTTTACCCCTGTGTTTATGTCCGTTGAGGACAACTTGAAGGTGGAGTTTGGTGTGGCCTGGGAGAGGCTTAAATTTTGAGAGCGAGTAGCTCTTTTGAAAATTCTGGGTTGTATGCCTCATGGAGGTTTTTCAGTGTAATTTGGAGCAAGGGCTCCTAGGTATAAATGGGGTTTTCTCCCCCTCTGTTAAAACTTGTGTTTGAGGTAAAACTGAGCTGATTGCCCAAGCATTGTGAAGTCAGGGCGCGAAGCCCAAATTCTGTAAATATTGTAACTAACCCCTTTTGAATTGCTACTTTGTACCTGCCATGCTTGTTATTTCTTTGTTTTCGAAAAGAAAATATAACCTTGTTAACTTTTAAATTAATTTTACATTGCACTATAATTTCGTAGCTTGAAACCCATTCACACCCGCACCTTCTTTCACCTCTACCTACCACGGAAAAGTCCGTAACAATTATTATTATTATTATTATTTTGTGTGATTTCTGGCCTGGTGCAGCCCTTGTAAGGCAGACCCTGTGATGAGGGAATATGGTATCTGCCACACATAGGAAACTGTATGTTATTGTGGTAGACGATGGTGATGTATGCGGTGTATGAACAGGGATGTATGAAACAACACTAACACCCAGTCGATGTGCCAAGGGAATTAACAAATAAAGATTAAAATCCGTGACCCGGTTGTGAATTGAAACCGGTGTCCTCTGAATTGAAGGTCCCATGACACCATTTAGCCAAGGCAGCCAAGGAACTAGACAATGTCTCAGCTGAGAACATAAATCCCTGGCTGGAACCTTTAAGGCAATGAGGAGAAATGTGACTGCCTCCTTGATGGTCTGATCAGTTCACTCGTTTCCTGCCATACCAATGTGGTTTGGAAGTAATTTTTTCTTTCTTTTTTTTTTTTTTTTTTTTTTTTTTACAAGTTGCTTTACATTGCACCGACACAGATAGCTCTTATGGTGACGATGGAACAGGAAAGGGCTACGAGTGGGATTAAAATCCCTGACCCGGTTGCGTATTAAAACCGGTGTCCTCTGAATTGAAGGCCACTATGAGACCACTCAGTCAAGGAACTGGACAATGCCTCAGCTGAGAACATACATCCCTGGATGGAATCTTTAAGGCAGTGGGGAAAAATGTGACTGCCTCCTTGATGGTCTGATCAGTTCACTCGTTTCTTGCCATACCAATGTGGTTTTGAAGTAATTTTTTTTTTTTTTTACAAGTTGCTTTACATTGCACCGACACAGATAGCTCTTATGGTGACGATGGAACAGGAAAGGGCTACGAGAGGGATTAAAATCCCTGACCCGGTTGCGTATTAAAACCGGTGTCCTCTGAATTGAAGGCCACTATGAGACCACTCAGCCAAGGAACTGGACAATGCCTCAGCTGAGAACATACATCCCTGGATGGAATCTTTAAGGCAGTGGGAAAAAATGTGACTGCCTCCTTGATGGTCTGATCAGCTCACTCGTTTCCCACTATACCCATGTGGCTTGGAAGTAACGTTTAAAAAAAATTTTTTTACAAGTTGCTTTACATCGCACTGACACAGATAGGCCTTACAGCAACGATGGAACAGGAAATGGCTAGGAGTGGGATGGAAGCGACCGTAACCAAGTTACAACCCCAGCATTTGTCTGGTGTGAAAATGGAAAACCACGGAAAACCATCTTCAGGGCTGCTGACAGTGGGCAGTATCTCCCAAATACTGAATATTGGCCGCACTTAAGCAACTGCAGCTATCGAGCTTAGTAAGGAAGTAACATTAAAAGCTCAGGCAACTTTTTTTTTTTTTTTTTAAACTTTATTTTCTTCACTCATTGAATAGGCCTAAAATATTAAATTTTAATCAACGTGCTGAAAACCCTATTGCATTATTTTATTTTGTTCAGGAGATATAACCAGAAAACGACCACAATGCTTCAGCGAGTGATGCCACTGTGCACCATCAGTCGGTGTAGCAGAATCAGACAGTGCAAATGTTTGTTCGGCATATTTAACTACTGTAAACGATACTAAAGTGAAAACATGGTTAACTGTGTTACAAATAGTTGCAACCACACAAGCATTTCAAAAACACTGAAGGAAGAACTTGTAGGTTTTCATGAGTTTATTGGGCCTTTAATGTTGGTACTTACTTTCCACAATCCAGCCAGAAAATTGTGGGTACGTCGCACCAGGGGATATTGTGGGAAGCACATACAGATAGATTGCAACAAACTGTACGAGTATTGCACTCAAGGTAATGCTGGCATTCATTGGACAGTGCATTCTGCAATGCCTCTAAAATGCCATAAAGCTCTGTTGTGTATACACTTCAGCCTTCAAGTATAGAACAGAGGTTGCTGATTAGGGACAAGCCCTCTTCCTCTACGTAGCTCAGGATATCTTTAGATTTTTACATTCCTATGTCTACACGACAATTTAGATCTCTTGCGAGGATGACAGCGTCATCCTTATTGGTCCCATTCAGGCAAAGGCTAATTTCTTCTATAATATCTGTGGCTGTACTATCTGGTTGGAAGTGCACAATGCTTAGTTTGTAGCCTACTGCTAATACAATCTTTGATTTGTGTTATACCATAAAAGGTAGGATTTGTTTTTTGAGGAAGCATGAAATGCCTCCTTTAGGTCTGCCTGTTGGTTCCTTTTCTGCTAAGTCATACACCGAATAATAAGTAGTAGTGTGTCATTCCCACAGCATGAATGTATCAACGAGTATGACATCATCGTAAACCTCTAATATTATCTTTGATGTCAAAGCCGTATTATTGGATTAATACATTCATTTCCCCCGTTTCACATTCTGAGCTGAACATCACTTACTGACTTGCTAGTATTTATTTATTTATTTGTTTGTTTGTTTGTTTGTTTGTTTGTTTGTAAGGATGTGACCTTAGCTTCAATTAAGTTGCAGTCTACAGCAAACCCTCTTCTCGGCTGCCAATAGTGGGGTTCGAGCCCACCATCTCCACCGAATGCCAGCTCAATGCTACATCACTCAAACAGTGCAGCCAACTCGCTCCGTAAGTATATAGTCTTCTTGTTTAAATGCCGAGGTCCATTAATTGTGGTAAGAATTACCAACAAAAAATACCGAATTCACTACAGATTTTACGGTAAACAGGTTACTGTACCTCGTAGGAGTACCTTTAACCCGCAATATTCGACAACATAAGAGCACAAGAGGTCAGTTCTAAGCAGCTAAAACACTCAGCCAGATGGATAGGCTACACGACATTACATCAAATCGCGTAACAGTGACAAATTTAATTCGAGAATCTCTCAGGTTAGAAATAAATATAGATCGTCGCCGTAAGACCTATCTGTGTCGATGCGACGTAAAGCCAATAGAAAAAAAGAGAGAGAGAGAGAGATTAATATATATTAATGCGTTACATGCGATGTTACAAGAGTTATAAGGTAGTACTTAAGTTAATATCTTCAACTTACCAGCACGAAGGAATTCAATAACCATGCATATTCTTGCAAAACTTTTAGCCCATTGTGGACATTTCTCCTCAGTTTATAGCATTCGTGACAATGAAAGGGCGAAATACTCATTGCATTAGGGTGACTTAATCAAAAGAAACCTGGAAAAGTATTTATCGATGGAACATAACACGGTGAAGAAAGACGCTTTTAAAAGAAACTATTTCACTTATAGCATTAGAAAAAATGAAGAGTACGCGATGGCGTACAACAACATACGAAAAACTAAATTAAAGGAAAAGGTAATCCTAACCTACAAAAACCACGAAAGAAAACATGAAACCACTGAATCATATGGAGAGTTTCGAGAACTACCGAGAGTATCTCATATATACATAATTCCCATGCGCTCTCTATATAGTGTGTCGTCGCCGTGAAACAAATAAATTGATGCATTACTCGCAGCGTATGATTTATAAACATTAGAGCTTGCTTCGGAATTTGTCGTTTATTTGATTAATAGGTGGCAAAAAGGAGACTAAATGGAGAAGAATACATCAACAGATAAGAGCTGAGAACGGTAGAAGCGGAGAGGAGCAGTTGTTTTCGCTCTTCCACCGGGGACCTCCGCACCTCATTTGCAAATAAAGAGATTTAGATTTGATTTGATTTGAAATACAGTAGAGACAATACGCGACACTGAGCGACATATCGAGGGACAGCTGTTGGAGCTCACTCTAGCGGATAGACCTGAAAAGTACTGATGCTCTCATAAGAGCACGTGCATTTTTGTGTGAAGTTTTTGGTGTTATTTATGCGTTTTCAGTGAGTTGACATAATTAAATAGTAAAGTGTGTCATTCCTTGATATCTCCTCTCAACATGAGGGGAAAGGTATGTGTTGTGCTTGGCTGCAGTAATTACGAAGTAGAGAAATATGCGCGGTCGTTCTTCAGGTTCCCTCGTGACAAGAACATGTAAGTAATATTGTGTTTGCATATATATTCTTCCAGTGACAGAGATTTTTATAGTACTTCATAATCTTCTGACCTGCTCGACCCATATTTTAACTGGCATAAAATGTAATACGCATATTTTATTGTATAGTGCAGCAGTTAACCTTCCATACCGATGTGTTGTTGTAGGTGTGATCTGTGAGTTTTGAAATGTCACAGAAGTGATTGTACGTAAATATTCCTCAAAGCATCACTATCGACAACATTTTTATACTTTTCATTCTTTAATCCCTCTTCTCAGATTGAAGCCGGAATTTTATAGATTTTCTTTCTGTTAGTAGGCTTCATGTTAAGAGGAAAATCGTCCAGCTCTTAAATGTTAATTCACTGCATCATGTGTGTAAGGAATGTGCCGATATTTTTGTTGACAAGTGTCTTAATGTGATGATACAATATTTTCTAAATGAGAAAAAAGACAAATCCAACCGTAAAAGTTCAGGCAGGAATGCTAAAGCTAAAAAGTAATGCATAAATGAAAGATCAAGCCATTTCACAGCAGCCCATTTCATATCTTGTTTATGTGTCTAATTTCAGTCTTTGAATAATAACCTTTTAAATAATTCTTCATTCATTTATCCAGAATTCCTTTAGCAACTTCGAAGTTAATATATCAATACCACTTTCTTTCCAGAAGTGATTTATTTATCCATTTCCATATATACATTTCCATTGATATTTGAATTTAGCGCGATTTGTTCAGGTCAAGTCACTAGGAGCGTCACCGTCGAATTTTCTCCCATTTTAGCAAGGCAAAATCCGTAAGTGTCGCGTATTGTCTCTACTGTATTTGACCTCCGGGAGTCCTCCGATCGAATTCACAGGCGGAAAATTCAAATGCTTTAATGAGGGCAATTTTACAACGGTGATCTTGGATGGAATTACAATTTAGGTTTCAGTACTAATTCCCACAGATGCATGAGTTTTCCTACGCTTGTCATTCAAATGCTGCAGTCTTTTCAAGATTGCGCATGAATAACAGATTTTTATCAGCTGAAATTTAGTTTGCAATAGGTGCAGATGGATAGAATAATATAATAATTTTTTGCAGCCAATAGCTATACACACAATAATACACAGTGATTAGGTTACATAGGTAATTAAATTCCATAGGTAACAATGTACACAGTCAGATAGTCATTTTTATTTTATTCGTATCAGAAGCATTAATACTATAAATACATATACATATATACTCTTGCTGAATTATATACATTATATACAAAGTCACACTTATCAAAAAAACAAAGGTGTATACTACTTTTGCCCAGAAATTGGCGACATCCAGTGCATTTTCTGTTGCCTGAAGTAGATCTTGTACTGTGCATGTTTTAGGGCACCTACTACACTGCAACAAATGAGACGTCGTCTGGATTGCACCACACCCATAGACATTTTCAGGTACTCACTAGCAGTCATAGCGGGGATCGACATTAGTTCCGTTTGTGGGACCTCTTATGAAACTCCTTTGGAGCTTCTTTAGGTTAAATTCTCTCTTGGGTCGTGTAGCGTTACACATAGCGGGGGTAGGCCTATTGGTTGTTCTATTTGTGGGAGTGATTTTAAGCGGTCGTTTTTCTTAGGGACATATTGATATTCATAATGATAGAAGGCTTCTCCAATGTCTCACGTGTGGAGTGGCTTTTAAGAGGCGAAAGAGATAGATGGCCTAAGTGCGTTTGCTGATCATACTGGGAGACGACTATTCTAGCTTTCAGCTTGTAAGCAGGTGCGTACAGTGGTGTTCGTCTGTTAATGTGTTCCATCTGTGAGAGGACATTTAGGCTAATCTCTGCCTCAGACACACATTGTAACGCACAGTGATGAGAGGCCATATGCCTGTCTAATTTGAGACACTGTATTGAGATCGCATATTGCAGGGCACAGTGATGTAGAGTCTTCTGTCTGTCTAATTTGCAACACTCTGTTGAACATGCCTCGTCCGTTGTAAGTGCAAGTCTTTAGTGAGTGCGGTAATGGATATTGTTCTTGAGGTGCTGTTGATGAGGTGGTACCTGGGGCATTTTCCACCACAGAGCCGGCAGGTACATTCTTCGTCTGGTTCGTGGTATCCAGCGGTTTGGCATACCTTTTCGTGGAACCCGGGGACGGCGCATCGGGTGAAGGTGTGGCGTAGGTTGTAGCCCGACCCATTCCATTCGTCGTTTCTCACTGCCTCCGTTTCATAGAATTCTTCCGGGATTGCTGTGCTTTTCGTCGTCTTTCTTCCAGGACTGCCGCGGATGCTTCGGTCGACAAGATTGAAGGAGGTTTTTATGTCCTCTAGGAAGAACGGGTGGATAGAATAATGTGGGCTGAATATTGCCATATACTATACCCTTGCAAATGCATTTAATATTATTAATAGTAAAATGCTTAAGAAATTATTATATTCCATTGCATGTAAACATGTATTATATGCGATGCACTTACAAGAATTATACTCGTAGCTCATTTATTACTGAAGAGTAAGAACTGATTGGAATTGTTTATATACTGTACTGGACTGAGTAGTTCAAACGGTAGAGCGCTGGCCTTCTAAGCTGAAGTTTGTGGTTTTAATTTTGACATCGCTCGGTGGTACTTGAAGGTGCTCAAATACGACAGTCTCATGTCGGCAGGTTTACTTGCACATTAATGAACTCCTGTGGGACAAAATGCTGGCACCTCGACGTCGCAGAAAAAACACAGACGTGATTAGTGGGACGTACAATAATACATACATACATACATACATACATACATACATACATACATACATACATACATACATACATACATACATACATACATTATCATTATAGACTGTTATGCCTTTCAGCGTTCAGTCTGCAAGCCTCTGAGAATTTACTAAACGTCGCCACAATCCTCGATTTGCAACTAGTGTTGTGGTTTCATTTAGTTCTATACCTCTCATCTTTAAATCGTTAGAAACCGAGTCTAACCATCGTCGTCTTGGTCTCGCTCTACTTCTCTTACCCTCCATAACAGAGTCCATTATTCTCCTAGGTAACCTATCCTCCTCCATTCGCCTCACATGACCCCACCACCGAAGCCGGTTTATGCGTACAGCTTCATCCATCGAGTTCATTCCTAAATTAGCCTTTATCTCCTCATTCCGAGTATCCTCCTGCCATTGCTCCCACCTGTTTGTACCAACAATCGTTCTTGCTACTTTCATGTCTGTTACTTCTACCTTATGACTAAGATATTCTGAGTCCACCCAGCTTTCGCTCCCGTACAGCAAAGTTGGTCTGAAAACAGACCGATGTAAAGATAGTTTCGTCTGGGAGCTGACTTCATTCTTACAGAATACTGCTGATCGCAACTGCGAGCTCACTGGATTAGCTTTACTACACCTTGATTCAATTTCACTTACTATATTACCATACTGGGAGAACACACAACCTAAATACTTGAAATTATCGACCTGTTCTAGCTTTGTATCACCAATCTGACATTCAATTCTGTTGAATTTCTTACCTACTGATATCAATTTAGTCTTCGAGAGGCTAATTTTCATACCATACTCATTGCACCTATTTTAAAGTTCCAAGATATTAGATTGCAGGCTTTCGGCACAGTCTGCCATTAAGACCAAGTCGTCAGCATAGGCCAAACTGCTTACTACATTTCCACCTAACGGAATCCCTCCCTACCATTTTATACCTTTCAGCAGATGATCCATGTAAACTACGAACAGCAAAGGTGAAATATTACAGCCTTGTCTACCTCCTGTAAGTACCCTGAACCAAGAACTCATTCTACCATCAATTCTCACTGAAACCCAATTGTCAAAATAATTGCCTTTGATTGATTTTAATAATCTACCTTTAACTCCATAGTCCCCCAGTATGGCGAACATCTTTTCCCTCGGTACCCTGTCATATGCTTTCTCTAGATCTACGAAACATAAACACAACTTCCTATTCCTGTCGTAGCATTTTTCAATTACCTGGCGCATACTGAAAATCTGATCCTGACAGCCTCTCTGTGGTCTGAAACCACACTGGTTTTCATCCAACTTCCTCTCAAAGACTGATCGCACCCTCCCTTCCAAGATGCCAGTGAATACTTTGCCTGGTATACTAATCAATGAGATACCTCGATAGTTGTTGCAATCCTTCCTGTTCCCTTGCTTATAGATAGGTGCAATTACTGCTTTTGTCCAATCTGAAGGTACCTTACCAACACTCCACGCTAATTTTACTACTCTATGAAGCCATTTTATCCCTGCCTTCCCACTATACTTAACCATTTCAGGTCTAATTTCATCTATTCATGCTGCCTTATGACAATGAAGTTTATTTACTATCCTTTCCACTTCCTCAAGCATAATTTCACCAACATCATTTTCCTCCTTCCCATGAGCTTGGCTGTTTGCAATACCACCAGGATGATTTCCTTTTACATTGAGAAGATGTTGAAAATATTCCCTCCACCTGTCCAGTGATTCCCTGGGATCTATTATGAGTTCACCTGAATTACTCAAAACACTGTTCATTTCCTTTTTCCCTCCCTTCCTAAGATTCTTTATTACTGTCCAGAAAGGTTTACCTGCTGCTTGACCTAGCCTTTCCAGGTTATTACCAAAATCTTTCCATGACTTCTTTTTGGATTCAACAATTATTTGTTTCGCTCTGTTTCTTTCATCTACGTACAAATCCCTGTCTGCCTCGGCCCTTGTTTGGAGCGATTTCTGATAAGCCTTCTTTTTACGTTTACAGGCTGCTCTCACTTCATCATTCCACCAAGATGTTCGCCTTTTCCCATCTTTACACACAGTTGTTCCTAGGCATCCCCTTGCTGTTTCTAATACAGCATCCCTGTATGCCACCCATTCACTTTCTATATCCTGATCCTGCTAACTGTCTACTGTTCGAAACTTCTCACTAATCATATCCATGTACTTCTGTCTAATTTCCTCGTCCTGGAGATTTTCTACTCTTATTCGTTTTCAGACAGATTTCACTTTCTCTATCCTAGGCCTAGAGATACTTAGTTCACTACAGATCAGATAGTCGTCTGTATCATCGAAAAATCCGTGAAAAACTCGTACATTCCTAACAGATTCCTGAATTCAAAGTCTGTTAAGATATAGTCTATTATGGATCTGGTGCCCCTAGCCTCCCATGTGTAGCGGTGAATAGCCTTATGCTTGAAGAATGTATTCGTAACAGCTAAACCCATACTAGCACAGAAGTCCAGCAAACGCTTCCCATTCCCATAAGCTTCCATATCTTCCCCACATTTACATATCACCCTTTCGTATCCTTCAGTTCTATTCCCAACTCTCGCATTGAAATCGCCCATTAGCACTATTCTATCCTTGCTGTTGACCCTGACCACGATGTCACTCAATGCTTCATAAAACTTGTCAACTTCATCCTCATCTGCACCCTCACATGGTGAATACCCGGACACAATTCTTGTCCTAATTCCTCCCACTGACAAATCTACCCACATCATTCGCTCATTTACGTGCCTAACAGAAACTATGTTGCGTGCAATGGTATTCCTGATAAAGAGCCCTACCCCAGACTCTGCCTTTCCCTTTCTAACACCCGTCAAGTACACTTTATAATCTCTCTCTTTCTCATTGTCTCCCCTTACCCGAATATCACTTACTCCTAGAACATCCAGATGCATTATCTTTGCTGACTCAGCCAGTTCTACCTTCTTTCTTCCATAAGCCCCATTAATATTGATAGTTCCCCATCGAATTCCATTTCGTTCGCCAAGTTGTTTCCAAGGAGTCCCTCGCCTGTCAAATGGGAGTGGGACTCTATTACTCCCATAGGTCCGAGGCTTGCTTAAAGTGTTCTGAGCTCGGTAAATTCATGAAGCAGGATGCTGCCCTACTTGCACATAGTCCAAGTGAGGATCTCTCCTCTAACGGGTTATGGACCACCGGTGAATTGTATAGTCCTAGCCGCCTGAGCACAAGGAGGGCCACGACTCAGAATATTTCCGAGATGCCCACTCCCATTCCATAGCAACTGGTATCCAGACCCTCAGGACCACTTACTAGGC
Source organism: Anabrus simplex (assembly GCF_040414725.1). Lineage (NCBI taxonomy): Eukaryota > Metazoa > Arthropoda > Insecta > Orthoptera > Tettigoniidae > Anabrus > Anabrus simplex. The sequence goes on from NC_090268.1 coordinate 144,774,694, forward strand.
CACTCAGCCGTTGCTCATGGTTCACGAACTAGGACGTGACTACAGTAACCCACAAACATGAATAATAATAATAATAATAATAATAATAATAATAATAATAATAATAATAATAATAATAATAATAATTGTTACCGAGGTTTGGTGGAACAGCAGAGGTGAAAGAAGGTGCTAGGATGAATGGGTCTAACTAAAAAGCCGAGATATGAATTAAAATTTCATTAAAGGTTATATTTTCGAAAATGACCAAACTTAACAATTTTCACATAGAATTTCGAAATTTAACAAATAATAACAAGCCTACAAATAACCGACAATCAGGTACAAGACCAGGAAAAGCCAAGATTCAGAACAATTCTGGGCCTTATGTTCCTCGCTTTACAATTTCCTTGAGCTTCTAGCTCGAATATATCAAGCACAATACTTTCAAGGGCAGAAAACCCCTTCATACATTTAGCACTAGCTCCGTGAGTTACAAGGTCAAGCCTCCTAGAGGCACTTTTACAATACTAAAAAAAAGCAGACCCGCTCTCAGTTTTCCAAGCCTGGTCAAGGCAACATCAAAAATGTCTTACACTTTCTGACCTTCCATGGCCCAGCTTATAAATTGAAACAGGGATATCTCGTACCCAACCTACAGGGCCTTCGAGTAAAAGAAATAACCGTTAAATAAATGGCCCAAACAAAAGGAAGGAGGAGGATACTTGCACTCCTCTCTGTAGCTTCTTAAAACCTAACAGGCACAAGGCCGATGAAACAGGGGCTAATCCCAAACTATGGAGGTGACTCGTATAAGGAAGAAATGTTAAAACATTAACGAAAAGAAGAAAATCAGGTACCAAAACGTAGTCACCTCAAATCAAAATGAATGGGAGCTCGAGAGGGTAAATCACTCTCTATCCCCGAATTACAGTTACAGATTTAAGTAAGATTTTACATAAGCCTGCAGAAAATTACATATTTAGGAAATGAGGTTACATTGTAAATGGTTTCGGACCTTTCCCGCGGGTTAAACTGCTGAGCTAGCAAGAATAAAAGATGTTAAATGGCCATTACATTATTGAAGACCTGCTCCCGGAGAGAGGCGCTTCCCGCCTCCTGCTTTACGTCCACGCACTTAGTTAGATGTTGATCGAGTGGCCAAGAGACTTGAAAATCCGCAGTTTATAAACCCTTGGGGAAAGTTCGAGACCTTTCATGAATAATAAAGCCACATCCTCTCACTTTTATTGGTTAGTTTAGAGTTACACACCAAAACGAAGAAGAAGCCAGTGATTGGTTAGAAATTAATTACAGAAATTCTGGATTGGCTAAATTAAAAACTGGCTGAAAGAAAGATAAATATTGCCAACCCACAACTGAATGAACGAAATTTAGTAAAGAACAAACTTATGAATACAGCATTTCTTCAAATAAAGTTCCTTCACGTCGCACCAGGGTGCATGATCATAGTTTTTTCTGCAGTGACATCTATGAGAGAATGTCCAAACTTCTTGATAAATAGTAAACAAAAACAAGTCGGAATTCACACAGTGACATCTTCAGAGGAAAAATTTAAGTTGGTCCAGTTTCAAGTTCACTGTTTATCCTGTAGAGGAGTATTTTAGGACGGAATATTTAAACGCGCGGCGTAGAGGTGTACCACACGGTACAATAATAATAATAATAATAATAATAATAATAATAATAATAATAATAATAATAATAATAATAATAATAATAATAATAATTCTTTCCGTTTACCCTCCAGGGTTGGTTTTACCCTCGGACTCAGTGAGGGATCCCACCTCTACTGCCTCAAGGAGAGTGTCCTGGAGCATGAGAATTTGGGTCGGGGATACTTTTCTTTTTACAATTTGTTTTACGTCGCGCTGACACAGATAGGTTTTATGGCAACGATGGGATAGGAAAAGCCAAGGAATGAGAAGGAAGCGGCCGTGGCCTTAATTAATGAACAGCCCCATGTGCCTTATGTGAAAATGAGAAACCACGGAAAACCACCTTCAGGGCTGCTGGGGTTAAAACCTACTATCTCCCGGATGCATGCTCACAGCTGCGCGGCACTAACCGCCGTATACCTTCAAAGATTTCCGTTTGGAATTAAGAACTCGGGAGCTGTGCTTATAAGGGCCTTGGAAAGTCAACTATCTGACAAAGTCAAAGATATTGCTACCATTTATGTTGATTATATTCTCATAGCTTCAGAGTCACTTGAAAAGCATGTTGAGGATATTAATACTGTTTTAAGTGAACTTCGAGCGAAAAACTTCAAAATCAACATGAGTAAGTGTCAATTCTTTAAGACTGAGGTGTTATTCCTGGGTCATCTCCTCAGTGGAGATGGGTTTAAGCCTAATCCAGCAAAAATCAACAGCATTATAAACTTTCCTAAACCGACCCGAATCAAGCACGTGCGACAATTCCTAGGATTATGCCAATTCTTTTCATAGAATTGCCCAACTACGCAGAGACTGTGGCATCATTGCAGTCACTATTGCAGAAAAATAATCGATGGAAATGGTCAGGAGCATGTTACGAAGCATTTCGTAAAATCAAGTTAATGCTCCGGGATAGTGTACAACTTGCCTATCCGAATTTTGAATGACCATTCTGCATTGAATGCGATGCTAGCTCCGTTGGAGTGGGTGCCGTTCTGTATCAGATAAATCCAGAAAAACCTGATGTTAGAATATTTTTGTCATTTATGTTTCGAAAGCTGAGACCACATGAAAGAGCCTACACAGTAATGGAACTTGAAGGCCTTGCTGTAGTTCAGTCCCTACTTTATTGGAGGAGGATTATCTTCGATTACTTACCTTCATCATGTCTTCCGACATTACCAGTGATCGAGTAACTCGTTGGGCACTCTTCATCCAACAGTTTAATATCACTGTCGTTCATCGACCTGGGAAGAAAAATATCCTTGCTGACGCTCTAAGTCGCAACCCAGTCAACACTATTACTGTTCATCCAATGAAAGTTTTAGACAGGGAAGATGAAGAGTTTCTTCGAAGACTCCGATATTTACCGCAGCCCAAGCACGAGATGTCAGAATCCGAGATCTCCTTAGATTTTTGAAGGGTTCGATTCCCGTTGATTATGAAGATTATGATTGTATCTCCCGCCTCGCACGATCTTTTTGCTATCAGGATGGACTGATCTGTAAGTACCTGGATCCAGCCAACAATAAGCGTAGGATTTACGCTCCTCTTAGACTCAGACCAGACAACGTGTGACATTGCCATTCTCTATCTGGACATGCCGGCACTGATAAGGTGGTTGCTCTCATTGGAGAAAAATTTGTATGGGAATACATGAGGCGAGATTTTAGAGACATTATCCGCACCTGTGACGTTTGCCAACGAATCAAACCTTATAATAGGTTAATGAGAGAATTTCTTAGGCAACTGACACCAGAGAGACCTAATGAAATACTGGCTTTGGACCTGTATGGCCCTTTTACCAAGGCAACCCGCGGCAACCGACACGTCGTCGTCGTGGTAGACGTATTCTCTAAGTACACCATGCTACTTCCAATACAAAAAGCAAATGCTAAGAACATTCTCCGCAGGATCAAACGGTATATTATTCCGGAAATGGGTAAGCCGGAATATTTACTTACATATCATGGTACTCAATTCATCTGTATGGAGTTTCAAGTAGCATTAGAGGACATGGACATCAAGCATATCATGAACTCGATACGTCATCCTGAGGCTAACCCCGCCGAAAGGATCATGAGGTAAATCGCCAGATTGTGCAGACTCTACTTTGGGACTCAACACTGGAAATGGGTCGAGGTTCTACCCACAATGCAGAAGGTTATAAACTCAACAGTTCACGAGTCTATTCGTGATATTCCTGTGAAGATCCGTAAGGATATCACACCCAATAGGCCACGGGACCAGCTGTTACCACCTCTTCAGGACATGGTTATTACCCACCAGGCTCGCGTGGAAGCTACGAAGGAACAACTTCGACATGCAGCGCAGATCCGACCACCACTTCGAGTAAATGATATGGTGTTAATTAGGAAACCCGCTGTCTCACGCCCGGAACTTCGTGTATATGGTCAATTCTGTCCCCTCAACGTAGGACCTTACAGGATTACAGAAGTCTTGGATAATGGGGCTTATAAAGTGAGTAAACTAAATGGAAACCTGGAAGGAATTTACAACTCCGCCAATTTGAAAAAATACTATCATCGGGAACAATAGAAAAGAAAAGAAAACCCTGATCAGATTTTCTTTTTCATGGAGAGAGGGGAAAATATACCCGTAACACGGTTCTAAGTTAAAGTACCCGATGTGTTTGGAGTTACGCTACCCACCGAGCACGCTTCCCCTGCGAGCATGTCAGCTAAGAGCAGCGGGGATATGAGACGTCACAACCTGGAGAACTTGGTCAAGGCTATATTACGTCAGACGACGGAATGTTCGATTCTTTCCATCACTAATTTATAAATAAATTAAGGTATGAAGAAATGAACTACATCACCGTGTAGCCTACTTTTCATAATCATGACTCTCAAGTTTCAAAGAGATCTGTTGAAAATTACGGAAGATATTAACCATTACAATATCTTGGGGATACAGAATAAAAAGGCAGGCATTTCGCTTATCAAGCCAGTTCACCTTGTACCATAGCCGAGATCGGACGGCCGGCTGTTGGGTATTCTGTGGTCTAAGTCGTCAGTTCGACCCTGTGCGATAGTTTAAGTCCGCGTATTACGAACTACAAGACTTAGACTATTTTCAGTGTCGTGTGTGTGGTGATAGAAACTGCGCCTTAGTTGAAATGCGAACCGTTGAGGAGTGTTACCATTTACGAGAACAGTGTGACTGAGACATACATTTTCTCACTAATGCGATATTACGCTAATATAATTTGATGTTCGTATTTGAACGACAGTGATTAACTTTACACTGAATACTGAAAGTGTTGAAACGTGATCGTCAGTGAAACGTTAAAACTGTCCATGATATTATATTTCATTCTGACTGTGATAGTAGTGGAATATAATCCAATATTTTCAGACTGTTCAAGTTATTGAATTTACGGTAGTGAAGCATCACAGTGCATAGTTGTTCTACCAAAGGTGTTGGAACATTTCAAACTGTACGTCTATGTTACGAACGACTGATATGATTAATCGTCGTCGAACATTGATTCTATTTTTCAAGTATCCAGATTCATAAGCGAGCATGAACTCAGTACTGTATTTAAACGATCTTGTGCATGTAATATTCCATAATTATCCCGATAAGACTTGTGTCGGACCCTGGACGGTTCCAGGAAGGACAGTGTTTTCTTTTGCCATTTTCGATAGTGAACGGGACTAAATTCACGGAACTTATTATTTTTCCTTTGATGTTGTGTGTCAAACCGGGATACCTTGTTCTCTACATCGTTATTCGGACAATGTTCTCACACTTAACTTTAATAAGGCGACTTTTATTTTACGTGATTAATACATCACAAGTTTAATTTTGAGTTCAATTTAATCCATCAGTAATGACAGTGTTCTTCTAATTAATTGGTGAAATCCCACTGTGAAGACAACTGAGTGCAGCTTGTGACTCGTTAAAGATCGCTACTAACCATAACCTCATTTGTGCAGATCAATTACTTTGAGTCCATTTCATACCCCAGTGCTGTATTACAACCAAGACCGCGTGTGCTCCTAGACCATCCAGAACTCCGAGATATTCGAGAGTTTCTAGATATTCGAGACCGGCTCGGAAGATGGTGGCACCATGAGCAGACATTGCGACTCCGCAATGTACCAGGACCAGTTCAACCCCGGGAGAAGTACTCATTGTAACTGCTGTGCTGAGGTGATGTTAAATTCTGACTTTATTTTATGAATACACTTTTTTTTAATTAGCATTCCATTATACTTATCTTACTTCCCTCTCCTCTGTAACAAGTCAGATAAGGACCGGTCACCCCTGTGCCGAGTCTTGTGTTCAGCTAGCCATCGAAACAAACTTTTACGGTTACAATATATATACAAAAGAACCGAGTGGATCTGTTGGTGTTGAGTGATGAAAGCGAAGGGACTGGGACCAAATTCAGAGTGATAGATTTAGGACATTTGTGCCCAAAAATAAAGAAACACGAAAGTTCTAAATCCCATATGCTTCCCCAGTTAGAAATCGATCTTCTGGGAAGACACGATATCCGGCAACAACTTGTCTGTGCTTACAGGCAGTCTGTGGAAAGACACAATGATCAAGTACGGAAAAATCGTAATGTGCTGTAAAAAATTATCGACTATGTAAAGTTCTGTGGCGCGTTTGAGTTGGCATTGCACGGGCATGACGAAACAAGTAATTCGTCGAATCCTGGCATATTTCGAGGCCTCGTTAATTTTAGTTCCAAAATTGACGTTGCATTAATGGACCTTCTGTCCAAAGCTGCTGTTCTCAAAGGCACCTCGAAAAACATTCAGAATGAATTGCTTTCGTGCATGTTTGAAATTTGCCGCGAGAAAATAAAGAAGGAAATCACCGCAGCGCACTTCATTTCGGTAATCGCAGACGAGACCACCATTGTATCATTATCACTATCAGCCATATTCAATCGTTTTTGCGATGTGACCTCTTTAAGTCCGAAGCAAAATAGGTTTTCAAAATGTCTCTCCATCTGGGACGGTCTTGTGTAATGTTCTGCCAATTGATCCCCGGAATCTTCCGGATGTGTTTATCCCATCTGTCCGTTGGTCTTCCCTTTGGTCTCACGTGATCTTTTGTACTCTACTCAAGCACAAGCTTTGTCCACCTACCATCAGTTCTCCACGCAACATGGCCTGCCCACTGCCATTTTAGGGTAAGCACACTTTTTAAAATGTCACTGACCTTTTCGTGACTGACCTGATGAGGTCTGCTCTCTTCCTGCCTTTCTTCGTGAAGTCTAGCATAAACCGTTCCATTGCTCTTTGGGCTGTTCTGAGTTTTTGCTTTACAAACTTGCTCAATGTCCAGGTTTCACAACCATAAGCCAGTACATGGAGAACACTTTGGTCAGAGACTATCTTCTTTAGGTGGGTTGGCATGTTGGATTTGAAGATTGAATAATTTATTCCGTAGGTTTGCCATCCCAGTTTGATACGTCGGAAGATTTCCGGTCTTAAGTCCCCTTTGATGTTTGCAAGCTGGCCAAGATAGACATACTCACTGACTTGTTGTAATGTGGACTTTTCCACATGTAACTTTCCTTCTGGGTCCCATTTGTGGAGCGTTAATTTGGTTTTGGAAAGGTTCATGGATAGTCCCACTTTTTGACAGGCTTGTTATTAGAGTTTGTAGTTCATCGATGCCATAGGCCAAAAGTGTAATATCGTCTGCAAACCTTAAATTGTTCAGCCTTTTTCCATTGATTTTGATTCTTGTATTTTGCCAGTTGATTTTTGACATTACTATTTCTAATGCTGCTGAGAACAGCTTGGAAGATATGGGTCACCTTGCTTTACACCTCTTTGAATGGAAAAATTCGTGGTTGGTACATTGACGTTCACGAATGCTGAAGAGGTTTCGTAGATATGCTGGAGTACTCTTATGTTCGCAGCATCGATGCGTGCTCGGCTAAGGCTTGCATAACAGCAGCGTGGCTCACCGAGTCAAAAGCCTTTTCAAAGTCCACAAAGGCTTGACAGAGCGGCATTTGATATTCATTACTTCTGCTGATAATTTCACGAAGGGTGAGTATGTTGTCAATTGTTCCAAAACCTCGGCGGAAACCTGCTTGTTCAATTGAATGGGCAAAATCAAGCGTTGAACTGATGTATCAAATAGAGCGCAATTAGTTATTGTACTGCGCTTGAATATTTTGGGGTTTCCCCTCACCCACTAAGACTATTGCTAAGACAATGGCAGAGTGTTTAAAATCTTCTTTGAGCGAAGTTGTGAATAACCCAGATAAGTTAATTTCACAAAGTTACAATGGGGCAAATGTAATGAGTGGTCGCCATTCAAGAGTGCGAGCTCTCATCAGGGAAGATTTTAAGCATGCACATTATGTTCACCGTTATGCCCATTCTTTGAACTTAGTCATGACACAATCGACAGACAGAATACGGACGTCTGCATGTTTTTGCAGATTTAAGTGAAATTCCCAGCTTCTTTCGTAACTCCCCACAGCGATCAGGTGTATTGACCGAAGTTGTTGGTAGAAGAGTACCTCCTGCTTCAAACACAAGGTGGAATTTTAAATCAAGCACCGTTGAAGTACTTTACGAGAACAGAGATGCCCTCATCGAATGCCTGGATCAACTGGAAACTACGTCTCGACAGCCTAACGCCATATCGCAAGCAAGAGGTTTGCGTTTAAAAATGGAACACACGTTATTTCAGTTGTGGTTGGCTGTTTTCCATCATGTATGCCTCACGTGGACATTTTATACAGTCAGTTACAAAAGCGAAATGCAGAGCCGTTGGGAGTCAAAAGCGCACTTTCAGGTTTCGAGGCTGTTGTGAAAATGGTTCTGGAAAATAAAATTGACAACTTCGCTGATGAACATGACACACTGCCCCCGCCAGTGCAGGTATCACGAGGGCCGCTGCATACCTCGAAACGAGTTGCGGCAAAATAAATTTGTGACACGGTCATTCTTCAAGCAAAGGAACGGTTTCAATTCGCAAACTACCTTCTTGCAGGAAACCTGTTTAAAGCTGAGAAATTCGGCAGCTTCGTGAAGCAGTTTCCCCACTCACTTTTGTACAAAACGTGTGAAGCCTACCCTTTTCTCGACTAACCGACACTGAGAACCCAACTTGAAATATTATATATAAGAAATGATTTTCGATTTGTTTCTGGGGCTACGACTTTGTTGCAGTTTCCTTTAGAAAATAAGTTGCAGAGTGTCTTTGGCGAAATCATAAAACTTTTAAATATAGTTATTACTCCTCCCATGACGACATCGGAAGCAGAAAGGTGCTTCTCAACCCTGAAGAGAATAAAGACCTTCTTGCCCATCACAATGACCCTATGCTGTCAATTGAAAAGGTCTTGGTTCGAGACTCTGTAGACTTCAACGAAGCAGTTATAGATAAGTTTGCCGTTCCTCAAGGAGCGCATGGTGTAATTTGTGTATAAGCTGTCTGCATAGGGTAAGTTGATTGTGAAACATTTCTTATTTTGCATGGGGTAAATATCGGCATGTAGTGTCTGCTTCTCTCGTATTCGATCACGTTTCCAAAACTTATATCATCTTATTTTGGGAGCTTTACGGCCCACGACGGGAGAGGTGGGCGGGGGGAAGAGGAGAGGAGATTGAGGGCGGGGTGCATTTTTTCTTCTGTTGAACCCCCAAAGACGAAATTCACGCGCCGCCACTGGTGTTTGGTCTTCAGTGTCACGTAGTGACTATTACTTTGTGTATTTTTGCATATCATATCGTAGTGTAAGGTATTATCATGGATGCCGATAGTGGAGGCGACGAAGCACCAGATACTTTTTCAAACGTGAACGTTGATTACGAAGAGCTTGTGCGGATGAATACAGATTCGATAAATCTCAATTCCACCGTGAATACTTTGCAACGGACATTATTATCTGATCAGTCTGAAGGCAATACACCGCTGCCCCCACCTGCTGTGGAACCAGAGTTTTGTCAGCAGGCTCATTATGGCCCATTCATTGTTTTTGTCGAAGCTAATGGGACCAAAATATTGGACGACTGCATCCGATGGCATTAGGGCGTACCTTCTAGGATAATGACATCTATGTTAAAGGAATAACCATTAACGGTCGTAACCGCTTGCAGGTGGAATTTAGTTCCGCCGCTCAAGCCAATGACTTTCTACGCCATTCCCTTTTATCTACCAATGCTCTCAAAGCGTTTATTCCTAGTTCCATTATTTTCAGAGTTGGCATAATTCGTGCTGTTGAAAAGAATATAACTGATGAGGACATACTCAAATACCTCAAATCTACGATCAAAGTCAAATCGGTATAGCGACTTAAGCGTAAGGTCTTTCAACCGAGTGGCGTGACGTATGTACCTACAGGTTGTATTAAAATTGTGTTTCGATCGCAACATCTTTCGGAGTACGTATAATTATATCAAGTTCAGTTGGAGGTTCAACCATTTATTTTCTCCTATAATTTGCTCTAAATGTCAGGTATACGGCCATACGCTAAAAAATTGCCAAGCCAGAATGCCACGTTGCCGTAATTGCTCTATGAATCATCTTACATCTGAGTGCTTAGAAAATACGAGTATGCGAAGTTGTGTACGAGTACATTGTCAACAAGGACACTCAACTGGATCATTAGACTGTCCAGCACATAAACACCAAACAGCGATCAAAAAATTATGTGCATGGAATATATTTCATTTTCAGAAGCATCCTTATGAATGCCGTCCCCTGAATTTAATCTTGCAGACAATGCACATCTCTTCCCCCTCTTCCCCCTCCCGGAACTCCTTCTCCTGTTGAAAATCCCAGAATGCGTAAATTTTCGCAAGTTGTTGTGGAAGATCCCAGACCAATTCCCTAGCCTACATTTGATCGGTCTGGATATTTAATTATTATCCGGCCTCCATCCATGTCTTTGCATACATCAGTTTTTCCACCACAACAATCTACATCCTCTGAGTCACCTATTCCATCCACGTCTCGAATTAACGAGTGTCCGCGCTCTGCCACTGATCAACCAGTTACTTCTAATGTGCAGCGCCAAAGGGCCACTTTACAAAACGGAATGCAGCAATTCTTGCTTCAACTTATTCAGCTGTTATGGGACCAACCCGAAGTTACTCATGTGCTATATGAATTGCGTGCCAGTTTCCATACTATATTCTCCCTAGATGCTACACATACTCCAGTGGAACGCTAGGAGTATTCTTAACAAGCAATATGAATTAAGGCTCATACTAGCTGAAACGAACCCTCAGATAATAACGTTACAGGAGACTTGTTTTACACCGTCTACCGATTTTAGTCTAAAATGATTTAATGTTGAACACTGTGTTGGTGTTGGCTATGGTGGTGTAGCCCTGTTTATTAATCATCAGTTAACATACCGTATCAATTTCGCCAGATATAGTATCGCATTCCAAATACCTTTGTCACCGGCTTTACATATAAAACTTCCATATTGTTAATATTCATTGCCTGCTGGATATTTACATCAATCAACTTATCTGGTATAAATTTTAGCAGCAATTTCCTTCTTCGGCTGCAATTTTCATACTAGGTGACCTTAACATACATCATACTGCATGGGGATGTAGCGTTGATACCACTCAGGGTTCTCATCTCCTTGCTGCCCCTCAATATCACGATTTTGTTATATTAAATGACGGTTCTCTTACTCGATTAACTCATCCCGGTTCCCCTCCAAGTGCGTTAGACCTATCGCTATGACGAACCATCATGTCTTCCGTAATCACATGGCGCACCTTATCTGACACGCATACTAGCGATCGTTTCCCCCTCTCACCCCTTCCCCTAACGCATGTGCAAGTAATGTTCACCCTCTGCGTAATTTTGACAGTATGTCTTTCACTTTGCGACGTAAAGCCCTTAGCAAAAAAATGTCTTTCACTTCATACGTTACACACTGTATAGACCTTATTTCTGATTGCGATTTACATTTTAATACTTTACTACGAATTATACAAGATTGTATTGATATTCATCATCCATGTAAAAATGTCCCCTCTTACTCAGTACATCAACATCACTGCTTAAGGTGGTGGGATGCTGAGTGTCATCAACTGGTAGTGAAACGGCGGAGATTGTTTCGTATATATTGGAAAACATTAGCTCCACAACACCATATCCGTCTCAAACATCATATATCCTATTCTAAGCGCGTGTTCAATTTTAAACGTCGTGCTGCTTTGCAATCATTAATCTCTTCTTTAAACACGCATATCTCTACTTCACGGCTATGGAACGCCATCCGTGCCCTTACTCGGACTTCTCGAAACATACCACCCTCTATATTTCCACAACATATACTATCCACATTTCTTACTTCGCTTACTCCGGATTATGCCGTGCCTGACTTTAACACTTCTCCATTTCCTTCCCCTCCTCAATTTTCCGTGTTATTGCAAACCATTCATCTCAATGAACTTGAGTCATCCCTGCATAAGACCAATAGCTCTTCTCCTGGCCCCGATTATATCTCATATGCTATGATTCGATTATTCCCTCTACGTGCTAAAACGACACTGTTAAACCTTTACGACAGTATCTTGCAAACTACTTTAGCCCCCTCAATCTGGAATGATTTCTTCTTAATGCGTTAACGCCTATTCTAAACCCCGTCACCTTCCTACTGATTCAAATAATTGTCGGGGGTTTGTCCTCGGTTCATGCTTTCAGAAGATCTTTTTAAAACTGTACCGGGCGGTACACCTCTACTCCGGTCATTTAAAAGTTGCGCCAGTTGAAATTCCTCTTCTGGTGGAAATCTGAACTTTATCTACTCTATTGATTTTCTCGTTTCTCAGAAGATGTCACCACTTGGAAATTTTTGAGTTTGTGAACTGTGTCATTTTTGATGTGTCTTTGTTTCGCTTGAAGTAAGAAGTGTGAACTTTCTCTTCTAGAGGACACTACTGAAGAATTACGATAGTGCAACCTAGTGCGAAATCAAAGAACTATTTTGTTGGAGAAATTTTTATTTTAAGAGTTTGTTCTTTGTTAAATTTCTTTCTGTCATGGTTTAAGTTGGCTGTATACCCCTCTTTTTCCCCTTATTTTGGATCTAGCCAATCCCGAATTTCTTTAATTAATTTTCCACCAATAATGTGTTTCTTCTTCCTCTATGTAGGGGTTTCTTTTCCCTAGCCAATAAAAACTTTGAGGGAGGGTGTTTTATTTCCCCTAACGCCTAGAATCTTCCGCGAGAGGATATAAACTGCTGATTTTAGGGTCTCCAGGCCACTTCTGTTCCATCTTTCAGTGTATTAAGTACATAGCAGGAGGCGGGAAGCGCCTCTTTCTTCTTCAGCCGTTCAACACCAGGTAATGGCCTATTAATAACTTCTTTTCTTGCTAGGTCGGCAGTTTAACACTCGCGGCGGGTTCGAAGCATTTCCATCATGTAACCTTTTCCTAAAATGTAATTACTCTTTTCATCTTTTTCTTGTAAAGCTACATATTGGGATAGAGAGTGCTAACCCTCTCGAGCTCCCACTCACATTTGTTTTGAGGTGAACGTTTTTTCTCAAACTATTCTTCGTTTATGTAATGTAAAGTGTTCTTCTCTAAGTCACCTCTGTAGTATGGGATCAGCCCTTGCGTTAGCGGCCCAGAGCCAGATTAGGTTTTAAAAACAAAGTGTATTAGGAGTGCAAGATCGCCTCCTCTCAAATTGTTATTTTAGAGGTCATGTAATCAACCTTCTTTTCATGTAATAGACCTCAGTAGGTTGGGTATTTTACCCCTGTGAATACGTCCTTAGAGGACAGCTTGAAGGTAGAGTTTGGTGTGGCCTTGTGATAGGCTTACAATTTTGAGAGCGGATCGCTCTTTGAAATTTGTTTCTGTATGCCTCGCGCAGGCTTTATGTGTAATGTTTGGAGCCAGTGCTCCTGGGCATGAATGGGGTTTTCTGCCCCTTGGCTAAAAATTTTTTTTTTTGGAGTAAGGCGAGGCTGATTGCCCGAGAGTTATGAAGTAAGGGCACTGAGCCCGAATCCAGTAATATTGTACCTACATTTTTGCTACTCTGTACCTGTTATGATTGTTATCTCTTGTTTTTGAAAAGAAAATATAACCTGGTTAAATTTTAAATTAATTTTACATTGCACGTTAATCTCGTAGCTTGAAACCCATTCACACCCGCACCTTCTTTCACCTCTACCTACCACGGATATCTCCGTAACAAGTGGTAGCAGAGCGTGGTTGAATGGGTCTCAATTTAGCCCCTTTTGACGGCTAAACATTGCTTTGATTCGAACTCTAATAATTTTCTCAGTTGCTGGAATTTTTTGAGTTTTTCAAAATTGTTCTGTCATCATGCCCGGCCCTCGCGATGTTCTCCTCCTTAACTACTTGCGCAAAGAGGAGTTGATATACGAGTTAACTATCAGAAATGTGCAATCTGGAGGCACGGTTGCAATCGACACCAACAAGCTTAGAGAGTCCCTTGATTTGCCCATTTCCATCCCCAATTTGGGAGAGAAAGAAATTGATGACTCTCTTTCCACGATCGTCGAGAATATTACCGGGCTAGCATCTGTAGTCAGCTTTTTTGATGAAAACGATCCGTCTCCTAATCAAATTAAGCGTGTGCAAGGCAGGCTGTATCACTTTGCAAATAGAGTTAATGATCTGTTGTCTCTAAAGGTGAATGACGTTCAGAGGAAGGACGCTAATACGCTCCTTGAAACTATTTCTGAATTGTCTAATAAGGTCACTCGATTGCTAACCGGCGAAGTTCGTCCCAAAACTGATCAACCCGCCACGGTGAATGTAGGTAACGAGGAAGAGCCTCCTCAGGGAGAAGTCAATAGGATAACCGTTGCTGCTCAAACTATCTCTGCCCCATCGAACAACGAATCTGAACGCCGTGCGTCATTGGGTAACATCCGCTCTGAATTAACTTCTTTGCCATTGAAACCTTTAACGACTATGTCGCCTGGGTTCAGTAGCTTGCCTCATCCATTGGCAATGTTGCTTAGAGGTATCTCTAAGTTTTCCGTCAACACCACCAGTGATGTAATTTCATTTTTAAGATTTCTAGTGGAATTTCAGGATCATGCTCTTGTTTTTTCTCTTTCGCCATGTCAAATTTTGCAAATTATCTATCCGTATGCTATTGGTATTCTCTCTGATAAAATCGTAAGAGCCATTGCCGAGCAATCATCTATTGAGGATTTCCATGCCCATTTGCTAGCTAACTTCATCCCGGCTAGGGCCAGGTCCTCCCTGATTCAGAAGTACTATTACCGTGTACAGCGCTTGGATGAAAACTTGGCCGATTTCATTCAAGATATCAAATTCTACACTAGGGTGTTTGCTCTGCACTTTCCTGAAGATCAGATTGTGCAGGCTATTGTAGAAGGTATTTCGCCATCCTAAAGGTCATATTTGTGTTTCGCGGCGTGTCCGCAAACCTTCTCTGAACTTGAAGCATTGGCCGTCTCAGCGGAAGGAGTTAGATACGCCGATTCTTTGCGTGTCGCGAAAGAACCCCCGCCTTCCTTTAGTAACACTCGGCCTCCACCTCGCCGACCAGTCAATCCCCGTAAATGTTATGCTTGCGGGTCGCCTGACCATCTGCGGAATAAGTGTCCTCTGATCAAGTCAAGTGGGACTAGGAATGGAGCAGGGTCATCACAAGGCTGTTTTAAGTGTGGGGCCTTCTCACATATCGCCAAGAATTGCCCAAACTCAAATAGCACCCCCTCCTGCTCAACTTCTGGTGCAAATTCCAGCTATGCCAATAATAAAAAGTGACTAGTGGCGTCGGCTGAGCCGACTAATCCATCTTCCCGAGACTTAGCCCCTAGTAAACAGGTTGTAAATGCAGAGAACGACCAGCCTTCAAATTCATCTTTTGAATGCCCTAAAGAGTGTCTTAGGATTGCGGCGGATACCCCCGCACCTGTTCCTTTTCTTAAGATTGAGTTAAATAACGAGCCTATAACAGCTCTCTTAGATTCAGGCAGTGTTTGTTCCATTATTTCGGCTGATTGGTATTCTAAATTGAAATCTGTTTGTAAACTCCCTGACTATGACTCATCTCCTGTTAAATATGTTTCGGCTAATTCATCTCCATTAGAAATTCTAGGTTCCTTACATGTCAAAATTCGGGTTTTTAAATTTACATGGAAGATCAAATTGTTTGTGGCCAAGCGTTTGTCTTGCCCCATCATATTGGGAGCGGACTTCATTTCTTACACTGGTCTTGTGCTCGATCTCCAGAGCAGGTCGTGCACATTCAAATTTGCGTCCAATTGTAGAATTCCCTTGTTAAAGTGTAATTCTGTATCATGTTCATCTATTTCGCCTACCCAGGATGAGATGTTGTTAGACCTTAGACATCTACCTGAGGAGCAGGCTGATAGTATTCGGAAACTGTGTCAGTCGTTTCCCGAGGTGTTCTCTGATACTCTTGGTGTTACTGACCTTATTGAATACAAAATTGAGGTCACGGATTCGATTCCTGTCCGTTTTCCACCGTATAGGCTATCTCCACCTAAAATGAAGGCTCTGAAAGAAATCATCGATCAGATGTTGAAGGATGGTATTATTAGGCCCTCTAAGTCAGCGTATTCTTCGCCTATTTTTCTAGTCCCGAAACCCCAAGGAAACTTCAGGCCTGTCATTGATTACAGGGCTCTCAATCGGAAGGTGGTGTTGCAATCCGTGCCCCTTCCCGACCTTCATTCTTGTTTTTCATGGTTTCGTAAGGCCAAGTTCTTCACGATCTTGGATTTGAATCAGGCCTACAACCAAATTCCCCTTGCCGAAGAGTCTAAACATCTTACAGCGTTTGCCACGGACTGGAATTTATATGAATACAACCGCGTGCCTTTCGGGCTCCCCACGGGGGCAGCTGTGCTCACTAGGCTACTAGATAGGGTCTTTTCCGACATCAAATTTGAGTACTTATATCACTACTTGGATGATGTCGTCGTATTTTCCGAAACCTTTGAAGAACATCTATATCATTTGCGAGAAGTTCTCAATCGCCTTCGTAAGGCTGGGTTAACTGTTAAGTTGTCCAAGGTTGCCTTTGCTAAGCCCTCTATGTCATTCCTAGGGCATAATGTGTCACCTGATGGTGTAGCAGTCGATCATTCTAGAACACAGGCCATCCGTGATTTTAAACCTCCCAAGGACATTAAAGGTATCGCCAGGTTCATTGGCATGGTGAATTTCTTCAGGAAGTTCATTCCTAATTTTGCTAATAGAGCGGCGCCCTTAAACCTTCTCCGTAGGAAAGGCATCAAATTCGAGTGGGGACCGTCTCAACAAGCCGCTTTTGAAGACCTTAAATTAGCTCTCTGTAATGCCCCTGTACTTGCTATGCCTGATTTCTCGAAGAAATTCATCGTCCAAACCGACGCGTCGTCGTCGGCGGTAGCTGCAGTCCTTCTTCAAGAGACTGAACTAGGGAGGCGCCCCATCGCCTATGCATCTAGGACTCTCTCGGCTCAAGAAGCAAAGTACTCCATATATGAGCTTGAAGGTTTGGCAGTTTTATTTGCCTTAGAAAAGTTCCGTCTCTATCTGGAACATGTCAAATTCGACTTGGAGACAGATAATCAAGCCTTAAGCTGGGTCTTAGGTAGGCCGCGTCGTACTGGTCGTATAGCCCGTTGGGCCATCCGTATTTCTGCCTTCCAATTCGATGTACGACATATCAGAGGTACTGAAAATGTTGTTGCTGATGGACTCAGCCGTATGTTTTCTAACGACGCCGAGACCCATGAACCTGTCGACAGTTCATCACCTCCCGAGTCCATACTATCTGAGGTTAATGCCATCTTAACAGATGCTCCCATGCTCTTTAGGGATATTGAGAAATACCAACGTGAAGATCCGACGCTGGGTCCGATAATGGAAACCCTTTCTTCTGGGGAACATGTCGTCCCTTATGTTCTGAGGAATGGTGTTTTATGTTGCCCATCGAGGCATGATAAGATGATGAAGGTTGTCGTTCCAGCTGTTCTTGTGCCTATGATCTTCAAGTATTATCATGAGACCCCATTAGGAGGGCATCTTGGAATCTTTAAAACCCGTGAAAAAATTCGTGAAATGTTCATTTGGAAAGGTATGGACGGTGAAATCCGTGAACTTGTAAAAGCTTGTAAATCTTGTTTGATCAGTAAACCCACCATGTCCACTAAAGTAGGCCTTTTGTCTTCTCATCAAGCGTCGCGCCCCATGGAACGCCTGTATATTGATTATGTGGGACCCTTCCCCCAGTCAAAGGGCAATGCCAACAAGTTCATCTTTGTGTGTGTAGATGGTTTTACAAGATTTTCCTGGTTATTTCCGACTAAGCTGGCTACCGCTCAGTCAACCATTACTTGCTTAAATTCTATTTTTGCTTCTTTTGGTCCGTGTCAATATATTGTATCTGATAATGCTAAGGCGTTCACATCAAATTTATTTCGTAAATTCTGTTTTGACTTGTCCATCTCTCATGTAACTACTTCTGCTTATTACCCTCAACCATCTCTGGCTGAACGGGTTAACCGTAATCTCAGGTCCGCACTCATTGCCTATCATCATGAAGATCATTCTAGGTGGGACACGTCCCTGCATTGGTTAGCTTTTGCTTTGAATTCGGCGGTTCATGAATCACACAAATTTACTCCAGCTTCTTTGATGTTTAAGTTCGTTCCCAACACGCCGCTCTCTAACCTCTGGTCTCTGAATGACATTCTGCCCGAGACAATAGATCCGGACAACATTAAAGATCTTTGGAAGAAGGCTAAAGCCAATCTTAAAGTATCTCATGAAAAGGTTAGGGAAAGGTATGATCGTGGACGGAGACCCACCACTTTGAAGGTAGGTGACCAGGTTATGGTCAAAAATTTTGTTCCCGCGGGCAAGCTTGCCCCCAGATTTCATGGGCCTTGTATCATTCTCGATTTTCTTACGCCGGTTACCTTATTGCTAAGTAACCCAGCCACCGAGAGGATATTTAGAGTTCACCTGTCCCAGGTGAAACCGGTGTAATTTCTGTGTTAACTTGCTTCATACTATTTTGAAAGGATATGAAGGTTATATTTTTTTTTTTGAGTTTCACTTTTAAGGCATTCTGCCCCTTCTGTAATATTTTGGTTTTAGATGTAAGCCTTGTGTAAAACCTGCCCCGACCCGTTAAACTGCCATCCTGTTCTTGCCACGGCCATTACCACGCTCCCGTCTCCTGCTCCACCTTACACTGTGGCTTCATAATAGTAAATGCCATGGATATCTACACGCCGCTGGCCCCTCAACCTCTCCACAAGCCTGTACCCTCAAAGAAGATGATTGTCCAACACAATTCTGCCGCCTAGCTTTAATGTTTCAGCGCCCCCGCAGCCGCGTAGCGCCGTGCAGCGACTGGGGAGGGGGATGGGCCCCCTCCTCTCCAGCGAGGACGACATGTGCACGGCGAGCCGGAGCTCTCCTCCCGGCCAAGGCTGATGTGCGGCGCACGACCTGCTACATGCCCGCAGCCTGTATCTGTTCACGCGGGCGCGGCGTACTTCAACTCCTCTGCTCCCCTCATAGTGCGGGCGAGCGGTATCTCAGGGTACTTGAGGGGTCCGAGCGGCCTCCGTTGGACGCAAGCTGCATCGGCCGGTCTGGCCATCCGACTCAATCTACATCAACTACATGGACAGTCACCATAAGCAATAACTACACTTGGGAATTCAACAACAATATTTGGTGGACATTGCAAAATTTTTCTTCACCTTTAAGTATTAAAAGTTTATCTTCAGAAATTCAAATTCTACAAACATAAAGACTTTCATTCACCTGCAACAACAACATTTTGAAACTGAATTAAGAAATCTTGTAAATGCTACTGCAAACTATCTTCACATTCACATTAAAACTTGGACCTTACTTTCAATCAAAAGTTATGCTCTTCTGTGTTACCCCTTGGAGGAACTTTTGGGGGGGGAGGTCTGTACCGGGCGGTACACCTCTACTCCGGTCATTTAAAAGTTGCGCCAGTTGAAATTCCTCTTCTGGTGGAAATCTGAACTTTATCTACTCTATTGATTTTCTCGTTTCTCAGAAGATGTCACCACTTGGAAATTTTTGAGTTTGTGAACTGTGTCATTTTTGATGTGTCTTTGTTTCGCTTGAAGTAAGAAGTGTGAACTTTCTCTTCTAGAGGACACTACTGAAGAATTACGATAGTGCAACCTAGTGCGAAATCAAAGAACTATTTTGTTGGAGAAATTTTTATTTTAAGAGTTTGTTCTTTGTTAAATTTCTTTCTGTCATGGTTTAAGTTGGCTGTATACCCCTCTTTTTCCCCTTATTTTGGATCTAGCCAATCCCGAATTTCTTTAATTAATTTTCCACCAATAATGTGTTTCTTCTTCCTCTATGTAGGGGTTTCTTTTCCCTAGCCAATAAAAACTTTGAGGGAGGGTGTTTTATTTCCCCTAACGCCTAGAATCTTCCGCGAGAGGATATAAACTGCTGATTTTAGGGTCTCCAGGCCACTTCTGTTCCATCTTTCAGTGTATTAAGTACATAGCAGGAGGCGGGAAGCGCCTCTTTCTTCTTCAGCCGTTCAACACCAGGTAATGGCCTATTAATAACTTCTTTTCTTGCTAGGTCGGCAGTTTAACACTCGCGGCGGGTTCGAAGCATTTCCATCATGTAACCTTTTCCTAAAATGTAATTACTCTTTTCATCTTTTTCTTGTAAAGCTACATATTGGGATAGAGAGTGCTAACCCTCTCGAGCTCCCACTCACATTTGTTTTGAGGTGAACGTTTTTTCTCAAACTATTCTTCGTTTATGTAATGTAAAGTGTTCTTCTCTAAGTCACCTCTGTAGTATGGGATCAGCCCTTGCGTTAGCGGCCCAGAGCCAGATTAGGTTTTAAAAACAAAGTGTATTAGGAGTGCAAGATCGCCTCCTCTCAAATTGTTATTTTAGAGGTCATGTAATCAACCTTCTTTTCATGTAATAGACCTCAGTAGGTTGGGTATTTTACCCCTGTGAATACGTCCTTAGAGGACAGCTTGAAGGTAGAGTTTGGTGTGGCCTTGTGATAGGCTTACAATTTTGAGAGCGGATCGCTCTTTGAAATTTGTTTCTGTATGCCTCGTGCGGGCTTTATGTGTAATGTTTGGAGCCAGTGCTCCTGGGCATGAATGGGGTTTTCTGCCCCTTGGCTAAAAATTTTTTTTTTTGGAGTAAGGCGAGGCTGATTGCCCGAGAGTTATGAAGTAAGGGCACTGAGCCCGAATCCAGTAATATTGTACCTACATTTTTGCTACTCTGTACCTGTTATGATTGTTATCTCTTGTTTTTGAAAAGAAAATATAACCTGGTTAAATTTTAAATTAATTTTACATTGCACGTTAATCTCGTAGCTTGAAACCCATTCACACCCGCACCTTCTTTCACCTCTACCTACCACGGATATCTCCGTAAGAAAAACTATTACTTCAGCGACTCATATGGGCACCCGAGTATTAACAGCTATTAACAAAGTATCAATATGCCTATCTAAAAGGTTGTAGTGCTCAGGATGTCTTTAACATTCTCATTATAGACATCTTATTAGGTAAATTTCGTATAAATAGCACGATTGTACATGGTGCCTTTGATTCGGTTCCTCGTCATCCTCTCTGGACCATCCTTGCTCAGAAAGGACTACCAGCATATTTTTTACATACTCTGCACAACTAGTCCATCGGAATCTCATTATTAAATCTGCTCATCATTCTATACCGTCCCGCCATTCATCCATTGGTTTACCCCAGAGGGACATTCTCAGTGGAGTGTTGTTTGCCTGATATATGAGCGACCTTGAACAATTGGTTACGCGTTCTGCTCGACTCCTTGCTTATGCAGATGACATAGTTATTTATTACTCTCATGATGTCATTGAAATGTGCCGCCAACGTCTATCTCCTCTCATGGGTCAAGTGCTTACGTGGCTTACTTCGCATGGATTACAACTTTCTACATCAAAATATTTTGCTATGTTCTTTACACATAAGTGTAGATTCAATTCTGACCTGCTTGTATTTGTACGTATGAACTCCCTTTCTGTTCCTATCATAAATGCCTAATGAGATTCCAATTGACTAGTTGTGGAGAATATGTAAGAAATATGCCGGTAGTCCTTGGAAGCAACATATTATCAGATTACGCAATAACTCTGACGCATATATTATGATATTGAAATCAGTCACGCGACGGACATGGGGTGCCGATCCTCTCACAGCCAAGTTATTATACACGGCCATTATTATTATTATTATTATTTATGTTTAAGTTGGCAATATTTACCCCTTTCTTCCCCTTGTGTTGAACCTAACCAATCCCGAATTTCTTAAATTAATTTCTATCCAATCAGATGCATCTTCCCCCAACTTGAATCTGTTGCGGGGTCCTATCCAATAAAGAGTTTGTGGGAGGGTGTTTTCTTTCCCCTAACGCCTAGAAACTTCCACGAGAGTATTTAAACTGCTGATTTTTGGGTCTCTCGGCCACTTCTGTTCCATCTTTCTGTGTGTTAAGTACATAGCAGGGGGCGGGAAGCGCCTCTTTCTTCTCCAGCCGTTCAACACAAGGTAATGGCCGATTAATAACTTCTTTCTTTGCTAGCTCAGCAGTTTAACTTTCGGGGCGGGTTCTAAGCGTTCAGCCATGTAACCTTTTCCTAAAATGTAACTACTCCTTTCATATATTCTCTTTTAAAACGACATATTGGGATAGAGAGTGCTAACCCTCTCGAGCTCCCACTCACATTGTCTTGAGGTGAACTTATTTTCTCAACCTATTTTTCGTTAATGTAAAACAAATTGTTCTTTTCTTAAGTCACCGCTTTAGCATGGGATTAGCCCTTGTATTAACGGCCTAGTGCCAAGTAGGTCTTAGTCAAAGTGTATTAGGAGTGCAAGTTCGCCTCCTCTCAAATTGTTATTTTAGAGGTCATTTAATTAACCTGCTTTTCTTTTAATAGACCTCAGTAGATTGGGTATTTTACCCCTGTGTTTATGTCCGTTGAGGACAACTTGAAGGTGGAGTTTGGTGGGGCCTGGGAGAGGCTTACATTTTGAGAGCGAGTGGCTCTTTTGAAAATTCTGGGTTGTATGCCTCATGGAGGTTTTTCAGTGTAATTTGGAGCAAGGGCTCCTAGGTATGAATGGGGTTTTCTCCCCCTCTGTTAAAACTTGTGTTTGAGGTAAAACTGAGCTGATTGCCCAAGCATTGTGAAGTCTGGGCGCGAAGCCCAAATTCTGTAAATATTGTAACTAACCCCTTTTGAATTGCTACTTTGTACCTGCCATGCTTGTTATTTCTTTGTTTTCGAAAAGAAAATATAACCTTGTTCAATTTTAAATTAATTTTACATTGCACTATAATTTCGTAGCTTGAAACCCATTCACACCCGCACCTTCTTTCACCTCTACCTACCACGGAAAAGTCCGTAACAATTATTATTATTATTATTATTATTATTATTATTATTATTATTATATGAAATGGATAGTATAACAGAACAAATATGTTGTTATACTGTAAAAGGAAAGAAGCCGCTGAGAAATGTGTTGAGCTCACTATGGAGCTTATTCGGAGAGCATGTGATCTTTCCATGACTTGTAAAACATCACGAAACAAGAATCGTTCAGCGTATTGGTGGACCAAAGTTATTGCTGATCAGAGAAGACGTTGTCTGCAACTTAGACGGAAGGCACAGAGAGCAAGAGTCAGCCAAGAAGGCACCTCACTCACAGCTGAGTATAAGTCGGCGAAGAAAGAATTGAGAAATGCTATCAAAAAGAGTAAAGTCGACAAATGGTGGAAAATGGCTAAAGAAGTGGATGGCGATCCATGGGGTTTAGGATACAAGATCGTTATGAAGAAACTTGGAAGTTTCTCGAACCCGATCATGGACTCAAATGCAATGAAGGATATTGTGGATACATTATTCCCAGATCATCCTGAGAGGTCTGCTGCTGCTGATGATGATGACTTCATAGATGATGTGCCACTTTTTACACGAGAAGAATAGTCGAGAGCGATTAGGTCCCTTAGAAATAAAGGGGCCCCAGGACCAAATAGTATTCCAGCAGAGATATTAAAGCTGATAGCAGATTTCTGTCCACAACTACTGCTGAAAATGTACAATAGCTGCCTGCTATTGGGGGTGTTCAGTGTTCGCTGGAAAGCAGCTCGGCTAGTTTTAATAAGCAAAGGAAAATCGGGGGCTATAGGCCTTTATGTATGCTGGATACTAGGGTTTTGCACTATGTCCCTGTTTCGGCACAAGGTGCCGGTGCACAGTTATGTTCCGCTGTTCCAGAACACCGAGTGTCAATTGTTCCGAAACATTCTCAAGCGAGCCGGAGACACTGACTCGCTGTCCCATCAGAAGTGCCACTATGCACTGCCCTTCGCCTACTAGCTGAACTGTGCAGCGGGCGCGCGGGACGCGGGACTGCAACTGCGCAGTATAGAGAGAACTTCGAGAGGCAACATTGCATGCTCCGCGCCAGTGGGAACTGGGAGTGTGCCTGTACGGAACGTGCTGTGTGGTGTGTGCCTGTGTGTAGTTATGGCCATGGTCCAGCATAAAGCTGCAGAACACTGAAATTCGCGCCCACTAATCACGTTCAAAGGCTGCTTTTAGGTTAAGATTTTTCCGGTCAATATAAAATACACATAACACGGTTACAATGGCAGTGCAGGTGTTTAAAAGTAACCAATTCAAGAATATTTTCACCAGTTGAATGTATTGGCCTGTATTGTGAATAATTAGTGAGTAATTAATATCTCGAAAATTTCCTTTAACACTTTCTCGGTGATTGACGTTAGACATTCATTTGGACTTTAAGGAAACTTTTAAGCCCAAGAAAAATATGGGTCGTCGCTTTGGAATTAAAAATATAACTGGATGAATACATTGTTGTACTTTCCTGCTGTTAGGCCGGGCGCACATTGAGAAGCAGTTGGCCGCAGAGCAGGGAAGAGCAGAGCAGAACACCGCGAAGCTTACGAAATTGCGAAGTGGACGTGAGCGCACATTGCCTCGCAGGGTCTCGTCGGTTTTCAGAAATAACATGTTTTCTTTAGACTCTGTGATACTGGGGCATCCAGTATAAAGAGGCTCTTTTTTCTTTTTCTTCAAGCATTCGCGATTTTTCTCATTTTGTTAGTCATCTTCACAATTTCCCTTGTGCTGATGGCAACGCGGTTATTCAGCTTAAGACAATCGCAATAAAAACAACCACCTTCGCCAGTTTACAAGACTGAACAATATTTCTATGTTACCGATGTTCGGCGTTTATATGGACTAAGCAAAGAATTTAATTCATGATTATTTTATATATTTTTTACGTCGCACCGACACAGATAGGTCTTATGGCAACGATGGAATAGGAAAGGGCTAGGAATGGGAAGGAAGCGACCAGGCCTTAATTAAGGTACAGACCCCCCAGCATTAGCCTGGTGTGAAAATGGGAAACCACGGAAAACTATCTTCACGGTTGCCGACAGTGGGGTTCGAACCCCCTATCTCCCGAATGCAAGCTCATAGCAAGGCGATCCTAACCGCACGACCAACTTGCATGGTAAATTCATTAATAGGATCACAGTGGGGGAGAGGGAAAAATATGTCTTTACAAACGTACTGCTAGATTTTCATCTAGTTGTCACAAGACACAAGATACTAAAATCAATCGACACTGACAATCTGTTGTGAACGCGTTTGCATTTATATTTGACAAGACATGATAAATGATTTTCCGTATTTATCTCTTCACATAAATGTGATGATGGATGACGGCGACGGAGTCGGCGATGATGCTCTCCATAATCAGCATTAGATCTTTGTCTTAAATTCTATATGTTGGGAGAACTTGGGTCATGGATTGTTTCATAGATATATGAGGATTACATTCTTTTGTTTGCTGTTTGATTAACGCCGCACTAACATATCGAAGGTTTTCGGCGACGGAAGAAGGGTGGAAGATTGGGAAGGTAGCGGGCGTGGCCTTAATTAAGGCACAGCCCCAGCATTTGCCTAGTGTGAAAATAGGAAACCACGGAAAACCATCTTCAGGGCTGCCGACAGTGGGGTTCGAACCCACTATCTCCCGAATGCAAGCTCACAGATGCGCGACCCTAACCGCACGGCCACTTGCTCGGTGGATTACATTTTAGGCCTTTTCTAAACTACCTTGTTACGCAGCGTGAATAAAATGATTTATAGCCTAGACTGTAGTGCCTTATTCCCCGAATTTACATACCGATTTTCATTAAATTCTGTTCAGCCATTTTCTCACGAACATACATACATACATACATACATACATACATACATACATACATACATACATACATACATACATACATACATACATACATACATACATACATACATACATACATACATACATATATACGTACATACTGCATTGCAGTCCACATGATTCACATAGTACCTACAAAACATGGTGAGACTGAATGGCTGTGGTAATTTTCTCCTCTATTTCTTAACTGCGTGACACGTGCGCAGGAAACTGTGTTTCGAAGACATCGCGTGGTAGGCGGAAGTACGTGCAGAACCGGCCTGCTCTGCTCTGTCCTGCCCTGTCTGTCAACTTGCGATGGTGCAATGATTTGTGTGGATCACAAAAATCTGCTCTGCGCTGCACTGCTTTAGCTGCTTCGCCTGCGTCCCAATGTGCGCCCCGCCTTATGCTCTCTGCACTTCGAATTCCTTCCCTCTCAACTTCCATTTACTTTCTTCAATATCTCGAAAATTTCCCCTCAACACTTTCTCGGGGATTGATGTTAAAAATTAATTTGGACTTTAAGGAAACTTTTAAGCCCAATAAAAATACGGGTCATCGCTTTGGAATTAAAGATATAACTGGATGAAAAAATGTTGACACTCCAACACAGGGCGGCACACAGCCGGTATCGACAGGCAGACACAGCCAAGGCCAACTAATCTATTTAGTGCGGCCTTGGCACAGCACGTTCGGTTCAGGCACATTCCAGCTGAAGCGGAGCATGTCCTGTTGCCTCTCGAAGTTCTCTCTAGGACTCAGTTACAGTCCTGTGTCCTGTGTCCCGTGTCTCGGCACTCTGTACCGAAACACTCCGCCTCAAGTTCCTAATGTTGCGGAACAAGTGAATGTTCCGGTCTGCCCAACCCTACTGGATACTGCTAGTAAAGGATTAGAGAAACTTTTGCAGCCAAGAATACTTTCAGCAGTTCAACTAGCTGGGAACCTCTCTGATCGTCAACATGGTTTTCGAGGAGGGCATTCGACAATCGATGCAGTACGGGAAGTGTTGAATACAGCTAAAAGGGCACAAATGGGTAATCATCACTCTCGAAAAGTGACACTCCTTGTGACCCTTGATGTTAAGAACGCTTTCAACTCGATCAGTTGGAATGACATATTGGAAGCGCTTCAAAATACTTTCAAACTACCGGAGTATCTCATGCGCATAATGAGAAATTATTTGAAAGATCGTACTCTAGTATATCACACAGAAGATGGGCAGAGAGTGAAACGGCTCTCAGCTGGTGCAGCACAAGGGTCCATCCTTGGCACAAATCTGTGGAACATAGTGAATAATGGATTGTTGAGGTTAGAGATGCCGGAAGACACAATGCTAGTGGGCTATGCTGATGATATAACTGTTTTGATAGTTGCTCGAAATTTGGAGTTGGCTCAGTTGAAGCTAAATCAAGTAATGCGACGGGTGAAAGATTGGATGGCGAATCACAGATTACAGCTTGCAGATCATAAAACAGAGATTGTTCTCTTGACAAGAAAAAGGATCACGACCGTCATTCCAATGTATATTGGACAAACAGAAATCGAAACATCTAGAAGTATGAAGTATCTCGGAGTGACACTTGATACTAAACTTACTTTTTGGGATCATATCAAACGGGTGACAGGTAAGGCGGTGAAAACAACGATTGCGCTGAGTAGATTAATGAGCAACGTTAAAGGTCCCAAGTCTAGCAAACGACGACTTCTGATGTCGATAGTCCACTCGACACTTCTATATCGTGCCGAAGTCTGGGCTGAATCTCTGAAGTTTGAAAAATACCGGCGAAGGATAGCTGCGGTACAACGGAGATCACCTTTGCGTATTACAAGCGCATATCGCACAGTATCCGAACCTGCGATCCTTACGATAGCAGCGGTAGCACCGATTGATTTACTTGCCTTAGAGAGACAGGAAGTCTGGCGAACTGAAGGAGAGCTCGGAAAGAAGCGAGCTAAGGAGCTAGCTTATAGGCAACGAATGGAGCGGTGGCAGCAAAGGTGGGATGAAGATCCTCGAGGAAAATGGACTAAGCGGCTGATACCACGCCTAGCTGATTGTGTTGCCCGAGCTCATGGCGAGGTTAACTTTTACATTACGCAACTATTGACGGGTCACGGATACTTCCGGAAATTTCTACGTAGAGTAGGTAGTGCGAGCGACTCGGCGTGTATTTATTGCAATGATATAGACGTTGCATTTCACACATTTTTCGTATGCTGTCATTGGTCAACTCAGAGAAGATGTTTATATACTGAGCAAGGAGAGTTGACGCCAGAAACTATTGTGCAGGCGATGCTACGAAACCAAGAATCTTGGGATCAGATAGCAGTATATGTAGAAGGCATCCTGCGTCAGAAAAAGAGAGATATGAATGCTCATGAACGGCAGTAAGGAGAAATAATGAAGAAGAAACCTAAGAAATTAGCACGACACCGCCCTGAAGTAATGCGAGAGCGGTTCCGGGGCGGACCCTCACAAGTGTCTAATGAAAGATTTCCCACACTTCCCTCGTAATAATAATAATAATAATAATAATAATAATAATAATAATAATAATAATAATAATAATAATAATAATAATAATAATAATAACGATTATTATAATTATAATAATTAATAATAATATTAATAATATAATAATAATAATATAATAATATATAATATTATTATTATTATTTATTATTATTATTATTATTATTATTATTATTATTATTATTATTATTATTATTATTATTATTATTATTATTGTTATTGTTGTTGTTGTTGTTGCTGTTGTTGTCACGGAGGCAATAGAAGCATAATTGCTAATAAATGCGTAGAACACACCATGAGACTCCTTCAGCAAGCATGTGACGCCTCAATGACCAGAATCAAACAACGGAGAGGCAAGCGTCCAGCATATTGGTGGTATGAAGAAATTGCTGAGTTGAGGAAACAATGCCTGCGACTCAGACGAAGGACACAAAGAGCACGACATAACGATGAAGCTCTTTCAGTAGAGTATAAGACTATGAAGAAAAGACTGCGAAATACAGTTAAAAAGAGTGTGCCCGTTCACACCTCCGCGACAGCTTTCAAAATGGCGCCGAGTGAAGGTATGGCCCATTTGATCTATAGGAAGCAAAGAATAGACACCAGTTGCGGTGACATAGAAGGCCATACACGTCATGGAACGGTCGAGTATTGAGAGTGAAACGGACAGTGGACTGTCTACTGTATTGTTTTACGAAAATAGTAGAAAACTACGGATTGTTAAGAAAACTCCATCTTAATTTTTTCAGCGGAGAGTGAAGACGGAACTGCCCGCGCTATAATTTTAAAGGAAGAAGAAGCGATCCGAGGCTATACTAAAGGCAAAAGCGTCGGAAAAGAGAAGAAAACAAGTTAATTCACCGGAAAATAAGCAGAGTTGATTAGAGGTATTAAAAAGAAGAAATCAGCTAGTACCACGAAATACGCGTGGGCGGATACAGAGCGCACTTGATATATACCCTGCAAAGGAAGACCAAGCCAGCATCTAAAAGAAAAGGATCTCATACAAGAAGAGATACATCTCCATTTATTGAAAGAGAATAAAAATAAGTTTTCAAGATCCACAAGAAGCAGCCGACAGAGATAGATTCACTGAAATTAACACCAACGAGACCGAAGATATTCGGCGGAGACCAACAAAAGAAATAATAATTCAAGGATTACAAACTTCAAAAATGATTATATAATGGCTGTTCACTGCGCTGTATTCCATATTTTAGTTGCTGACAAGAATACCATGAAGATAATGTGCTAAATATACATGATGGACCAAGCTGGGGACCAGTACATCTTGCCATACGACCGAGCCATGATGAGGATGGCGACGGGAAACCATTCGACCAACCCATGATGAGGAAGGCGACGGGAAACCATTCGACCAACCCATGATGAGGAAGGGAATGAGAAACCAGACAGCAATTCCGTGATGAGGAAGCAGATGATGTACCAGATGTCCAACC
The DNA here is from genome assembly GCF_040414725.1 of Anabrus simplex. Taxonomy (NCBI): domain Eukaryota; kingdom Metazoa; phylum Arthropoda; class Insecta; order Orthoptera; family Tettigoniidae; genus Anabrus; species Anabrus simplex. Next base: position 144,804,656 of record NC_090268.1, read on the forward strand.
CATGACCTGACCGCAGACCCAACTACATCCATTTGGGAAGCAGAACAGCTGGACCAGGACCAACCATGAGCGAGCTAAGTCATTTACAATACTTAATCGCATAATTTTTGGTTTGCCTACACATGTGCCTTAGGCATGTGCCGATAGGTTGAATATGATAACGATATATAAGAAATGCAAGTGAGTGTTACCAGTGAAGTGTGAGATACTTAAGCCCGTAGTTACATGATCTAGCAACATAGCATAAGATTCTAATGTGTTGGATATATACGTCATCGTATATCGGTCAAAACACACGTATGTAGCGAGAGGTTTGAAAAAGAATTTTGGAAACAGCTGATAGTAATGACATACTGGCAGATTACAGAGATTTCGTATTGGTAATGCTACAAGTCGACGTCACGTTTGGTTGCGCGCGGTGTAAAATAAACATATGGAATCACGCATTATTTTACTTCTCAATAAGGGCATTGAACTCAATCATAGGTTATGATATATAGCAACTTTAAAATGTTGTTTTAAGAAACATAGTGTGGTAGTTTGACATGGTCATGTATATGGGAACGCGACGAATTAATATTGAGGCTACGATGTTAAGATATTATATGAATGTTGAAATAAGGTTACAATTGTTCTAACTTGAGGAAAAGTATGAGTTATATAGTGATATGAGGAGTTTTATACGCACTACGTAGGGGCCATTGAGTGCCTGTAGTTTAAGATATGTCACGCTACTTTCTTTAGATTCGTATACGTGAGATTGCCCACACCGCAGGATTGACCTAAGCCAAGGTATGAATAGAATTTACTATTGTAGAATTATGCTTGTGACGGGATCGTATGTCAACTTTAGATGTGCTGTAATGAATATCGGAATACTACGATACGTTTTATAGCTGTGTTTTGACCAAATGCATTCACGACACCGATAAATATAATATTATGTTTCTGAATACAACGACATAGCACTTGCTTTGTAACTGCGCGTAGGAATAAAATAGCTTGCATTGAAGTAGAATGTTATGGAATATAACGAAGGAAAGGGACATTGAGCCTAAAAGACGTGTGTATGACAGCCAAAGGTTGTGTTGAAGTTAGTTAGATAGCTGAATAGATTAACATATACGCTGTTTGAACTTGCATTTTCTCAACGAACAACATCTAGGGAAATGTTAGAGTAGGAGCCAAATTCAACAGGCACTAGGAACAAATGCCTTAGTTCGTAAGTAGTTGTATATGCACAATGTGAAAGAAGTAATAAAGCATGAGTTCGGATTTATTCATATGGATTTCTGCATTCAAATTTACGCATCCAGATTTACTTATTCGAGTTTACTTATGTAGATTTACTTATTAGTGACTCGTCATTTACTGAGTATCAGCTACGATTTACTATTTAATATTCTCAACGCTCAATTCTAATATGATTGGTGATTAAATATAACTGTGATATACAGTTCAGTCCTGCAATTTAAAGTTATAATTTGGTTTAATTTCAAGTTTGAGCTTATTAGTGGACTTTATATACACTTCAGCTTAACCGGGTGTTTTATTCAAACTTGTTTAATTAGTCTTAAAGCAAATGAGCTCTCGTAACAACTTAATTATGTTGGTGTTGTATCTATGACTTAACTTCAGAATGGACCAGATGTCCAGTGATCGATTGTAAATATGTACATACTCAATTTTGATTTCATGATGGAACTGATCTACATAATTTGATACTAGATATCATTTCTCTTTTTACGAGCCAGCGCTGACTCACAATCCACACTTGTAAATACGCAATGACAAGTAATGCCATGGATTAAATTCCAATTTAATAGTCCAATATTTAGTCAATAAATATCTTGTTCATTTTTCTACAATTTTATGTGTCAAGAATTCTTTCATTATAGCCTAGTTGATAAGTTAGTTGCTTAGCTAAGTGAATTGTTGATTAATTAAGTACTCCATTTAGTCATGACCAGTTCTCACGTCGTTGAATACTTTGATTTAAGAAATTGGTTGATGATTATTACTATTATGTCATGAGATTCTATAGGCGTCTCCCGTGCGTTGTTAATCTTTTCATACTCCCGTAAAGCGTAACTTGAAGTAAGATTTCATGTCTTACTTGGCATCTGAACACCCTGAGGTATCCGCTGAGCGACCCCATTTCATCTGATTAGGCAGCCCAACTACGAGTTCGAAATGGAGGTATCGGGTAAAGAATGTAAGCAATCGTTACAAGAGTAAAGCCGACAAGTGGTGGGAAATGTCTAAGGAATTGGATGAAAATCCATGGGGATTAGGGTATAAAATCGTCATGAAGAAATTTGGGATGCTGTCAAGCCCTATCATGGATCCACGCACAATGGAAGAAATAGTACACACACTATTCCCTGATCATGCAGAGAGGATCGATGATGAGGCCGAGAAAGAACGAGTTAATGTACCACCTTTTACAACTGAAGAGCTGATAACAGCAATTAATTCCCTTAGAAATAAGAAAGCCCCTGGACCAGATGGTATTCCACCAGAAGTACTAAAGGTGGCAGTCGAATTATGTCCTCAACTACTGTTGAGAATGTATAACCATTGTTTGAAAGCGGGAATTTTTAGCTTTCGTTGGAAGATAGCTAGACTGGTTCTGATCAGTAAAGTGAAAACTCGGGGTTACAGACCTCTATGTATGCTGGACACTGCTGGGAAAGGTTTAGAGAAGCTATTACAACCGAGAATACTAGCAGCAGTCCGATTAGCTGGCGACCTATCTGACCAACATCATGGATTTCGCAGAGATCACTCAAGTCTAGATGCCGTGAAAGAAGTGGTGAAGACAGCAGAAGGAGCTCAAATGGGTAATCATTACCCTAGAAAGCTGACGCTTCTTGTGACTCTAGATGTTAAAAATGCTTTCAGCTCGGCAAGATGGAGTGATATTTTGGAAGCTCTAAAAGAAACTTTCAAGCTACCAGAATATCTCATGTATATACTGCGAGACTATTTGAAAGACCGTACATTGTTATACGACACGGAAGATGGTCAGAGAAGAAAACGGCTCACAGCTGGTGCTGCGCAAAGCTCAATTCTCGGACCACACCTTTGGAATATCATGTATGATGGTTTGTTACGGCTGGAGATGCCAGAAGATGTAAAACTTGTGGGTTATGCTGATGATGTGGCTACTGTGATAGTAACTCGTAACCTAGAGCTGGCTCAATTTAAATTGAATCAGGTGATGCGACGTGTCAAAGAATGGATTATAAATTACAAGTTAGAACTCGCAGATCATAAAACGGAAATTATCCTCTTGACGAGGAAAAGGATTAATACTGTTGTACCGATGCAGAACCGGCAGATAGCCATCGAAACAACTAGGAGCACAAAATATCTTGGTGTAACGCTTGATACTAAGCTTACATATTGGGACCACATCCAACGGGTAACAGATAAGGCAGCAAAAACCATGACTGCACTTAGTAGACTCATGAGAAATATCAAGGGGCCGAAATCTAGTAAAAGGCGGCTTCTCATGTCGACTGTTCAATCGATACTGTTATACGGTTCGGAAATTTGGGCTGAATCGTTAAAAATTGCGAAATATCGGAAAAGATTTGCGGCTGTACAACGGAGAGCAGCTTTACGAATTGCTTGTGCATATCGTACAGTATCAGAACCTGCGATTCTGGTAGTAGTAGCAGCAGTAGTTCCTATTGACTTGTTGGCCTTCGAAAAACAAGAAATTTGTCTCACACAAGAAGAGCTAGGAAGGAAAAGGGCAAAGGCTTTGGCTCTTAGTCGCAGAATGCAACGATGGCAAGCAAGATGGGAAGATGATTCTAGAGGGAAATCGACTAAAAGACTGATACCTTCTCTGGCGTATGGGTTGGCCGAAATCATGGTGAGGTGAACTACTATCTCACACAGTTCTTGACAGGTCATGGATATTTCCGAAAATTTCTTCATAGACTAGGGCTAGCAACTAGTCCGGCGTGCATATACTGCGGTGATATCGATGACGTATTACATACTTTCTTTGTGTGTGTTCATTGGCTGCCACAAAGAAGATGCTTAGAAGTTATGCAGGGAGAAATGACGCCAGAAGGGATCGTGTCAGTAATGCTACGAAGTCAAGAATCTTGGGACCAGGTGGCAGTTTACGTAGAAAATATTCTGCGTCAGAAGAAGAAAGACCTGGATGATTACGACAGACAGTAAAGCAGAAGGAAGATGAAGCACAAGATGCATTAAGCTCGACATCCGTCCTGAAGTAATGCGAGAGCGGTTTCCGGGGCGGAGATAAACGTCGTGGGAAAAGGGAGTGTGGTTTTTAGTGGGTAAGAATCTCCACACACTTGTTGAGCGCGGACCCTCACAAGCGTCTTATGAAAGATTTTCCACACTCCCTCGCAAAAAATTATTATTATTATTATTATTATTATTATTATTATTATTATTATTATTATTATTATTATTATTATTATTATTATTATTATTATTATTATTATTATTATTATTATTATTATTATTGAGTTGAGTTATTGTCCCATTTAGAGAGATTTAGAGTGATCTGGGGGGGAATTTGTACATAGGCGTTGGCGACACTGGAAGTATCAAGAAGGAGAAGAAGAATAAGTTTTAGTTCGCGGGGGGTGCATGAATCAGACAGTGAGTAAAAGTGACTTTCCTATATTTTCTTCTTGTTTTATTGTGAAAGTTTAAAATTAGTTCAAATTATATAATGTGTAAGGTAAATCCTTTACTGCAAAATGAGGATGACATGCTGTTTGGCATCTTTTGAAGCGCTTTTACGATTAAAATATCGAGTTGTATATTTCCTCTTGTTATACAGTAATAACAATGGGCACCGGGCGAGTTGGCCGTGCGCGTAGAGGCGTGCGGCTGTGAGCTTGCATCCGGGAGATAGTAGGTTCGAATCCCACTATCGGCAGCCCTGAAGATGATTTTCCGTGGTTTCCCATTTTCACACCAGGCAAATGCTGGGACTGTACCTTAATTAAGGCCACGGCCGCTTCCTTCCAACTCCTAGGCCTTTCCTATCCCATCGTCGCCATAAGACCTATCTGTGTCGGTGCGACGTCAAGCCCCAAGCAAAAATAAATAAATAAATAAATAAATAAATAAATAACAATGGGTACTGGAATTTTCTGATAAAGGAAATTGTCCAATATGCCTGTGTTATAATAATGGCCTTTGGTACTCATGGAGAAGGAATCCATTAATTTCTAACGATGATTGGCTACTTCCCCTTAAAACGATCTTCACCATTCGCGTCCCTACAGAAGAAGTGCACTTCGACAACTACAATAACATATTAAGTTTGTTTAATGTGCTAGGCATTCATTATATACGAGGGCTGTAAATAAAGTACTGTAGTTCCAACGTAGTCCAGGCACTCCGATCGGGCGCAAATAGGTTATGGGATCGGTCAGGTGGCGCTGTTGTTCATTTGACGGGCATCCAGTTCGGAGTGTTGTTGCTCTGTGACGTTGAAGTGTAGAGTGTCGATTTCACAGCTCTAAAGCATGTTTTCAAAAGATGATCAGCGTTCGTGGATTAAAACCGATGTTGCTCGTGACAAAAATTCATCAGAATGAAGCCTGTGGCGAGATTGCGTTACCGTATGGGACGGTTGCACTATGGGTCAAGGCGTTTCGTGCAGGTCGGAATGACACTGCGGGTTTGCACCGCACAGGTCGGCCGTCCATTTCTCAAGATCGTATTGACATTGTGAGTAGGCTCGTTTCCGTAGACCGTCGGTGGGCTGTCCGGGAATTATCCGGAGAGGTTGGTTTCAGTCATCAAACGGTGTGGCAGATGCTGTCCGGGAATTATCCGTAGATTTTGGTTTCAGTCATCAAATGGTGTGGCAGATACTGACTAAATGTCTTAACATGAGGTAACTTGTGTCCCGTTGGGCTCCACATCAACTCACCGATATACAGAACTGGCACTGGCTGGCATCCACCTGGACAGATACCGCAATGACGCATTTCTGCTGCGTATTGATGATGATGCTTGTTTTTAAAGGGGCCTAAGATCGAAGGTCATCGGCCCCTGCTACGTATTGTCGCTGCTGATGAGGCGTGGGCACGAGCCTACGAACCTGAATTAAAACGTCAGTCGAATGAATGGCGTCACTAAGGTTAGTCACATCCACAGAAATTTTGACAGGAACCCAGTTGGGTGAAGCATATGCTGATTGTGTCGTATGACTACCAAGGTGTTATTTTTATGCATGCTGTGCTTGAGGGACAAACGGTCAACAGCGACTACTATTGCTGATTTCTGGAGTGACATTTATGTCAGGCCATGTGGCTCAAATGTCCACAATTACTGTGAGATGATCGCCCTATTGTGTTACTTGACAACACATGTCACAGTAACAAAGCTCTACTATGAATCCACCTGTTCAATACATTACAATGTTGTCACATCTAAAATATCTTCACTATAGTGCTATTAAAACAATGTGCGTGTTCTGACAGTTCGCAGCACGTGGCGCCGAACAAAGGAGTGGGAGCGCTGTGTTGCCACATGATCCGGCAGGAGTTACTACATCACAGTCAACAGCTCTCGTTCTGCGCTAGGCTCTGCGGAAAATAATATCCATTAACGGCGATCATGAAAGAGTTAGAAAAACGTTAAATATCGTTGCTATTATTCCAAGATGGCTCAGCAGTAATTTTATCAGCTCAAATATCGTAAGACAAACTCCTCATTCCCCTTCCTCATAGGCTTTAATGAGTCGGGTTTTGCCCGGTGTTGATAACCTGTCGTGATGGTCCAATTACATCCACTCCCTCTCTTTCCCCTTCACCTTCTTCCGAAGGCTCCTTTTCTTTCTTTTCTTTTTCTTTCCCTATTCTAATTACTGTAGCTTGAGAAATTTTAAAGCTGCTGCTGTTCTTTCTACAACTTTGTTAACGTCTATCAGTGGGCCTCCATTTTTCCCTTCAGCCTCAAAATATTCCCATAAGGCACATACCATATCGTGAGCTTGACCACGAATAGCGAAGCCATGCCTCCCCATTACGCTTGCCTTTTTTCTAGGTGAATGAATTCTAGGTCGCCCTCGGTGTTTAGCGGCGCTCTGAACGGGTTGCAACATTTTGAGTTCAGTAAATGAGACGGTGTTGAAATTACACTATACTACACAGTACTATAATTTACGCTACACTAGAATGCCAGCCTCGATAACGATACACTTATTAACACGAACACAATAGCACTATAATATTTAGTTTATTTAAAAAACACACTATACAGACAATGATATCTCTCAAAGCAGACATTGTTAGCCCAGCCACATGTGCTACGGTATACTATATTGGCAACGTGGAACTCGGACCGACCGCCTCACAAAGCTTTCAGACAGCGGGGGTAGGAAAAGGGAGAGTGCATGCCGAGCTGGGATTGGCTGAAACGGGAGGCATGTACTGGTTGCCATAGTAACTGCCACCTCCTACTACCACGCTGAGAGCTGTCAGAACACGCACATTGTTTTAATAGCACTATAGTTAAAAAATTATATGTGGGACGTGTTTCGCTCCTTTACAGAGCATCATCAGCCAAATCTGAATCTCAAATAATTGTTATGTACGTAAATAATGACTTAAGAACTATTAGACCATTTTTCACAAACTTAAAACTTTCTCTATTAGAATATCATAAAATGCAAAATCTTTGTATACATGCCTTAATTATATGTGCTTAATAGGAAGATACATTAAAATTGTGGAAGAAAGAGTACTAAAATATTAAATAAAATTAAAAAAGAAATTAGAAAAGAAAGATGTAAAAATCAATCTTAGGAGCTAAATTTGAAGATTTTCTTGGCAATGAGATCTGGTATAAAAGTTATTTATCCCTTATGGATAAGAGTCTATAAAGATTCAAATTTATCGTCAATTTGATGATTGAACTTGTGTCAGGATGAATGTTGGTCTTCAAGAAATTTAAATGCTTGTTGTCATTTGACCTCGGCGAATGCTGTTGAATAGATGTGCTCTTATAGATGTCAGTGACCGTACGTTGAACTAATGGATTTGACAAGGCATAATTGAAAGGGACGTAAATCAACGCTCGTATTTAAAAGTTGTTGCTTGGTTTATCTTGCTGAATGTCTGTAACAAGAAAAGGAATCTTGTAAGTAATCGGAAGTTGTGTTGCTAGTTAAGAGTGTGCTTCTAGAAACTTCACTTACCCCTCCAATTGCTGTTTGTCATGAGATTAGTCACTTGCAACACGTCACGTCGCAAACAATGCCAAGCTCTTATTGCAACGGTGGCATTGGGAGGTCTTGGAACACCCTCTGTACTCACTAGATGAGTTCTTGTGACTTTGACCTGTTTCCGAAGTTGAAGGAACCCCTCCGAGGTTGTGGATTTCTTGACGTGGTATCTGTACTCCGTGCAGTAGGGTTCTCCGTCACTGTCGTCAACAGAGAATGCCTTGCCAGTGGCTTCCCGACATTTGGCAAAAGGTAATCGTCTTTGCGAGTGACTACATTGAAGAAATGTATTACGTTTATACTTGTTAGTTCATTAAATATTTTGTTCTATCAATATTGCCTCTACTTTATTTGCAGCCCTTGTAGGTTAATTCTGACGTATTCATTTTTCTTGATTACTATTCTAAAGACTGTGGCAATGTACTTTCGGAAGAAGTTAACACCATGAAGGCACACTATGGCAGGCACAGAGGAAGATGGTCTGTTGTTCTAAGCATCTTACTCAGTTGTTCACACATTGCGATCACCTGTTACTTTCTTTATTGGTATGCACTTATCAGTGACAAAACCCATAGGTCTGATACATCAGGAGTGCTTTGCAGAGAGTCCTTTGAAGGAGCAGTCTATTAGTCTAGACATAATTGTTAAGGAGTTTCTATCGTTCCCAATTTGGCAATGAAATCTATTTGTAGTGAATTCTGGTGACACGATAATTGAATTAATTTCAGCCAGTAGTGGCATTATTCATTTTATGATATTTTACTTTGATTCTGATCCTAGAGAAGCTATGTGGAAGGTATTACGGCGCTTTGGCTGTCCTGATTGTTTTGTAGGTTTAATCCAGGCTCTTCGTGATGGAATGGTTGGACGAGTTCTTCACCTGAGTGAACTATTAGAAGAATTTTCTATCACTAATGGGCTTAAGCAAGGCTGCTTGCCTGCCCCCCCCCCCCCTCCCTCCCTGTACTTGGCAGGTATACTTCACAAGACTTCTGCTAACCACCATTTAGATGTGGAAATTAAGTTTCAGTTTGATGGCGGATTGTTCATCCAAACCAGGCTCCGTTCTCAGAGATTGACTCATAATACTTGGATAATGGAGTTTCAGTATGCTGATGACAATGCAACACCTGTCCATACACCTGAGGAGCTTCAAACATCCACCAGCTATTTTAAGGGAGCTTATGAATGATTTGGTCTGACCATCAACACCCATAATACTGAAGTACTTGCACAGCTGGCACCAGGTAGTACTGTCCCTGAACTTAATATCATCATAGCAGAGGAAGACCAATTCACCTACCTTGGTAGTATTCTAACTACACGCTGCAACTTAGAAAAGGATGTGGAAAATAGAATACGCCCTGCCCATGCAGCGTACGGCTGCCTCTCCCACAGAGTTTTCTTAAATAAGGATCTCAAAACAGATGTCAGACTAATGGTGTACCCAGCTGTAGTCATAACAACATTACTCTATGGGTGTGAAACCTGGACACTTTACCGTCGTGGCATAAAAAAACTGGAGCGCTTCCATTAGCAGAAACTTAGATCTACTGTGAACATCAAATGGGATGACTACGTAAGCAGAGTGGCAGATCTTGACAAGGCACATTTGAACAGCATAGAAGCCTTCATCATCACTCATCGGCTTGAATGGGTTGGTCACATCCAGGTATGAATGATAGCAGACTTCCTAAACAACTTCTCTGCGGTGAGATTGGTCATGGCAAAAGGCCACAAGGTGCTCCTTTGAAACGTTATAAAGAACGGCTTAAGAAAATGCTAACAGCTGGACAAAACCGTGTTCTTTGGCATAAAGCTACTGCAGAAGGTGTCTCGCTGTTTGTGCAGGTACGTCGCAGACAAGAAATTGAAACCCATGAAAAGTGGAAACTGCATCGTATCCAACTGCGTCCTCCACAAACCTTTAGATGTGACTTGTGTGGCTGCATGTTTCATGCGAAGATTGGCTTGATCAGTCATCAGCGACATCTCCACAGAACCAACAGACTTTAAGAAGAATTGCAGGAGAAGAACGTATTCCCGGAAACAAGTAGCGCCTGCCGCCAACTCTAAAATATACCCACAGGGTCTTTCAACTTCGGAGTATGGATTGGTTAATATAAGTTCACTAGCTGAGTTTGGCATTGCCTCCACCTATTAATGCCAGGCTCCTCATTTTCATCTATTCTGTTCTACCTTAATGAACTCTTGTTCTCTTGTGACCCATTGCAAGTTATGAATCTCATTCCGTATTGATGGTTATCACTTTACAAATAAAAAGTATTTATAAAATCCTCCTTATCAATACAAATCAAATCATCTGTTAAATGGAACAGAGTCTATACATGTTTCAGACTATTCTCAAGGCCATCTTCAGTAGCATAACAATTATTACATAACACAAAACAAATTAAAAATCTTGATGAAGTGAAATGACAATGATCATGATTAATGAATTAAAAAAAACTTATTGAGGTACAAAGTCCTCTCGTCTGATAGGTCGTTCTTGATTGACAATTAAAACTTGCTGATCATGGCCTAATATCCCCAAAACAATTAAAACTCAGCTGTATGTCGTCTGACAGAGTTCCGGTTTCTGTCTGGTAAAATGGAGCGTTGAAACTTACGTGCAGGCAGCCTACATTGAATCAAATCAAAATGTCTACAATATGGTAGCTGAGGCTGTACGATGATGATTTTACTTTTAATTAATAATTAATTAATGTTATTGGCTTTACGTCCGACCAACTTTTTTCTTTACATTGTTTTTGGTGATGCCGAGTTGCCAAAATTTTGTCCTCCAGGAGTTATTTTATGTGTCAGTAAATCTACCAACATGAGGCTGATGTATTTGAGCCAAGATCGAACCTCCCAGGTTGGGGTCAGAAGGCCAGCGCCTGAACCGTCCGAGCCACTCAGCCCAGCTTACTTTTAATTCTTAAGGTGTATTGATATTTTCACTTTCCAAATATGCTATTGTGCAATAGCCCTATGATCATTATTCTTGAATTTTACTTGAAATTTTAAAGATGGAAACAGTGGGGAACTGGAAAATCAGTATTTGAAGTGGGCTTACCCTGTATTTGCTTCAGTATTAATTATCTATTTGCTTTATAATTTTTTGTTTTTTATTTTTTAGAAATGATTTCCAAGTTTAGTGGAGGAGCAACATTAATCCTTGCTGGTGTTTTGGGAGGAATGTTTTCCCGCTGTGCTTTGTGAGTATCATATAAGTTATTTTAGTAGAGATTGATGTGATGATTAACTATAATACACTGTTCTCTCTAGGGCCTTTTTAATGGGCGCCCAGCCATTTTTACAGACCACCCAGTTAACATAACCTGGATATATGCAGTTACATAATATTAATGCATATTTGAGTCAATGGGTGTTCCAAATTAAAATGTAAATACTATAAAATGGTTTATTTAAATGACAAATCTTAATTGTTGTCAACGTAATTGCATCAGTTTAACTTAACTATCATGCTGTGTTGTGCGCAAACAATGTCTGGAGTAGCATAGAATCGCATGAGAGCATTCGATTCCACATGGCGTTTCAAACCCGTTAGATACTCTACAACAACTGAATGGTAAGCCCTGGTTTTACATGATTATGAACAAGCTGTGGAACACTAGAAGTTCAAAATACTCTGTTATGTCTTGTTCGTGATAACACTAAAATAGTTCAATTAATTATAGAGTTAATGTTTACCTGCCTGATATTGTTAGTGCCCAGAGGGGAATACATTTAAATGTTATCATATTTATTTTTTACTTTGTTTACCCCGCTTGGTTACTCATTCCTACCACCCAGCTGACGAAAACTTTTGGGGAGAATACTGATAATACTTTACGTAGAGACACTGGATTGAGCACTACATTGTGACCATAAGTATTGCTGTAGGTTAGTTGTTATCCTTTTGTTTTCAAGGTAGTGGATTTGACCCCAGCTGGGGTTGGTGGCATTTAGGGTATGTAAATGGAACAGCTGGCACAGTAAGTTGTGCAAGATAAAATTCTGACGTCTCAGCATTTCTTAAAATTTATAACAGTTGAAAAATTGTAGTTATTGTTACCGTGTTTTGGTGGATCAGCAGAGGTGAAAGGTGGTGCGGGTGGAATGGGTTTAACTACAAGTCCGAAAGATGAATTTAAAATTTAAATAAAGGTTATATTTTCAACTGATATCAAGATTTAACAATTTTCACTAGGTGAAATAACAAAGAAAAATCAGGTACAATGCAACTTTACAAACGAAAGCACAAGTTAAGGGGTCTTTACAAATTCTGGGCTACGAGCCCCAAAGTTTAACAATTCCTGAGCTCTCAGCTCACAACCACAAATTACCAAAGGGCAGAAAACCCCTAATTACATGGAGCACTTGCTCCCACCTCGTAATGTCAAGCCTCCTAGAGGCACCTTTCAAAATACCAGAAAGAGCTGACCTGCTGTCAATTGTCCAAGCCTATTAAAGGCAATAACAGATTATTACACTAAACTGCCATCAAGGCACAACTTATAATGGAACAGGGGTACCCCGTACCCAATCTACTGGGCCTTCGCGGGAAGGAAAACAAAACGGGTTAAGTTAATGGCCCAAAATACAAAGCAGAATGGAGGCGAGTACTTGCACTCCGACATGAAAGCTTGTTAAAACCTAAGTGGCACTCAGCCAATACACAGGGGCTACTCCCATACTATAGAGGTGACTCGTATAAGAAAAATAATTTAACACATTAATGAAGAGAAGAAAATCGGTTATGAAAACGTAGTCACCTCAAACCCAAATTGAAGGGGAGCTCGAGGGGGTAAGGCACTCTCTATCCCCGATTTACAGTTACAGTAATAAGAAAATGTTTACATAAGCCAGCACTAAGTTACATTTTTGAACAGGTAGGATACTTTGAAAAGGTTTTGAACCTTCCCCGGGGGGTTAAACTGCTGAGCAAGAAAGAAATAAAGATGTTAAAAGGCCATTACCTTTGCAGAAGAGTTGCTGCTCGAAGGAAGAGGAGCCCCCTGCTATACTTCCATACACTAAGCTAGATGTTGTTGAAGTGGCGGAGAGCCCGGAAAATCAGCAGTTTTCAAACCCTCGTGGAAGATTCGAGATCTTTCATGAATAATAAAGACACACCCACTCAACTTTATTGGGTAGCTAAGAGTTACACATGGAAATTTGAAGAAGAAACCTCTGATAGGTGGAAAATTAATTACAGAAATTACTGATTGGCTAAGTTCAAAACAGGCGGAAAGAAAGCTTAATATTGCCAACCCACAAATGAAAGAACAAAATTTAGTAAAGACCAAAACTTATAAATACAAAATTTCTTCAACCAAAGTTCCTTCACTTCGCACCAGGGTGCATGATCATAGTTTTTTGGGTAGAGACATCTGTTAGCGAATGTCCACACTTCTTGATCCATAGAAAACAAAACACGTTGAAATCCACACAGTATAGACAACTTTGTAATCCCAAAATTTATAGTAGTGACCTCTTCTGAGAAAACTCATGAATTAATACAGTTCTAAAAGTTCACAGTTTCTCCGGTAGAGGAGAATTTATTGGCGGAAGATTTAAATTTGCGGCGTAAAGGTGTTCCGCCCGGTACAGTTATTATTAGTAGTATTATTGTGGTCGTTATTATTAACCTAGTTGAAAACCTTTCTGACATGTCAAATAGGGTTAATCAATTGTTGTCAGGAGCCACCAGCGCTGAGAGCGACTATATTCAAACAGTAAACTTAACAACGGAAGAGGACCCTAGTAAATCTGCTGAGAGTAGGAAATCTGCGGTTCAACAACAAACTTTAATTGTTTCGGGGATATTAGGGCATGAAACATTACTAGTATTGTGCAGTTTATGATATATGTCCTCTTCTTCTTCTCCCACACCTGTGGGGTCGCATGTGCGAACTGCGTAGCACTTGGGGATTTGACCCTGTTTTACGGCCGGATGCCCTTCCCGACGCAACCGTATATGGAGGGCTGTAATTACTATTGCGTGTTTCTGTGGTGGTTGGTAGTGTAGTGTGTTGTCTGAGTATGAAGAGGAAAGTTTTGGGATAAACACAAACACCCAGTCCCCAGGCCAGAAGAACTAATCACATGTGATTAAAATCCCTGACCTGACCGGGAATCGAACCCGGGGTCCTCTGAACCGAAGGCCTCAACGCTGACCATTCAGCCAATCAGTCGGACAGTTTTTGAGATATAAGTATCCCCATAAAAATAATTCAACCCTCTTTTAAGTGGATTTTCCAAAAACAAAATCATACATGTCTTTTTATTTTTAAAGGCGATTAGAAATACCAATTTTCACTCAATTTTTGAGATACATCCTCATAAAAAAGAATTCAACTCCTTTTTCACTTCTTTTCACCTACCTAACATGGATATTCCACAAAGAAAAAATACGGGTTTCTTTATTTTGAGAGGAGATTAAAAATATCAATGATCATGTCTGTAACATCTGTTTTTGAGTGAATAAGTATCCCCATAAAAAGAATTCAACCATTTTTCAGTCCATTTATCCCCCTTCTTAAGTGGATTTTCTGAAGAAAAAAAAAATCTTCCCTTAATTTTAAACAATTTTCTAAATACCAGTTTTCACGTGTGTAACATCTTCAGTTATTGAGATATAAGAATCCTCATAAAAAAATAATTCAATACTCTTCACTTTTTTAAACACCCCGCCCCCAATTTAGGTGGATATTCTGAAAAAAAATACGTATTTCTGTATTTTTAAAGGAGATTCCAAATAACAATTTTCATGTCTGTTATCTCTCTAGTTCCTGAGATAAAAGGTATTCAACCCATTTTTCACCTTATCCACCCACTCCTGAAGGGGACTTTCCAAAAACAAAAAAGTACGTTACTTTATTTTAGAATTTTCATGGCTGTAACATCTGTAGTTTTTCAGATATAAGCATCCTCATACAAAGAATACAATGAATTTTTCAATTGTTTCACACCCCCCCCCTCCCCAAGTGTATTTTCTGAAAACAAAATAATTCTTGTTTATTTTTTAAAGAAAATTCCAAATACAAATTTTCATGCCTGTAAATTTATAAGTATCCATATAAAGAGAATTCAACCCCTTCTTCAGTCCTTTTAACAACTCCCCACCCCCCACTGAAGTGTTTTTTCTGAAAACAAACAAATATGAGGTTTTTTTTAAAAAAAGAGCTTAAAAACACCAATTTTCACGTCTGTAATTTGCCAAGTTTTGAATATATACTGTAGATGTTGTTTGAGTCATCAGTCCATAGACTGGTTTGATGCAGCTTCCATGCCACCCTATCCTGTGCTAACCTTTTAATTTCTACACAACTGCTGCATCCTACATCTGCTCTGATCTGCTTGTCATATTCATACCTTGGTCTACTCCTACCATTCTTACCCCCTACACCTCAGAAACCAACTGCACAAGTCCTGGCTGCCTTAAGATGTGTCCTATCATTCTCTCTCTTCTTCTCGTCAAATTGAGCCAAATTGATCTCCTCTCACCAATTCGATTCATTATCTCTTCATTCGTGATTTGATCTATCCATCTCACCTTCAGCATTCTTCTGTAACACCACATTTCAGAAGGTTCTATTCTCTTTCTTTCTGAGCAAGTTATCGTCCATGTTTCACTTACATACAATGCCATGCTCCACATGAAAAGTCTTCAGAAACATTTTTCTAATTCCTATATCAATATTCGAAGTGAGCAAATTTCTTTTCTTAAGAAAGGCCTTTCATGCTTGCGCTAGCCTGCATTTTATGTCCTACTTACTTCTGCCATCGTTAGTTATTTTACTACCCAAGTAACAATATTCATCCACTTCCTTTAAGACTTCATTTCCTAATCTAATATTTCCTGCATCACCTAACTTCGTATGACTGCACTCCATTACCTTTGTTTTGAACTTATTTATTTTCATCTTGTACTCCTCACTCAAGACTCCATCCATACCATTCAGCAACTTCTCCAGATCTTCTGCAGTCTCAGATAAAATAACAATCATTGGCAAATCTCAGGGTTTTGATTTCCTCTCCTTGGATTGTGATGCCCTTTCCAAATTCCTCTTTGATTTCGTTTATTGCCTGTTCTATATAAACATTGAAAAAGAGGGGGGCAAACTTGCAGCCCTGCCTCACCCCTATATGCTCATTTTAAAAAGTCACCCCCTTTGTCACCGCTTAAGTGGATTTTCCAAAAAGAAAAAAAGTACGTGTTTCTTTATTTTTAAAGGAGATTCCAAATTCCAATTTTCATGTCTGTAACCTCTTCAGTTTTAGAGATACAAGTATCCTCATGAAAGGTCTCGAACCCATTTTTCACTTTTTTTTCACCCCCCTTAGAGAATTGTCGAAAACAAAAAAGTACGTGTGTCTATATTTTTAAAGGAGATTTCAAATACTAATTTTTATGCATGTAAACTGTTAAGTTTTTGAGATAGAGATATACTCATTTAAAACATTCACCCTCTTAACGACGGAATATCCAAGAATCCTCCTTTAGCGAGTACCTACTCTATTATGAATGTTTCCCCAAAATATCATTTCTTTCTGTCCAATAGTTTTGGCTCAGCAATGATGAATCAGTCAGTACATTTTATTTTATATATATATCGATTATATAGACTCGCCTTTGCTCGTTGGGAATCCCCAGTTGCTCTTCGTTACAAGTGGGTGATAACTCGTGTCATTCCACTGTTGATATTTTACATTTTTCACAGTTTATTAAATATTTTTTCACATCTAATACACAGCTACATTCTCCAAACTGGGCAGACCTATCAAAGTTAGTCTATGACATAAAAGTACATCTCAATCACGGCATGTTGGAATTGCTATTTCCAAATAACAGGCATGGTCATGAACCTCTTAGCAAGAAAGGTACTTTATAAAACATGGCGCCGTGTTCCTATCCTCCTATATACAGCATTTCTTACTGGGGTATCATGATATAGCGTAAGCTGCTGTCACCTAGCAACAATCGGTCCATCAAATCGATCCAATCTTGGTGTGGCTTTGCAGTTAAATTAATTACATAAAATTACTCATCATAAAAAAACTACCCATCGGATTTCATTCAGACCACTTCCTAAACCCTCCCAGGATTAATAAGAACAATTTGTGAAAATTTCAGCAAAATCAGTCCAGTAGTTTTTGAGTCCATTTGAGATATACAAACAAACATTTATATATATAGATTACACTAGAAATCCTTTGTTTGCTGACCTTGTACATTATGGAGTGCTTAATACAGTATTTTTTTTCTGCTCTTCAAAAATCCTTTGGTGGGTTTGAATCTGCAATCTTGGGAACCGGAGGCCAATACTCTAGCATTGATCTAGAGAGGGAGCTAATAAATTTCCATAAAATGTTGTGTGTTTCTCAACCCAGTACCGATGGCACCACAATCCCCTAGAAAGAACATAGCAATTATGAATTTTGGTACAAGGAAGAAATATTCCAGAGATTAATATAAATCCCCAGTTGCAAGTCTGTTTCTTTCCATTACTTAGCTTCTGAGGTTGTCAGGCTAATGAACCAATATATGTATATATATGTATATATATGTATATGTTCTTCCTCCACTCACTTTCTGGCTGTAATCTAGAACTTTGGAGGATCTTTAAATGTGTTGACCTTGTGTCGTTGACTTCTAGAATATTTAAAAAATCCTGTGGGACATTCCAACATCTGTTTGGACCGTTTGAACCGATTTTATTCAAATAGCATTAATTAATAGGTCCATATCTATGGATAAGAGCCTCCGTGGCTCAGGCGGCAACATGCCGGCCTCTCACCGCTGGGTTCTGTGGTTCAAATCCTGATCACTCCATGTGAGATTTGTGCTGGACAAAGTGGAGGCAGGACAGGTTTTTCTCTGGGTACCCCGGTCTTCCCTGTCATATTTCATTCCAGAAACACTCCAATATAATTTGATTTCATCTGTCATTTCATCTGGGGGCTTCATTCATTCCATTCCTGACCCAGTCGAATGACTGGAAACAGGCTGTGGATTTTCATTTTCATATCTATGGATGCCATTGAACCCTACTCTCA
Organism: Anabrus simplex; assembly: GCF_040414725.1. Classification (NCBI taxonomy): domain Eukaryota; kingdom Metazoa; phylum Arthropoda; class Insecta; order Orthoptera; family Tettigoniidae; genus Anabrus; species Anabrus simplex. The sequence continues at coordinate 144,822,963 of NC_090268.1, forward strand.
CCACTAGTTCTTGCTCTCATCTTATATCTACTTTCAATTGTATCTCCATTTTTGGACTTGATTTTGTGAACTCAAATATGTATAGATCACCATTTACTCCATTAAATTTGAAGTAAGGCTTCTATTATTTTTACACCAAGTAAATCATCTTGCACTCGTATATCCTGGCCAGTGAGATGACATTTTTGAGAAATATGATAGGTAAGACAAAAATGGACTGGGTAAGAAATGATGTCAGAAAGGAAATCAGAGTAGAAAAATTTTCAAACAGATTGGAGAGAAATAAACCGACATGATTAGGGCATCTTAAAAAGATGGAAAAGGGAAGGATACTGAAGCAGATAATGAAGGCCAAGATTGAAGGAAAGGGAACAAGAAGTAGACCCAGGATAATTTGTTTGATCTCGATCAAGAACATTACGATATGAAGGAACCTGGACTGGAACACAGTTGAGGAGTAGCGATGGTGGTTGGATGGAGAAAGAGGAAAGGTTCCATTAACATCCTGACCTGCCTGGAGATGGAAAAGGGAAATTGATAATCATGATGACAATTTCTCAGGACATAATAGAGGATAGTGAGCCATCTAGTTCAAAAGAGAGTCCCATTTCATCAGTAGAGCAACAGTTAATAGAAAATAAACTTTTCGGCATTATTAGGACAGTCATAGTTCACCTGTGATGAAGTGGACGAAAGTATTCATAAATATGTAGTTTTTTTCACTCTTCGTCTCTTGCACATGGTGTGAACCAAAAAGCCTAGTCTATCGGTAATAATGTTATTGGCTTTACATCCCAGTAACTACTTTTACAGTTTTTGGAAATGTCGGCATGCCAGAATTTCATCTCGCAGGAGTTCTTTTACGTAGCAGTAAATGTACCGACACGATGCTGTCGTATTTGAGCCCCTTCAAATACCACCGGACTGAGCCAGGTTTGAACCTGCCAAGTTGGGGTCAGAAGGCCAGTGCCTCAACTGTCTGAGTCACCCATCCCGGCCCTAGCCTATCATGAGCATGACTGATGTGATATATTTTGGGTTCAAATGGAGTGCGCCCATCAGAACTACAACTCATAACCTTGGCAATAGTTTATCTTGGTTGATTTTTTTGTTGGGTCCTATTTTTTATTTGTTTGTTTTTATTTATTCATTCATTATATACACAGTACAGTATATTTGTGAATAGCTCTGAGGACAGAAACACTAATTTCTTAGCTATGTTGCTTGTTCACCTTTAATGTTCTCTATGTCCTGAGAATATCATTCCTGAGGATTGTATTTTTCTTTTCTACTCATCTGCTTAATCTTAAATTTCATGGGCCAATGACTAAGCAGTCTGGCATCTTGATGAATATTTATTGTTCAGACAGCTGTAATAATAATAAACCGAGTGAGCTGGCTGGATATTGCTAAGCCTGCATTCACAAGATGGTGGGTTTGTACCTCATTGTCAGGAGCATGAGGATGGTTTTCCATGATTTCTCATTTTCACACCAGGCAAATGCTGGGTCTGTACCTTAGTTAAGGCCAGGGCTGCTTCCTTTCAAGTTCTTGTTGTTTCTTACCCCATCATCCCTGAAAACATACCTTGAGTTAGTGTGATGTTATACTACTAGCAAAAAGAATTTTAAAATAGTTTGCATGATTAGAATTTTTTCACATGAGTGTTTATAATATATATTTCAGATTTATTTGTAAGACCATATTTATTGATTGGTTTTTCTTTTTTACAGTTCTCTTGGAGAGGAAATTAATGCCCCCACAGCTTCTGCTGATGAGAAAATGTTATTTGATTTTACACGACTTCATTCTGTTGATAACTGGGTTGAACAGTCTGACACTGTCCGGACTGTTGGAATGTCCAAGGCTGTGATGGTCTTGCAGAAAACTCAGGTATTCCAAAGGGCGATCTTCTTCACACTTCTCAACCCACAACCAAATGGCGCTGGCTTTGCTGGTGTCCGAACTCCAGTGTCTCTGGATTTACATAGTTACAAAAATATATCACTACTTGCAAGAGGACAAGGCAATAATTCAGGCTACAAGGTGGTTCTGAGACATAAAGGACTGGATGAGGAACCCAATCCAACATATGAACAGTTCTTCACGGTAAATCTTTACTATTTCTGTATTAAACCATGCTATTTTTGTTGTTGTTGTAGTGCAATTATTACATTGAAGAGTTTTATTGATTCCAGTGATGTTTTTTGTAATTTGGAAGTTCGTATATGGTCAGGAAAGAAGAAGTAGTTCATATTATGCATCTCCAGATTTTGAGCCTTCACTATGTTATGCCGTATGGTCCTTTTGGCCAATTCCAAGCAAAAAAAAAAAAAAGACAATTCACCATTGTGGCACTTTCACCCTTTTCTGTTTTCACTCTTCAATTATTTACACTTTAAAACTCATTCTTACATGCATGTAGATTATAATTATTGTTTCAGTCCAAAGTAGCCTATGTTCTATCTGTTCATTATTTAAAAATAGTTTGGAAGCACTGGCATCAGGTATATTTTATAGGCTTTGCTAATTTCTTCCTGATTTGCTGCATCTGTGCCTACAAGATTGACTATCATCAGGTTTTGTTTTTTGAGCTTTTAAACAAGGAAAATTACTCACTGAACTTGGAAGCTGCTGTGTGAACAGGTGCATCCTTGAGAAAGTTGATGTTTCCACTTGCCATGAAGCTCAAATTGACAATTCTCTGAATTTGATTCTCTGTTGGTCAGACTAATGTAGGGAGACATAAGTCAGCAACTTCATTTTGTATTCATGTATTCTGTATCTTAAGAGGAAAGGGAGGTTAGGATTTTCAGAAAACATGGCCTATTAGTTTGGATTTCATGGAAAACTAGGTCTTGTGGTTATCATATCATAATAATAACTGTTGTGTTAAACTGCAAGCTTGCTTGCTTTCAGGAATTACAGTGTGTGATCCTGGTCCAGGAAAATATTGATGCTATGAGGGCTGTAAAACTACCTCAGCAGTTGTCTTGACCTCCATCTGTGAGTGGTGTAACATAAAGGGAGAGCTGCCTGAGTTCTAGTGTGTGGATTGTAATACTTGGATTGAAGGTTCAAGGTTTCTAGTTCTGAACTGTGTGCGTGGAATGATGAAACGTAAAGGATAGACCAAGAAGTACTGGCCTTGCACTCTTTTTCCACTATTGCAGTGTGGTTGGAAACCTGTTTGGACAAATCACGGTCAAGCTCTACCACATAGTGACTACCTATACAGTCAGGGTTGTGGGCTGGCCAGTCCGTTTCTATAACTTTGCTATCTACTGTTCATTACCAAACAGATCTTTCCTTTTTTTATTTTTTTTTGCGTTGCACCGACACAGATAGGTTTTGTGGCAACGATGGATAGGAAAGCCCTAGGAGTGGGAAGGAAGCGGTCATGGCCTTAATTAAGGTACAGTCCCAGCATTTGCCTGGTGTGAAAATGAGAAACCACGGAAAACCCTCTTCAGGGTTGCTGACAATGGGGTTCGAACCCACTATCTCCCGGATGCAAATAATAAATACATAAATAAATAAATGCGCGTCCATAACCACACGGCCGACTTACCCAGTGATCAGTCTTTATGACGTGGTACATTCTCATATTGGTACTAACAGTAATGATCACTGTACTGTTCTCGCAGAGACTATGGAAACTGGTAAAACAATATTTGTATCCTTTCACAATTTATATTCATTAACAGTATTACAAGAGGCCCAAGTCATTCCATGAATATTCTCCCTCACATTGAAATGCCAGATCAGATGCTCCAAATTTTACTGTTAGCACAATACACCCATCAGACAGTTACTTGGTATAATGTGATTCATCACTCCAAATCACATGTAGCCAGTTGTCCACTTATGCTTAGTATTCTATGGAGGAATATTTATTTATTTATTTATTTATTTATTTATTTATTTATTTATTTATTTATTTATTTATTTATTTATTTATTTATTTATTTATTTATTTATTTATTTATTCATTCATTCATTTATTCATTCATTTTTTATACTACTACTACTGGTGGCAGCGTTCGCTTACAGTAGTTGTTTCCTAAATTAAACATATGGTATAACACAGTACCCTACTGATGATATAAAATATATATTTAAAATATTCACAGTATGTAACATGTACAGAAATAACATCAGTGATACAGTACCTAATTTAATATGACACTATTGCACAGAAATGCATTCTGATTTTTAATCACCAAATTTACTAACAAATATTTGTCATAGTTTGTCTTTGGTGATCTTCCTTTTATCTTACGTGGATGATCGGTTCTATTTATATAACAAGGTTTCCTAGCATGCCATTCAGCCCTTGTAACACTTCTTCCAGGATTGAAATAAGTTTCAGTCTCGCTTCGTCTATTTTTACCATCTCTGAACCACTGATAAAGCCTTACTTGATATGGGTCCCAAATGTTTGCTCCATATTCCAGGTCTCACAAGTGATAAATAATCCAGTTCTCTGCTTTATACTACTGCTCTGTAGCACATTCATCACAGTTTGCAGCAGTTTTTATACTGTTATGTTTCCAGGTAGAAGTTCAGTTAAGGCCACGGCAATTTAACCCCTGATGTAAATGAGGCAATTATGCTGATAATAATGAAGATTTATCATGTAAATAAACAGTTTTACAGTATGTACAATTTAATTTGGAACACCCAGTGATTCAAATATGTATGAATATTATGTAACTAGCAATTACCTAGGTTATGTTAGGCAGATGGCCTGTAAAAACGACAGGGAAGTACGCACATCAAAAAGGTCCTAGGGAGAACACTGGTGTTTTCTGTATTGTGAAAAAAAAAAAAAAAAAAAAAAAAAGATGAACTGAGATGTCCATTGAAAATGTATTTCATGTCATTAATATAGATAAATTCTTGTACTGTAGTTGTGAACCAGTTGTAAGTTGTTGCAAAGAATATATTGAGCAAGGTGATGGACACTTGGAACAATCTTTGTCCTGATGGTTGCATAGTATATTAGCGGAAACTGACATATGCACCACTCTGTACATAGGAGAGACTGAAGTATTCATTGCCAATACTGAGGACCCTCCAATCCACCCTAAGAAGTAAGAAGTAGGCTGATAGGAATTCAGCATGGTGTCAGTCCCAGAATTCAAGCTGAAATATATTTCATTACCAACTGTTAACCAATCAGAATTTGTAAGCAGTACTTATGAAATTGTGGCGCTGTTGTAATTGTTAATTGTAATTTTTATTAGACCAGTGGTCTGTCATGAAATGGTGGCTATCATAAAACAGTGCCCCACTACATGGAGCCACATTTCCTTCAAGAAGCTCTTTGCTAAGCACCCATGATGGGTTTTTTTGCCACCAGGCAGCATGTGCGTAGACCAATCTCTCCTGGGGGTTTACTTGAACATCTGCCCAAACAAGTGAGGTAACTGCTAACAGCAGGAGAGCCTCATCGTCTGCATAGTGCACCATGCTCTGTAGGAAGACAATACCAAACTTCTACCTGCTTCCAACATGAATGTCCCACTGTAATAATTTTAATGTGGATTCCTAGGTCTTAACATGAGTCACCCTCCACATAATGTATGTCTGAACCACTCTCTCTTCCTTTCCACCTTGTATCATGCAGTACAATATCAGAGGCTTTAACAAATTAGCAGTGTGAGTTTGAACTCCTTTGTCTTTCACTAATACCCTGAAAACGTGGCAACATCTCATTCTCACAGGAGAGTACTTTCCTAAAACGTGTTGCTTGTTGTTAACGCACTTTTTCCCATAGGTATGGAATCTGTTTAGATGTTGGACAAATTGGCCTGTTGCAGTCTGTTAGCTCATTTAAAAATCACTACAACAGTTTTTTCCAGGCATCAGGAATTTTCCTAATAAATACATTAAATTGTACTTCTAAGTATCACATAATAGTTCTGCCTCCCATTTTCAGATCCTGCACAGTAGTATTGTCAGACTAAGCATAGGATTAACAAACTGACCAGCAGATAGCAGTAAATAATAGAACTGTATGGTGTTAAATTATTATTGACATTAGAGCTGCAGATATCAGTTGAGTGCAAAGAACTAAAACTTTTCAGGAATATTCACTTCAATGTTGATTTTTATGGGGATGGGTAAAGAGAAGTAAACAACATACCATTGTTGCTGGGACAAAACCTCCTATGTGATAATATTTTTGGAGATATACTGACCCTGCAGCACATACATTATGAAGGGCAAGAATGCCTTGACCATATTCACAGAATATTGCACCTTAGATGACTGAACCTTACCGGCCAAAGTTCAAAGCTAAAATATTTCACATAGGAGGTTTTGTCCTGGCAGTGAAGATATACTGTACTTTAAAGCTAATACTTAAGTAACTGTTCAATCCTTTGAATGTATTTGGATTTCATTTTCAGGCACCAATGGGCAACCAAGAAGAAGTGATCCTGTCTTTGAGTGAATTCAAACCATATTACCGTGGACGTGCTCTGAATTCCTCTGAAGCTGAGCCTCTCGATACCCGCAACATCACAAGTTTTGGACTTCAGGTGTATGGTGGTGTATATCTCCCTGTTAAACAGTCAGGTCCTTCTACGCTTGAAATTGATTGGATAAAAGCTGTGAAAGGAGATGTTTAAGCCACTGAACAAAAACGTAGTTGTTCCAACTCTGATTTGGCTGATAATATGCCATACGTACAATCTGCTATATTTAACAGTTCCGTGGGCCAGTGTAGACCACGACGACTTAAGCAGTGATACTGAAATAAAGCCAGAAGAAAACAGATGAATTACGGTAGGGGAGTTAACTTGATAGAATAGTTAAACTCAGAGATAAAGAATTATTTATGACAATGTGCTAAAGAAAAGGTTTTTTTTTTTTTTTTGCTAGCTGCTTTACGTCGCACCGACACAGATAGGTCTTATAGCGACGATGGGACAGGGAAGGGCTAGGAGTGGGAAGGAAGCGGCCGTGGCCTTAATTTAGGTACAGCCCCAGCATTTGCCTGGTGTGAAAATGGGAAACCACGGAAAACCATCTTCAGGGCTGCCGATAGTGGGATTCGAACCTACTATCTCCCGGATGCAAGCTTACAGCCGCGTGCCTCTACGCGCACGGCCAACTCGCTCGGTAAAGAAAAGGTTTGATAGGAGATATATGTACCGGTATATAAGACTTCAAGCTCCGACATTTTCTCGTATTAATGCTTTTGGCAAATCACTGTTTCATCATATTTTATTATAGTATCCTTTATTTATTCATGTATTAGAGTCCCGTTTAACTGAATTTGATGGGAGCGATGATGCTTTGGTTTCATAAAATTCAGTTAAAACGGAATAATTGGATTTCAGAACAATTACAGGTATTAATTTACAGTAAGATCAGCTGCACTGAACTGAATACAAATCTCAGCTGGCAGGTGTCTCAACCTTAACAAGGTACAGTACTGCACGTATGCTAAAAATAGACAGTGTGTAGTATGCGCATTCTCATGTGAGCCAACGCATCGTAGCAGTAGCAATGCCGTAAACAGCTGGCCTTACAATCAGTAAACTTACTCTTTGATAAATAACAGTTTTTGGTCAAACTTCCGTACATGGCAGGCGCAGGTTAGGTTAGAGATTCAACCTGGTGCAGCTCGGATTGGGAAATCAAACAAACTGTGCAGTCTGCACACAAGGCACTGGCGAGAAGGTCGTCACAGGCGAGAGGGAGTTCTGTTCTTTCTTCAGTCCAGTACAACCTGGAACCTAATGGATTGAAACACAGTTTGATTTACCAATTTCATATTGATCCACTTGACCTTTAAACAACACATAGTAACTTTTTTAGGATATCTCCCTTTCATAAGGCCCCACTGGCTTTCTTCCTTTTGTAACAACAAAAGTATTACCACTGTCAGTGGTACTTTTATAACACAAAAATTATGAGAGGTTGTACGCATTACTTTTGTCGGTTACCTGTCAACAGTGAAATTTTTTTAAATAAGGTGTTTGTTTTTACTTCAAGACATAAATGTTCAGTACTTTTTTGAGAACTAGTTTTAAGAACTGTGCAGTTTGTTGAATGACAATTAGACCTTTTTTAACTTACCTTTAAAAAAATGTTTTTTTCATAATTCATAGGATAAATCTCAAAGAAGCTTTTACTATTATCCAGTGTTGGTTTTTTATTGAACCTACATTTTAGAAGGACTCACCATAGAGGATTATATAATCTTGATATTGCTTGTCACATTCCCCATGGGAATCAATATCTATATCAACAAAGACCTTTCCATAGAACAAAGAACATAGAACAAAAAATAAACCACTTTTCCCTTTGAGAAAATCAAATGATCATAGATATGTCTCTCGGTCATGACCATCCACCAACAGCTGCACGGTTGCTAGAGTTACACTTCCATTACTCATTTTGTGGTGGTAACTTCCATGATGCATAATTTTGGATGACTCCCAGCCATAAGCTATGTATGTCAACACAACAGGAGAGTTAAAAAAAAAAAAAAAAAAAAAAAAAAAAAAAAAAAAAAAAAAAAAAAAAAAAAAAAAAAGGCATGAAATCTGAATTCAGCGCTCCTAGCCGCAGTGGATCTATTACTGCGTTTTAACTTGGCACTGTCCTGTCTTGTTCTAGTGTAAAATCTTTGCTGCCAATCATTGATGCAAAACTCAACTTTACCTAAGCTAACAGCTTGCCCCTCGAACGATCAATATACTCGGTGTTTGAGAATTCAAGGTCATTTCCTCTTATCGCGTAACTTTCTCCGACTGATCCGTGGCGAGGGCTCTTATCTCTCTTGGAAATCACATTCTGTACACAAGGGATGACAAAGAACATTTTCAGGCCTGGGGAATATTTGATTGTACTAAGCGGTAAAGGCAAAAAATTGTGACGTGTTAAGTGAGGTATTGTTTATACAGATTTAATGCAGTTGGGGTCAGGACTTTAAATTTACGACGTGCTAAGTGGAAAAATGTGTTAATGAGAAACGTACTAACGAGGTTTCACTATAATTAGAACATGCCACCCATTTTCACACCAGGCAAATGCTGGGGCTGTACCTTAATTAAGGCCACGGCCGCTTCCATCCAACTCCTAGGCCTTTCCTATCCCATCGTCGCCATAAGACTTATCTGTGTCGGTGCGACGTAAAGCCCCTAGCAAAAAAAAAAAAAAAAAGAACATGCCATGCTGGTTTTCTCTGCGAAGAGTCTACAGAATCTTTAGCACAATCACATTCACATTAGCAACTCCAACATTAAGTACTGAAGACAATTCACAACAAATGTAGAAGACACTGGAATAGAAGCCTACCTGTAAATATAAATAGGTACTCCTGTAGTTTCATTATGTATATAAGCATATCAATATATTTGTGATTTTTCCTGTTCATTAACAAGGGTCAGTTCCGTGTCAGTCGTATAAATATTTTCCGGGCCAGTTTCATATTTCCCCACCCTTTATTAGTAAACAAACAAGTGTCAAATCAAGTCACAGAGGGAGAGAGAGGGAAATAGGAAAAGAACACACATAATGTGAACACAATGGCAGGTCAGTTTGGGAAGAGATGAGTCGAGGACAGCCTCCACATCCTCGCACACTGCCATCTTCAGGCAGAAAGGCTCTCTCCTCGTCAATCCCAGTTGTTCTAGAGTTGTTCACTTCTCAGCCCACAGTGAGCTCATTTCTGCTTCGTAGCTTCATCAGGTGGGTGGGCGGGCATCAACACTCGTTGGGAGGGGACTGTCTCTGATTGCGGACTAGAACTACAAGTGCCATCTTGCTTGGAACCGAAATTCATTATTGAGTTTCATCTCTTATCTTATACATCCTCTTTACACCAGACTGAGACATATAGCCTACCGAGAAGATAAGAAAACCATTAAAGCTCATAATACATTGAGGCTTGGTTTATTCAACCACAGTTTATTCCTCTCAGGGCCGGTTTCATCAGCGTGGGTTAAACCTTAACCCAGAGTTATACAGTTTTAACTCTGAATTCGACTATTCACTCTGTTTCATCGTCTAAGTGCATTAACAATAATATCAGACAGATAAATATTAACTGAAAAATTAACTATTTTTGTTTAAAGTGTTATTATCACGAACAATACAAGTATTTTGAACTTCTTGTGTTCTGCTACTCGTTGATCATTATGTAACACTGGAACTTACCGCTCGGTTGCTGTGGAGTGCCATTGCGGAATCTAATGCTCGGATGTGGTTCCATGCTAATCCAGACACTGTTCACTCATGATATGATGTCATAAAGATGAACATTTGAACTCTGATGTAACTGATGCAATTGTACTGACAATAATGAAGATTTGTAATTTAAATAAACAGTTTTACAGTATTTACATTTTAACTTGGAACACCAAATGACTCAAATATGTATTAAAGTTATGAAACTTAACATTTATCTAGGTTATGTTAGCCGGGCGGTCTGTAAAATCAGCAGGGTGGTTGCGCCTATTAAAAATCTCATAGGGTGAACACTGGGTTTATGCTTGGAAATAACTTCCAAAAGAAAAGACATTTGAACCACTCAATCTTCTCTGCTTTTTTTTTTTTTAAATATTGGTCTATAGAGCAACAGAAAATTCATGGGCAAGACAAAAAATCTGAATAATGCGCTTTGGTTTACAGCTGTATTAAGACAAAGGTGTCTCGAGGCGCGCTCACAAACTGCATGGTTCTGCCACGGCCGTCTAGATTCTCACTGATTGTGACCCCTGTGAGAGTTAACACTGTGTTAGGTAACAGTTCCCAGGAAATGTTTGGATAAACATAAGAATCTTAACATGCTTCTAAATTTTTAATGCTTTGTTAACAAATAGTGTGTTAGTGTTCTTTTAACTGAGATTAAATAAACTGGGCCTGAGACATTTTAGTTTGTGCTGAAGTTTAGCAGATTCTTTGAGTTGCTTGTTGTACTTGGTACACCACCAAGTTACACAGATGAGGCAAAGAATTCTGAGAAACTTCTGCAGTAAAATGTTGCCATGGCCACACCCAATGTTGTGTAGCCAAGAAAATCAGACTTATTTTTTCAAAGTCTGTGGCAGAGTTTTAATCAAATCTGCCATCCTTTGATCTTCAATTCAATTCAATCCAACAGCATTATCTCCACAATACTGGACGTTATATGTCAGAACAGCCGACTGATTGAGGTTCAACTTAGAAATACTTAACCTTGAGTCAAACATCCTCTCATTATAAAAAAACTATCATTTCATGCCTACTTGTCTGCCATCTATGGAACTTTTCTACAACTATACACGTTGTGAACGACCTCCAGGCCGATCTAATAAGAATGATGAGTACTATCTGAAGCTAGCTATAGATTGGTACTAAAAGTGTTATTAGAGTTTCACCAGGGTGATACATATCTTCCTACCAGTCTTTTTCTAATAACAAGATAGTAGGTGCAGCAGTTGGCTGACTCATTATGTGGAACGGAAGAGGTTTTGTGACAGTTATTCTTCCTTCTGTAAGATAAGATGACAGACAATATGAATTAACTAATTATATTATAATTCCTGGGAGAATCTCTCTTCTTTTTTTTTTTTTTTTTTTTCAGTTTCTCTTTTGTTTACTTTTGTCATCCAGGATGTTAACTGGATTATTAAATGTAATACATATACCTTTATCTTTTATAAAAGGTGCTGTAAAAATGTGATGCTTGTCAAATGCAAATCTTTTTCACTGCCATATATATATACTGGTATTGTTATTAAAGACGTAACTGGATTCAAACATCTTTATTTATATTCCTCATTTTCCAAGTAAAATTTGTAAATGAAAAGCTTTCCTTAAAGCTGTGCTATTTTTATTAAGTGTATGGCATTACACATCACTATTAATATTAAATAAAAAGAAAACAGTAAGAACTATTTAACAGTACTTTTTACAAATTTACAGAAAGATTATGTATGTAGTATAAAGCTATCATAAATTTCTGTGAGGAGAAGACACCACAAGGTACATGAAGCCATCATTTGGGATTTACAACTAAGGACAAGAAATAATCTTGGTTGAGACTCCAGGGAATAATGTGACGAAGCTCAAGACTCCCACAAACTTTCCAAGACAATGATATCGTGTAATGCTCTGGGTAGTTTTTGAAGAATTGTAAGTTGTGTGTCTTACAAGCTATCAAAGGCTGATGAATTACTCTGAATGATGCTGACTTAAACGCTAGAGTGTGGTTCCTTTACATGATTTAATCATAATTTAGAAATTGTGATGATACCTATAAGTAGACTGAAAAAGAAAATTGAATATACAGTTAAATTTAAATAACTCAAATGGCTATAACTCAGATTTGCAATATCTTGAAGGAATTTTTGTTTCCTGATAGAATCATATATATTTTTCATAACTCAGAAGTTCTGTTGCTCAATTTTTCAATATCTCAAATTACTGTATATTTAAAGCCCAGACATAAAATAGTTTTTTGTGACTCAAAGTTATGCTGAACATTACGCTTATGAATATTCAATTATCCACATGTAAAACTGGTTTTTCTGGCAGGAACCAGAAATGAAATGAATGAGGGTATTGTTTGACTAGCCACTTGCCACAGCATGTTAATGGTACCCTACTTTGTCCCATTGATTAGCCACCCACCATAGCATCGTAAAATCCTACTTTAGGCTACTTTGCAGCTCTCAGCACAGTGTTGTAGAGAAAATGGTGAAGGGAAAAGACAAGACTTTAAAATTAGAATATTCCATATTAAGGCATAATTTAGCTTTAAAAACAACCCTGATAATTAATACAATATATTATTTACAAAAATTATCTCGATCAATCAGTCACTACTGATCTGTATTTAGGGCAGTCGCCAAGGTAGCAGATACCCTATCTGTTGTTTTCCTAACCTTTTTTTTACAAAGAAATTGGAAATTTATTCAACATCTCCCTTGGTAAGTTATTCTAATCCCTAACTCCCCTTCCTATAAATGAATATTTGCCTCAATTTGTCCTATTGAATTCCAGCTTTATCTTCATTTTGTGATCTTTCCTACTTTTAAATACACCACTCAAACTTATACATCTACTGATGTCATTCCACGCCATCTCTCTACTGACAGCTCGAAACACACCACTTACAATACCAATATAAATGGTCTGTTATTGGACATTATAAATTTTCCAGCTAACTTTCCCAGTTGCCAGCGTTCTTCCCCAGTGTGCAAAGTTGGGATCATCAGTTGGTACATAGCATACCCACCAAGACGCATGGCTAGTGCATACCGTGGAGGCCATTGTGTAGGCTTCTTGGAGCCACCAGCAGCGCCATTGTACTATGAGAGACTTTGTCTCATTAACAAAAATTGATGCCAAGCCTACGCAAAATGAATAACTGGTTCGATAGAAGGCAGTTCGGGTTTAGGAAGCACAACTTGTAGGATTCCAGCAAGATACAGCAGACATCCTGGATTTAGGAAGTCAAATGGACTGTATCGCGGTTGACCTATCTAAGGCAAGCTTACATGCAATGCATGTCAAACTGACCGGCCTGTAATTTTCAGCTTTATGTCTATCACCCTTTCCTTTATACACAGGGGCAACTATAGCAACTTTCCATTCATTTGGTATAGCTACTTCATGCAAACAATAATCGAGTAAGTACTTCAGATATGGTACTATATCCCAACCCATTGTCTTTAGAATATCCCCTGAATCCTTATCAATTCCAGTTGCTTTTCTAGTTTTCAACTTTTGTATCTTACTGTAAATGTCATTGTTATCATAGGTAAAATACTTCTTTAGTATTGGTCACCTCCTCTATCTGGGCATTTTCCTTGTAACCAACAATCTTTACATACTGCTGACTGAATACTTCTGCCTTTTGTAGATCCTCGCATACACACTCCCTTTTTTCATTAATGATTCCTGGAAGATCCTTCTTGGAACGTGTTTCTGCCTTAAAGTACCAGTACATAGAATTCCTTTTTTTCACTAAAATTTGTATGACCACCAGTTATGCTTGTCGTCATGTTATCCTGTGCTTTCTTTGCTAGATTCAATTTCCTAGTAAGTTCCTTCAATTTTTTCTTACTTACACAGCCATTTCTAAGTCTGTTTCTTTCCAGCCTGCACCTTCTTAGTCTTTACTTCTCTGTTATAATGGATCTTTACCATTCCTTACCACCTTAAAAGGTACAAACCTGTTTTCACATTCCTCAATAATTGCTTTAAACCCATCCCAGAGTCTGTTTACATTTTTATTTACCATTTTCCACCCATAATAGTTACTTTTCAAAAACTCTCTCATGCCTGTTTTATCAGCTATATGGTACTGCGTAGTAGCCATAATTTTAATACTTTTCTTTCTATCACATTTATTTTTAACTGCGATAAGAACAGCTTCATGATCACTAATACCATCTGTTACTTCGGTTTCTTTATAGAGCTCATCTGGTTTTACTAGCACCACATCCAGAATGTTCTTCCGTCTAGTTGGTTCCATCACTTTCTGAATGAGCTGCCCTACCCATATTAACTTGTTTGCCATTTGTTGGTCATGCTTCCTGTCGTTCGCATTACATTCCCAATTGACATTTGGTAAATTGAGATCACCCGCTACATCATGTTCCTTTCCGCATAATTTCTCACACAGCTGATTATTTTGTAAAATAATTCTGAATCAGCATCAGCGCTACCCTTTCCCGGTCTGTACACTCCAAAGACATCAAGTTGGCTATTTTCTTTGGAGATGAGCCTTACACCTTACCACAATGGACAGACTACCAGGCATTGAAATGTATAATTTCAGCTTACAACGGTAATTTTTTAATTATATTTCTATAATGGCATTAAAAAACTAGAATTATAATTATTGATAACAGTGATTTCTCAGCAATGAAATTGAGCATTATAAAGCTACTGGTGATGTAGTTGGTGATTACCGGGCGAGTTGGCCGTGCGGTTAGGGGCACGCAGCTGTGAGCTTGCATCCGGGAGATAGTAGGTTCGAACCCCACTGTCGGCAGCCCTGAAGATGGTTTTCCATGGTTTCCCATTTTCACACCAGGCAAATGCTGGGGCTGTACCTTAATTAAGGCCACGGCCGCTTCCTTTCCATTGCTAGGCCTTTTCTATCATCTTGTCGCCATAAGACCTATCTGTGTCGGTGCGATGTAAAGCAAATAGAAAAAAAAAAGTGCAATTCTGCCAAGTGTAAATTAAAGAGCTTCCAAAATTTACTATGAAGATAGGAATATTCCCTCAAGGCTGTACCGTTAATCATATCACTTTAATGTCCCTCAATCCAAATATGTTAAGGTATGGTCAGTACCTAACTTCATCTTCAAAGGTATTAAAATTTTAGACTAGAAAAGACAGGTAGTAGTTGTCAAAAATTAGGAAGTAAATAATGGCACAGTGGAAACCTTCTTTTGTGGAACCGAATTAGTAGGCACATTTTTCTGTACCTCATTTTGATAACTCAAAGTGTTTTCAGCCTTCACAAGCTGAAGTTTGATTGTAACAGAAACGTAATAGGCACTGTTGTTTAAAAATCATAGTTTGTATTAAAAATACAATTTTCTTAACTAAATACAACAGGATCCCTACCGTATTCTTATTGTGCAGTAGCTACTTGGATCTGGGAAGAATCTTTAAGGATGGTCGCCAAGGAGGCTTATTGTCATGGGTTCTTCATTTTTTTTTTTTTTTTTTTTCAAATGCTGTTTTAAGTGAGGCTTTGGGTGGAACAGGTATGTCTAAAGCTGGTTTCATACACACCTGTTCTGAGACAGCCTGTTGAAACTGTAGAGTGAACTGATAGATTTTTATGTTACCCCAGCAGCCAGCCGATTAGGAAGGAAACTCATCAGTGTTACTCTTGTGATGGAGTATGAGCAGATTATGCCTTTGGTTACTCGTGTGCTAAATATATTTGTGAGAAATTCCACCTTTTCAATACTTAAAAATATGTATGTACCATACTTACTCAAATACAACTGTATTATAGTGGAACATGTTTTGTCCCTTCTTTTGGGACATCTTCCGCCACTTATTGGATGAATATAATTCCAAATGCAAAAGACATACAGCAAGTAAAAATCACATACCAAATTACGATGCTCAGTCCAATCACAAATACTTTGTAATGTTGATAAGAGTATTTTCCTTTAAAATATTTGGAAGCAAAATCTTGATAGCAGAAAGCGGTTGAAAGGGCCCTTGTTTGGCAGTGAAATTAATACAATTTTACAGGTGTCCTTAAATAATTATATAGTTGAATACATACAGTACATAAATACACACATCTCCATTATGGACTGTTATTGTAGTCTGGCCGGATATTCCGCTACGGTAAAGGAGTAAGTCCGTACAGCCAGCGACTCAACGCCGAGTGTCGGGCGGCGGTAAATAACTCGACTCCCTAAAGGAGCCAACGGCTTTGGGTAGATGAGCCCCTTTAGGTAGGTTGATGGTCCCCTCAGTGTAGGAAATGACACTGGAACCCATCAAAAGTGTTTGGCCCAATGGCAAAATGAGCAGAGGAGGAATCCGTTACTCCTGTGGTTCCCAACAGTTGTGGAGGCAGAAGAGGTCATGTCAAACTGGCTGTGAAGGCGCACTGCAGAAATCAAAAGCAGTAAAGAGTCACACTGAAAATCAGAGCATGGAATATGAGAATTTCATTTGATGTGTCAGATAATGACAGACCTGAGAGAAGAACAGCTCTTGTTACCCATGAGTTCTCTAGACTCAACATCGACGTTGCTGCTTCGAGTGAAACTAGACTATCCATGGAAGGCAAAATTACTGAGTGTGTTTCAGGATCCATCTTCTGGTTCCCACATTGGTGAGGGCGGTAGAATAACACCCTGCCTGTCGTAAGAGGCGATTAAAAGTGGCTCCAGGGGCTCTTAACTTGGGAATGTGGGTTGGCGACCACGGGGCCCTTAGCTGAGTCCAAGTATTGCTTCCACTTGTGCCAGGCTCCTCACTTTCATCTATCCTGTCCGACCTCCCTTGGTCAACTCTTGTTCTTTTCCGACCCCGACGGTATTGGGTATCGAGGCCGAGGGAGTCTTTCGTTTTCATGCCCTCCGTGACCCTTGTCTTTGGCCAATACCTTCATTTTTTGAAGTGTCGGATCCCTTCAATTTTTCACCCTGATTAGTCTAAATAGAGGATGGTTGCCTAGTTGTACTTCCTCTTAAAACAATAATAACCACCACCACTACCATCTTCTGGAAGGAAAAGGAGGAGCATGATCGTCGTATCCATAGTGTGAGATTTGCTGTGAAGACTAAACTGGTTATTGATCATCAACTTGATCACCAACTTGCTCCCACTTCAATCAGCGAAAGGTTTATGACTCTGCATTCCGCTCGCAGGAGTTACTTTTATGATGCTCATATCCGTGTATGCTTTAACCTTTGATGCTGATGATGTAAAGGGGACAATCAGCTGAGCACAACCTCACCTCATCCATGGCGATTTCAAAGCCGGTGTTGGGAGAGAGAATCGACTATGGAAAAATGTGATGAGTAAACAAGGAGTTGGCAGTTGTAATGCAAATGGACTATTGTTTCTCGGTTTATCTGCAGAATATGAACTCTTCATCACCAACACTTAGTTTTGACTCCCTAAACACTTCAAGACCACGTCGGTGCATCCTCGATCCAAGCATTGGCATATTCTTAATTATGTCATTACACGGCATGTTACCAGAACGGCAAGACATTTCGATGATTGTTGGACTGATCACCAACTTCTTATTTGTCAACTCAACATCAGTATCTCCATACGCTCCACTAGAACCACCTAGGCATCTCCAAATCTTAACCAGAAGAAAGTTCAACACGTTTAAACTTCAGGATGAATCCTTTGCCACAGAATTTCAGAATATGATCAATATACAGCTAAGTTAATTCAGGTAGCACAAAGGACATTCAGCCACTTTCTAGAAGATAATCACAAAGCCAGCCGAGGAAACCATTGGTATCGTAAAGCAGAAGAGACAAGACTGGTTTGACGACAACAATTAGGAAATTCTCTCATCAATGCAAAAAGGGAAACCTGTCCATCCCATCTGCAAGATCCATCCTCCAACGTGAAGAAAGCACATTTCTTAGAACTCAGAATAACATGTCAGACAAAGATAAGAGAAAATAATACCTGGTGGCAAAGGAAACCTCAGGAACTTCAGAAACTATCTGATGCTCGGGAACTGAGGAACTTTTATGCAAGAATTAAAGAGCTGGTTCATCTCGCTCTTCAACGGGTACACTGAAAACTGCTGACAACTCTAACACTCTTACCGACAGCCATGAAATCCTCGAGCGTTAGAAGGAGCATTTCTCCACACTTCTTAATCATCCTTCCACTGCTGATGAAGACTTCCTTCGTGATGTGCCTCAACAGCCCAAACAACCAAGGATGGCAGTTCCGCCAACTTACCAAGAATTCAGTGCAGCTCTCAATCGTCTGAAACTCAGAAAGGCACCTGGCCCTGATAACATCCCTCTGGAGTTAATTCAAGCTGGTGGTCCATCCCTCAAAACGAGGATTTTCGCTCTCATCCTCAAAATTTGTCCCCTGTGGATGGGGGCAGTAGCATAACATACACGGTGTGCCATATGTGTCGTAAGAGGCGACTAAAGGGGGCCCCAGTGGCTCTCAACTTGGGAGCGTGGGTTGGCGACCACGGGGCCCCTTAGCTGAGTCCTGGCACTGCTTCCACTTCCTTGTGGCAGGCTCCTCACTTTCATATATCCTATCTGACCTCTCTTGGTCAACTCTTGTTCTTTTCCGACCCCGGCGGTATTAGAGCTCTCGAGGCCTAGGGAGTCTTTCATTTTCACGCTCTTTGTGGCCCTTGTCTTCCTTTTGCCGACACCTTCATCTTTCCAAGTGTCGGATCCCTTCCATTTTTTTCTCTCTGATTAGTGTTGTATAGGGAATGGTTGCTTATTTGTACTTCCTCCTAAAACAATAACCACCACCTCTGAAGAATTCTGCTTAACCTCTTTCGGGTTATCTCTGAGAGAGTCGTCCTCATAAAGTTAGTAAATAATACTCTAGAGGTATTGTTCGGAGATCAGAAGAATACACATGCCTGCTGAGGCACGGGGTGAAGGGGTTTTCACCGGCAGAGCCAGTGACGCAATGGTTACCATAGCAACTCCGCTACTACCCAGGCGACTTTATATTATCCTCTACTGGCAGCTCTTCGATCTTGTCAGTTGTAATCCTGCTGTGTCTGCATTCATTGCTGTTGTGTTGTTCTGCGTTCGTTCGTGTTCCTTTCTCAGTTGTTTGCCTTTTATTTCTTGTTACTGATGTTGCTCTTAATTTCTCTTGTTATTTCTGTGCGTAACTGTTTTGTAAAGACAGCGTAATGTCTGTCGTACGCAAGAAGGGAAAGACAATTCACAGTGAAGCTAGAGAAGTGATCAGGAATGTTACAAACCAATGTGATGAGGAAGCTAGACAAGGAAAATTCAAGTACTTGGTAGCAGAGAGTAACTTGCGGGCTGCTAATTACAGTGGTGTATCTGTTCGAACGATCTCAAAGATCCGAAAGGAAGGACTTTCTGCTGGTGAGTCTTCACTGTGTACTCTAGGTAAAAAGAGGCCTAGATCAGAGGAACACAAGTTTCATTGTGATGAATTTGATAGGGGAGTCTTAAACGACTTCTATGTAAAGCTGAGAATAGTTCCAACAGCACCGAAGCTGCTGAAGGCAATTCAAGCGAAAATTAACTTTCCCTGGAAGGTGCACACACTAAGAAAGTTGTTACATGATATGGGTTTCAAGTGTTAGAGATGCGCCAGTAACAGGAAAATACTGATTGAGCGCCCAAACATTGTTTATTGGCAGAGTAACTATTTAAGACGCTTGAGAATTTACCGTTCTCAGAACAGGAACATCATTTATATTGATGAATCATGGGTTGACAATAACCTGACATTTAATAAGTGTTGGCAGAGTGACAGTGTTCAGGGCATAACAACCAACAGAAGCTCTTTAAATAGGCTTATACTTGTCCATGCTGGTTCTAAGAGTGGGTTTATTGATGGAGCAAAGTTGATTTTTAGAGCAGGAAAGGCCACAGGAGATTACCATGGCCAAATGAATGGAGTACATTTTCGTAAGTGGGTGAGTGAAAAACTTCTTCCTAATCTTCCCTCTGAAACCGTTATAATAATTGACAATGCGCTTTATCACAGTACTGAAGTAAACAAAGTACCTTCTCTGTATGCTGTTAAAAGTGATTTGGTGAAATGGTTAAAAGAGAATAAAGTGAATTTTTCTGAAGAAATGAAGAAATGTCAGCTGTTTGAACTGATCCAGAAGTTCAAAGATCCTGAAAAAAATACCGGTTCGATGAATTACTGAGATTTCATGGGCACACGGTTTTACGCTTGCCTCCTTACATGATGTATTAAGAAGACGAACCATGTTTTACCACGTACTTTTATCTTTTTTATGCACAATATGTTCAAATGTTTGTGGGAAACGTTCTAGTCTTTGGTTTATTAGTGTAAGGTTCATTATTATCGTATGCTTGTTTATGAGATATGTATATATGATATATATTATGCATTGTTGTATGTATTGTTGAAATCTGAGGTGTGGATATATTATATATAATATAACAGGAAACAGCTGGTTGATTTCAAGTCATTGGGAAGGTGTACAACCCAGGTGCAGTTCCCTAAACTTTTAGTCGTTTTCAGATGGTTAGGTAAGCCCGATTAATGTGAGCACAACACGGCCTGAAGTACACGTCCTGGGAGGAAAGAAAGAATTATCACTCTTTATTAAAATAAAAGGGATCGATTTTGGTGAAATGTTTGGACATTTATTATTATTATTATTATTATTATTATTATTATTATTATTATTATTATTATTTACAAATAGAGGTTTGTGGCGGTGATAAGCAAATTCACAGAGGCCTGCAGATTGAACGATGACAGGCATAACAGTCTCTAATGAAGATGCATGTATGTTATTATTACAGTATTATTAATCACACATCAGAGAAGTTTCAAAATAGGTAGGGGAGGATTGATACACTTTTTTGAAAATTTAGTATAACTGCTACTTTACTGGCTTCAGATGCTCACATTTTGCATTATAATTTCGCCTTATGTTTAGGGCACAAAATGTTAATGATTTCAGGACATTGACATTTACACATTCTTCACAAAATACAAATATGTCATCACTTGCAAAGTGTATCAAACACCCTGTGCTAGGGAGATTTGATACACCATTCAGGGAGGTATGATACACTGTAAATTATTGTTAATTAATACAAGCAATGGTCAAAAATATTTTTAAAATATGCATAGGTTACATCGAACAGCATTACCACAGGTTATTTATTCCAGTGAACCCTTCTTTAAAAATTATTGCTACAGTTCTCTTATGTTTCGAGATAATCTTTGGCTCACTTAACACCTTTTCCACTTGATCTTTATCAATAACACATTCATCTTCTGTATCAGGCCATCGAAATTTAGTTCCACTCACACGCCTTACAAACTTAACTTTCCACCCATCATCCTCATCTTGTTGAACATCTTCCTCAATACGTCCAACATAACGCCGAACACACTTTTTCTCGCGAAATGAAACCAGCACCCAGTCTCCCACAGTAACTGGACCGTTGATGTCCTCCTCTGAAGAAATTTCCTCAACCCAGTCAGAGTCTGATTCTAAAGACAGATCAACTTCATCCTCACTCGAAGTTTCAATTTCAGGTTCTGTTCTTGCTTTCTTTTTGGTTTTCTTTATATCACTGGTAAATAGAGCAGTGCAGCTTACAGATTTCCTCTTTTGTTTTAAAGCTCTTTCATGAAGTGTTTGATCCAATTGGTTTTTAATTGGTGTGTCAGTTAAAATCTGTGACTTAATTGGCTTTCTTCGAGATTTTCCCTTCTTTTTGGGGCAGGCTTTGACTAAGGGACGGACATGTTCAGGAGACAAGCTATTGTTGGCAATGCAATCCACTTGCTTTGATGAGCTGGGTTTAGATGGTGAATTCTGGGAACGTTCAGGATACAAACAATCACTGGTAATAATATCAACTTGCTGTGATGAACTTGGTCGAGTTGGTGAATTTCCCCTATGACTGTTCAAGGTTGAGTCAGCTCCATTGAAATCTAGGTTTATTTGTGAAGCCTGAGATGTGGATGGTTGCTCGGAACCATCTGAAGTGCGAGTCCAAGAGGAGCACAAAAAATCTTGATCTGAGAAACAATCTCGATTAAATGGCCAGATTCCAGCTTTAGCAAATCCAGAGGTAATGTTTTTTGGCGTGAAAGCTTCTGGAAATGAAACTCCAACCAACTCGGCTATTTCATAAATTGTCATGGGAGTTGAAGGATGGTTTATCATCCACTGCTGGCCAGCAACATTGTAAGCATGTTGGAAGGAACAATAAACTGTCAAGTCTAAGGGTTGAAGGCGGTGGCTGGTATGGGGAGGTATTGTTAACAATATGATTCCATTATCTTTTGCGATTTGAAGGGATTGGAGAGAAATGTGACTCATGGTTGTCCATTATCATCAAAGTTTTTTGTTTTCCTTTGAGCATCTAGCATATTTTATAAAATGATGCAGAAACTGAAGAAAATTATCTGCAGTCATCCAGCCACTATGTTTTGGATGTCCTACAGCAGCTGTCCCTGGAGGTACACCTTTAACCATGTAATCCTTCACGTTAACTCGTGGAAACACCATAAATGGTGGAATTTTGTTCCCTAAAGCAATAATGGTATTGCAAACAGTTACCAAGGTACCTCGTTCTTGTGAGGTTGCTTGCCCTACCTGTTTATCACCTTTTTGAGCTATAACTTTGCTAGGCCTGTGGACAGTTGTCACACCCGTCTCATCGATATTCCAAATGTTTTCAGGACCAAATTTATGTTTTACATATACCTGTTCTAAATTGTCATGAAATTCTCGAACAGCAGTCGCATTGAAAGCAGATGAGCGAGCAATACTAGTCGCTTCTGGAAGCCTAATTGATAAGTCTGAGTTTCATTTCATAAAACCGCGGAACCAGTCATACCCTGCAATTAGATTAGTATCCCAAGAACCTGGATACTTTTTACCTCTTGCTTTGGCAAGCTGGCGACAACCAACAGTTCCTAGACCATAATGAAGTTTTGCGGCCTTCTTCAAATATGTGGAAAGCATAATTTCTTCGGCTTTGCTGAATACCTGGCTAGCATTATACCCTGGTTCAAATATTGTAGGCTTCGTCACATCTTTAAACTTCACCACATAACGTCTCAAAGTCATTTCATCTATACTGAATTCTGCAGCGGTAGCACGAAGTCCACATCCATCCTGCACCACTTCTGCTACTGCAGCCTTCATTCGTGTAGGTGACACACATTTCCTTTGTTTGGTACCTTCCTTCGCCTTGTAGAACATCGGCATCCTTGAAAATCAAAGAATGGTGTAAAAACATGTAAACTATCGTAAAATTATAATGTGGGTTGTTATTCCTCGATAATTTGACTTATTTAGGGAGACATGATACATGTATCAAAGCTCCCCAGATGTTGTGTATCAAACCTCCCCATAAGACACAATGAATATTATACATGAAGAAACCTAACCTAGAATAATAATTCTTCCTTGCCCTATTAGTCATATCATACTGAATTATGAAGTAATGGAATGTCTATATTCACTTATGGAACAAAGTAAAATATTTGATAAAATGAAGTAAATAGTGATACTCTAAAAACTTACTTTGACCACCAGAAAAGAAACAAATTGGACCTGCTTCAAAATGTTATGTTGGATAACTCACACAATTTCACAACATGGCTACCAGGTCTCAGAGAGTAGAATATCCATCACAGAGATTATAATAGCAAAGATTACTTATAAATATTATATTACTGTATCAAACCTCCCTGTGTATCAATCCTCCCCTACCTCCCCTACAGCTACAATATTGTCGAGGTCTCTTTGCGGTCACTAACAATCCTGTAACTTATTTCACCTGCAAAAAGCCTTATCTGTAATTCCAGTTCTTTAGTCATTCTTAAAAAAAATAGTGTTGTAGTAAAGAAAGTCACTCGGTTGCAATCCAAATCAAGTGCCGACTCCAGTAAATAGGAAAAAAAAAAGGCCAATGAGAAGAAGAAGACTTTAAAATTCAACGTAAATCAAAAACTGGAACTCGACATGTCTGTCTAAATAATGTTTCACCATACATTTGGTAACCAGGCGAGTTGGCCGTGCGGTTAGGGGCGCGCAGCTGTGAGCTTGCATCCGGGTGATAGTGGGTTTGAATCCCACTGTCAGCAGATCTGAAGATGGTTTTCCGTGATTTCCCATTTCCTCACCGGACACATACTGGAGCTGTACCTTATTTAAGGCCACGACCGCTTCCTTCCCACTCCTAGGCCTTTCCTATCCCATCGTCGCCATAAGACAATCCGTGTCGGTGCCACATAAAGCAAATAGTAAAAAAGAAAGAAGTTTGGTATGCTTTATCATTACTAAGATTGATTCTTTCGCTAGAAACCCAAACATATCGAAGCAGTGGCGCCTGTTTCAAAATACATTCCCTAGCGCATGAACTAATAGCACTTTCAACTTGAGATTTGATATAATATATTATATTAAGTTTATGAACTTTGAACCTTTCTCTCCAACTCTCTCGCTGGAAGTTTTCGAGGTAATAATGCGTGTTTTCATAGCATGCTGAAATAACGCTTGCAAAAGATTTAGCCAGATATATTGCAGACTTTTGCTCTTATTAATGCTGTGATTTGGTATGCGTGACCAATATCAATTGTGGCAAAGCAGTATATGGATCAACTAAGTGAAAAATCGACAGATTCTTCCATATTCATCTGACTGTTCACATATCTGATTAGATCAGGCAAGACATTGAACAATGCAAAGTGTGAGTCAATGGTTTCGTGTAGCAGATACGAGCAGATAAGAGCCGATCTGTCTGGGCAGAACGGGAAGTTCGTGCTTGCAGCCACATTCAACATTCTTGCATTCTTCTCATCTCGCCACAGTAGCAGCGGCGCCACCGTCTGCGAGAGAATCATTGTAGCCAGCGGTGCACGTTGAAATCTCAGCTGTTTGGCAAAAGCTCGCTCCACTATACTCATAAATGTAAATAGGGGACTTTTAAAACTATGTGGATATTGATATGTTTTAAAATTCTTACATGTAAACATTCTCAGGGATTGCAGTATACTTGCAACGTCTCTCTCAAATTGAAGGAAAGCCCAAACAGAAGAAATATAGAACAAATGCTTGATAAGAGAGGACGGTGTTCAATTGCAGTTAAGTAAACAAAATCAATTTACTCTTCATATGAAGTCTTCTAAGAACATACTTTTTGAAACGGGGATACGTATATTTCGCTGTCTTTTGTGTGAATGTTGTTCCGGGGTATTCGTGGACCGACAGAGGTAAAAGAAGTTTCTGGGATGAATGGGTCTAACCACAATGTCAAGAAAAGAATTTAAAAACTTAAACTGAAGGTTCTATTTTTTTAGACAACAAATTTAAAAACTTTTCACTTAGTGAGATAACAATGACAGTTCAGTTACAAAACTTAGAAAAATCCAAGATTTCACACTCTCGGTCTACAAGCCCCTAGTTTTACAATTCTTGACCTCCGAGCTCAAATTTACAAGGCTCACAAATTTAAACAAGGGCAGAAAACCCCTAATTCACGCAGCACTTGTTCCCCAACATACATCTAGCCTTCAAGAGGCATACAGAAATCTTACTTTGAAAAAGAGCTATGAGGCTCTCAGTTTACCAAGCCTATTCAAGGCAACATCAACTTGCTTTGTCTAGGAAATGCCGTTCTTCCAGTTGTTGACACCTACCGATTTCTTGGGCTCCTTTTTGACAGTAAATTATCGTGGGAGCCACACGTGCGGGAGCTAAAAGTGCAATGCACCAAGAGGCTTAACCTCTTGACGTTTCTTAGCAGCACTAATTGGGGAGCTGACCGCATGGTGCTCCTGCGATTCTATCGGGCACACATTTTATCCCGGTTAGACTACGGCAGCCACGAACCTGCTACGCAGGCGTAGCAGGGGGAGAGGTGATACTCCCACGTGGCGCGTCCCAGGTGGCGGATAGGGGGGGTCCTAACCGGCTTGCCGGCGGACTTGAGGGAAATAAAATACCTCTCGCGGACCAAACACACACCCCCTGTGGGTGGGGGAGGCTGACGAATAATACACCCACGGTATCCCCTGCCTGTTGTGCGAGGGGACTAAAAGGGGCGACCAAGGGATGAATGAATTAGAACCATGAAACTACTCTTGATTCGTACCATCATGCGGAGAACACCATGGGTTGCATGTACTTGCGAGTAGTATCACTAACATGGTACGAAATATGTTTGTGATTCGTTGCAGTAAAAAGCCTGGCCTGGTGGATTCCAGTACCCGTGCGTTGTACCCATGTGGGCAACACCGCGGGTCTGGGCGTAGCCTGTGAGTTGTACCACTATATGAGCGACACCGTGGGTCTGCGTTGCCTGTGATTAGTACTCACTATGTGCGGAACACCACGGGGCCCTTGGGACCGGCACCCGTGACTAGTACCCTAGGTGAGGAAACTCATCGGTTTGCGTTGGCTGTAAGTGGCGCCATTGTGTGCGAAACACCATAGGTCTGCGTTACCTGTACGAAGTACAGTACTTGTGAGTAGTACCATCTTTGGTGGAACACCGTGAGTCTTCGCTACTTCTGATTAATACCCCAACATGACACATACCATGGTTCTATTTTACTCGCGACATGTACCATTCTGTGGTGCCTTAGACGTGGATTTTGCACCCCCTTTAGACACCAAGCATCATTGTGCTTTATAAGTGGTTCCTTGGTCGGTAATAATGTTATTTTCGTTCTCTATTGAATCCGATCCACTGGTTTTTGTTTTTGTTTGCTTGTTTTGTGTTTTGTTGGGTTCCTGTCCATCCATTCATTCTTCATGCCATGTTTTATTTTTATTTTGGTCAGTGGATGCCTTTACAATTTTTGTTCTTTCATTTCGTACCATTAGGGGCCGATGACCTTTGATGTTAGGCCCCTTAAAACAACAAGCATCATCATCATCAGACTACGGCAGTGCAGCATATGGCTCCGCAAGACCAAGCATTCTTGCGAAGCTGAACAGTATCCGCCACAGCGGGGTTAGGTTGGCGACGGGAGCTTTTCGTATTAGCCCCATCGCTAGCCTGCTCGCTGAGTCTGGTGTGTCGCCTTTACACCTGAGGCGCCAGCAACTACTACTTACGTATGCTGCAAATTTGCGACAGATGCCACTTCATCCGAGCTATCCCTGCGTGTTCAACAATGGCAACCGTTTGTTGTACGTTGCTCATCCTCGTGCGACGCGGCCGGTTGGGATACGCTTGGATAGTAGTTATGAATTGTTTGACGTACCTTCGATTCCTTGCCTTGTCAGACAACCAAGTGGGGTACCTCCGTGGGTTGTGCGACGACCTGAAATCATCCTGGATTAGCACACTGGCCCGAAAGGAGACACGGACCCTTCGATTTATCGGAGGATCTACCTGTCCGTTCTTGGCCGCTATCCAGGTTCAGTCGTCGTTTACACGGATGGTTCAAGGACAGATACGAAGGTGGGCTGTGCGTTCGTTGTCGACAATGATCGGTTTCTTTTTGCTCTCCCGGACACCTGTAGTGTGTACACGGCAGAGCTCTATGCTATCTGTGAGGCTCTGCGGTACGCACTAGACAATGAGCGCCGACACTTTCTTGTGTGTACTGACTCCTTGAGTTCGCTTCAGTCTATTGATACCTGTTTCCCTCGACACCCTCTGGTGCAGCGGATCCAGGACCTGCTGGCCGGGTGTTCGGATGCCGGCACCAGAATTACGTTTGTGTGGCTCCCCAGCCACATGGGCATAGAGGGAAACGAGTTAGCAGATCAGGTTGCCAAGGAGGCAGTTACACTGCCCCCGTTGCCTTTCAAGGTTCCAGCAAGTGATATTCGCTCTCAACTGAGACATCTGGTTATGTCTCATTGGGAGATGGAGTGGCAGGCCATCCCACTTCCCAATAAGCTGAGAGCGATAAAAGGAACAACGAAGGTATGGAGGACTTCGCGGAGGGAAGCCGTGGTATTATGTCGCCTTCGGATCGGCCACGGTATCTTGACGCACTCCCATCTACTGAAAGGAGAACCCCCTCCGGTGTGTACCTGCGGCGACCATCTTACCGTGGTACACATCCTTACGGAGTGCGTGGACCTGGTCGATCTGCGCCGTAGTATTAACCTTCCGAGTACTATCTCCCTTATCTTGCGCGATGACGAGCAGTCAGCAGACCTCGTCATCCGCTTTATGAGGGATAGCGGCCTGTTTTATCGTGTGTGATGATGTCCTTTGTCCTAGTGTTGTTTATGTCAGTTGCGCTTTTATCTCATTGACTTCATTTTAGTTTGTGTTGCGCATTTTAATGTGTTATTTGAACGTCTAACGTAAATTATGTGTTAATATCTGTATACTGGGCAATGCCTTATTCCTTCGATTTCCTGTACTTTCTCTTATTTTAATAGAACATAAGGCATTGCGTATTAGATCCACTGACTGTTTTAATCTCACCGTCATTTTTCTTCATCACCATTCTTTTTTAACTCTTAGTCAGTGGATACTTTTTAAAATTTTAACTTAATGTCTCATGTCATTCATTTCGTTCCATTAGGGGCCGATGACCTTCGATGTTAGGCCCCTTAAAACAACAAGCATCATCATCATGAACCGAAGGCCAGTACGCTGACCATTCAGCCAACGAGAGATTAACTGGGAGAGTAACTTTCGATATCCGCTCTCAGGTTGTCCATTTCAGAGTTAATTTCGGCCCGAATAACAATCGAGAGTACCCGGCGAGTCCCTCGCCAAGATAGCTTTCACAAGTTCTCGTCACACCCTGTCCACTTGTGCACCCATAGAGAGTGGAGAGTAGTCGAAATGTCATCACACTACCAAGGACAAGTCGCAGCAGCTGTGATTATTCTCTGTAAAAAAAGAAAAAATCTACTTTGGTAATTGCCATCTGTCCCGCTACCGCTTTTTCTGTTTTTAATATTTTTCAATTCTTGAGATACCTTAACAATAAAGAGCATCACATTATTAATTTAAATATTGTATATATGTATTATATTATATACTTGTTATTATAATAACCATGCTACAATCATTACAATATATTTCCATGCAAATTGATGAGATTATAATCTATATATATATAAAGTAGCTTGTCCTGACTGACTGACTGATTCATCATCGCCGAGCTTAAACTACTGGACATAAAGAGAAGAAATTTTGGGGATATATTCATATTATGACGTAGGTGCTCGCTAAGAGAGGATTTTTGGATATTCCTTCGATAAGGGGGTGAAAACGGGGGTGAAATTTTAAAATGAGTTGCTCTATATCTCAAAACTTTAAAAGTTTACAGATGTAAAAATTGGTATTTAGAATCTTCTTTAAAAATAAGGAAACACGTATTTTTTTGTTTTCAGAAAACCCCAATAGGAGGGGTGAAAAAGGGTGAAAATGGGGAAAAATGGGTTGAATGCCTTTAATCAGGCTACCGGTACCTATATCTCAGAAACTGAAGATAGTACAGACCTGAAAATTGGTACTTTTGACCTCTTTTAAAAATAAAGAAACACGTATTTTTTTGTTTTTGGGAAATCCAATTAATGGGAGGGTGAAAAGGGGGTGAATTTTTAAAATGAGTGAATCTATATCTCCAAACCTTTAAAGTTTGCAGATGTAAAAATTGGTATTTAGAACCTTCATTAAAAATAAAGGAACACGTATTTTTTTGTTTTCGGAAAATCGCAATAGGAGGAGTGAAAAGGGGCTAAAAAGTGGTTGAATGCCTTTAATGAGGCTACTTATATATCAGAAACTGAAGATATTACAGACCTGAAAATTGGTGTTTGGGATCTCCGTTAAAAATAAAGAAACACGTATTTTTTTTGTTTCTGGAAAATCCAATTTAGGGGGGGGGGTGAAAAGGGAGTAATATTTTAAAATGAGTGTATCTATCTCAAAATGTTTAAAGGTTATATATGTGAAAATTGGTATTTAGAATCTCCTTTAAAAATAAATAAACACACGTATTTTTTCGTTTTTGGAAAATCCAAATATTGGGGGGTAAAAAGGGGGTGGGTAAATTTTTTAAAATGAGTGTGTATACATCTTAAAACTTTAAAATTTACAGATGAAAAAATTGGTAGTTAGAATGTCCTCTAAAAATAAAGGAAAACGTATTTTTTGTTTCCTGTAAATCCCAATAGGAGGGGTGTAAAAGGGTGAAAAATGGGTTGAATGCCTTTAATGAGGATACATATATCTCAGAAACGAAAGATATTACAGAACTGAAAATTTGTATATGGGATCTCCTTTAAAAATAAAGAAACACGTATTTTTTAGTTTTGGAAAATCCAATTAATGGCGGTTAAACAGGAGTGACAAATTGGGTGAATTTTTGAAAGACTATATCTACAGAATATCTTGGAAACGTTAAATGTTACAGACGTAAAAAGTGGGTGTTTGTAATCTCCTGTAAATCTAAAGAAACATAGGTGATTTGTGTTTGGAAACTCCACTTAAGGGGAACTCAAAAGGGGTGAAATTTTAAAATGAGAATTTTTACAGTTTATCTCAAAAACTTAACATGTTACAGAAGTGAAAAATGGTTTTTTTATCTCTATTAAACATAAAGAAACGTGTATTTTTAGCTTTCGGAAATACCACTTGGGTGGAGGGGGGGGGGTAAAAGTGACTGAAAATGGTGTTGAATTCTTTTAATTAGGCTACTGATATCTCAAAAATGAAGATGTTACAGACGTGAAATTTGATATTTGCAATCTGCTTTAAAAATAAAGAAACACGTATTCTCGGAAAATCCAATGAAGGGGGGGGGGGTGAAAGAATTCAAAAAATTAATTGAATTAATTGAATGAGAATACATACATCTAATAAAAACTAAAGTTGTTACAGACGTGAAAATTCGTATTTGGATCTCCTTTAAAAACAAAGAAAAACGCGTTTTGGGGGGAAACCATCTTGGAGGGCGGGAGTGTAAAGGAGTTGAATTCCTTTCATGAGGACACATAAATCAAAAACTGAAGAAGTTAGAGTCGTGAAAATTGGTATTTAGAAGATCCTTTACTATTAATGAAACAAGTATTTTTTGCGGGAAAATTCACTTAGGGGGGGGGGGGGAGTAGTGTGAAATGAAGTGAAAAAAGTAAATTATTTTTATGGGGATACTTATATCTCAAAACTGAAGGTAATAGACGTGAACATTGGTGTTTGAAATCTTCTTTAAACATAAGAAACAAGCCTTCTTTTAATTTTTTTGCGGGGGGGTGGGTGCCGGTAAATAAACTTAACGGCGGTGGGGTGTAGAAGGAGGTGAGACCAATTTATTTTACTGTTCTTAATGTACTTATAAGGATCCTCGGCAGCGCGCCGGCCTCTCACAGCTGGGTTCCGTGGTTCAAATCCCGTTCACTCCATGTGACATTCGTGCTGGACAAAACGGAGGCGGGACAGGTTTTTCTCCGGATACTCCGGTTTTCCTGTCATCATCCATTCCAGCAACACATAATAATAATAATAATAATAATAATAATAATAATAATAATAATAATAATAATAATAATAATGTTCCGGACCGTCGTCAAATGTGCGGACCGCGCTGGAAACGGCTCCTGGACGGGTAATGACTAAGAATGCAGTCCGGCCGCGGGTTCAGTGCCTTCTCGGCACCCAATATGACACCACGCCGGATCTCCTGAAGGATTTTATCCATATTAAAAATGATTATAGGAAAAGATGGCAAAGATTTACGGACCCAACTGACCGGGAGGAATACCTGAGCCTAGCCCGGGAAGTACGAAATCGATTGCTGGAAAAGAAGATTGAAAAATGGGAGGAAACATGCCGTAATCTAATAGAAAACGAGTCAGATCGGGAATTTTGGTGGGTTCTCGCAGAAAACGAGTCAGACCGCGAATTTAGGCGGATTATATATCTAAAACAATAAGCATTCAATTATAAATTTCAGTATAATACCGTAGCGAAGCACGGGTATCTTGCTAGTAAAATATAAACTGACAATTTACTCTTAATTCACCTTTATTAAACCGACTTAACTTACCTTTTTCCTTAAGTTGTGAAGTTTCCTTTGAACTTCAGCTCCAGAACACGAAAACTTCACTCCTATGTCCTCTAAAGTTGTATGTTTCTTCACCCTGTCACGGTAATCGGTACATTTCATTTTCCACAAAATTTCTGGACTTTACACATTTCAATTACCGTAAGAGTTTTGTTTCCTCCGGTGACCAATTTTTAGTCATCTTGAAATTAAAAATAGAACCAAGCTCTCGATAGCTTCGCCACAATTCGAGCACAGTTCGTATCTGGAGAGCTAATCTCCGAGAGGGCCGGGGAGCATGTGTCGACTAGCGAGCAAGTTAAGACAAGTTAGCTCTCGGAGAGTTGCGAGCGAATTTCCGTTAGTTACTCCCGGCACTGTCCATTCAGTCAATCAATTACTACTGATCTGCATTTAGGGCAGTCGCCCAGGTGGCAGATTCCCTATCTGTTGTTTTCCTAGCCTTTTCTTAATTGATTTCATTGGCGAGTAACTGCTATCGAGAGGTTCTCGCCAGTAGTTACTCTCAAGTGTACGGGCACCTTTAGTCATCTTGCAATTGAAAATAGAACCAAGCTCTCGATAGCTTCGCCACAATTCGAACACAGTTCGTATCTGGAGAGCTAATCTCCGAGAGGGCCGGGGAGTACGTGTCGACTAGCGAGCAAGTTGAGAAAAGTTAGCTCTCGGAGGGTTGCGAGCGAATTTCCGTTAGTTGCTCTCGGCACTGCGTCCATTGGCGAGTAACCGCTATCGAAAGGTTCTCGCCAGTATTTACTCTCAAGTATACGGGCACCTTTACTCTACCGCCTGTTACTGTGCACGTTTTCATGTTTGTAAAAACAAAGTCTGTTGTGCTGCTCCCATTGCTGCAAATATACATCTTCCAGTGGGAATCATTTACAAGGGTCAGTCCTTCCCCTTGTATATAACTGAGTATATTGTCTGTTTTCTTGTTAACTCGGTCCACCCGACAGTTCAGGTCTCCTGCTCCACGAACCTGCTACGCAGGCGTAGCAGGGGGAGAGGTGATACTCCCACCTGGCGCGTCCCAGGTGGCGGATAGGGGGGTCCTAACCGGCTTGCCGGCGGACTTGAGGGAAATAAAATACCTCTCGCGGACCAAACACACTACCCCCTGCGGGTGGGGGACGCACATGTAGAATACATCCGCGGTATCTCCTGCCTGTCGTAAGAGGCGACTAAAAGGGGCGACCTAGGGCTGACTGAATTAGAACCATGCAACTAATTTTGAATCGTACCATCACGCGGGGAACACCATAGGTTGCCTGTACTTACGAGTAGTACCACTAAATTCGGTACGAAATAGGTTTATGATTAGTAGCAGTAAAAGCCTGGCCTGGTGGATTCCAGTACCCGTGCGTCGTACCCATGTGTGCAACACCGCGGGTCTGGGCGTAGCCTGTAAGTTGTATCACTATATGAGCAGCACCGTGGGTCTGCGCTGCCTGTGATTAGTACCCACTATGTGAGGAACACCACGGGAATACCGGCGCTCGTGTTTAGTACACCTAGGTGGGGAACGTTTTCGGTTTTCGTTGACTCTGAGTTGGGCCATTGTGTGAGACACACCATAGGTCTGCGTTACTTGTACGTATTGCAATACTTGTGAGTAGTACCATATTTTGTGGAACACCGTGAGTCTTCCCTACTTCTGATTAATACCCCAACATGACACATACCATGGTTCTCTTTTACTCGCGACATGTACCATTCTGTGGGGCCTTAGACGTGGATTTTGCACCCCCTTTAGACACCAAGCATATTGTGCTTTATAAGTGGTTCCTTGGTCGGTAATAATGTTATTTTCAATCTGTATTGAGTCCGATCCACTGGCCTTTGTTTGTTTGTTTTGTGTTTTGTTGAGTTCCTGTCCATCCATTCATTCTTCATGCCATACTTTATTTTTATTTTGGTCAGTGGATGCCTTTGCAATTTTTGTTCTTGCATTTCGTACCATTAGGGGCCGATGACCTTCGATGTTAGGCCCCTTAAAACAACAAGCATCATCATCATCAGGTCTCCTGCTAGTATAACTGTCTCCCTGCTGCGTACTCTAGCCAGCGTTGTGCCTATATCGTCTATTATTTCTTCCTCTTTTCATTCTGGTTGAAAGTATGTTCCTATAATTACACACGAGTTTGTTCTCACTGCCAATATATTGTCAGTATTATATATAGTCCTGATCGGGGCAAGTCTCGGACTCACCAAGCATGTTATGCCACCTTTCGATCTACCCTTCTCTCCTTGTAAAGCAAGAACATGCGCTGCGTACACGTTATATGGACACCACTCTTTTGTCAAAAATGTCTCCACTAAAACAACTATGTCGTATTATGCGAATATGTCTTTAGGCATCATATTTATGACATTTACTATAGCCTCAATATTCCACGACAGACATTTGACGGTTTCGTTCGTCTCTTCCTCTGAATCTCCAAGGGGCACGAAAAGTACGACAGGTGACATTTTCCGGCCAGAACTTGGTGTCATATACCTTCTATAGGTCTTTCAGTGGCACGCCAATTTTGAATGCTCGACTAGAAGGTCTGGAGCTCACTAGTTGACAGTCGATGTCGCTTATTCCGTTTTCTTTCAGGTATTCCTTGAGGTCCCCCTTCGTAGTGTCAGCACCGAGCCTTTCAATGTATAACCAGCCTTTGCTCTCAACTGCTTTGATCTTGCTCTCTCCCTGCTTACTGCCACGCAATAGCTCTCTTCTCTCATGAGACCGAGGTCTCTGAAGTTGGCTCACCTGTCTTGTGCGTCCTTCCGTGACGTCCGTTAACTGTGTGTGCCGTCTACGGCTACGCTGCATTTTCCAAGGGCCATCATGCCATATTTCTACCTCGTTCTCTTCCATTCTCGCTCTCCTGCTGCCTGTTTGTTGAGTTTCCATTTGTATATATTGTACTGGACGATCTCCCTCGCTAGAGCTTCTTGGTCTTTGGATAATACTGCCAGTTTCTGTTTATTTTCTTTCCTTCATCGACAGGTCTGTGTGTCCTTCTGTTACATTCTTTATTACAGTCTCCTACTTGAGTGTCCTATTTTCATCTTCCGTTGCTCTTTTAATTTCATCTCTGATTTTTCCTGTAGGTTCGTTTGCAGAAACTTAAGAATTGCATCTACTTTCAAGGTTAAGTTAGCTCTGGTGTCGTTGTCTGGTTCGACTGTCGTTTGAGTTTTCAAAACAGTCGATTTACATGCGACACATAGCCATGTCAACTTGCAGGTTCGTCTGTCAGTGATATCGTATTCACCTTTATTTGACATTATACAGTCAGCGTGTTGCCAAATTTTACCACGTTCGCATTCAACTGCTTTTTCGTTCTCTCTCACAATCTCCATACAGATATTACAGACATCACCCATTTCAACCCCTCTGATTTCGGTATCCGTTAGCATTGCTGTTCTTTGCTCTTACAACCTTGTCGCACTCATTCGCTTGACTATGCACTTATTGCTTGCACCGTTTATTCCGTGATTGGTGGAGCTGTAGCGTCCTAGATTCTCATTCCTAATGCACACCCTTTGGTTTCTTTGTTCAGATTTCACAATTGGCTACTATGAACACAATGTTTGTAATTCTTGGTTACGATGCACGTACACACTATTATCGCTTAGTATTTAACTTAGAGCCACAAGATCACACAAATAATTATCTTATACGGATTAGTATAGATTACACTTTGAAACTATACCATTCTCACTTGGGTTATCCATAAAACTATCAATTTTCCATCATAATACGGAGCTTACACATAACACAACTTAAAACGCCGACATAATAAGAGTGCATTACATAAATTATGTTGTTAATTCTTTTGAGGGTCTTGGGACATATTGGCCATCATCCAGGTATATTTAGGTGTTTCTTGAATTTGTCTGATAACTTAGTGTGTATAACTAGGTTTTAGGTTCTAGGGTTGGGGTAAGTGCCCCAGGACTTCAAACAAGGTACCATTCTGGCATTTTATTGGAAATAGTATGGGAAAACCCGGGGAAACCACTCCCAGGATGGCCACTGTCAGGACCAGGATTCGAACCTTCTATCTCCGGACATCCAGCTCAGCAGCACGGTCATGGTGCGAGGTCCATAAATATATGCTGTGAGGTCCATAAATATATTTAGATAATATTCAAAGTAAGATAAGTCCACGATGTGAGTCCTGGAGGGATTTCGGTCTTTGGTCTAAGCAGTATAAGTCAGAATTAAACTACATTATGTACAATATTTCATTCCGTTCTAATGGTAAAAATAAACATGTTAATATCCATGTATGCCCTTGCTGGCGAGATGTAGTGTTTACAATGCACTATGTCTTCTGGTATGGGCTATATGAAATTTGTTACTTTCATTGACCTTTCTCAGTCTCATCCTTGGCTTTGACAATATGAAAGTGACAGGTATGAGTGATGCTAGTAATACCATTCCTTATGCAGCCAGTCCCTGTTATGAATGGTGTGAAAATATCGCTCATAGGGTCGGTTGGTGCATGCATTTCAGTGGGCTGGCTCGGTGAGGAAAGCAACGGGAAACTATCTCACTCCTCATTTCCCTAGTACGCCTCTTCAGTGACGCCTAGGCTATTTATGACAGCGTTGGCGGAGCTGCAGAGGAACAAACCAGCCTTCGGGCTGAATACCCAACAATATCCATGTAAGGGAGAAGAGTACAAGTCATTTTGTGACTTATACTCTCTCTTTCTCTGGCAGCCTAGATGCGGTAATCATGCCAGTGTCTTTTCGGTTACAGATTTTAATCCTTACCTGTGAAAAGATGTTTTATTCCCCTTTTCAAATCTCTGACTGCAATTATAAGCAACGCAAGATATGACCATTTTTCCCGCATTCCTTCAAATTGGCGTACTTCACTTATCACATTTACGAAAATATGTGCGTCTATATTACAATTACAATTACAATTACATTACAATTATATAGAAAACGCCTCGAATATCGACAGTGATTACTTGACATTTCCCGTTGACGCCGACAGCCCGAGCATTATTCACTATAGGTGCCGAACATCAGCTGATTTCTAACCTGGCGCGTGTTCTTCCGGCGGCGCCTCTCTATCTATTTGAATGCTCGTAGGCTCAGCCGTCACACAGCACAGCCCCAGGGGCTCTGAACTTTGGAGCGTGGGTTGGCGACCACGGGGCCCTTAGCTGAGTCCTGGTATTGCTTCCACTTACTTGTGCCAGGCTCCTCACTTTCATCTATCCTATCCGACCTCTCTTGGTCAACTTTTGTTCTTTTCCGACCCCGATGCTATTAGGTTTGCGAGGGCTAGGGAGTCTTTCATTTTCACGCCCTTCGTGGCCCTTGTCTTTCTTTGGCCGATAGCTTCATTTTTCGAAGTGTCGGACCCCTTGCATTTTTTCATTCTGATTAGTGTTATATAGAGGATGGTTGCCTAGTTGTACTTCCTCTTAAAACAATAATCACCACCACCTCACACAGCACATGCGGCTGCCACGAAGGGATCTTTCAGAATCACACGATGACAATATGCCAAAATAGGCTCCTTTCAAATTAGCAGAATACGACGTTGACAGTGTTCAGTCCATACAAGAATATAAGATTAACTGTGCCGTACAGACACGTATCATAATATACACCGGTGTTTAGAGGAGAGTCTGTATTCCATTAGTATTTTGTTAATGTAATAACGTTACATCCTCCCCGCCTGAAGAAAGACACCAGGGGGTCTTAAGGTTAGTATACGAACTTCAGTAACATGCACTTGAATTAACACAGCATAACGCTGAACACAATAGTGTTGGCTACTGAATGCATGATTCGAAGCAGTGTATCGATTCATTCAAGTGTCCGAATGAATCGATTCACAGGAACGGCGAGCTCACGGCACACGATTCAGTTTACTCCCAGCGGACAGTGCTGAGTGGCGCACTCACTGGACGTTGACGGGGAGTCGAGCTTCCGCTGAAGCGAGACAGTGAATCATGGCACACCGAAAGAATCTATGCTATAACGGACTCTCGAGCTCAGCTCATTTGAAAATAATACCCATTTGCATTCACTGTCCTCTTCTTACAGGGAGGTTTAAATAATAGATGGATTTATTTGCAGTGTTAAAAAGGTAGTCAAAACATAATTCAGAAGTAGCTAGTAAGTAGGTTGGCTATTAGGTTATACTATTTATTAGTTTAATGAATCTTAGTATTATAACTTAGTTGACATTTGACAGTTAAACTCGACTCTAGCCTGCTCTAGGACTATGAGTTAGTATCGCGTAGCTATGCGCTTGCATTCGGGGGATGGTAGGTTCGAATCCAACCGTCGGCAGCCGTTAAGATGGTTTTCCGTAGTTTCCCCATTTTCACACCAGGAAATGCTGGGCCTGTACCTTAATTCAGACCATGGCTGCTACCTTCCTAATCCTAACCTTTCCCACCCTGCGTCGCCGGAAACCTTCGATGTATTAGAGTGACTAGCATTTTTTTCTAAAAAAGAAGTACATAGTATGAAGACCAGATGGCAGGTGCGAGCACTGAATGCTGTTGCTGCTGTCTTACCAGCACACACTACACAGATGCAGTAGGAGCGGTGACTAATGTGCCGTGAATCGGGTCACTGTATCGATTCAGTAACGTGAACGGAATCAAATGAATCGATTCATTAAAATGAATCGAATGTCCCATCACTAGAACACAATGGCGTCCAATGTGCCTCGTATAATTTACAAGGTAAGTTCGATCATGTCGGGATCACGGTAGAGGTAACAAATGTTTATCCACAACGTAGAATTCTTTCATTTCATGCAACCAGAAATAACTCTTAGGAACTGTCTTACTTGTTCAGTAGATGTCATCGAAAGCGCAAACACTAGGCATAATACGGACAGTTCAATGTGCAGGGGAGGCGGTGTACAAATGGCCAGTAAGCCCAGCACACAACGCACCAGATGGTGAACAGTCACATGACTTGCAAGCATCCAGCACCAAATGATGGGCTCCAATGACATCGGTATGATGTACCAGTCTTCAGATGCTTCTAGTAATAGCAGCTTCAGGATGAAAGGTATGCGAACAATAATTGCAACAGGAACAAGGAAGAAGAAAGCTAAGGAACAAGTACAATTCACATTCAATAAGGAACCAAAATGGTCCTGTCACACACATTAGGGAATCAGTTAATCTCGAAACGGGTTTCCAAGACCCTTTCATAATGTTTTAGAAAATTTTAAGAGGCAATATTAAATGTAATACACTTGCAGTGACATGAGGTATTATCGAGCGACGCGGCCGGTTGGGATACGCTTGGATAGCAGTTCCGAATTGTTTGACGTACCTTTGGTTCCTTGCCTTGTCGGACAACCAAGTGGGGTACCTCCGTGGGTCGTACGACGACCTGAATAATCCTGGATCTGCACACTGGCCCAAAGGAAAACACGGGCCCTTCGATTTATCGGAGGTTCTTCCGGTCCGTTGTTGGCCGCTATCCAGGTTCAGTCGTCGTCTACACGGATGGTTCAAGGACAGATACGAAGGTTGTTGACAATGATAGGTTCCTTTTTGCTCTTCCGGCAACCTGTAGTGTGTACACAGCAGAGCTCTATGCTATCTGTGAGGCTCTGCGGTACGCACTGTACAATGAGCGCCGACACTATCTTCTGTGTACTGACTCCTTGAGTTCGCTCCAGTCTATAGATACCTGATTCCCTCGGCACCCTCTGGTGCAGCGGATCCAGGACCTGATGGCCGGGTGTTGGGATGCCGGCACCAGAATCACGTTTCTGTTGCTCCCAAGCCACATGGGCATAGAGGGAAACGAGTTAGCAGATCAGGCTGCCAAGGAGGCAGTTACACTGCCCCCGTTGCCTTTCAAGGTTCCAGCAAGTGATATTCGCACCCAGCTGAGACATCTGGTTATGTCCCATTAGGAGATGGAGTGGCAGGCCATTCCACTTCCTAATAAGCTTAGAGCGATTAAAGGAACTACGAAGGTATGGAGGACTTCCCTTCGGGCTTCGCAGAGGGAGGCCATGGTATTATGTCGCCTTCGGATCGGCCATGGTTTCCTGACTCTCTCCACGAACCTGCTACGCAGGCGTAGCAAGGGGAGAGGTGATACTCCCACGTGGCGCGTCCCAGTGGCGGATACGGGGGTCCTAACTGGCTTGCCGCCGGACTTGAAGGAAATAAAATACCTCTCGCGGAGCAAACACACACCCCCTGTGGGTGGGGGAGGCAGACGAATAATACACCCGCGGTATCTCCTGCCTGTCGTGAGAGTCGACTAAAAGGGGCGACCAAGGGCTGATTGTATTAGAAGTATGAAACTACTTTTGAATAGTACCATCACGCACGGAACACCATCGGTCGCTTTTACTTGCGAGTAGTACCACTCTGTTAGGTACTGAATAGTTTTGTGATTCGTAGCACTCAAGCGGGGTTCAGTGTGGGTTTCCAGTACCCGTGAGTCGTACCCATGTGAGCAACACCACGGGTCCTGGCGTTGCCTGTGAGTTGTACCACTATATGAGCGAAACCGTGGGTCTGCGTTGCCAGTGATTAGTACCCATTATGTGAGGAACACCACGGGAATGCCGGCGCCCGTGATTAGTACACCTAGGTGAGGACCCTCATCGGTTGCGTTGGCTATGATTGGCGCCATTGTGTGAGAAACACCATGGGTCTGCGTTAACTTTACGGCGTACAATACTTGTGAGTAGTAATGTAATGTTTGGAACACCGTGAGTTTACGCTACCTTTGATTCTCCTTTACTACCGGTACGTGCCATTATGCGGGATCGTTTACATTGATATTGATCCATTCAGACAAGCATTATCGATTCAGGATTGGGCTTTGGAAGCAGTCCCTTGGTCAGTGACATTTTTTCTGGGAATGTGAGGCATTGCGCGTCTTATCCACTGCTTGTTTTAAATTCATATTCATCAAATCCTTCCTCATCATCACGTTTTGACTTCGGGTCAGTGGATGAATTTTGTATTTTTAAATTATAATCCCGTTTCTTCTCATTTCGTACCACAGGGGCCGATGACCTAGATGTTAGGCCCTCTAAACAACAAGCATCATCATCATCACCTGACTCACTCTCATGTTTTGAAAGGAGAACCCCCTCCGGTGTGTACCTGCGGCGACCATCTTACCGTGGTACACATTCTTAAGGAGTGTTTGGACCTGGTCGATGTTCGCCATAGACTTAACCTCCCGGGTACCATCTCCCTTATCTAGCGAGATGACGAGCAGTCAGCAGTCCTCGTCATCCGCTTTGTGAATGATAGTGGTCCTTTTTATTCTGTCTAAAGATGTCCTTTGTCCTAGTGAATTAGTGTCAATTGCGCTTTTATCCCATTGACTTCATTTTAGTTTTTGTCGCGTATTTTAATGTGTTATTTTAACGTCTAATGTAAAATATGTATATATATCTGCACTACCAGGCAATGCTTTATTCCTCCCCCCCCCCCTGTATTTTGTATTATTTTATTAGAAAATAAGTCATTGCGAATTAGATCCACTGCTCTTTTAATCTCATACTCATTTTCTCATCACCATTTTGTTTTAACTCTTGCCAGTGGATACATTTTAAAATTTTAAATATCGTGTATCATGTCGTCCATCACATTCCATTAGGGGCCGATGACCTTCGATGTTAGGCCCCTTAAAACAACAAGCATCATCATCGTCATCATCATTATGATCATCATCATCACGACACACCTGTGAACACTGTAGCCTGCATTGGAATCTAACCAGTTTGTGTATCAGCTGGATGACGAACTCGTACTGGCTATTTTCAGCAATAGCGCAACTAGCCACATTTCCAACGACAGCATAAAAAAAGTTTCTTCTTTTGAATATAAAGTCATTTCTTATTTAAGGCAAGATTGAATGGCCTCTGCTGCTAATGCTAAATTGACGCATTTGATGACCCTTTATCTTGGGAAGTACACAAGTTTTTTCCCTATTTTTTTTTCTCGCCAATCCATATACCGGTCTGAACACACTGTAGTAAAATTATGAAACATGTTTAATAATGAATGAGTTAAAAATTTCTTCCTTATTACATTTATGTCATTCTAAATTAATTATCACAATGTGTTTTTATATGAGGCGAAAGTTAATTGCAGTGGTGTTACAGGAGAAGTACCATACATTTGAAACATAAATATGTGCAATATACAAACATTTCATTACTCTAGCTTTATTAGTTTTAAAAATGGATCTCTTGTAGTGA
Organism: Anabrus simplex; assembly: GCF_040414725.1. Classification (NCBI taxonomy): domain Eukaryota; kingdom Metazoa; phylum Arthropoda; class Insecta; order Orthoptera; family Tettigoniidae; genus Anabrus; species Anabrus simplex. The sequence continues at coordinate 144,865,417 of NC_090268.1, forward strand.
AAAACGTAGACTAGTTCAGAGGTATTAAGCTTTGAAGTCTTTAAATTGTAAATAACAGAAGGAATTCACGGGTTTGTTACTCTAGTGACATAAAACCTCCTGCTGCGTAGTTTGGATATTCTTCTTCATCGCAACCTTCTATTAACTTCCTTCTTCTCTTCTTCCTAGCCGCCATTGTCATTTGTTGAGCTGCCAACTCTTCTTTCTGTACACAAACTATGTCCAGTTCTTGTTGTGCCCCGAATTAACCCCCCAGCTTCTCAAAAACTATCAGTATACTAATTCTCCCATCATTGAAAGTTATAACAGCATCAGCATTGCCTATTATTAATGGTTCTTCGTACAACAAAACATTTTTGTTGACACGAGGCCATACGATGTTGTTGAATGATCCGTTCACATTTTGAGTTTTCCCATGCAAGCATTTCTTTAACAGGCCTGTATATGATCTCTCCACCACAGCGAGAGCAAGACACACTTTCAAGAAGGACATTTGCAATGATACTTAGATGTATAATCACATTATCTATACTGTAATTTGCTTGCACACGTTCAGTTTTCGTTTTGAAGCACGAGGGGGCGTGGCACCTTCACTTCCACAATTCTAATTTTGTTCACGTCCACCTTTGAGACTTGCATTTCCACTAATCTCACTCGTCGGATTATCTTTAGAGTATTTATTACCTCTGAATACCCCCTTTTGAATACGCCTTTCGGTTTCGTCATTTTACGCAATTTTTTTTTAAGAATCGTGAAAGAGAGAGAGAGAGAGAGAGAGAGAGAGACAGAGAGAGAGAGAGAGAGAGAGAGAAATATTCGATCATGAAATCACTATGATGTACTCTGATAACAAGGCAACCGCGTCACAACCCCGCGCTGCATTCTTTACCCGTGTAGCCAAATTATTCAGCATGATATCAACCTCGATGGAACCATAGCTTTCTAGATTGCGTGATTGTAAAGATATGCCCGGTCAAGTGTTCCATTACAACCAAGCCTAGGAAACTTTCCAGGTGCAACAGTTTCTTTAAAAATGTATTGAATACCCTAAATATTGTCCAATACCTGTGATTAATATGCCAAAATGATCGCAAAATGCTAAAGATTTTTATTAGGCAAAGAGTGAAAAATGTCAAAATTCTCCAAATTCGACATACAATCTTATCTGTAACTCAATAGTAATATTACTAGAGGGTAAAGAAAATAACAAATATGGAAGAAACATATAATATAGGCTATAATTTTTTCAATCCTTTGAAGTTGATAATGGATAAATACATAATGAATGAAATATAAATGTATAAATAAATGATTCAGTAAATACAGGAAATAAGTTGTAGGATCTTGCTCAGTTTACGGGAACTCCCTCAGACTGGCCGCCAATAGTGGGTGGACTTGAACTTCCCTTGAATCGTCTTACTCTAGAGCTCGTAAATCCAGTGGTGCTGATCTGGATGTTCATTAGAACTTATGACAATTGCAAAGTCCGGGCTTCAGACACTTCTGAAAACAAGATAATATATTTATGAAACGATATTTAGTTGGAAATTCCAGGGCTTACACAAAGTCATGAACTATTTTAAAAATCCATTGCACAAAGATCACTAATGATATACTTTCATATATAGAAGCTCAGATCTGTTTCTCGTGAGACATTTCTAGGGGCTAAAATAAAGATCACTAATGATATATTTTCATATAAAAGCTCAAATCTGTTTCTCGTGAGACATTTGAAGTGTCTTCTGGTATGGGTTAAAATAAAGATCACTAATGATATACTTTCATGTAAAAGCTCAGAACTGTTTCTCGTGAGACTTTTCTAGTGTCTTCTGGTATATGCTAAAACATTTTTTTAATGGACATGCGTCATCTCATCTTTGACTTTGATGATATGAAAGTGACTGGAGTCGGTTGGTATGAGCATTTCAGTGGATTTGACAGACTGATTTGTAATAGTACTTTCTGCGTCACAAAGGAAAGATACGGGAAACTACATCACTCCTCATTCTCCTAGGCTACTTTAGAGGCGCCTTGGCTATCTATGATAGCTGGTCCACGAACCTGCTGCGCAGGCGTAGCAGGGGGAGAGGTGATACTCCTACGTGGCGCGTCCCAGGTGGCGGATAGGGGGGTCCTAACCGGCTTGCCGGCGGACTTGAGGGAAATAAAATACCTCTCGCGGACCAAACACACTACCCCGTGCGGGTGGGGGACGCACATGTAGAATACACCCGCGGTATCCCCTGCCTGTCGTAAGAGGCGACTACAAGGGGCGACCAAGGGATGATTGAATTAGAACCATGAAACCACTCTTGATTCGTACCATCATGCGGGGAACACCATGTGTTGCATGTACTTGCGAGTAGTATCACTAACTTGGTACGAATTAGGTTTGTGATTAGTTGCAGTAAAAAGCTTGGCCTGGTGTATTCCAGTACCTGTGCGTTGTACTCATGTGGGCAACACCGCGGGTCTGGGCGTAGCCTGTGAGTTGTACCACTATATGAGCAACACCGTGGGTCTGCGTTGCCTGTGATTAGTACTCACTATGTGAGGAACACCACGGGGCCCTTGGGACCGGCACCCGTGACTAGTACACCTTGGTGAGGAAACTCATCGGTTTGCGTTGGCTGTGAGTGGCGCCATTGTGTGCGAAACACCCTAGGTCTGCGTTACCTGTACTAAGTACAATACTTGTGAGTAGTACCATCTTGTGTGGAACGCCGTGAGTCTTCGCTACTTTTGATCAGTACCCCAAAATGACAAATACCATGGTTCTACTTTACTCGCGACATGTACCATTCTGTGGGGCCTTAGTCGTGGATTTTGCACCCCTATTGACATCAAGCATCATTGTGCTTTATAAGTGGTCCCCTGGTCAGTAATACTATTATTCACGATCTTTTTTTGTGTCTGATCCACTGTTTTTGTTTGTTTGTTTTTGTTTTTTGTAGGGTTCATGTCCATCCATTCATTCTTCATGACATTTTTTATTTCATTTTGGTCAGTGGATGAATCTGAAAATTTTGTTATTTCATTTCGTACCGTTAGGGGCCGATGACCTCGATGTTAGGCCCCTTTAAACAACAAGCATCATCATCATCATCATGATAGCTGGTGGAAGGATCCAACCAATCTTTGGGCTGAAGACTCAGCGTACGTAATACATACATACATGCATGCATACATAATGTACCCGTCAAATTTGGTGATTAATTAGCATGTATTTAAGAGCCAGCATAAGTTATTTTATTGTAAGTCAAGGGCTAGATTTTATTATCGACGAGCTGTGCCAGCGTGTATTAAGTAACTTGACAAGTTTCAGCGAGACAGTTGTATCGATCGGCTAGCCCACCTTTCGAACGAGGTCGCATGAGAATCACGTGACAAAATGGATTTCTCAAGGGTAAGCTCTGCGCCCGTGCACGCCCTATTGCTCTCCACGAGGCCCCCCCCCTGTGGGTGGGGGCGGTAAAATAACACCCACGGTATCCCGTGCCTGTCGTAAGAAGCGACTAAAAGGGGCCTCAGGGGCTCTGAACTTTAGAGTGTGGGTTGGAGACCACGGGGCCCTCAGCTGAGTCCTGGCACTGCTTCCACTTACTTTCTTCTATCCTATCCGACCTCCCTTGGTCAACTCTTGTTCTTTTCCGACCGCGACGGTATTAGAGCATTCGAGGCCTAGGGAGTCTTTCATTTTAAAGCCCTTCCTGACCCTTGCCTTTTTTCGTCCTTACTTCACCCTTCGAAGTGACGGATCCCTTCTTCCTTCTTCTTTCCTTTCTCCCTTTACCCCGTGTGGGTGCGGACGCAGACGAATAATACACCCAGGGTACCCCTGCCTGTCGTGAGAGGCGACTCTAAGGGGCAAACAAGGGATGATTGAATTAGAACCATGAAACTACTTTTGATTCGTACCATCACGCGGGGAACACCAGGGGTTGCCTGTACTTGCGAGTAGTATCACAATATCAGGTATGAAATTGGTTTGTGATTAGTAGCCCACGAACCTGCTACGCAGGCGTAGCAGGGGGAGAGGTGATACTCCCACGTGGCGTGTCCCAGGTGGCGGATAGGGGGGTCCTAACCGGCTTGCCGGCGGACTTGAGGGAAATAAAATACCTCTCGCGGACCAAACACACACCCCCTGTGGGTGGGAGAGGCAGACGAATAATACACCCACGGTATCCCCTGCCTGTCGTGAGAGGCGACTAAAAGGGGCGACCAAGGGATGATTGCATTCGAACCATGAAACTACATGTGATTAGTACCACCACGCGGAGAACACCAAGGGTCGCTTTTACTTGTGCGTAGTACCACTATTTTAGGTACAAAATAGGTTTCTGATTAGTAGCACACAGGAGCACCGCGCGGTCGGCTTTTGCAGTACCTTTGATTAGTACCACTATATGAGCAGAACCATGGGATGATAGCTACCATGGTTCTGCCTTGCCTATGATTAGTACCCACTATATGAGGAACACCACGGGATAGGGAGAGGTCCCTGTGGTTAGTACTCTCATGTTATGAACACCATAGGTTTGCGTTGCCTGTAAATGGCGCCGCAAATTGAGAAAAACATAGGTCTGTATTATACGTCGAATTTCATAACCTCTGAGTAGTACAATAATGTGTGGAATACCGCAAGTCTCTGCTACTTTTGATTAGTACCGCAACAGGACGGATACCATGGTTCTACAATACAAGCGATAAGTATCATTCTGAGGGGCCTTTGATCTGTATTTTGGACCCATTTAGACACCAAGCATTCTCGATTCAGGATTGTGCTTTGGAAGTGGTCCCTTGGTCTGTACTACTTTTAACTATGATAGTTTTTTGAGACGGATCCACTGATTTTTTTAAATTCATGTTCATTCATTCATTCATTCATTCATTCATTCATTCATTCATTCATTCCTTCATTCATTCATTCTTCATGACAATTTTTATTTTGGTCAGTGTATGATTTTGAACTTTTACTTTGTCGTTTCATTTCGTACCATTAGGGGCCGATGACCTCGATGTTAGGCCCCTTTAAACAACAAGCATCATCATCATCATCATCATCATCATCATGATTAGTAGCAGCAAAGAAGCTGGTCTGTGTGTTTCCAGTACCGTGCGTCGTACCCATGTGAGCAACACGGCGGGTCTGGGCGTAGCCTGTGTGTTGTACCACTGTATGAGCGATACCGTCGGTCTGCGTTGCCTTTGATTAGTACCCACTATGTGAGGAACACCAAGGGAATACCGGCACCCGTGACTAGTACAACTAGGTGAGAAACCTCATCGGTTTGCTTTGGCTATGAGTGGCGCTATTGTGTGAGAAACACCATAGGTCTGCGTTACCTGTACGAAGTACAATACTTGTGAGTAGTACCATATTATATGGAACCCCCTGAGTCTTCGCTACTTTTGATTAGTACCCCACCATGACAAATGCTATGGTTCTACTTTACTCGCGGCATGTGCCATTGTGAGGGGCCGTCGAGCTGGATTTTGGAGCCCTTTAGACATCAAGCATCCTCGATTCAGGGTTGTGCTTTATAAGTGGTCCCTTGGTCAGAATACTATTATTTTTTGACATTTTTTGAGTCGGATCCACTGTTTTTTTGGTGTTTCTTTCTTGTTTGTTTTTGTTGTTTTGGGTTCATGTCCATCCACTCATTCTTCATGACATTTTATTATTTTGGTCAGTCCACGAACCTACTACGCTGGCGTAGCAGGGGGAGAGGTGGTACTCCCACGTGGCGCGTCCCAGGTGGCGGATAGGGGGGTCCTAACCGACTTGCCGACGGATTTGAGGGAAATAAAATACCTCTCGCGGACCAAACACACAACCCCCTGTGGGTGGGGGACGCAGACGAAAAATACACCCACAGTATCCTCTGCCTGTCGTAAGAGGCGACTAAAAGGGGTGACCAAGGGGTGTTCGGATTAGAACCATGAAACTACTTGCGATTAGTACCACCACGCGGGGAACACAATGGGTCGATATTACTTGCGCGTAGTACCACTATGTTAGGTAGCAAATAGGTTTGTGATTGGAAACACACAGGAGCACAGCGCGGTCAGGCTTTTACGGTATCTGTGATTAGTAGCACTATATGGCTTGCCTATGATTAGTACCCACTATATAAAGAATACCACGGGATAGTACGAGTCCCTGTGGTTAGTACACTTAGGTGAATGAAACCATAGGTTTGCGTTGCCTGTAAATGGCGCCGCTATGTGCGGAACACCATAGGTCCGTATTACATGTGGGAATTTCATAACCTGTCAGTTGTACCATAGTGTGTGGAATACCGCGAGTCTACGATACTTTTGATTATTACCGCACCATGACAAATACCATGGTTCTACTTTCCAAGCGATAAGTACCATTATGAGAGGCCAATAACCTATATTCTTGACCCCTTTAGCTTGCAAGCATCACCGATTCAGTATTGAGCTATAGAAGCAGTCCCTTGGTCAGTATTACTATTTTTTTCCGTTAGTTTGTAAGACTGAGGCATTGCGGGTCGGCTCCACTGATTGTTTTAAATTCATATCCATCCGTTCATTTTTCGTCCTCACGCTTTGAATTCTGGTCAGTGGAGGATTTTGGAATTTTAAGTTGTCATTTCATTTAGTCTCATTTCGTACTATTAGGGACCGATAACCTCGATGTTAAGCCCCTTTAAACAACAAATATCAATCATGAACAGAGAGTCATTTCGCGGATGTAACTGGCAGCGGAAATTACCATTGTGATTTCCTCTGCCTGTCGTAAGAGGCGACTAAAAGGGGCGACCAAGGGATGTTTGGATTAGAACCATGAAACTACTTGCGATTAGTACCACCACGCGGGGAACACAATGGGTCGCAATTACTTGCGCGTAGTACCACTATGTTAGGTAGCAAATAGGTTTGTGATTGGAAACACACAGGAGCACAGTGCGGCAGAACGTCATCACGTTAGTTTTGACACTCAAGCTTCAGATGACTACTATGTGCCCTTTACAGAGTGTGAACTCCGCAGCGCCTAAGCGCTTTGCAAGGACACATCACCTGGACGGGACAACGCCCATAACAAGATGTTGAAACACCTTAGTGATCATAGTCTACTATTTCTCCTTCGTGTGTTCAATCGAATCTGTATAGAGAGTGATTTTCCGTCCAGTGGCGAGAGGGCATCGTCATTCCTGTCCTCAAGCCTGACAGAGATCCTAAGTGTGCACGAAGTTACAGACCGTTTTGTATTACAAACGGCCTGTGTAAGCTATTTGAGAGGATGGTAAATCGCCGACTCGTGTGGTGTCTGGAGAAACAATGACTCTTGTCCGAGTACCAATGTGGTTTACGAGACGGCCGCTCGACCACTGACCACTTCGTACGCCTGGAGAGCTTTATCCAGAATGCGTTTCTCCGCAAACAGCATTTGGTAGCTGTTTTCTTTGACTTAGAAAAGACCTATGTCACCACAAGGCGATATGGTATCCTTTCGGTCCTGCATCAATGGAGATTCCGAGGTCGCTTGCCGGTATTTATTGCGAATTTTTTTCCCTCCGTCTATTCCGTGTCTGAGTAGAGAGGACAGATTCGCAGTACCACGTTCAGAAAAATGGAGTCCCACAGGGATCGGTCCTTAGTGTCACCCTGTTCGCGATTGCCATAAACAGTATTGTTGCTGCTGCTGGTACAGCAGTCATACCGTCGATATGTGTGGACGACCTTGGTCTGCACTATAGCTCGTGTAATATGGCAGTCACAGAGCGACAATTACACCAAATTATTAGGAGAGTGGAGCAGTGGATTTTCGAAGATTGCTTTCGGTTTTCCACCACAAAGACCTGTGTTGTCCATTTTTGTTGCCAACGTTCCCTTCACCCTCCTCCTGAACTTTACTAAGGAAATATAGCTATTCCTGTAGTTGACACCGATTTCTTGGGCTCCTTTTCGATAGCAAATTATCGTGGGAGCCACATGTGCGGCAGTTAAAAGTGCAATGCACTAAGAAGCTGAATATCATTAAGCTTCTTAGCAGCACTAATTGGGGTGCTGACCGCATGGTGCTCCTACGATTCTATAGGGCACATATTTTATCTCGGCTAGACTACGACAGTGCAGCATATGGCTCAGCGAGGATAAGCGTCCTTGCGAAGCGGAACAGCATCCACCACAGCGGGGTTAGCTTCGCGACGGGAGCTTCTCGTTCAAGCCCCGTTGCCAGCCTCCTCGCTGAGTCTGGTGTGCCGCCTTTACACCTGAGGCGCCAGCAGCTCCTACTTACGTATGCTGCAAATTTGCGACAGATGCCACTTCATCCAAGCTATCCTTGCGTGTTCAACAATGGCAACCGTTTGCTGTACGCTGCTTGTCCTCGAGCAACGCGCCGGTTGGAATGCGCTTTAATAGCAGTTACAGATTGTTTCACGTACCTTCGGTTCCTTGCCTCGTCAGACAACGAAGTGGGCTACCTCCGTGGGTAGTTCGACGACCTGAAATAATCCTGGATCTGCACACTGGCCCGAAGGAAAACACGGGCCCTTCGATTTATCGGAGGCTCTCCCTGTCCGTTGTTGGCCGCTATCCAGGTTCAGTCGTCGTCTACACGGATGGTTCAAGGACAGCTACGAAGGTGGGCTGTGCGTTCGTTGTCGACAATGATAGGTTCCTTTTTGCCCTTTCGGAAACCTGTAGTGTGTACACAGCATAGCTCTATGCTATCTGTGAAACTCTGCGGTACGCACTGTCCAATGGACGCCGACACTTTCTTCTGTGTACCGACTCCTTGAGCTCGCTGTGGTCTAATGATACTTGTTTCCTTCGACACCCTCTGGTGCAGCGGGTCCAGGACCTACTGGCCGCGTATTCGGATGCCGATACCAGAATCACTTTTATATGGCTCCTAAGCTACATAGGTGCAGAGGGAAATGTATTCGAAGATGAGGCTGCCAAGGAGGAAGTTAAGCTGCCCCCGTTGCCTTTCAAGGTTCCAGCAAGTGATATTCGCACTCAGCTGAGACTTCTGGCTATGTCCCTTTGGGAGACGGAGTGGCAGGCCAGTCCACTTCCAAATAAGCTGAGAGCGATAAAAGGAGCAACGAAAGTATGGTGGACTTCACTTCGGGCTTCGCGGAGGGAAGCTGTGGTATTATGTCGTCTTCGGATCGGCCACGGTATCCTGCCTCACTCGCATCTTTTGAAAGGAGAACCCCCTCCGGGGTGTACCTGCTGCCATCATCTTACCGTGGTACACATCCTTATGGAGTTTATGGACCTGGTCGATCTTCGCCGTAGTCTTAACCTCTCGAGTACAATCTCCCTTATCTTGCGAGATGAGGAGCAGTCAGGAGACCTCGTCATCCACTTTATGAGGGAGAGTGGTATGTTTTATCGTGTATAATGATGTCCTTTGTCCTAGTGTATTTGTGTCAATTGCGCTTTTATCCCATTGACTTCATTTTAGTTTGTGTTGCGTACTTTAATGTGTTAATTTAACGTCTAACGTAAATTATGTATGTACCGGGAGGTGCACCTCTACTCCGCGCATTCAAAATTAGCGCTTAAAAGAAATCCTCTATTGGTGAAACAGTCAAACTGAAACTAATCCAACCTAGAAATTTACTCAGAAAGTATCTCCACTAAAAGATGATGTAATAATGTTTTTGTGAAGTGTCCTGAACTGACTGTATTTTACTAGTTTTGTTTGCTACCCATCAAGAAGTTTGGACATTCTTACACAGATGTCTCTACTAACAATTATGATCATGCACCCTTGTGCGAAGTGAAAGAACTTTTGATTTAGAGAAGTTTTGTATTCATAAGTTTTTTAACTGATTAATGTTCATTTATTTTTGGGTTGGCAGTATTTCCTTTTTGTTTCCGCCAGTGTTGAATCTAGCCAATCCCTAATTTCTGTAATTATTTTTCTACCAATCACAGTCTTCTTCTTCTTGTTAGATTTTGAGTGTAACTTTTATATTGTCCAATAAAAATGAGAGGGTGTGGCTAGTTTAATCTTGAATTCTCTCGAACTTTCCCCGAGGGTTTATAAACTGCGGTTTTCACGTTTCTTGGCCATTTGATCGTCATCTTAATAAGTGTGTGTGTCAAAGCGGGAGGCGGGAGGCCTCTTTCATCAGGCAGCAGTACATCGACAAGGTAATGGCCACATAACATCTTTATTTCATGCTAGCTCCGCAGTTTAACCCGAGGGAAAGTTCGGAATCGTTAACCATGTAACCTTCTTTTCTAAAATGTAACTTCTGCCGGCTAATGTAATAACTTCATACAATCTTTAACTATAAATCGGGGATAGAGAGTGAAGTACCCTCTCGAGCTCCCGTTCATCTTGGTTTGCGGTGCCACGTTTTGTAACCTTTCGTTTCTACAATGTATTAAAGCAACCTCAGTAGTTTGGGAATAGCCCATGTTTCGTCGACCCTATAGGTCTTTAAATTTTTTTTGGAGCTCAATCTTCGACACCATTTTAATTGTACTCGGGCCGTTTATTTAACCTGTTCCTTTTCACTAAGGCCCTGTAGGTTGGGTACTAGATACCTCTGTGTAATAAGACGTCTATTTGTAAATAGTGCCTTCTAAGGCCAGAGATTATTAGAGTTTCATGGTATGTTGCCTTGAGTAGGCTTGGAAAACTGAGAGCACGTTAGCTCTTTTTCAAGTGTTGTAAAAGTGGCTCTGGGGAGCCTGATATTGTAATTTAGGGAGCAAGTGCTCCATGTATTAGGGGATTTCTGCCCTTGTATACATTTGTGCCCTTTTGTAAATTTGAGCTAGAAGCTCAGGAAAAGTAAAGTGAGGGCTTGAAGCCCACGATCTGTTTATACCACCAATCTTGTCTTTCCTAAACTTGTTTAATGATTGCTACTTGTACCTGTAAAATTGTTAAATTTTGTGTTTTGAAAATATAACCTTCAGTTTACGTTTTAAATTCATTCTTGACATTGTAGTTAGACCCATTCTCCCGGCACCTTCTTTCACCTGTGCGATCCACGAAAAACCACGGAACAATGTATATGTATCTGTACTACCAGGCAATGCCTCATTCCTTTGTCTCCTGTACTTTCTTTTATTTTATTAGAAAATAATACATTGCGAATTAGATCCACTGATTGTTTTAATCTCATACTCATTTTTCTTCATTACCATTTTTTTAAACTCTGGTCATTGGATAAATTTTTAAAATTTTAATTATCATATATCATGTCGTCCATCTCGTTCCAATGGGGCCGATGACCTGCGATGTTAGGCCCCTTAAAACAATAAGCATTATCATCATCATCATTATCACCACCAATTGTGGGTTGCAGTGCGAGATACTGAACCCTTGAACTTACCATTCCATCGTTGGTCGGCCACGGCTGCTACAGTAGAACAATTTAGAACTCTTAAATCCTGGGTCGTTGCGGGAATAAATTCGGTCACGATCTTAACCAAACGATGGGGTTCAGAAGAGAGCCTAACTACTTGAAATGAGGAGCAAAAATATGCTTACTAACTTTTATTAAATTGAAAGAGCACGATAACATCATTAATTTAATATGCATTCTTGCAAAATAAAAGAATATAAATTATTGATTTTTGAATGTTCCAAACACAGTCACATTACATAACGTCAATTTGTTTCTTACAATGTCGAAGAGTTGCTTCAGAGAAGCTAATATGTTAGTGGACAGCGAAACTGAAAAACTGAAAAAGGGAAGACCTGAAAACCGGGCACCTATTATTCCAAACGAGAACTGAGAGTTAATCCACACGATCCGTGGAAAATCTGACTTTCAACAAGTAGAACGCCTGATTTTCTCTCAATTAAGGTTATCCACCAGTCGAATACCCTTAACGGATACGGAACACCCGCCGAATGGACCCTTAATCGAACCAAACTGACTATCAGTTGCTTTGGATAGGTTGCGAAATATTATGGGAAAGCATGGTGTTCACTAAAAGTTAACAGCATCATTCACTATTGAAATAAAATCCCACCATGTATTTGTCATTCATGACACCCTTAAGTGATAAGGTAATCCCGATGCTAAATGTGCATCACCCAAAACAGCTGTTCGGAAGGAACCAACAACAACATGATCCGAGAGGATCTTACGTTATGTCGTTCTAAAGGAACAAAACTGCGAAATGCAGGAAACAATTACTAATCATGCATTTAGAAGAAATGCCAAACACTGAAGATAATTAAAAAATGGAAAGTCATTTGAAAAATATCAGTATCGAACCGATTTTCAGGTTAGAAATGGGTTTGTTATGCTTAATAAAATTACCAGTCCACGCTAAAATTTACTATAACTTTAAGGAATTCTTTCCCTTGAAAAACAATGCTACCAGTACAGATCTCTCTATTTACTGTCTGTCCCAACACACTACTTGTAAAGTGATTACTTACTTACTTTAACTATGAATAAAAATGAAAGTACGACAAGATTGAAAATAAAATAAAATACTGACTGACGAATCGAAACCGCATTCGCAACTCAAGTCTCACACTAATACACTGAGTGTCAATATGCACACTATCAAACGAAAACGGACGTTAAAACGAGAAAACAATAAAGTCCGTAAATTAAATTAACATCTCGAAGTCATTAAAGCTTAACACGCACGAAGAATCACAGTAAAAATATTTAATCTATATCGAGCCGATATCCAACACTTGGACAACCCTCACTCGTTGATAGCAGTCCCGTTATCTCAATGGAGAGCTACGCATTGACCCTCTTCATAAATCATATCGTACTGTAGATGCTACCTTCATCCAGGCCACTTCAACAAAAAAAAAACAAAAGAAACATCTAAACTGAGACTTGAGTGTGTACAGCTACCATCCCAGACCTATCGTCGGGCTCACTTGAAATCTGTACACCCTAACACTAATCATTATGTACATGATGCCTTCCAAATTCTATCGTCGGGCGTGACCTAGGACGTCTCATCATCAGTGACTCCAAGAATAACATGTGACGTCCTAAATCTATCGTCGGGCGTCAAAGTGGGTCGTACTACGCCTCCCTTAACATATCAGGCGAACAGCAATTTCAAACACCTCCGACATTTAACACTAAATCTGGTCAGACAAAATACGCACGACGGAACCACGTCTCTTACTATCAAATGAATGCAAGTCGAAAAACACAGTAAGTCTCTACCATTACAATACGTGAACTCAAAAATAAATATACGTGACGAACGATTCTCCACCTCGAACACAATCTCAGCCTGTGCACTGAAGTGTTAGGGAAGCAAATGAAAATTCCCTACACACATTTACCATTTAGTAGATGCCTTCAAAATAATAATCATCACTACCGCATCCGAAATTCTCAAATCGCCTATCATCAATTCCAACTATTTTATCAATGACCTCTCCAGTGACCAAATTCAATACAACCCAACCATGGGTCCAAAGTGCTCTTTGATCCTTGAGGTCGCTCATTATCTTATTATCCATACGGGCTTTACGTAACAAAATCACTGGACGTTTACTACCAAGACTTTAACATTTTACGAGAGTCGTTTTCACTTGGGATCTTTCTATAAATTTACGATGCTTCACACCATAGTCGTCTCAAATTCGGATTGATTGCGGAAAACAATACAGCCTGCCTCAACACAGCCTGTTTCCTAAATACTTCCTCTTCAAAAATATAGCTTGTCTCAAACTCCTTCTCCTCGCTTTATTCCAGCGGTATCACTTCTCCACATACATATAAATTCGTCGCTCTCAATCCCTTTTCCTTCAAGACCCTTTTTCATACTTCGATCCCCTGGTGGAAACGACAACCATTATTAAACACATCTCTTACTTTACTATTATTACGACTTTCGAACCTCGAGAGTCCAAGAGCACCCAGCGACTTTTCGTATCATTGATATACACGATGTCTCAAAATTTCCTTCCCATTAATGACTGTGACTAACAAATTTCACCGAAATCATCTAAATATGCCTGCGATCCTTGTAAAAATATACTGGTTAAAGGCACTTTAACATAGAAAAATTTCCTTATCCCGCGGTAGACATTATTATTATTATTATTATTATTATTATTATTGACCAACATTTCTGAATTCAACTGACATCTGAGATTAAGATATTCGCCACGACTAATTTACACTTATAACGTTCCAAAAATCCACGCTTTGGATGATATCTCATCGAACATTCAACACAAAATTTTAAGCGTCGCATTTTACCGTTCTTGACATAAAAGTTACACACTGAAATTTTCACACGCTGACCAAAAATTACAACACCTTTCGCCTGATAATTACGAATAGCAACCCGACAATCATCTTGAAAAATTTGTTGGGACAGAACAATAACTAACTAACTACAACATAATATATAATAGACAGACCTGCACAATGGAGACATTCCCGGCATTCTGGTTACATCATCACCAGCTGACCTCGGGCTTAGCCGCTCATTTTCACAGATAACATTTTCATTTCCAAAATCTCACTCATACAAACACTACCCTTCACACACACGATATTAAAATTACCATATAACTCAGGCACTTTCTCTGTAATTTGCACCACGAACTTCCCTCGTTCTGCAGTCGACTACAACTGTCTGATGCGTTCCCAGAGTGGTTTCTCTCCGTTACTTCAATGAAACAGGTGTTCAGCAGATAAAGGGAGCAGAACTACTCTGAATAGCTTCCCCCAGACCCTCTTCACTTTCAAGTGGACATGAGATGATATAAATAAAACCTGCTGTGTATATTTCAACCAGCCTACACCTTCCTAGTTCGTCGGCAAACGTTCAGAACTTTTCCAATCACTTTCTCTTCTTAACCAAGTATATGGACCTTAGCCACGGACATGTATTTAATTATTTGTCGGTCAATCTGGCGCGAATTTCCAATGACGACGGGCACAAGCTCCCGCGGCTTCAAGTTCCAGATCGACACTGAAAAATCTACGGTGGGGGGTTTCTTTTATAATCTCAGGAGGGACGCTATCCCCTCTATGAGGCTTGATTGTGAAATCTGCCAATTTTGCGTCTAATAGACCGATTTTTATGAGACTTGTCCCAGAACTCCGGACAGGCTTGCACTTATGTTAGATGTTAAACTTTTAATTTTTCTACACTCACAACCGGGGAAATAAATTATTTCTGCCCGTGCGTTTCGCGCGTTTTCTTCCTCCCCTGACCTTGGCACGTGTAGCTGGTTCGCTGATCTCACGCTAACATGTACTTAGGCTTAACTGCATTTAAGTTTTTCCCTGGGGGCTCTGTCTTCACGTAGGGTGTACTAATAATTTTGCTTATTTATTTCTTTCTTTACTGTATTGTCAAAATCCCTCGTTGTGCAGAATTCCATGAATTTAAAGAATTGTCGGGCACTCGAGTCCCACCGAGGTGTCCCGGCAATTCACGAGCTTGCCGTGAGTGAGAACCTTCCCACGCGACATCGGGGCTCTTAGGAGCGCAACATGGCTGCCTTCAAACATAAAAGTACTTTCTTAATACCAAATAAATATTGGAGAAAAAAATATTTTCCTCACCGTAGAATTATAGGTTCAATACGTTGGTCCAGATCCCTCCAGAACGATTCCAACTCCTTGTAGAGTCGATGCTTAGGCGTATTGGTGCCGTTTTGAGGGCTTGCCAAGGACCAACTTATTATTAATATACCGGAAGGTATACCTCAACGCCGCGCATTCAAAATAAGCGCCTTAATGAACTCCTCTATCGAACAAAAGTGGAAACTGCTTCAACAGGAACTTAGACCTTTAATCAGAAGATGTCACCACTGAATAATTAAGTAATTGTTTAGTTGTAAAATTTCCTAAACTGAGTGAATTTTCGTTGTTTTGTTTGCCATTCATCAAGAAGTTTGGACATTCTTCCATAGATGACACTACCAAAAAACTATGATCATGCACCCTGGTGCGAAGTGTAAGAAGTTATAATTTAAAGAAGTTTTGTATATCTGGGGTTTTGTAACTGATTGATGTTCATTTATTTTTGGGTTGGCAATATTTCCTTTTTCTTTCCGCCAGTTTTGAGACTGGTCAATGAAAAATTTCTGAAATTAATTTTCAACCTATCACAGTCTTCTTGTTCGATTCTGAGTGTAACTTTGAGATTAACCAATTAAATTGAGAGGGTGTGGCTGGTTTTGTCTTAAACGATCTCGAACCTTCCCTGAGGGTTTATAAACTGCGGCTTTTCACGTTTCTTGGCCAGTTGATCGTTGTCGTTCTGAGAGTGTGTGTTTAGCAGGAGGCGTGCGGCCTCTTTCGTCGGCAGTAGAACATCTATAAGGTAATAACCACATAACTTCATTCTTTCTTGCTACATCCGCAGTTGAATCCGAGGGAAAGGTCCGACTCTTTAATTTTGTAACCATACTTTTCTAAAATGTAACTTTTCTTTCGGCTATTGTAAACATTTCATAAAATATTTAATTGTAAATCGGGGATAGAGAGTGAGTTACCCTCTCGAGCTCCCCTTCATCTTGTTTTGAGGTGATTAGCAACCTTTTTGCAATTTATTACAGTTATTTCCATTCGCGCCACCTCAAGTAGCTTGGGATTAGCCCCTTTTTCATAGGCCGAGAGCCCTGTAGGTTTTAAATTTTCATTATCTGGGAGTGCAGTGTACGCCTCCATTCTGTTTATGTTCGGGCCGTTCATTTAACCTGTTCTTTTCGCGAAGGCCTTGTAGGTTGGGTACTAGATACCTCTGTAGAAAACTTTTTTTTTTCAATTAGTAAGTGTGCCTTGAGAGGCCAGAGATTGTAAGTTGATGTTGCCTTGGGTAGGCTTGAGAAACTGAGAGCCTGTTAGCTCTTTTCCAAAATGTTGTAAGAGTACCGAATCCCTCTTGAAGGCTAGATGTTGTAATTTTGGGAGCAAGTGCTCTTTGAATTAGGGGATTTCTGCCCTTGAAAAAAATTGGGCTCTTTTGTAAATGTGAGCTAGGAGCTCAGGAAGTGTAAAGCGAGGGGCGTGATGGCCAAGATCTATAAAGTTCACTAATCTTGTATTTTCCTAGACTTGTTTCAAGATTGTTATTGTATCTGATGTTTCATTGTTATGAAAAATTGTTAAGTTTGAAGTTCTAAAAATATAACCTTCAGTTTATGTTTAAAAATTAATTTTGATATTTTTAGTTAGACCCATTCAACCCGGCACCTTCTTTAACCTCTTTCTGCTCCACGGGCAACCCCGTAACAATTAACATGACATTCGGTGACTTCCCATGACCTTTGGCCACTCAGTGTATAATTTTTTATGCACTAACTGTGACTCTTTTACGTATTTTATAAAATTCTTAACGTTAGCACATTCAAATTGACAAACTTTTCGAAGTGGAAGAGTGCAATTAAAAACACCTTAAGCAGAAAGATATACTTTTTCATATAATTGTTTCTTTAGTAGGAATGCTGTGTCTCCAGATTTGCTTGCATGGCTGATTGAGTCCGTAAGAAAATTTACTTACCGGGCAAATTCCATAGCTGTGCGCGCCCAAGAGGGGTTTGGGTTTGGGTTTGGGTTTCAGATGTGAGTGAAGTGGATGGTAGAATGGTTTCGAAAGGTGGTGGTGGAATTTCTTTAGGGGTTGATGGAATTTCTTCAGGGGATGATGGAGTTTTGATAGGGGATGATGGTGTTTGAACAGCGGATGTTTAAGATGTTTCAATAGGGGATGATACAATGGTTTCTTCAGAGGAGGAGGAAAGGGTTTGGATAGGAGGCCAGGTTTTAACAGAGGTTTGTATCCATACAGTTGTGGAGACGAATACTGAAAGAAAATAAGACATGCATTAGTTCGCATCTGCCCTCGAAAAAACTCATACAAATACGGCAATAAAGTTGAGACTTACCATGTACTTGAAACCTCCGCCCTTCTTCTTAAGCCCATGATTCCAGAAGGTACCATAGGAATCCTGCAATAGGAAAAGAACTAGTACTTACGCATCTGAGACAAGAGGAATAATAATAATAATAATAATAATAATAATAATAATAATAATAATAATAATAATAATAATAATAATTTCGTCCTCACAAAGAAGATCCTACGTCACCTGACAGAAGACAACATCCTTGCTGAGAAAGGAAAAGAATGCCCCAAGAGCGCTCAAGGATGTAAGCAGCAGCTCATAATTGATGTAATTGTTACGAAATAGACTAGGGAGACAAAGCAAGTTTTGTACTCCTTGTGGGTGGAGGATGCAGACGAAGAATACACCCAGGGTATTCCCTGCCTGTCGTAAGAGGCAACTGTAAGGGGCGACCTTGTCTTGGACATGTATTGCAACGTGATATCATGTGTTCAATCTCCTGTGGATGGGAGGGGCTGAATACATTCTCAGGTAATCCCCGCCTGTCGTAGAAGGCTACTAAAAGGGTCATGTGACATGGTCCCCACATTATTTTTTTGTTTTTTTGAGGGTTAGTTGTAGATCGATTTAAAATTCTTGATGTGCGTGCTGCTCGGAGATGGGCATCTTACGTGTGCGATTACGCCCGAAAGTGCGCGTAGTGACCACACAGGGATCGGCGGGTAGGAGCGTCTCGTAACCCTGCAGTAGTATCCGCCTGACAAAACACGTCCCCCAACAGCCGAATGCCAGAAGGACATGCTATTATTGTTTTTTTCTCTATATTTAGTGCTCCGCACACGCTATGGGTGCGTGCTGTTGCGGGTGATTGGAGGAAGGGAGTCCTAGTGCTCATTGCCTCAGTCATCCTGTAATGGGCATGTCCAACATCGGACCCCGGTCAGTGCCGGATACGACCAGGTGGGTATTGCCTTGGCTGCTTGGTTCGGCTACAGAGAGCCCTGATCGGAGTGGGTGGCATTCGGAGAAGATGATTTCGGGCATGGCTTCGAAACGTCTTCGACCTGCCCAGGGTGGTCTCCCACCGAAGTCTTTACCTTTCGATTCCTTGAACGGTTCATCCCCCTGTGAGCAAGCGAAGCGTGAAGGAATGGGATCCAGCTTCCCTAGGTTTCTGGTTGCTACCAAAACTGATGGGAATGACTTCAAGCTGGCAAAGCCTATTTTGTTTAGCAGGCACATAGCAGGTGTCTACGGTGAACTAGAGTAACAGAGGAAAATGCCCAACGGTAGTATGTTGTTAAAGACGCGCTCTGCCATGTAAGCTGATCTATTGCTCAAGTGCGATCACTTTGGCGATATTCCCATCAAAGTGGAAGAGCACAAGAACTTGAATCTGGTTCGTGGAGTTATCTTCCACCGTGATACTCCCACGTGGCGCGCCCCAGGTGGCAGATAGGGGGGTCCTAACCGGCTTGCCGGCGGACTTGAGGGAAATAGAATACCTCTCGCCGACCAAACACACTACCCCCTGCGGGTGGGGGACGCAGATGTAGAAAAACCCGCGGTATCCCCTGCCTGTCGTAAGAGGCGACTACAAGGGGCGACCAAGGGATGATTGAATTAGAACCATAAAACTACTCTTGATTCGTACCATCATGCGGGGAACACTATAGTATCACTACTATGTAGTATCACTACATTGGTACGAAATAGGTTTGTGATTTGTTGCAGTAAAAAGCCTGGCCTGGTGGTTTCCAGTACCCGTGCGTCGTACCCATGTGAGCAACACCGCGGGTCTGGGCGTAGCCTGTGAGTTGTACCACTATATGAGCGACACCGTGGGTCTGCGTTGCCTTTGATTAGTATCCACTATGTGAGGAACACCACGGAGTCCGTGGGACCGGCATCCGTGCCTAGTACACCTAGGTGAGGAAACTCATTGGTTTGCGTTGGCTATGAGTGGCGCCATTGTGTGTGAAACACCATAGGTCTGCGTTACCTGTACGAAGTACAATACTTGTGAGTAGTACCGTCTTGTGTGGAACACCGTGAGTTTCGCTACATTTGATTAGTACCGCAACATGACAAGTACCATGGTTCTACTTTACTCGCGAGATGTACCATTCTGTGCGGCCTTAGACATGGATTTTGCACCCCTTTAGACATCAAGCATCATTGTGCTTTATGAGTGGTCTCTTGGTCAGTAATCAATTATGTATGACCTTTGTTTTAGTCTGATCACTGTATTTTGTTTGTTTGTTTCCTCCTTTTTTTTTGTGGGGTTCATGTCCATCTATTCATTCTTCATGTCATTAATTTTGTTTTGATCAGTGGATGAATTTGACATTTTTGTCCTGTCATTTCGTACCATTAGGCGCCGATGACCTCGATGTTAGGCCCCTTTAAACAACAAACATCATCATCATCTTACAGCTACTAATACTCCACCTCCTGTAGTTTTCTCAGATAAAAACAAGCCCCTGTCATTTCTGAATACTACATAGCGATCATAGCAAAACTCACTATCCATGACCACGAACCTGCTACGCTGGCGTAGCAGGGGGAGAGGTGATACTCCCATGTGGCGCGTGCCAGGTGGCGGATAGGGGGGTCCTAATCGGTTTGCCGGCGGACTTGAGGAAAATAAAATACCTCTCGCGGACCAAACATACAACCCCCTGTGGGTGGGGGACGCCGACGAAGAATACACATGCGGTATCCCCTGCCTGTCGTAAGAGGCGACTAAAAGGGGCGACCAAGGGATGATTGGCTTGGAACCATGAAACTACTTGTGATTAGTACCACCACGCGGAGAGCATCATGGGTCTCTTTTACTTGCGCGTAGTACAACTATATTAGGTACCAAATAGGTTTGTGATTAGTAGCAAACAGGATCACCGTGCGGTCGGCTTTTTCAGTACCTGTGCTTAGTACCACCATATGAGTAGGACCATGGGATGATAGCTACCATCATTCTGCCTTGCCTGTGATTAGTACCCACTATATGAGGAACACCACGGGATAGAGGAAGGTCCCTATGGTTAGAACTCTTATGTGATGAACACCATAGGTTTGCGTTGCCTGTAAATGGCGCCGCAATGTGAGAAAAACATAGGTCTGTCGAATTTCATAACCTGTGAGTAGTACCATAATGTGTGGAATACCGCGACTCTCTGCTACTTTTGATTAGTACCGCAACAGGACAAATACCATGGTTCTACTTTCCTAGCGATAAGTACCGTTATGATGGGCCGATAACTTGGATTTTGGACCCCCTTTAGGGGGTCCTAACCGGCTTGCCGGCGGACTTGAGGGAAATAAAATACCTCTCGCGGACCAAACACACACCCCCTGTGGGTGGGGGAGGCAGACGAATAATACACCCACGGTATCCCCTGCCTGTCGTGAGAGGCGACTAAAAGGGGCGACCAAGGGATGCTTGGAATAGAACCATGAAACTCCTTTTGATTAGTACCATCACGCGTGGAACACCATCGGTCGCTTTTACTTGCGAGTAGTACCACTCTGTTAGGTACTCCATATTTTTGTGATTCGTAGCACTCGAGGGGGGTTCCGTGTGGGTTTCCAGTACCCGTGAGTCGTGCCCGTGTGTGCAACACCACAGGTCTTGGCGTTGCCTGTGAGTTGTACCCGTGTGCGCGACACCACGCGTCTGGGCGTAGCCTGTGAGTTGTACCACTGTACGAGCGACACCGTAGGTCTGCGTTGCCAGTGATTAGTACCCACTATGTGAGGAACACCACGGGAATGCCGGCGCCCGTGCTTAGTACACCTAGGTGAGGAACCTCATCGGTTTGCGTTGGCTATGAGTGGCGCCATTGTGTGAGGAACGCCATAGGTCTGCGTTACCTTTACGACGTACAATACTTGTGAGTAGTACCTTAATGCTTGGCACACCGTGAGTTTACGCTGCCTTTGATTAGTACCGCATCTCGAGACATATCATGGTTCTACTGTCCTCGCGACTTGTACCATACTGCGGGGCCGTAGACCTGGTTTTTGGACCCCTTTAGACATCAAGCATAATCGATTCCGGACTGTGCTTTATAAGTGGTCCCTTGGTCAGTGATACTATTATTTATGCCCGTTTTTTGAGTTTGTTTGTTTGTTTATTTGTTTTTTGTGTTTTTGTAGGTTTCATATCCATCCATTCATTCTTCATGACATTCTTATTTTATTTTGTTCAGTGGATTAATTTGAACTCTTGGTTATTTCATTTCGTACCATTAGGGGCCGATGACCTCGATGTTAGTCCCCTTTAAACAACAAGCATCATCATCATCATTGGACCCCCTTTAGACTGCAAGCATCATCGTTTCACTGTTATGCTCTAGCAGCAGTCCCTTGGTCAGTAATCGTATTCTTTTACGTCAGTTTGTGTGAATGTAAAGCATTGCGGGTCGCATCCACTGATTGTTGTAAGTTCATGTCCATCCATTCATTCTTCGTTCTCACGCTTTGAATTCTGGTGAGTGGAGGTCTCGATGACCTCGAAGTTAGGCCCCTTTAAAGAACAATCATCATCATCACTATCCATGATATCCTGATCCAAAAACTCTCTTTCAGTACAATTACATCATAATCACTATATATAAGATTTTAAAGAAATACGACAGTTTTTGTTTCTATGCCGCAAACGTTTTTATAATAATAGGTTAGTTCATTCTCAGGCATCATCAGATATTAGTAGAAGATTATAAATATTAGAAAAAAGAAGTAAATATTTACACACAAATAATTAAACAATTTCAAAGAAAACATAAATAAATGTACATGCAAATGCATGGAGATGAGAGCTTACTCAGGTCCTCGTTATTACTGATAACATGTATAGGACTACCGTCTACCTTCCTAATCATGATCGTTCCACTTCTACCAACCCAGAAGTATTTATAGTCCTTTTCACGTTGCAACTGCTTCGTCTTTGCAAATAAAACTCTTCTAAGTGGGGCAATCGATTGATTGATTGATTGATTGATTGATTGATTGATATACAGTAGATTGGGTTAGGGGTTGACATGCCGAGCTGAATTGTGGACAGGGTTCGCTTCACCTTGCGCCTGGCGAGTAATTGCTCTTTATGGGTCCTTCTAACAAATTTAACTATAATTCCATAAGTTGGACGATTAGAGATCTTTTTCAATCGATGACAATCGTCAATCACGTCCTCCTTCAAGTCTAAGTGTAAAGCCTTGCCTATATTGATGACAGTCTGCACTACAACCTCATTAGGCGACTCGGGAACACCAAATATTTCCTAAAGATTCAGCTTGAAGTTTGCTCAAGGTCATCACACCTCATAGCAAGACTGTTTAACATGTTCGTCAGTCGCTTATTTTCGGTGACCAAATTGTCTATAATAGTTTGTTGCCTGTCTATTATTTTCTGTTGTTTACTAATAAGTTTACTGTTTTCATCCATTCTCTCATGACAAACATTAATTGAATTGCCTAGTTGTCGCTCGATGTCAGTAGTAGACTTGTTTACACTGTCCAGCTTCTCTTGCATAGTTAGCAGTAGTTTATAAATATCACCCACACATGGCACCACTATGTAAACTCACACGCCTCTTGTCAGAACACTGTTTGAACCTTCATACTTTACCTTGTGACAACATATACTCCACATCCGTTTCCTAAAGATTCACACACTTGCTATGAAACCAATTACTACAGTCATTGCACTGAACCTTTGCTGTTGCGTCTTGCATAGGCACGGCCTTTGTACATTCCAGGCAGGTACTCATCGCTACACTCTTTCGATATATCGACTTGACTTGACAAAAGAACGTGACAGTGAGGATACCCCGTCACTTCAATTAATTAGTTTGGCAACACTGGTGTTTTAATGTTTACATACACATTACGATTATAAAACTGCACGATTAAGGAATTATATGAATATCTACCGATCTAATTTATGTATTGAATACTCTAATGCAACTTACTGCAGCAGTAGAAACATGTTTTTGGCGTCTAACTTCAATATACACCAGAAAATAACACAATGAATACGGCCGACACGACCTAAGCCAACCATGACGTCACATGTGCAGGGGCCGTTGGCCTAGATTTTGGACCCCTTTAGACAACAAGTATCATCGATTCAGGGCTGTGCTTTAGAAGCAGTCCCTTGGTCAGTAATACTATTGTTTTAAGATAGTGTCTGTGAAGGTGGGGCATTGCGGGTCGGATATACTGATTCTTCTAAGTTCATAATCATTGTTCATCGTCGACTTTTTGAATCCTAGTCAGTGGATCGATTTTGGAATTATTTTTAACTTTCAGTATTGTGGGTTGGATCGAATGATAATTTTAAATTCATATTCATTCATTCATTTTTCATCATCACGTTTTGAATTCTGGTCAGTGGATGAATTTTGGACTTCTAAATGGTCATTACGTTTCGTATCATTAAGGGCAGATGACCTAGATGTTAGACCCCTTTAAACAACAAGCTTCATCATCATCATCATCACCAACATGATATTGTACTGATAGGCAAGGCATCAAAGGTCACATATCTGAGAGACATTGCATTAGAAACTCCTGCGAACATACAAAATGTCTACAAATGTAACAAGGAAGATTTGGCGTCAGGACAGGGTTGTTGTTATTCCAGTTCACCAGTTGAAGCTTAACAAGGACTTCTGCATTGAGCTCCAGGAGACAGTGGTTTTAAAAACCTACAGCATTATAAGGAAAGTGTTGAAAAAGGATTTGAAGGATCCATAAACGAAAAGATTCAGATCAATACATAGCCGATTTAAGCACCCCGTAGAACTCGCAGGTACGGGGGTGCCCGAGTTTTAGGGTCCCCATCGTCACCCTCCTGCAAATGCGTTGTTAGTTATAAGTGAATTTCCTGCTGAAACTGTCTTCTTATGAAATTCCTTAATCTTCCAGTTGAATTATCAGTGTTTCTCAATCACTAAAATCTCGAACGGAGTTTCACACCTCTGTAGTTCTTGATCAGTTGTCCCTATGTATCGATCAAGAATTTCTGGTACGTGTAGTTCCTGTTCCCTTGTGGTTAGCATGTTTGTTGATTATGCGTTAGTCGGGGAAGCTCATGCTTTGCCCCGTGGTCAGTAGCGTAGCCAGGATCGACCAATGGAGGGCAGGGAGTTATAGTTTTACAAAATGATGATAGAACAAAATGAAGGTGCTTGTGCGTGTGTGGTGCGCGCATGCGTGAGTGTCATTATAAGGACAATGATACACTGTTGATATTCAGATTGCAGTACATTACAAAATCTTACATTAAAATAGAGAACAATATGATCAAGGCGAATGTTATGTTCATATTACAATATTCACGAACCTACTTACGCTGGTGTAGCAGGGGGGAGAGGTGATACTCCCACGTGGCGCGTCCCAGGTGGCGGATAGGGGGGTCCTAACCGGCTTGACGGTGGACTTGAGGGAATTAAAATACCTCTCGCGGACCACACACAACCCCCCGTCGGTGGGGGACGCACATGTAGAATACACCCGTGGTATCCCCTGCTTGTCGTAAGAGGCGACTAAAAGGGGCCCAAGGGGCTCTCAACTTTGGAGTGTGGATTGGCGACCACGGGCCCTTAGCTGTGTCTTGGCATTGCTTCCACTTACTTGTGCCAGGCTCCTCACTTTCGTCTATCCTGTCCGACCTCCCTTGGTCAACTCTTGTTCTTTTCCGACCTCGACGGTATTAGAGCATTCGAGGCCTAGGGAGTCTTTCATTTTCACGCCCTTCGTGGCCCTTGCCTTTCTTCGTCCGTTACATCATCTTTCGAAGTGACGGATCCCTTCTTTCTTCTTCTTTTCTCTCTCTCTTTACCCCCTGTGAGTGGGGGACGTAGACGAATAATACACCCACGGTATCCCCTGCCTGTCGTGAGAGGCGACTCAAAGGGGCGACCAAGGGATGATTGAATTAGAACCATAAAACTACTCTTGATTCGTACCATCATGCGGGGAACACTATAGTATCACTACTATGTAGTATCACTACATTGGTACGAAATAGGTTTGTGATTAGTAGCAGTAAAGAGTCTGGCCTGGGGGTTTCCAGTACCCGTGCGTCGTACCCATCTGAGCAACACCGCGGGTCTGGGCGTAGCCTGTGAGTTGTACCGCTATATGAACGACACCGTGGGTCTGCGTTGCCTGTAATTAGTACCCATTATGTGAGGGACACCACGGGAATACCGGCGCCCGTGATTACTACACCTAGGTGAGGAAACTCATCGGTTTGCGATGGCTATGAATGGCGCCACTGTGTGAGAAACACCATAGGTCTGCGTTACCTGTACGAAGTGCAATACTTGTGAGTAGTACCGTCTTGTGTGAAACACCGTGAGTTTCGCTACTTTTGATTAGTACCCCAACATGACAAACACCATGGTTCTACTTTACTCGCGACATGTACCATTCTGTGGGGCCTTAGACATGGATTTTGCACCCCCTTTAGGCATCAAGCATCATTGTGCTTTATGAGTGGTCCCTTGGTCAGTAATACCTTTATTTACGATCTTTTTTTGAGCCTGATCCACTTTTTTGTTGGGTTCATGTCCATCCATTCATTCTTCACTGTTTTTTCTTTGTTTTTTTTTGGTTTGGTTCATGTCCATTGTCCATCCATTCATTCTTCATGACATTTCTTATTTTATTTTGGTCAGTGGATGAATTTGAACTTTTTGTTATTTCATTTCGTACCATTAGGGGCGGATGACCTCGATGTTAGGCCCCTTTAAACAACAAGCATCATCTTCATCATATTACAATCTAAAATCGAACTTTAGGGGCTTCTTTGAAAATAGCTTCAAGAAATCTGTTGTTTTTATAATTATGCATCTAAATGTTCAAAAGAGTCAACATCTTGAATCGTTGCCAAGGCGGGGGAGGGGAGTGTCTAACCTCCAGTAATCCCCCCCCCCCTCATTGGGTACGCTCCTGACCGTGGTTTATCATAACGTAACATAAAATGGATAGAAAATACTTGTCAGGTTCTCCAAAGACAAAGCGTAAGAAGGAGAAGACAGAAACAGCACGACAGGAAGGTACCTTAAACAAATTTGTAAAGAGAACACTAGATGATACTTAGGCTGTGGTGCCTGTGGATGGACAATACAGGAAACAGGAGTAGAGTAATGAGATCGCCAACAACGGGATGTAGCGAAAATCCGTCTGTTATCTTTTCAAATATGACTAATGTTCAGTTAGAAGTTAGTGCAGGAAATCCATGGTTATCAGAGTATTTAGGAGTTGTAGTAAGGATGTAAAGGACATAGTGAATAAGTCTTTGGTAAGACCGCAGCTAGAGGATGGTTCCGGTGTATGGGACCGTCACCACTACTTAAGTCAAGAAGAGTATCATAGTCTAGTACAGTCTATTCACTACCTACTCGATTTTCATCAAAAGGGCTACAGTTCGAATCGTAGTCGATGAAATTAAGACAGAGTATGAAATAAGTTCTTTTCCGAGTTCTGCGCAAAAGGCAAAGTTCCCGTCGCTGTGCACATGTTTAAAATAACAAATACAACGGTCGCGAACATTTCTTGACCTTGAAAACATTTATTTTGTTGATAAATGCCACATTCTCGCTTTTCGCCTCTATTTTTTTGGAATTCTGTTTTGCGGCCAACCATCGCAAACGGAGTAAGGTTCGGATCTTAGCATATGATTTCAAGACTTGTGAATGGACGTCAGGAAAACGGCTTTTCAGCTTTACAAACATATTGTTCACAACTTCGGGTTCCCTGTTCAAATCTGTTCGTCCGTGAACTTCAGCAAATATCAGTTCGAATTTAGTGATCATTTCCATGAAATCATCGGAAGGGACGAGCAAACCTCCCCGAGACAGCACGTGTATCCACCCCAGACTTGGGTCATCTGGCGGTGTCAATAACTCTCCTGTAGGCGTGCCCAGGGATCTGTCAAATTTTCGGCAGCGCTATGCGATGACCCTCGCAACGTATTTGGATCCCTCCACACTACACTCAGTATCTTCCTGTAAGGATAGATCATCACTATCAATAGCTGGCAATTCAATGTCATTAATATCCTTGTCACCCTCAGTCATCGCCAGAGCTTCAGTCATATCCGGGAGCATGTTGCCAAACATAGCCGACGTAACAAATTCTCCTCCTTCGGCAGGAGCTACAGGTGTTACATTCGAAAGGGAAATATAGCTGGAATTGGCTGCTAACAACAACAGTATGATCCTATTTTTGACATCAGGTGGAGATGGATGATCGTAAAAATGTCCAAGACCTCTTAGGCGCGAAAATAAATTCTCCAGGCAAACTTCATTCAAACGTGCTGTGAGAATGTATTTAGCGCCGAAAGATTCCATGTCTTTGAAAAGGCCAAGCAGGGAACGGATACTTTTCAAAAATCCTTTTTGAAAGGGAAGCATATGTTTCTCAGAACCAACACGCATGTTCTCACAACATTCATAAAATTCTGTGAGGCATTTCTCCTGTTCATAGCGATGAATACCAAACCCACATTCAAGTGGCTTGTCACTCTCAGGTATTCTACAATTTAAAATGTCTAGTATCTCATCGGCAAGCTGTATGAACGCACTAACATGATCTTCCTCTGGCATCAAGTACCGGATAGCCGGTGCTATTGTGTTAGAAAACAACTCAGCTGCTAATCGTACACGCTGTCGCTCCCTGCCTACCAGATTAATGTGATGCTGAGAAAGCTTAGGACACATTTTAAATTCACCACTATCCAGAACCAATCATTTTTCAATCACATTTTTCGTTGCTGGTTTTTTGCAAGGTAGTACCTACAATACCTTTGTCCAAGAAGTGATTTCTCATTAACTTAAATAAATTAGGTACATCAGCAAACTCCCACACATTTCTGCTCGCATTGTGAGGATTAGGAAAATTAGTGTTTAGGTATCTTTTCTCAAGTTCTTTCCACACAGATGCATTCTTGGCTCCCATGTCTGCTACCGTAGCTACAACACTGTACGAGACGCACTCTAAAGCCAATATTATTCTTTTCAGAAGCGTAGCTGTCATTTGTACGTCAAAATCAAAGTAGACAGGTTGTTTCCAAGATGAAAACAACCCTCGTACCATAACAACGAGAACATTGCTATGTGGGCCTACTATTGTCTTCTTCTTGGTCATAACAAGTTCTGCTATCGATGTTCATTTCATCGAATGATACAACGCAGAGTCGTTCTTTGTCGCTCAGTCTTTCAGCTTGTATTTTCATCAGAAGTAGAGCGTCTTGCAGTATGCCTGGCCGGCAGCGAAAGGAGCGGTTTATCCATGTTCTTAGCGTTGAAACTGCAGGCAGTGGGTATCTCATTTTTTCTCGCAAGTGAATGTATCATTTCTGCGAAACAGCACAAATGTCCTCCTTATTCCATTGAACTCGTTTAGATCCATTTAACAGACGTCTTATTTGGCTGGGTGAAAATATTTTCCTCGATATTCGTTTAATTTCGTCAGACACTTGAGTACTCATGTTCTTCTTTAGTTTGTGAACATTTGTTTTGTGAAAGTGACAGCTTATTCGCAAGACCTTTGTTTCGTAATTTTAATTTCATATTCACATCAGACAACCGAACGTTTCTTGCTTCAATAGCTGCAGTAGTTTTTAGTAAGTTGTCCTTTTCTGAAGTAGCAGTAGGGTTATCTTGTGTGTCAGTGCATTTGTCAGCTGTTCTCTTAATGAGTGATAGTTGTTTCAAAGTGTCAAAAGTTCGTTTCTGCACTAGTCTTTTGTCGTACCGCTCTTTCCTCTCTTCTGCAGTAGGCGAGATCATGCAGGCACTAACTACAGGCATGTTATCATTCCTATTTACTAAATCAGCATTCGTGTTAATGTATGGCAACATAAGTGAGGGAACAGCTCCGGGTTTGAGCACCCACTTCCGAGGCAAATTTAACAATTCAGACCTCAAGTCTCTTATGTAGTCTGACTGCTGGAAATGAAGAGAGCATATTCGAGCATTTTTAATATTTACCGAGTCTTTTCTGCAGAACTTCGATACCCAAACCTTTTGTAGTTTAATATCACGCGGGAAAGCATGCAAAACTATTTCACTTTCTTTGGTGTTTCGGTTGTGGGGTTTACAGTTTACTACAGCGCAGCCCGGCATTGTTTGTCATAATTCTAGAGCACTGTGAAGAATAGAACCGTCGTCACCGTATCACGACCGCCTGTTAAGCGATGTCTCTGTGAATACACCTTACGGCTTCCCAATTCACAATTAACTCATACCTTGTACCGCGTAAGTTATAGTCGAACAGCACCAACGAAAAAAGAAACTAGGTCCTCGGACACTCTTTTAAACACCCATGCACTGTAAATGTAAATACATCCGATACATGCGATAACTGACGAATTTTGCCGCGATCTACCCTGGTCCCGCGTGGCTAGCTGTTCCACTGTGACGTCATGCGCAAAAATCGAGGAAAATGCAACACCTTCTGCGCACGGCTGAGTGCACTCCCCTGCGGCTAATTGGCTAAACGGATAGAATGCTTGCCTTTGGTCCGAGAGCCCCGGTTCGATTCTCAGACCACGAACCTACTACGCTGGCGTAGCAGGGGGAGAGTTGATACTCCCACGTGGCGCGTCCCAGGTGGCGGATAGGGGGGTCCTAACCGGCTTGCCGGCGGACTTGAGGGAAATAAAATACCTCTCGCGGACCAAACACACTACCCCCTGTGGGTGGGGGACACCGACGAAGAATACACCCACGGTATCCCCTGCCTGTCGTGCGAGGCGACCAAAAGGGGCGACCAAGGGATGATTGTATAGAACTATGAAACTACTTGTGATCAGTACCACCACGCGGAGAACACCAAGGGCCGCTTTTACTTGCGCGTAGTACCACTATAATAGGTACGAAATAGGTTTGTGATTAGTAGCACACAGGAGCACCGTGCGGTCGGTTTTTGCAGTACCTGTGATTAGTACCACCATATGAGCAGGACCATGGGATGATAGCTACCATGGTTCTGCCTTGCCTATGATTAGTACCCACTATATGAGGAACACCACGGGATAGGGGAAGGTCCATGTGGTTAGTACTCTTATGTGATGAACACCATAGGTTTGCGTTGCCTGTAAATGGCGCCGCAAAGTGAGAAAAACATAGATCTGTATTATATGTCGAATTTCATAACCTGTGAGTAGTACCATAATGTGTGGAATACCGCGAGTCTCTGCTACTTTTGATTAGTACCGCAACATGACAAATACCATGGTTCTACTTTCCTAGCGATAAGTACCGTTATGAGGGGCGATAACTTGGATTTTGGACCCACTTTAGACTGCAAGCATCCTCGATTCAGTATTATGCTCTAGCAGCAGTCCCTTGGTCAGTAATGCTATTGTTTTTCCGTCAGTTTCTATGAATGTAAGGTATTGCGTGTGGCATCCACTGATTGTTTTAAATTCATATCCATCCATTCATTCTTCGTCCTCATGTTTTGAATTCTGGTCAGTGGAGAATTTTGGGCTTTTAATTTGTCATTCCATTTCGTCTCATTCGTACCATTAGGGGCCGATGGCCTCGATGTTAGACCCCTTTAAACAACAAGCATCATCATCATCATCATCATCATCATCATCATCATCATCGATTCTTAGAATCAACCCCGTCGTACTTTTAATTCCCCTTACCACGAACCTGCTACGCAGGCGTAGCAGGGGGAGAGGTGATACTCCCACGTGGCGCGTCCCAGGTGGCGGATAGGGGGGTCCTAACCGGCTTGCCGGCGGACTTGAGGGAAATAAAATACCTCTTGCGGACCAAACACACTACCCCCTGCGGGTGGGGGACGCACATGTAGAATACACCCGCGGTATCCCCTGCCTGTCGTGAGAGGCGACTAAAAGGGGCGACCAAGGGATGACGGAATTAGAACCATGAAACTACTTTTGATTCGTACCAACACGTGGGGAACACCATGGGTTGCCTGTACTTGCGAGAAGTACCACTCTATTAGGTATGAAATACGTTTGTGATTAGTAGCAGCTGGAGGGGGTTCTCCTGTGGGTTTCCAGTACCCGTGCGTCGTACCCATGTGAGCAACACCGCGGGTCTGGGCGTTGCCTGTGAGTTGTACCACTATATGAGCGACACCGTGGGTCTGCGTTGGCTGTGATTGGTACCCACTCTGTGAGGAACACCACGGGATGTGTGGTTAGTACACCTAGGTGAGGAACCTTATCGGTTTGCGTTGGCTATGAGTGGCGCCTCTGTGTGCGAGACACCATAGGTCTGCGTTCCCTGTACGAAGTGCCAAACTTGTGAGTAGTACCTTCTTGTGTGGAACACCGTTAGTCTTCGCTACTTTTGATTAGTACCCCGACATGACAAATACCATGGTTCTACTTTACTCGCGACATGTACCATTCTGAGGGGCCTTAGATCTGGATTTTGGACCCCTATCGACATCAAGCATTCTCGATTCAGGATTGTGCTTTATGAGTGGTCCCTTGGTCAGTCATACATTAATTATGATCTTTTTTGAATTGGATCCACTGTTTTTTTGTTTGCTCGTTTTTTGTTTTTGTGGTTCATGTCCATCCATTCTTTCTTCACGACATTGTTATTTTATTTTGGTCAGTGGATGAATTTGATTTCTTTTGTTATTTCATTTCGTACCATTAGGGGCCGATGACCTCGATGTTAGGCCCCTTTAAACAACAAGCATCATCATCATCAATTCCCCTTACTTAGGGACTGGCTGTTTATGACGTGTTTGTATGTGAGCGACCCCATGAGTATACGTGTCCTATCCCCCCTGTGGGTGGGGGACGCAGACGAAGAATACACCCACGGTATCCATTGCCTGTCGTAAGAGGCGACTATAAGGGGCGACCAAGGGAGGATTGAATTAGAACCATGAAACTACTTCTAATTAGTACCATCACGCAGGGAACACCATGAGTTGCATTTACTTGCGCGTAGTACCACTATGTTAGGTACGCAATAGGTTTGTGACTAGTAGCGATATTGTGTGAATCAGGAGGTGGGTCCTACAGTACCTGTGATTCGTACCCCTATATGAGCGACAACATGGTTCTGCATTACCTATGTTCCATTCCCACTATGTGAGGAATTCCACGGGATAGTAGGAGTCCCTGTGGTTAGTCCACTTATGTGAGGAACGCCATAGGTTGCGCCGCAATGTGCGAAATACCTTAAGTCTGTGTTACATGTGCACATTACACTACCTGTCAGCAGTACTAAAATGTGTGGAATACCGCGAGTCTCCGCTAATTTTGATTAGTACCGCAACATTACACATAGCATGGTTCTACTTTCCTAGCGATAAATACCATTGTGAGGGGCCGATGACCTGGATTTTGGACCCGTTTCGACTATAAGTATAATCCATTCAGCATCGTGCTATAGAAGCAGTCCCTTGGTCAGTAATACTATTGTTTTGTGCCAGTTTCTGTGCATGTGAGGCACTGTGGGTCGCATCCACTGGTCGTTTTAAATTCATATCCGTCCATCCATTCATTCTTCGTCCTCACGTTTTTAATTCTCGTCAGTGGAGGATTTTGGACATTTAAGTTGACCTTTCATTTCGTCTCATTTCGTACCATTAGGGGTCGTTGACCTAGATGTTAGGCCCCTTTAAACAACAAGCATCATCATCATCATCATCAGACTTGTGACAATAATATTAGCCTACATCATTACTTACCCCAACGAGCGTGATGAAGAGCGTCCCAACAACCAAGACGGAGAATGCCTTTACTGCCATAGTACTCCGCCGAGTGGAAGACTATAGTAGGGACAATGACCACCTTACGTTCTATTTATAGGTTCTCGAAGCTGTACGACCATTTGATGAGATACATATTTATTAATGCAATGATATCTTTGATGAATAAACTGATTATTAATGAGAATAGCTATCTCTTGTTGATGTTCGAACGTGGTCACTTCGCTAAACATGCTGTATGAACCTCAGGGTCAACACGACGGAAACCGGATGCGTTGTGGAAGTTAAACACAGTATCATACTACAAGCATGCTTCACACCTAAACAAAGCGAACATCGTAACGATCGTGATTACAGTTCTTGATGCACCAGATAACGTATATAGGGGAAGAGTACCGAGTGTTTATGGTAGTTGTTTTATGTTGTTATCAACTCCTAGTTTAGGTTGTGTGTAAATAAAACATCAGCTTTTCATTCTATCGAAATACGAACTTTATGACTGTAAAAACTTACATTAGTCCATTTTTTACAGGTTGACCCGTGTAATAGCGTTCTAAGTGTTACTTTTCGTGTTCCGACAGAGTGAAACATTTATAAGTTTTGTTAACTGTTTCGGGACTGAACAATAACTTTCTTCTTAACAAAATAAATAAATAGATGAAAATCGTCAGCCTGTTCAATCAACCAATCAATCAATCAATCAATCAATCAATCAATCAATCAATCAATCAATCAATCAATCAATCAATCAATCAATCAATCAATCAATCAATCAATCAATCAATCAATCAATCAGTCAATCAATCAATCAATACTGATCTGCAATTTAGGGCAGTCGCCCAGGTGGCTGATTCCCTATCTGTTGTATTCCAAGCCTTTTCCTAAATGATTTCAAAGAAATTGGAAATTTATTGAACATATCCCTTGGTAAGTTATTCCAATCCCTAACTCCCCTTTCCAGTCATTCCGCCGGGTTAGGAATGAAATGAATGGAGCCCCCATCTACCGGCGAGGACAGGAATTGCGCCGGCTGCCGAAGCCTGTTCCACTCCTCTGGGGCAACGATTAATGACTGACAGATGCAATAATATTGGAGAATGTTGCTGGAATTAAAGATTGCAGGGAAAACCTGAGTACCCGGAGTAAAACCTGCTCCGCCTCCAATTTGTCCAGCACATATCTCACATGGAGTAACCGGGAGTTGAACTACGGAAGCCAGCGGTGAGAGGCCGGCTCGCTGCCGCCTGAGCCACGGAGGCTAATATAAATACGTAAATAAATAAATAAACAAATAAAATAACAGGTTATCTGTGACGAAGAATCTCCTGATTTGGGCATATTGCTACCATCCTGTAAGGATTAATTCCTTGTAGGTCATGGGTGGCAACCATGATCTTGTAGTTGAGCCTAAGATAGCCTCCCTCCGAAGGGGCTCTATTTCAGAAGGTGCAATGGAGACCACGGAACGCCCTAGCTGATACTGGAGCAGCTTCCACATATATTATTCTTCTGGCGCTGCCTAGCCGAGGCACTAAAAAAGTGCTTCGTTCACCTGGAAGTATGTAGGTTCGACTCACCGTAAGGAAGTCAAAAAATTTACAAAAGATATTTTCACTTCAGGAAAGCCTCAATTCGAAGTGAGTAGTAGGTTCATTCGTGAGAGGCATTGTTGAGGCTTCAGGCTTTAGTCAGATTTTTTCTCCTGACATTTTCTCTCAAATGTCTCACGATAATAGCAGCGGTTCACCATTTGACCCTCAGGTAGGAATGCATGGTGCACAACACCGTTGATGTTAAAAAAAGTCCATCAACAACACTTTCACGTTCGATCCGACCTACCAAATAATTTTCGGTCTGTGCAAATACTTTCCAAACCACTATGTGTCCCATTTGGACCAAAAGCGACTATTCAGTGATGGGAAGAGTACACGGAAAAAGTAACTGTGCACTATTACAGTTCTTTCTTAATCCGTTTACGTTCCTGGGTTGGTTTTTCCCTCGGACTCACCGAGGGATTCAACCTCTACCACCTCAATGGCAGTGTCCTAGATTGTGAGACTAAGGGGAGACCCTACTGAGTTTTAATTTTTCTACAATTCTTATCTGATTTTCACCAAATTTTGGTAGTACAATGAGATAAGTAAGTTTAAGCTAATTATAACATTTGAATGAGTTTGAATGGATATTTTTCAATTTATAATAATTTTTTTGAAAAAAGTACATTATTTTCAAAATGTCCCATGCACAATATTTTTGAAAATATTTTCTTGAAACTTTCTTACAATAGTCACAACACATATTTTAATAATAATTGGTATTCATTTCAAAAACAATCCATTGGTTATCCAATTATTTCCATTTTTCTCGCTACACCTCATAACCATGTTAAAACCTATGAATATTTTGGATTTCACACCCAATATCTCTGAAAATTATAATTACATTTTAAAACGGATACTAAGTTTCATGAACCTTATAATGTAGAGTGTGTGGACACAGTTTGAAGGTAATCGTGCAAAAACTGTTGTGCAAGGAATGTTTTAAACATCTGAAATTGTTAGTTCTGAGAAAAAGATAGTTTTATAAATAAACATCTGTCAAGTAATAATACCTTCATCAGAACTTCCCAGCACCTATGTTTCTCCTTCCTTAGCCCTTTTTCTCTCTTCAGCAACTGATTTTGACTGCTTCTGCTTCTTGCTAACAGTTTTTTTGTCTTCTTTACTATTCATGGCACTTTTTAGCTTCCTGTCTCTGTCACGTTCATGACCCACTTTGTAAGTGGTTTCACTCAATTGTCTGCCATCAACTGCCATTTTGACCTTTTGACAGGCTACGGAACCCATACTGAACTCCCCCACAGCATTTACAACAGCCATGTCCACCCTTGCTTTGGAAACAAAGGTCTGTTTAGGGCATTTATGCCAAATAACAGATTGTAAACTCTCATTTGGATTTTGAGTTTTTTCCCTAATACACCTCTTCAACAAATCATCAAAAATAAGATAACAGATGGCAGCACTAGGCCATTCCTAAACATCATGCTCAAGAATCAAGTTGAAACACAAAAGAATCTTTGAGCTATGCCACTTTATCTGCAGGGAAGTGGGCGTGTCCATTCAAACTGAAGTGCACGTGTCATTTTAACGCCCCCGCAGAGCATTTAAAAATGGCCGTACAAGCAAAAAAGTATATCACAATGCGCGGCAAGGAATGAAAGATCATCTGATGGAAAAATCTCATTTTCGGTTTCTGGACCATTTTTGACTGAAAAACTCAGTAGGGTCTCCCCTTAATCCGTTTACGTTCCTGGGTTGGTTTTTCCCTCGGACTCACCGAGGGATTCAACCTCTACCACCTCAATGGCAGTGTCCTAGATTGTGAGACTTTGGGTCGGAGATACAACTGTAGAGAATGACCAGGCGTTCTCACCTGCTATGCTGAGCAGGGCCTTGTGGGGGGATGGGAAGATCGGAAGGGATAGACAAGGAAGAGGGGAAGAAGCTGCCGTGGCCTTAGGTCGGGTACCATCCGCTACGAACCTACTACGCTGGCGTAGCAGGGGGAGAGGTGATACTCCCACGTGGTGTGTCCCAGGTGGCGGATAGGGGGGTCCTAACCGGCTTGCCGGAGGACTTGAGGGAAATAAAATACCTCTCGCGGACCAAACACACACACCCTCTGCGGGTGGAGGACGCACATGTAGAATACACCCGCGGTATCCCCTGCCTGTCGTAAGAGGCGACTAAAAGGGGCCCCAGGGGCTCTCTACTTGGGGAGTGTGGGTTGGCGATCACGGGGCCTTTAGCTGAGTCCTGGCATTTCTTCCAATTACTTGTGCCAGGCTCCTCACTTTCATCTATCCTGTCTGACCTCCCTTGGTCAACTCTTGTTATTTTTCGACCCCGACGGGATTAGAGCATTCGAGGCCTAGGGAGTCTTTTTTTCACGCCCTTCGTAGCCGTTGCCTTTCTTCGTCCGTTACTTCATTTTTCGAAGTGACTTCTCCGTTCTTTTTCCTTTTTTTTCTCTTTGTCTACCCCTTGTGGGTGGGGAACACAGACGAAAAATTCACCCACGGTAGCCCCTGCCTGTCATAAGAGGAGACTAAAAGGGGCGACCAAGGGATGATTGAATCAGAACCATGAAACTACTTGTGATTAGTACCATCTCGCGGGGAACACCATAGGTCGTGTTTACTTGCGAGTACCGAGCTCGATAGCTGCAGTCGCTTAAGTGCGGCCAGTATCCAGTATTCGGGAGATCGTGGGCTCGAACCCCACTGTCGGCAGCCCTGAAGATGGTTTTCCGTGGTTTCCCATTTTCACACCAGGCAAATGCTGGGGCTGTACCTTAATTAAGGCCACGGCCGCTTCCTTCCCACCTCCAGCCCTTTCCCGTCCCATCGTCGCCATAAGACCTATCTGTGTCGGTGCGACGTAAAGCCAATACAAAAAAAAAACTTGCGAGTAGTACCACTCTGTTAGGTACTCAATAGTTTTGTAATTCGTAGCACTCCAGTATGGTTCACTGTGGGTGTCCAGTACCTGTGATTCGTACCACTAAATGCGTTACACCACGATTCTGGGCGTTGCCTGTGATTAGTACCATTATGTGAGACACACCACGGGTCTGGGAGTTGCTTCTGGTTCGTAACACAATATGAGCGACACCGTGGCTCTTCGTTGCCTATGTTTAGTACTCACTATGGGAGGAACAACACGGGAATACCGGCGCCCGTGATTAGTACACCCCACGAACCTACTACGCTGGCGTAGCAGGGGGGAGAAGTGATGCTCCCACGTGGCGCGTCCCAGGTGGCGGGTAGGGGGTCCTAACCGGCTTGCCGGCGGACTTGAGCGAAATAAAATACCTCTCGCGGACCAAACACCCTACCCCCTGCGGGTGGGGGACGCACAATGAGTACACCCGCGGTATCCCCTGCCTGTCGTAAGAGGCGACTAAAAGGGGCCCAAGGGGCTCTCAACTTGGGAGTGTGGATTGGCGACCACGGGGCCCTTAGCTGAGTCTTGGCATTACTTCCACTTACTTGTGCCAGGCTTCTCACTTTCGTCTGTCCTGTCCGACCTTCCTTCATTTTTCGAAGTGACGGATACCTTTTTTCTTATTTTTTTCTCTCTCTTTACCCCCTGTGGGTGGGGGACGCAGACGAAAAATACACCCACGGTATCCCCTGCCTGTCGTGAGAGGTGACCAAAAGGGGCGACCAAGGGATGATTGAATTAGAACCATGAAACTACTTTTGATTATTACCATCACGCGGGGAACACCATGAGTCGCCTTTACTTGCGAGTACTACTACTGTATTACGTACGAAATAGGTTTGTGTTTAGTAGCAACAGGGGGTGAATCAGTATGGGTTTTTCAGTACCCGTGAGTCGTAGCCATGTGAGCAACACCGCGGGTCTGGGCGTTGCCTGTGAGTTGTACCACTATATGTGCGACACCGTGGGTCTGCGTTGCCTGTGATTAGTACCCACTATGTGAGGAACACCACGGGATAGTACGAGTCCCTGTGGTTAGTACACCTAGGCGAGGAACTTCATCGGTTTGCGTTGGCTATTTGTGGCGCCATTGTGTGAGAAACACCATAGGTCTGCGTTACCTGTACGACGTACAATACTTGTGAGTAGTACCATCTTGTGTGGAAGCATCATTGTGCTTTATGAGTGGTCCCTTGGTCAGTAATCAATTATGTATAATCTTTGTTTGAGTCTGATCCACTGTATTTTGGTTGTTTGTTTCTTTTTTTTTCTTTGTTGGGTCATGACCATCCATTCATTCTTCATGACATTATTATATTTTTGGTCAGTGGATGAATTTGACATTTTTGTTCTTTCATTTCGTACCATTAGGGGCCGATGACCTGCGATGTTAGGCCCCTTAAAACAACAATCATCATCATCTTGTGTGGAAGACCGTGAGTCTTCCCTACTTTTGATTAGTACCCGAAGATGACAAATACCATGGTTCTACTTTACTCGCGACATGTACCATTCTGAGGGCCCCTAGACCTGGATATTTATGATCTTTTTTGAGTTGAATCCACTGTTTTTTGTTTGCTTGTTTCATGTTTTTTTTGGTTTATGTCTATGCATTCATTCTTCATAACTTTTTTTATTTTGGCCGGTGGATGATTTTTAACTTTTTGTTGTTATTTTTATTTCGTACCATTAGGGGCGATGACCTCGATGTTAGGCCCCTTTAAACAACAAGCATCATCATCGTCGATTAGTACACCTAGGTGGGGAACACTATGGGTTTGCGTTGCCTATGAGTGGTGACATCATGTGAGAAACACCAGAGGTCTGCGTTACCTGTGCGACGTACAGTACTTGTGCGTAGTACCAAAATGTTTGGAACACCGTGAGTTTACGCTACCTTTGATTAGTCCCGCAACTTGAGAGATACTATGGTTCTGCTTTGCTAGCTATAAGTGTAATTATGAGGGACCGTTGACATGGATATTGCACCCCTTTAGACAAGCATCATCGTTTCAGGAATGTGCTTTTAAAGCAGTCCCTTGGTCAGTAATAATTTGTGTTGGGATTGTGAGGCATTGCGGGTCAGATCCACTGATTGTTTTAAATTCATATTCATCAATTCATTCTTCATCACGTTTTGAATTCTGGTCTCTGGATGAATTTTGTACTTTTAAATTGCATTTCGTCTCATTTCATACCATAGGGGCCGATGACCTCGATGTTAGGCCCCTTTAAACAACAAGCATCATCATCATCGGGTACCATCCCGGCATTTGCCTAGAGGAGGAGTGGGGAATTACGCAAAACCACTTCGAGGATGGCTGAGCTGCCCCTCTACTCAGTTGACCTTTCGATGTTGAGTGGACGCTGTTCCAATCACTTTCCAAATTTCGGGCCTTCGGGAGTTGGCAGGTAATCGCACTAACCACTACACCACAGAGGTGGCCCACAATTTACTTAGAAGTTAAAAAAATACATATGTAACGATTACATTACAAGTAGTTAAGTAAATTACTTCCCAACTCTGCGAATATCGATGCTGTGCTCGTTATATTCAGACATCTCGACAGTCGCAATACATACTTGTGAACTAAGAGCTGTCGATCGATAACCGTTTCAGAAATGCTCGGCAAATGGCTTGTTACTTAGGAAGGGTGCGACTATACTGTACAGTGTCACTTACCACAAATCGTCAAAATTTTGGACGGATTATTTCTTTGAACCTTTCTTGGTCAACAGTTTTTCACTTACGACCCTGACATTATTACGTTTTGAAGGTCTAAAGAGTCTTTCACAGCCCTTCCCGTTCTTTTATTGATGACTTCATTCTTCAAAAGATCGCAAATTTTCGCCCTTCTCCTGTAGTTAGAGTTTGTGGGGGAAAAATTATCATCGCATTGTATTTCCCTTTAAAGTAATAATCACCGCCATTATCTCCACCATCTGAAACGCAAAGCCAGTCACATTATTATTATTATTATTATTATTATTATTATTATTATTATTATTATTATTATTTTCTTTGCAAGTTGCTTTACGTCGGACCGACACAGATAAGTCTTATGGCGACGGTGGGACAGGAAAGGGCTGTGAGTGGGAAGGAATCGGCCGTGGCCTTGAAATTGAAATGGCGTATGTCTTTTAGTGGCGGGATATCCCAGGACGGGTTCGGCTCGCCAGGTGCAGGTCTTTCTATTTGACTCCCGTAGGCGACCTTCGCGTCGTGATGAGGATGAAATGTTGATGAAGACAACACTTACACCCAGCCCCCGTGCCATTGGAATTAACCAATTAAGGTTAAAAATCCTCGACCCAGCCGGGAATCGAACCCGGGACCCTCTGAACCAAAGGCCAGTAGACTGACCATTCAGCCAACGAGTCGGACGGCCGTGGCCTTAATTAAGGTACAGCCCCAGCATTTGCGTGGTGGGAAAATGGGAAACCATGGAAAACCATCTTCAGGGCTGCCGACAGTGGGGTTCGAACCTACTATCTACCGAATACTGGATACTGGCTGCATTTAAGCGACTGCAGCTATCGAGCTCGGTACTATTGTTATTATTACTATTATTATTGTTACGGAGATATCCGTTTAGCAGAAAGAGGTGAAAGAAGGTGCTGGGTGGAATGGGTATAACTACGATATCAAACATTGAATTAAACCTTTAAATAAAGGTTATATTTCTCTTAGAATCTCAAACTTAACAGACTTTTCACTTGGTGAAATAGTAAAGAGATAGGTACAAATAACAATCTTGAAACAATAACTGGAAAACCCAAGGTTAGGGAATTTTACAGATTTAGGGCTTAAAGCCCTTAGTTTACAAATTCTGGGATACCGGATCAAGTTTACAAAATTTTGCAAAATCTCAATGTTTAGACAAGAATCAGAATATTCCTATTTAAGAGCATTTTGCTCCAACAACTTTACAGCCTTCCAGAGGCGCACGTCAATATGCAGTTTGAATTTAGGAAACACAGAAAAGAACTTACATGCTCTCCAACCTTAACTAATCTCTTACAGCTCGCTTGGGACAAACTTACACAACCCCTTACAATAACTGGCCTCTCTAGGCACAATTTACAATTAACCAAAGTTAGTACACAGGGGTATATAGTACTGAGCCACACCACCCTCAATCTGACATAAATACTTAGACGACGACGAGGATTGAAGAGGAAACTACACGCGAACCGCGACCAGGAAGGGCGAATAACACAGCCCTGAACTGAAAATGTTATTCACCACGAACCTACTACGCTGACGCAGCAGGGGGAGAGGTGATACTCCCACGTGGCGGATAGAGGGGTCCTAACCGGCTTGCCGGCGGACTTGAGGGAAATAAAATACCTCTCGCGGACCAAACACACAACCCCTGTGGGTGGGGGACGCCGACGAAGAATACACCCACGGTATCCCCTGCCCGTCGTAAGAGGCGGCTAAAAGGGGCGACCAAGGGATGATTGTCTTGGAACCGTGAAACTACTTGTGATTAGTACCACCACGTGGAGAGCATCATGGGTCGCTTTTACTTGCGCGTAGTACCACTATATTAGGTACCAAATAGGTTTGTGATTAGTAGCACACAGGATCACCGAGCGGTCGGCTTTTTCAGTACCTGTGATTAGTACCACCATATGAGCAGGAACATGGAATGATAGCTACCATGGTTCTGCCTTGCCTGTGATTAGTACCCACTATATGAGGAACACCACGGGATAGGGGGAGGTCCCTGTGGTTAGTACTCTTATGTGCTGAACACCATAGTTTTGCGTTGCCTGTAAATTGCGCCGCAAAGTGAGAAAAACATAGGCTGTATTACATGTTGAATTTCATAATCTGTGAATAGTACAATAATGTGTGAAATACCGCAAGTCTCTTCTACTTTTGATTAGTACCGCAATATGACAAATAGCATGGTTCTACTTTCCTAGCGATCAGTACCATTATGAGGGGCCGATAACTTGGATTTCGGACCTCCTTTAGACTGCAAGCATCATCATTTCAGTATTATGCTATAGCAACAGTCCCTTGGTCAGTAATCCTATTGTTTTACGTCACTTTGTGTGAAAGTAAAGCACTGCGGGTCGCATCCACTGATTGTTTCAAATTCATGTCCATCCATTCATTCTTCGTTCTCACACTTTGAATTCTGGTCAGTGGAGAATTTTACACTTTTAATTTGTCATTCCATTTCGTCTTATTTCGTACCATTAGGGGCCGATGACCTCGATGTTAAGGCCCCTTTAAACAACGATCATCATCATCAAATGTTATTCACCTAAATCAGTACAAGCGTAAACAGACTCTGCTTTGAGTCAAAATCCAAATAAGTGAT
Organism: Anabrus simplex; assembly: GCF_040414725.1. NCBI lineage: Eukaryota > Metazoa > Arthropoda > Insecta > Orthoptera > Tettigoniidae > Anabrus > Anabrus simplex. Next base: position 144,908,810 of record NC_090268.1, read on the forward strand.
AAATGATATTTTATTAAAACTCAGCGTTATAAGATGATAATAGAGTAATGCATACGTATACAGGTTAGCCCGAATGACAATCAATCATGGTATTCTGAACTCATCTATTCACACATGCACAGTTTCATAATTATGCAAGGGATCTTAGCATTTTTTTTTTTTTTACTCTTGATGACTTCGCATGCAACATTTGCGAAGAGAATAGTTTTAGGCTAGGCCTTAAATCGATTGCTCCTATTTATCGAGGGTTAATACTTAATTACAAGTCGGGAGTACCTTATCCATTTTTTCTTAATTTATCTTTTTTTAATAACGTTCTATATATCTTTCATTTTTTTTTTACAAACAGTACCACGATCTCCTTTTCATTAGGTTCCCACACTCCAAGGAGCACACAAAACGCCCGACCCAGGAAAAAGCAAACCCCAGCAGACAAAGAGAAAAAGATACAATGGGGAAAAGAACGGAAAATAAATCAATTACATAAAAACGGGCCAGCGTGCGGCCAAGAAAGAAATAAATGAACATGGCAACGTCCAGGTCGAAGAGGATCGGGACGCGCACTAAATAAAGAGAAGAGGCAGCACCCGAGAGAAAAGGGGCGATAATGAACAGATAAACATACATTCAATAGATCGATACTTCATCTTATTACTCGGGTCGTTCATTTATTCATTCATTCAACCATACGTACAAATCGCCTTAAAGGCAAATAACAACGGCCATTGGTGCTAATAGGTAAATCCCTCCAACTCGTAGAGCGCAATATAACCAAAAATATAAGGACAAGCGTCAATAGTGGCCAAATAGTCCCACTCACCGCGAACGTCAGCGGCACATATCGTGGCTTCATGGTCACGCGTAGACCACCCACAAACATCGCTGTGTACGGCCAGAATAAATCTTCCGGTCGATACACAAACCGTAATTCCAACCGAGGGCAAAGACGTTTCATTGAGAAACCCATTATAATAGACAGAGGCTCAGATTTAGTTGCACCACAATGATATCAACAACGCACACAAACACATACCATCCTCTCCCCGAGTATCAAGACGGGTTTTCGGTCAGCGAAAATAAAAAAGAAAAGAAAGACTGATCATACACAAGAGATACAAATTCAAAATGTCTGTTTTGGACACCCCCTTTGGTACATTACCCACAATATCAATCTTCAGAACTCGTTAATCGTGCAGTGATTAGCACGGTTTTAAATATAAAATACATCCATTTGAAAGGTAATAACATCGCTCCTGTGTGTGAGGGCTCCATATTATTATTCTTCCCCATCATCAGAACAAAATAATTATCAAGGAGAAGATAGTTAAAAGACCTAGTCGAGACAAGATCATCAATGCTCTTGACAGAGGGGGCCGCCCTCTATCGAAAAAAGAGGGAAACACCTAAGATGTAGTAACAGGTTGATACTTATGCAGTGAAACATTGGTAAGACATCTTGGAAACCATGCTGAGCCAGCATGTTTCATCATCACACCCATGCGTCTTTAAAATGTGTCCGATCTTGACGAAGGGTCAAAGGGACACATTTTAAAGTGAGGTGTAAAGCTTATTATAAAATTACATACTCGAAGAAATATACACATATATATAGTGCGCACTATATAACTAAAATTAACTAACCTAATTAATCAGAGTAAATGACATTCATTATCACCAACAGTCACATGGTGGCATAGACTGGCGGATTGCACGTTGCTTTAAAAAGAAGTAAAGGTGCTGAATTTTTCCTATCATTAGTATGACATTTTCACGAATCGGTTGCAGGCAGGTAAAGGAAAACAGTAGTCAGTCAATGTTCGTGTCCTATCAATAGGTCTGTTGTCTATTTTATATTTTGTCCTTCGATACTGAAATATCGTTTGACTCTTCTCTTCTTTCTCTCTCTTTTTTCCTGAAAAGAGAAAGACTTTAGAACGAGTTTAAGAGTGATAAATTAATCAAATCATGTTACCACCAGGCACTAATAGCTACTAGATCACTTATTTCTGGCCCCTTGAATGGTAGGGCTTCAACAGACTCACGTGAGCTCTGGATACCATCTTATTTATTTCATCCTCCAACAACACGGTCACAGGTCCCAAGAATTTCACAATACGGTTGGGACCAGACCATTTTAGCCAGAGTTTCACTTCAATTTGGTCTGCTGCCGAGCTTGTTGGGAACATTTTTACCATTACTAAGTCTCCAACCTTTAGGGTGACTTCTTTCCTTCCCTTGTTGAACCTTTTGGCTACTCGATCTCTGGCTTTGATGAGTTGCTCGACCGCTTCCCTCCATTTTTCTTCGACGCTCTTGGTCCTTAACGGTTCGGACAAATATCCAAAATTCCATCTTAATTGTAATGGGTCAGCCACATTCCTGTCCAAGAGCAACTCTGCCGGTGTGTGCCGATGCGACTCGTGTTGAGCACTGTTGAAAGCTAGAACAATGAAATTTAAGTTTTCGTCCCAACTGCGCTGATCAGCGCTGTGGAACGCGGTTAGACATGCCTTAAGATTACGATGAAACCTCTCTACATGAGACGGTTTAGGGTAGTGAGGGCTGAGAAATATCTGGTCCACTCACCACCCAAAACACAATTGACGAAAGTGGATGCATTGTCAGTTACCAACTTTTTGGGGGGCCGTAAATTGCAAAGATGTGACGAGAGAAGAAGTGAACGGCGTTATTAGAGTTGATTTTCGCACTGGGAACAACCAGACGAATTTTGAGAAACCATCAACGACAGATAGGATTCCAACGTTACCTTTACGGGACTTGATGAGAGGACCGAAATAATCGACGAATAACCTTTCTCCGGGGTACGTTGCTACATCAGCGGAATGCAACCCAAATTGGGATGATTTAGCAGGTTTAGACCGTTGACACACGTCGCAGCTTTTCACGTAGTCGAGCACTTCTTTTTTCATATTTGGCCGGTAGAAGTCACGAGAAACGCAATGTAATGTCTTGTACTGACCCAAATGAGCCCCTAAATAAGAGTCATGGTAATAATGTAATACCATGCTTCTTACCTTATCCGGAATGTAAATCTTGTCCTTCCCCCTTTTACCACAACGACGAACTAACAATCCACGTTTAATGCAAAATGATTTATCGTGAAGTGACCCATCAGCAACTCTTTTCATCAGATTTTGACACTCGTCATCGGTATTCTGGTGCTCTGAAATATCAGTAAATGACCAAGGATATTTCTGCAAAATATTTATACATCCAACACTATCAGATCTACGGCATTTCTCCTCTGCTTCACTCATGTTTATTCCGTCAAACATACGTGACAGACAGTCAGCCACGACATTTTCCTTTCCGCGAACATGTACAACGGAGCACTTATACGCAGACAGTCGAAGAATCCACCTGGCTGTTCTTCCAAGTCTCTTAATGTTGGCACTCATTCATGACAGGGCCTGATTATCAGTGTGGACAAAGAAGTGACGATGTTCGAGATAAGTTCTAAACTTTTGTACACCCAACACGACAGCCAAACATTCTTTTTCGTAAATGGAATAACGTAACTCGGCCCCGTGTAGTAACTTGCTAAAATATGCGATCGGGATTCGTTTTCCGTCCCCATCGGTTTGGTTAAGCACAGCGGAAATCGCAGTTTCACTGGAATCACATTGGAGAACGAAGTCGCGGGAGAAATCGGGGCTGTGGAGAACAGGGGCTCGACTAAGGGCATCTTTTAGCCGATTGAAGGCAAGGGTCTGGGCTTCACCCCAGACGAAACGACAATTCTTCCTTTTTAGAAGATTCAAAGGGGCCGAAATTTGAGAAACGTTCTGGATGAACCGACCGTAAAAACCCACTATACCCAAGAACCTTCTCACGCCACGGACGTTCTTTGGCTGAGGAAACTCTTTAATACATTTAACCCTCTCAGGGTTTACAGCTATACCGGAATCCGAGATGACATGCCCCAAGAAATTCAATCGTTTGGAACAGAGAGAGACCTTTCTGGGGTTAATAGTGAATCCGTGTTTGCGCAGACGACTAAGTACCTCACGTAGGTGAGCTAGGTGTTCGTCAAAGCTTGCAGAGTATATGAGGAGATCATCCAGAAAATTAAATACATAAGAGAATTTTAGATCACTGAAAATCGAATCCATGACCCGGCTAAGCGCTTGTCCCGTGATCGAGATGCCCATGGGTACTTTATTGAATTGAAAGAGACCAAAAGGGGTGTCAAAGGCTGTACAAGGGCGACTTTTGGGATCTAAAGGAATCTGGTAATACGCCGGGTTAAAGTCGAAGACCACGAACCTGCTACGCAGGCGCAGCAGGGGGAGATGTGATACTCCCATGTGGCGCGTCCCAGGTGGCGGATAGGGGGTCCTAACCGGCTTGCCGGCGGACTTGAGGGAAATAAAATACCTCTCGCGGACCATACACACACCCCCTGTGGGTGGGGGAGGCTGACGAATAATACACCCACGATATCCCCTGCCTGTCGTGAGAGGCGACTAAAAGGGGCGACCAAGGAATGATTGTATTAGAACCATGAAACTACTTTTGATTAGTACCATCACGCGCGGAACACCATCGGTCGCTTTTACTTGCGAGTAGTACCTCTCTGTTAGGTACTCTATAGTTTTGTGATTCGTAGCACTCGAGTGGGGTTCAGTGTGGGTTTCCAGTACCCGTGAGTCGTGCCCATGTGTGCAACACCGCAGGTCTGGGCGTTGCCTGAGAGTTGTACCTGTGTGAGCGACACCACGCGTCTGGGCATAGCCTGTGAGTTGTACCACTATACGAGCGACACCGTAGGTCTGCGTTGCCAGTGATTAGTACCCACTCTATAGGAACACCACGGGAATACCGGTGCCCGTGATTAGTACACCTAGGTGAGGAACCTCATCGGATTGCGTTGGCTATGAGTGGCGCCATTGTGTGAGAAACACCATAGGTCTGCGTTACCTTTACGGCGTACAATACTTGTGAGTAGTACCTTAATGTTTGGAACACCGTGAGTTTACGCTACCTTTGATTATTACCGCAGCTTGAGAAATACCATGGTTCTCCTTTACTACCGATAAGTGCCATTAGCATCATTGTGCTTTATAAGTGGTCCCTTGGTCACTAATACTGTTATTTACAATCTTTTTTGTGTCTGATCCACTGTTTTTTGTTGTGTTCATGTCCATCCATTCATTCTTCATGACATTTTTTGTTTTTTATTTTTATTTTGGTCAGTGGATGCTTTTTATTTTTTGTTATCTTATTTCGTACCATTAGGGGCCGATGACCTCGATGTTAGGCCCCTCTAAACAACAAGCATCATCATTATCAAAGTCGAAGGCAGTGAAAAATCTAGCGCCATGAAAATGCTGGAAGGCGCTTTCGATGGTGAGCAATGGGAAGCTGTCAAACACAATGTTTCTATTCGCCTTCCGGTAATCAATGATGAACCTGAATTTTCCGCCCTTTTTAGGGATTTGGAAGGCGGGGCTGCCGTATGGTGACTTGGATGGACTGATAACCTTTTTTCTTAAAAGTTCGTTGACACATTCTCTCGTGGCGGACAACTAAGGAGGTGAACACCCGAAAGGAGGGGATCTAACAGGGGTTTTATCTTTGAGCTCCTCAATTGAATAAGGAACGTTTTTCGCACAACCCAACTCAGGCGTTAAAACATCAGAAAATTCCTCCATTAGACTGTTTAGCATCAGATTCTATCCGTCGGTTAGGTCACACGATGCACTTGAGTCACAAGAGTTGAAGGAGGACACACAATATTACGCAGAAAGGGGGTTTCGAAGGGATTATTTACGTCAGACCGGAACCGGAAGGCGAAACTTCGAGTGATGAAATCAATGGATAGACCCGTCGCTTGCATAAAGTCAGTCCCTAAAATGATCGGGACAGACAGATCTGTAACAACATAAAATTTCCAATTCCATGAAAGATTATGAATTTTGATGTGGCACACGACGTGGCCCACCGGACACACTTGACGGCCTTCAGCAGACATAAACTTTCTTATCTCCCCGCAATTCGAGAGATACTTTAAATGCATGGAAGATACAAGGCACTGATTCAAGAAGGAAACGTAGGAACCGGTATCCAGCAGGGCTTATAGCGTGCGCGATCCCATACAAACTTTGGCCCATGGTGTCGCCGAAGGACGGCCCCAGATCCTTTTGTTAACACCGACATTTTGCGCCAACGGAGGGCCATTACGCCGGCGCGCGTTCAGTGTCCCTGCCCGGAATTACATCTAGGGCATACACGCGCATTGACATCAACGAGGCCACATTTTGAACACTTCAGTCGGGATTTTGACCAACAACTTTTAGAAATATGCCAGCCTTACCGCAATTCCAGCACTTTCTTGTAGCGGAACCACGTTCAACAGGCGAGTCGGAGGGTTGGACGGCGTTAATACAGCGTCGAGCCCAAGACACAATGTTGGTCCTCCGCTCGGGATTACTCGAGGGGCGCGACGGCGAAGGGGGCGCATCAAAGGATACTGACTTGACGGACGTGCGGCAGGCGACGTCGGGGAAAGAGCATTCGGACGGAGTCGGAGGACGATATTGTTTATTTTCACATACGATCGATTCAAACTCGCGAACCAAGTTAATAACATTATCGACGGTCTGAACCTAGGATCTCTTAATGAATAATTTGTATTGAGGGGACAGGTTTCGGTAAAACTGGTCGAATATTTCGCACTGAATAACCTTCACACCCAATCGGTAATACAGGGTCAAAATACTAGTTGCATAGTCGTCAACACCTTCCCCAACGCCTTGGGTTCTTCTAAAGATCTCTTGTTTCAGGCAATAGTTCATGTCGGACAACCCGAAACGTTTTTTTAATGCGATCAGCGAAATCCTACTACGACCGGACATTTGCTTTAACCAACCTAAACCACCTCAATGCCGGCCCTTCGAGCATCCCCGGAATTACAGGAACGAAAAGGTTAAGGGATATCGAGCTGCACTCAGCGATGTCCTCGACCCTCTCGAGAAATTAAATTACATTAGAATTGTCCCCTTCCCCGGAAAAATTGAGCTTCCATTTCCTAACTATATCGAAAACGGGGTTAATATGAGGACTACGTTCACTACTGGGTCCATAACAGGGGAAACCAAACCGACACGATTCTCATTGAGGCCACAATTTCTGTCAACAACAACATTGTTATCTCCTAAGCACATATTACTCTCACTACCTGATATGGCAGAAGCACTATCCCGATTAATACGTTCTCGCCTTTCTCTTTCGATATCGGAGACCTCTCCAGCAAATACATCACTCTCACCACTCATGTCAACAAATTTATCACTTTCCATGTCTCAACCAAGGTTTCGTCAGTATGAAAGACCCACACATACACAATGGTCATCGAAAGAGTTAATTAATAAACGACACACAAGGTCAGAATTAATATAAGAGGTTTCAAAAGGTTAAATCGAAAAGTAATAATGATTTTCTTAATGCATCGGAAACAGAATACCATTCCCAGTTCTACCTCACCCGCGTTATTTTTCCAGATGAGATATCCTGATCGAGCACGTCTATGCTACCATTTACTGAGCCACACCCACCCTCAATCTGACATAAATATTTAGACGACGACGAGGATAAAAGAGGAAACTACACGTGAACCGCGACCAGGAAGGGCGAATAACTCTGCCTTGAACTGAAAATGTTATTCACTTAAATCAGTACAAGCTTAAACTAACTCTACTTTGAGTCAAAATCCAAATAAGTGATAAATGATAGTTTATTAAAACTCAACGTTAATTAGAGAATTAATTGGAAAAGGAAAATATAAGATGATAGTTGGGTAATACATACGTATACAGATTAGCCCGAATGACAATCAATCATGGTATCCTGAACTCATCAATTCACACATGCACAGTTTCATAATTATGCAAGGGATCTTAGTAATTTTTTACTCTTGACGACTTCGCATACAACATTTGCGAAGAGAATAGTTTTAGGCTAGGCCTTAAATCGATTGCTCCCATTTATCGAGGGTTAGTACTTAATTACAAGTCGGGAGTACCTTATCCAATTTTTCTTACTTTATCTTTTATTAAATAACATTCTATATATCTTTCATTTTTTTACAAACAGTACCACGATCTCCTTTCATTAGGTCCCCACACACCAAGGAGCACACAAAAAGCCCGACCCAGGATAAAGCAAACCCCAGCGGGCAAAGAGAAACAGATACAATGGGGAAAAGAACGGAAAATAAATCAATTAGATTAACACGGGCCAGCGTGCGGCCAAGAAAGAAATAAATCAACATGGCAACGTCCAGGTCGAAAAGGATCGGGGCGCTTACTAAATAAGGAGAAGAGACAGCACCCGAGAGAAAAGGGGCGATAATGAACAGATAAACATAAATTTAATAGACCGATACTTCATCTTATTACTCGGCTCATTCATATATTCATTCAAGCATACGAACAAATCGCTTTAAAGGCAAATAACAACGGCCATTGGTGCTAATAGGTAAATCCGGCCAACTCGTAGGGCACAATATAACCAAAAATCAATAAGGACAAACGCCAATAGTGGCCAAATAGTCCTACTCACCGCAAACGTCAGCGGCATATATCATGGCCACGCGTAGACCACCCACAAACATCGCTGTGTACGGCCAGAATAAATCTTCCGGTCGACACACAAACCATAATTCCAACCGAGGGCAAAGACGTTTCATTGAGAAACCCATTATAATAGACAGAGGCTCAGATTTAGTTGCACCACAATAATATCAACAACGCACACAAACACATACCATCCTCTCTCCGAGTATCAAGACGGGTTTTCGGTCACCGAAAATAAAAAAGAAAAGAAAGACCGATCATACACAAGATATACAAATTCAAAATGGTACATTAACCCACAATATCAGTCTTCAGAACACCTTAATCGTGCAGTGATTTAGCACGGTTTTAAATATAAAATACATCCATTTGAAAGGTAATAATATCACTCCTGTGTGTGAGGGCTCCATATTATTAATCTTCCCCATCATCAGAACAAAATAATTATCAAGGAGAAGATAGTTAAAAGACCTAGTCGAGACAAGATCATCAATGCTCTTGACAGAGGGGGCTGCCCTCTATCGAAAAAAGCTGGAAACACCTAAGATGTAGTAACAGGTTGATACTTATACAGTGAAATATTGGTAAGACATCTTGGAAACCATGCTGAGCCAGCATGTTTCAGTACCCAACCTTCTGGGCCTTCGTGGAAAAAGAATAACAGGTTAAATTAATGGCCCGAACACAAAATAAATGGATTCGTATACTTGCACTCCTAGGTAATGAAGAATAAAATCCTAACGGGGACCTCGGCAAAATGATACAGGGGCTAATTCCAATCTACTGAGGTGACTCGAATGAAGGTTAATTACAGGAAAGAAAAACATTTACAAAATCGTAGTCACCTCAAACAAAATTGAAGGGGTACTCGAGAGGGTAACGCACTCTCTATCCCAGATTTTCAGTTAAAGACTTTATGAAATGTTACATTAGGCGAACGAAAATTTACATTTTAGAAAAGGTTGGTTACATAGTTAGAAATTCGAAACTTCCCCTCGGATAAGTTTGCGGAGACAGCTTGAAAGATAGAATATTGGGGGCCTTTGCCTGGCTGTTGCTCTGCCTGCCGAAAAATGAGGCGCCCCGCCTCCTGTCTTACACGCACACACACTCAGAAAGACGACGATCAAAGAGAGAATGTAGCCAGAAAAGCCTCAGCTTATATACCCGAGGGGATTGTTCGAAATGATTCTGGACTAATCACGACACATCCTCTCAATTTTATTGGCAAATTCAAAATTTACACCCAAAAAGCAACAAGAAGCCTGTGATAGGCTGAAAAATAATTACAGAACATTCTTATTGGCCAGATTCAAAACTGGCGGAATGAGAAAGAAGTGTTGAAATCTTTGAAATATATACAAAAAACAAATGAAAGTTAATTTACTTGATAAAACCCATAAACACAAAATTTCTTTCAATAACAACTCCTTTTACCTTTCACCAGAGTGCATGACCACAGTTTTTTTTGGTATGTAGAAATGTCCAAACTTCTTGATGTACAGCAAAACAAAACCAAAATAAATCCCACGAACCTGCTACGCAGGCGTAGCAGGGGGAGAGGTGATACTCCCACTTGGCGCGTCCCAGGTGGCGGATAGGGGGATCCTAACCGGCTTGCCGGCGGACTTGAGGGAAATAAAATACCACTCGCGGACCAAACACACACCCCCTCTGGGTGGGGAGGCAGACGAATAATAAACCCACGGTATCCCCTGCCTGTCGTGAGAGGCGGCTAAAAGGGGCGACCAAGGGATGATGGTATTAGAACCATGAAACTACGTTTGATTAGTACCATCACGCGCGGAACACCATGGGTCGCCTTTACGTGCGAGTAGTACCACTCTGTTAGGTACTGGAAAGTTTTGTGATTCGTAGCAATCAAGCGGGATTCACTGTGGGTTTCAAGTACCCGTGAGTCGTACCCATGTGAGCAACACCACGGGTCTGGGCGTTGCCTATGAGTTGTACCACTATGTGAGCGACACTGTGAGTCTGCGTTGCCTGTGATTAGTACCCACTATGTGAGGAACACCGCGGGAATACCGGCGCCCGTGATTAGTACACCTAAGTGAGGAACCTCATTGGTTTGCGTTGTGTATGAGTGGCGCCATTGTGTGAGAAACACCATAGGTCTGCGTTACCTTTAAGACGTACAATACTTTAGTCGCCTAGTTGCAAAACCAGCTAAATGCACTTTTTTTAAATGTTGGGAAAACAGCAAAAACTGTTTTAAAGCGGTTTAAAAGAGGCACGAAAAAGATTCTGTTTAAAAAACAGAGAAAAAGTAGTGGATCATAAATACCATAGAGCGAGAAATCGTACATTTGTACTTTAGTCGTATTTTACACTTAAAATTTGCAGTTAGCTGGTTTTGCAACCGAACGCACGTTTAGCAGGTTTTGCAAACTTTTGAAAGATCCAAGCTAGGAATTCGGACAACCTAAAATGCGAGTTGTGAGACGTGAAATAGGTGTAAATGTATTTGGACAAAGCGGTTCTTACATTATTAGATATTGAACTATCATTAATTATTAAAAATAACTGCGATGATATTCGAAGTCATATTTTTTCAGAAGTAGAAATGGGAAATAATTTCACTTTGTCAATATTATATTATATTATATTATATTATATTGTTAAGCTTCTGTTTAATACATAGAGTACATTACTACCACAATCACATTTTTACAGACTCTTAGCTTTAAACGACACTCTCTCCGTCAGCGTCGTCGATTAGTTCGATAATTTCGTCTGTTTTTTCAGCTACTCTGCTGGGCTCTGCAGTAATGCTTTCCTGTTGAGTGAACACGTCCTTAAAGAAACTTGAAGTTTCATCTTGGTCCCATTGATCTCCATAGTGGGGAGCCAAATGTCTCTTCACGTCATCGAGTTTAGCTTTTTTCACGACATTACCTTTTGTAATGACGTAAGGGAGTTCGTTCGTAAACGTTTTGCCTTTCTTAGTAAGACTCTTCGGCTGGTACGCTTCAAAATTTTAAAAAGGCTCTCCTTGTACAAAGCACACTTTTTAGTCAAGTGTAACCGTACAACAGGGTTACAGATTCCATTCAGTATTTATTATTATTAACCCGATTCATGCGATTTTATATTATGTTTCTCATCATTTAGACTGTAATAATTAGGTATCACGCATATTATTGTATTTAATCATAGGTTAAGTGAATTTTGTTTGTAATTATTCTGTATTGTAATAAGTGAGATTTGTTGGTTTCAAATAGTCATGCTGTGGCTTGTAACTCTGGCCAGATGAGCTGGCAGAGTATTTTGCAATAGAGGGTAAGTTTAACTGAGAATGTAATGTGCAAGTAGGTTTCCCGGTGACGCATGCAGTATAGTCATCTGTAATCCGCTTGGGCACGCTTATACGACACATGACTGATGACATCAGTGCGTGGGCACGTGATTGCGACCAAGTGTCTGTATTCGCCATCTACTGTATGTTGAGGTGGAAGGGATGACCCGAGAGTAGGGAGACGAGTGGTCATCACGAGGTTATATAAGTCGATGCAACGGTGGTGAGAGGCATCAGATCATATGAATCAAATGGAAGAAGTGAAGGAAGAGTGATGGTCAGTGGTTTTAGAGTAGTGGTCAGAGCTAAGAGTTGTGTTTGAAGATGTTTTGGAATCATCGAGGAGGTCTACAAGTGGTAGTTGGATCCGAGTAGAGACTGGTACTATGCTGATAGTGAAACATCATTTACTTATGAGGATGGACTTCACAAGGTGTTTCAATAATATTTTCCAATTTCTTACTATCTATTGAGTGGACGTATTTACATTGGAGCTTCCTACACGCGTACATGGTATGTAGGTCAACTCCTTGTTACATAAGAAGATAACAGCAGACGGCTCCCGACTTCAGCTCATAGGTTTCTCCAGGAATTTCAAGTTCATTAGCGGTATATGCAGACATCAGGTAATTAAAGCATCAGACATGTTATGCATTCATAACATGAAGAAGAATGTAATCAGCGGCGATATCACATTTCACTTCAAGTTCATGCCAATAGCTTTCTTTGTTTAGATTAAATTTTCCTTTTAAATGTTACCGCAAATCTCACTATATATATTTTTTGTTAAATTAAAATACGTCAATGCTTGTTCATTGTGACGTAAATTATAGTCATAAACTCAGTTTTATTTTAATTATAATAAGTGATTCTAGTTCCATGTACAATCCTCAATTGTGGAAATGCAACCGTAATCTAATATTGTCCTGATCCATATCCCTGTATATTGCCAGATGTGTGAGTTTATCACCTCACGCCTTGAGATAATTGATATAAGAGATATGCTCTACCAATTTTTTTTGTTTTTTCTTAAAAAGCAACTGGCGCTCAAACAAATGTTATGTATATTGTGTGAAGGAGATGAAGGTATAAGAGTAGTGGTTGGAGTAGCTACACAAGGTCTTTCGTAAAAATCAGCTTCTTGGACTTATGGGACTGGAAGTGCCATGTTCCTGGGGTTTTCAGGATGCTCTGGGCATAAGTCTTCCAATCATGTACTGTGCAATCATCTCCCAAACGAACCAGCGTGGAAAATTTCTTGATGATTTCGACGCATTTAATAGTATTTTCAACAACAGAAAGCTTCCAGAGTTGTCGTTCTATGTTGCCGAAAACTCGGTCTGGTGGAATAAATGAATGTCCGACGATAGGAAAACATGAAATGATTCTCTTCAATGTATTCGGAGCTTCATGCAGAAACCACCGGATAATCATGCCCATCATAGTGGTATTTTTATTTTGGCCGCCGCAGCCGTCGCAGAAAATTCGCAATGTTATTCGGTTGGTCAGGTCTAAGTTGATAACATGTTCTTCTGTACACTCCTCTTCCATTGTTGTGGGAATTTATGTCTTTTCCGGCCTCTTCTTGTCGGCTCTTGACCATTGGGAGTAGAAATAGTAGTCTTGTTTGTTACATTTTGACCAGGAGTCATCAACGTTTCATCACTACCTGTCGTACTTCTACCTGAACCCTTATTCTCCCATTCCGAATCCGCATTATGGCGACTCATTGCTGTAAAGCCCAACAACACAATATTGGATCTTTCAATAAATAATTAGCTGCAGCCCTAACGTAAACAATTGCTATTAAAAACACTCACCAATCAAAGTTATGCTAGCATCCAACTCAACATTTGATTTCAAACGTTGTTCTATCGTCCACAAAAATTGATAGTGACTCTACCTTCACGTACTACTAACTTAAGCAATACCATTACTGCCTACCTAACACTACTTCTGCGACGCTGTCGATATTCTATAAAATAATCAGTCCACCTAGAGCCACCGGCGAGTGCAGATGTACAGAGTGGAGGGTCCCTGGAGTGGGAGAAGGGAGTGTAAGTGCGGAGTGTTGGAAGTCAGCGAGGTGCTTACAGGCAATGATTGGTGTAGAACAGTACAGGGCGAGCATAGGTGGTTGGGAGGGAAGAAAGAAGAAAGAAGAAGTGAAGACAAGAGGATGTAAAATAGAACTGGATAAAATAGGAGAATGTATGCTTTCTGCAGCGGTGATTTTGATATTGCTTTGGATCGGGGGAGTAGAACTGAACCCAGGTCCGACTTCCAGGGGAAATATGAGCTGGGAGGACATGGAAACAATCAGAAAAATCGTAAAAGAGGTGGTCGCGGAGACATGTCCCTTCGAACAAATCAAAAACATGATCAAGGAACAAACGAGGGAGTTTGAAAAATGAAGGGGTGATTTCAAGAAAAGGTAGAAGACACAGCTTCACAGGTGAGAAGAAATGGTGCAGAAGTTTCAGCATTAAGAGAGGAGATAGGGAGATTGGAAGAGGAGATGTCGAAACTGAAAGCCGACGTAGTTGCTAACACCCGAAGTCGCAGAAATAAATGCTTATTTATATATGGAGTGCAAGAGGGGAAGAAGGAAGATAAGACGAGTATAATTTATAAAGTAGTGGACATAATTCAGGGTAAAATGAAAATAAATTTTAGTGAAGTGGACATTGATGATGTGACAAGAGTGGGAAGATTTAGAGGTAATAGGCCTATCAAAGTGCAATTATTTTCTACATTGATGGCTGATCCAGTGGTGCGTAATGCAGGTAACGTGCAAAGGGAAAAATATGGATAAGGAGGGACATGGGAACTAAAGCGTGGAGGAATGAAAGAATCCTTAAAAAACACATGATACGAGCCAGGCAGCAGGGGTTGAATGCAGTCATCAGAGGACAGGAATTAGTGGTGACAGGCAATAACTGGAGGAGAATATGGTCGGTGAATAGACTGATGGATCTAGAACGGAGGATGAAACAAGATGAGGAGGCTAAGAGAAGTGTAGTGAATAATGGGGAAGACAAACGAGTGGAAGATAATAGGCAAGTGAAAGATAACGAGGGTAGAAGTGTAATTATCGGAAGTATTACTGAAACGTGTCAAGAGAAACAGAGAGAGGTGCTAAATGGAAGTATGAACAACGGCAAGGAAAGAGCAGTGGACGGACAGTGCAGTGGAGAGGCTGAAGAACAAATGGGTGATGGGGGCAAGGAGAGTGAGCAACAAGAAGCTGAGAGAGCTGAGTGTAGTGGTGTAGTAAGGCAAGATCAGGGTAAAAAAGTAAGGTTTCGAGCGGAATCAGAGTTTGAGCGGAGGGAGAAATAGAAACTTTGCGGACACGTGGAGAGTTATGAAAAGTAATGAGGGTATTGTAACAAGAAGCAAAAAAACCAATAATATAGCGAGTAAGTAAGTAATTAAGGGCATGATTGTAGAAGAGGTAAGAGATGGAGGTGGTGTTAGTGGAGTTGAAAGTTATGAAGAAGTAGAGATGGTATATGAGGTGGAGTTGGTGTTGTATTGCTGAAATGTGGTGTTGGAAAATAATGAGGGCTTGGTATTTATGATTATGTGTTATGATTAATTTAGGAGGTGTTATATCGTTGGAATGTGGTGTGGGAGAAGTGGTGATATAAGTAGAGGTGGTATATGATGTGGAGTTGGTGTTGTATTGCTGAAATGTTTTGTTGGAAGTATTGAAGGCTTAGTATTGATGATTATGTGTTATGATTAATTTATGAGGTATGAGGTGGAGTTGGTGTTGTATTGCTGAGATGTGGTGTTGGAAAATATTGAGGGCTTGGTTTTTATGATTATGTGTTATGATTAATTTAGGAGGTGTTATATCGTTGGAATGTGGTGTGAGAGAAGTGGTGATATAAGTAGAGGTGGTATATAATGTGGAGTTGGTGTTGTATTGCTGAAATGTGGTGTTGGAAGTATTGAAGGCTTAGTATTTATGATTGGGAGGTGGTATTATTGTATTGGTGTCTGGTATGAGTATTGAATTTTTGGAATTGAATTTTTGGAGTTGGAGAGAGGTGATTTTATTATCATTTTGTAAATTTTGGTTTGTTTGTATGAAGAGGACGAAGAAATGTGATGTTGGAGAGGTGTTGGTATATGCGTGATTGGTATTTGTTATTCATTGCCGAAATTTTTGGAGATGGAGAGGTAATTTTATTATGGAGTGTTATGGCGGAATGAAATGAAATGAAGCAATGTTAACGCGGATTGGTAAAAGTTGTGGTATGGTGGATTGGATTGCAATGACGGAATATTGCAATGTTAGTGTTATGGCTGGTTTGGTATGCAATCGTGTAATGTTGCTGTTGTAGCTTATTTTGGAGTAGGTCAGGGAACAATAAAGGTGATGAAAATGCTGAAGCAAGAAGGTTGCGTGATGAGTGGGTACGTGTGAGTGATAACAAGCAGAAAGTTGCAACACCAGCAGTAGAATGTCAACATAGACCCGGCTGAGGAGGTAAGATAGTTTGGGACCAGCAATAAGAAATGGGACAGTTGTTATTCTTAGTCTTATTGTTCATTTTATTTTGTATATGGTGGAGAGTGGTGGCTTAGGTTGGACTATTTTATTATGAACATGTATTTGGGGCTGAACGCCTGTTATGTTCATGAATAAATAAATAAATAAATAAATAAATAAATAAATAAATAAATAAATAAATAAATAAATAAATAAATAAATAAATACTATAAAATAATAAGCGATAAACGGTACAATGCGGAACACAGCAACAGTTGGCAGGTTTTGCATCCATACGGTGCGAAGCGGGCAGTCGATATACCCAACTTAGCTGGTTTTGCAACCGTTGGCCACTTGGCTGGTTCTGCATCCGAACACGCGTGACACGTAGCTGGTTTTGCAACAGAACGCTTCTTTCAAAGCTCATTTTGAGAACGTTGTAGTCGGTTTTGCACCCTGAGCCTTTCACTAATCGCTAGAGGACGCGAAAATATATCCAATGGCGCTAAAAGCTAATTTTTCACATTTTTGTCAGTTAGCTGGTTTTCCAACTAGGCGACTCACTTGTGATTAGTACCTTAATGTTTGGAACACCGTGGGTTTACGCTACCATTGATTGGTACCGCAGCTTGAGAAATATATTGGTTCTCCTTTACTAGCGATAAGTGCCATTATGTGGGATCGTTGACATAGATATTGACCAATTTAGACAAGCATCATCGATTCAGGATTGGGCTTTGGAAGCCGTCCCTTGGTCAGTAATATTGTTTCTCGGAATGTGAGGCATTACGCGTCTTATCCACTGATTGTTTTAAATTCATATTCATCAGTTCATTCCTCATCATCACGTTTTTAATTCTGATCAGTGGATGAATTTTGTACTTTTAATTCTAATCGCATTTCGTACCATAGGGGCCGATGACCTAGATGTTAGGCCTCTCTAAACAACAAGCATCATCATCATCAACCAAAATTAATCCAATCAGTTTAGGAAACTTAGAAATTATAAACTTCGCAATTTTGCAGTAGTGACATCTTCTGATTAATGTCCCAACTTTATGTAGTAGCAGTTTCACGTTTTGTTGGATAGATAGAGTACATTAAGGCGCTTCTTTTGAATGAGCGGAGTTGAGGTGTACCTCTTGGTACAGTTATTATTATTATTATTATTATTATTATTATTATTATTATTATTATTATTATTATTATTATTATTGCAGGGTTTATCGTCGATCGCAGAGGTGAAAGAAGGGGTGCCGGGATGAATGGGTCTAACTACAATGTCAAGAATTGAATTTAAAACTTAAACTGAAGGTTATATTTTCCAAATGTCAAACTTAACAATTTTTTCATGACAATATTACACGTACAAGTAACAATCATCAAAAAGATTGGGAGAAAATCCAAGATTCAGAACCTTAATTCTTTGGGCTTTAAGCCCCTAGCTTTACATTTCCTGAGCTACAAGCTCAAATTTACAAAATAGCCCAAATTTACTTAAGGGCAGAAATTCCGTAATACATGGAGCACTTGCTCTGTAAATTACCTTATTAGGCCTTAGAAATCTTATTACACCGAGGTATCTAGTACCCAACCTACACGGCCTTAATGAAAAAGCCACGAACCTCCTACGCTGGCGTAGCAGGGGGAGAGGTGATACTCCCACGTGGCGCGTCCCAGGTGGCGGATAGGGGGGTCCTAACCGGCTTGCCGGCGGACTTGAGGGAAATAAAATACCTTTCGCGGACCAAACGCACACCCCCTGTGGGTGGGGGAGGCAGACGAATAATACACCCACGGTATCCCCTGCCTGTCGTGAGAGCCGACTAAAAGGGGCGACCAAGGGATGGTTGTATTCGAACCATGCAACTACATGTGATTAGTACCACCACGCGGAGAACACCAAGGGTCGCTTTTACTTGTGCGTAGTACCACTATATTAGGTACGAAATAGGTTTGTGATTAGTAGCACACAGGAGCACCGCGCGGTCGGCTTTTGCAGTACCTGTGATTAGTACCACCATATGAGCAGGACCATGGGATGATAGCTACCATGGACCTGCCTTACCTGTGATTAGTACCCACTATATGAGGAACACCACGGGATAGGGAGAGGTCCCTGTGGTTAGTACTCTCATGTGATGAACATCATAGGTTTGCGTTGCCTGTGAATGGCGCTGCAGAGTGAGAAAACCATAGGTCTGTATTAATGTCGAATTTCATAAGCTTTGAGTAGTACAATAGTTTGTGGAATACCGCAAGTCTCTGCTACCATTGATTAGTACCGCAACAGGACAGATACCATGGTTCTACATTACTGGCGATAAGTATCATTCTGAGGGGCCTTTGACTTGTATTTTGGACCCACTTAGACACCAAGCATCCTCCATTTGCTTTGGAAGTGGTCCCTTGGTCAGTAATACTATTAACTATGATAGTTTTTTGAGCCGGATCCACTGATTGTTTTAAATTCATGTTCATTCTTTCCTTCATTCATTCTTCATAACATTTTTTATTTTGGTCAGTGGATAATTTTGAACTTTTACTTTGTCGTTTCATTTCGTACCATTAGGGGCCGATGACGTCGATGTTAGGCCCCTTTAAACAACAAGCATCATCATCATTAATGAAAAAGAACAGGTTAAATAATCGGCCCGAGTACAATTTGAATGGAGTCGAAGACTGAGCTCCAAAAATTTAAAACCTATAGGGCACTTGGCGGACGACACAGGGGCTATTCCCAAACTACTGAGGTAGCACACATGGAGATAACTTTAATACATTGCAGAAACGAAAGGTTACAAAAACGCACCACCTCTAACCAAAATGAAGGGGAGCTCGAGAGAGTACTTCACTCTCTATCCCCGAGTTACAGTTAAAGATTTATGAAGGTATTACATTAGCCGGTAGGAGTTACATTTTTAGAAAAACTAGGTTACATAGTACCAGTGCGAGGGACTCCGCTGCAATCCTAAGGCATTCTTTAGGCCCTTCAAATGATAAATTAGAAGAACCTTGATCCGTACCTGAGCTTTCGCTGGGTTTAACAGGGGCCGAGCCTGGAAAAGATGAACACGCCGACTCAGCCGACGACACTAGTCATTTCCTATTATTAGAGTTCGCGGAGGTTGCACCGGAAGTTGAACAGGATGGGGTGCTATTTGCGTTAGGGCAATTCTTGGTGATATGAGAAAACGAGCCACATTTAGATCATCCTTGTAATGACCCTGCTCTATTCTTTGTCCCACTGTATTTTATTACTGGGCACTTTTTACGCAGATGATCCGTAGACCCACAAGCATAGCATTTGCGGGTGGTGAATGTTCGGCTAGGTGGAGGCCGAAAACTATTAGAGGATGGAGGGGGCTCCTTAGCGACTCTTAATTTGTCGGCATACCAAACTCCTTCTGCTGATACCGCCATAGCCTCCAATTCTGCAAAGGTGTGAGGACGCGACGCGAAAAACAAATAAGACCTGTAGGGTGGGAAAAAATCCCTTCAGGAATCGTCTGCACGATTTGATCTTCAGGGAAATGAAGAGCGAATACCCTGGTGTAGAACTTAATGTCCTGGATGAAGTCTGCGAGATTTTCATCCAGTCGCTGTACTCTGAAATAGTACTTTTGCATTAATGATGACATTGCCCGAGCCGGAATGAAGTTAGCTAAGAGATGGGCGTGGAAGTCTTCTATAGAAGATAGCTCAGCTATTGCTTTGACTATTTTGTCCGAGAGGACGCCGATGGAGTAAGGGTAAATTATTTGAAGAATTTGAGAGTGAGAAAGGGAAAACATTATCGCGTGATCTTGAAATTCAACTAAGAATCTTAAAAATGAAATGACATCATTAGAATTAATAGAAAACTTAGAGATTCCCCTAAGCAACATAGCCAAAGGATGAGGCAAACTACTGAACTCGGGTGACATAGTAGATAACGGCCTAAGAGGTGAAGACGCTTCAGAGACAGCATTATTTAAAAAGAACGGTGGCATGGATGTACGACGATCAAACTCGGTTTCCAATGGGGCAGATATTTGTTTCCTTTATACAGAATTTCTGCTTTCTACACCAACTTTGGAAAAATCCTCCTTACTTACTATGTTTACGACAGTGGCTTGGCCGGTTTTGGGTGTAGCTGCCCCTGTCAACAATTAAGGAACTTTGACATTTCAGAACGGTGTTCAACAAGGTTACTAACCTGCTTAGCATGGTCTTCTTTTAGTTTGAGAAACAATCGGCTCCTAACCCTATTATAAAAATGGAACAATCTAGCTTGTACTCTCTTAAGTTGGTTTACAGAAGTATTACTCACTTCAAAAAAGCTAACTACAGATGCCAGCTCGGTGGTGTGTCGGTGATAGTGGATAGAGCCTCATCAATATCCTTCTCTCCCAAAATTGGGATACTAATTGGGAATTCTAATGACTCTTTAAGCTTGGTGGTATCTGCCGCAACCGTGCCTCCAGATGGAGGACTTCGCGACGGCCGCACATGATGAAAGAAAATTTACAACTTTAGGAAATTTCCAGCGACGGAGAAAATTCTTAGAGTTCGTAACGGATACTATAATTAGCCGTCAAAAAGGGCTTAATTAAGAGCTATTCAACCACGCTCTGCTACCACTTATTCCGGGGTTTATCGTGGATCGCAGAGGAGAAAGAAGGTGCCGGGATGAATGGGTCTAACTACAATGTCAAGAATTGAATTTAAAACATAAACTGAAGGTTATATTTTCCAAATGTCAAACTTAACAATTTTTTCATGACAATATTACAGGTACAAATAGCAATCATCAAAAAAGATTGGGAAAAATTCAAGATTCAGAGCCTTAATTCTTTAGGTTTTAAGCCCCTAGCTTTACATTTCCTGAGCTACAAGCTCAAATTTACAAAAGAGCCCAAATTTACTCAAGGGCAGAAATCCCCCTAATACATGGAGCACTTGCTCCGTAAATTACCATATCAGGCCTCCCAGAGGCACTTTTACATCACTTGAAAAAGAGCTAACGTGCTTTCAATTTTCCAAGCCTACTCAAGGCAACATAGCATCAAACTCAAATAACCACGAACCTGCTACGCAGGCGTAGCAGGGGAAGGGGTGATACTCCCACGTGGCGCTTCCCAGGTGGCGGATAGGGGGGTCCTAACCGGCTTGCCGGCGGACTTGAGGGGAATAAAATACCTCTCGCGGACCAAACACACACTCCCTGTGTTTGGGGGAGGCAGACGAATAATACACACACGGTATCGCCTGCCTGTCGTGAGAGGCGACTAAACGGCGCGACCAAGGGATGATTGGATTAGAAACATGAAACAACTTTTGATTAGTACCATCACGCGCGGAACACCATCGGTCGCTTTTACTTGCGAGTAGTACCACTCTGTTAGGTACTCCATATTTTTGTGATTTGTAGCACTCGAGTGAGGTTCAGTGTGGGTTTCCAGTACCCGTGAGTCGTGCCCGTGTTTGCAACACCACAGGTCTGGGCGTTGCCTGTGAGTTATACCACTATACGAGCGACACCGTAGGTCTGCGTTGCCAGTGATTAGTACCCACTATGTGAGGAACACCACGGGAATGCCGGCACCCGTAATTAGTACACCTAGGTGAGGAACCTCATTGGTTTGCGTGGGCTATGAGTGGCGCCATTTTGTGAGAAACACCATAGGTCTGCGTTACCTTTACGTTACCTTGTGAGTAGTACCTTAATGTTTGGAACACCATGAGTTTACGCTACCGTTGATTAGTACCGCAGATTGAGAAATACCATGGTTCTACTTTACTCGCGACATGTACCATTCTGTGGGGACTTAGACGTCGATTTTGCACCCCGTTAGACATCAAGCATCCTAGATTCAGGATTCTGCTTTATGAGTGGTCCCTTGGTCAGTAATACATTATATATGATCCTTTCTTTGAGTTGGATCCACTCCTTTTTTTGTTTACTTGTTTTATGTTGGGTTTTTTGTTTTTGGTTCATGTTCATCTGACGATTTTTTTAATTTTTTTATTTTGGTCAGTGGATGATTTTGATATTTTTGTTGTCATTTCATTTCGTACCATTAGGGGCCGATGACCTCGATGTTAGGCCCCTTTAAATAACAAGCATCATCAAACTCAAATAAACACTGGCCTTACAAGGCACTATTTACAAATAGGAATCTTGTTACACCGAGGTATCTAGTACCCAACCTACAGGGCCTTAGTGAAAAAGAACAGGTTAAATAAACGGCCCGAGTACAATTTTAATGGAGTCGAAGACGGGGCTCCAAAAATGTAAAACCTATAGGGCACTTGGCCGACGACACAGGGGCTGTTCCCAAACTACTGAGGTAGCACGCATGGAGAAAACTTAAATACATTGCAGAAACGAAAGGTTACAAAAACGTGGCACCTTAAACCAAGATGAAGGGGAGCTCGAGAGGGTACTTCACTCTCTATCTCCGATTTGCAGTTAAAGATTTATGAAGGTATTACATTAGCCGGCAGGAGTTAGATTTTTTTGGAAAACTAGGTTACATAGTTAAGGATTCGGACCTTTCCCTCGGGTTAAACTGAGGAGCTAGCAAGAAAGAAATATGTTATGTGGCCTTTACCTGGTAGATGTACTGCTGCCTGATGAAAGAGACCTCCCGCCTCATGCTTTGACACACACACTTAGTAAGATGACGATCAAATGGCCAAGAAACGTGAAAATCCGCAGTTTATAAACCCTCGGGGAAAGTTCGAGACCATTCCAGATTAAACTAGCCACACCCTGTCAGTTTTATTGGTTAATTTAAAAGTTACACTCAAAATCGATGAAGAAGAAGAAGAAGAAGAAGACAGTGATTGGTAGAAAATTAATTACAGAAATTAGGGATTGGCTGTAACTACTGCAAGCTATTGAAGTACTGAACAGATAAACGTTGACTCAAATAAGTGTAAATAACAAGGATAATGGGCGCCACCTGCAAAACAATTGCAGGAATATTTAATTATGTAGAGCAACGAGCCACTCCCTCTCCCAAGGCGACGATCATCAGGCTGACGAGGCTCCAGACTTGCTTTATAACCTTACCTGTTGCTATATAACCCCTGAAATTAAATTTGGTTAACATGCCAGGTTCAGCCTTACTCCACTGACAAAAGACTCACTTTAAGTTTGATTCTATGACTTTACTCCCAGAATAAGAACTAATATGTGACAAACACCAACAAAAATCAACACTTATGCAACCCACTTAGTGCTTGCCGTTTACATAGAGCAAATATACACAATACTACCCAACAAAATCATATCTTCACAAGATTTACTCGTTTGTCGTTTACAAAGGCCAATTACAAACCACAAAAATCACCAATAAAATAAAATATCATTTAACGAGACCAACTCGTGTTTGCCGTCTACAAAGGCAAATTACAAACCACTAAAATCACCAAAAAAATAAAATATCATTATACCTTTAACATACCTCCAGGTAAGAGCCGCACTGCACTCCACTGTTACCGTGAATCCTAATCTGGTAGAGAAAAGTACGACGACTATTTCTCTACATATGGATGCAACCTTCTTTACGAAGAACATCCCTAACCTTATTTACACTTCTTCGTCGACGTCTTGAATCCTTTCCAACTGCCGGTTGGACAGAAAGCGTTACATGTCCGGAGGCAAGCAAACAGCAAAATTCTCCATCAACTGAAGCTGCATACACGGCTGACAAGTTACAAACAAACACTTTCTTTTACAGAAAGTCCACTGCAAAGCCGGTAAGTCGTTGTGATTATACCATGTTCACTCCGTAACAGATACTCACGAACAATAGCAGATCGCATAGCAAACTGCGCAAATACGTAGCTCCCGCAGACCGGTACAAATGAGAAACACACAGAATCAGCATCAGAGTCAGAATAAGTATCAGAATCAGAATGAGAATGAGAATGACTCGCCGCACACGCGTACACACTTATATAGGCTTGCTACACGTGGTTATAGCGTCCTGAAAAGTTTACTGGTAGCAACGCTCTCACAGGCACTTCTTGACGCGTCACTCAATCAACCCAACCTCGCTTAAAACAAAGCCCTCGTATTGGCTGTCGTGCGTCTGATGTGACATCGAACGTCCACTCACGTACATCCACATTGATCCACTCCAATTCTTCAACCAATACAACCTGCCGTACCCCGTGTTTCCAAGCCACTTGTTGCAACACATCCAACTGACTTTAACCGTCCTGCCCGATATAGTCGCATTTTTCCCGGCTGCACAATCCTTACGGCTAGGCCATATTTACAGACTCTTACCCAAACGGAAATTTATACAAAATATAAATAATATAAATATAACTACACATTCTTCTTATAATATTACGTTTTTACATTCTAAATAAACAAAATTACATGATTTTAACATTACAAACTATATACGAAAATTTCCTAACCTAAAATTCGGGGATCGTACATACGTACGATTACATGGCTAGATTCAAAACTGGCGGAAATAATAGTAAATATTATCAACCCAAAAATAAATGAACATCAATAGGTAAAAAAAACTTATGAATACAAAACTTCCTTAAATCAAAAGTTCTTTCACTTCGTACCAGAGTGCATGATCATAGTTTTCAGTAGTGACATCTGTGGAAGAATGTCCAAACTTCTTGTTGAATGGCAAGCAAAACAAGTAGAAATACAGTCAGTTCAGGAAACTTCACAATAACAAAATTGCATCATATTTTAGTGGTGACATCTTCTGTGTAAAGTTCTAAGTAGGTATAGTTTTAGCTTCACTGTTTCATCAGTAGAGGAGTTCATTTTGGCGCTATATTTAAATGCGCGGCGTTGGGGGGTACCTCCCTGTACAATTATATTATTATTATTATTATTATTATTATTATTATTATTATTATTATTATTATTATTATTATTATTATTACTAGCCCGCTTGGTGGCCATGGTCTCAAGGCTTCAAGTCTGTATGGACTGACACCGTGGTCAGCCGGTCCGAGGCCCTCTAACGCTCGAATACCATGTTCACGTTGTTTCCGTCCACCCTGTAGGCCTATCTAGTAACTAGACACCGGGCGAGTTGGCCGTGCGCGTAGAGGCGCGCGGCTGTGAGCTTGCATCCGGGAGATAGTAGGTTCGAATCCCACTATCGGCAGCCCTGAAAATGGTTTTCCGTGGTTTCCCATTTTCACACCAGGCAAATGCTGGGGCTGTACCTTAATTAAGGCCACGGCCGCTTCCTTCCAACTCCCAGGCCTTTCCTATCCCATCGTCGCCATAAGACCTATCTGTGTCGGTGCGACGTAAAGCCCCTAGCAAAAAAAAAAAAGTAACTAGACAAAGTATTTTAAAATATATTTAAAACAATAGAACTTCATACTTCGCCATAATCGTACCATTAAATAATTTTGTAGCTGCAGTTCCTAAGTATTTCGTACAATGCATGGATTCCATAGTTTTCCACCAAGAAGTATACAGTGTGTTTTCATATAATTATTTCACATTTTTAATTTTGAAGGATGAAAATGTTCTGGAACGCTATGTAGATTTCCTTGTGTTCAATAATCATTTAATATTATGTCTCAATCAAAACAAAATATTATCCTACTGACTATATTAATATTACCCCCTGTGGGTGGGGGACGCAGATGAAGAATACACCCACACTATCTCCAGCCTGTCGTAGGAGGCGACTAAGAGGGCCCCATGGGCTTTCAACTAGGGAGCGTGGGTTGGTGACCTCACAGTCCTTAGCTAAGTCTTGACATTGCTTCCACTTACTTGTGCCAGGCTCCTCACTTTCATATGTCCTGTCCGGACTCCCTTGTTCAACTCTTGTTCTCTTCCGACCCGGATGGTATTAGAGCATTCGAGGCCTAAGCTTTTTTGATTTTCACGCCCTTCATGGCCCTTGTCTTTCTTCGTCCGTTACTTCATTTTTCGAAGTGACGGATCCTTTCTTTTTTCTCTCTCTCTACACCTTGTGGGTGGGGACGCAGATGAAAATACATCCACGGTATCTCGTGCCAGTCGTAGGAGGCATCTAAAAGGGGCTACCAAGGATGATTGAATTAGAACCATGAAACTAATTGTGATTTGTGCCATCACGCGGAGAAAATCATGGGTCGCCTTTACTTGCGAGTAGTACCGCTATGTTATGTACACAATAGGTTTGTGATTAGTAGCAGTAGAGAGGGGTTCACTGGGTTTCCCGTACCTGTGATTAGTACCCCTATATGCGGAACATCACGGGCTTACGTTGCCTGTGAATTGTCCTATTATGTGAGAAACACCACGGGTCTGGGCGTTGTCTGTGATTAGTACCACTATATGACCGTGACCGTGGGTTTGCGTTGCATATGATTAGTACTCACTATGTGAGGAACACCACAGGATAGTACGATCCCCTGTTTTTAGTACACCATGGGGTTTGCGTTGCCTACGAATGGCGCCATTTTGAGAGAAACACCAAAGGTCTGCGTTACCAGTACAACGTACCATGCTTGTGAGTAGTAGCATAATGTTTGGAACACCGTTAGTCTACGCCACTTTTGATTAGTACCGCAACTTTAGATATACCATGGTTCTACTTTACTAGCGATAAGTAGCAACATGAGGGGCCTTGAACTGGATTTTGGACCCCCTTAGACAGCAAGAATCATCTATTCAGGATTGTGCTTTGGAAGCACTCCCTTGGTCGGTAATACTATTGTTTTAACATAGTTTCTCGGAAGGTTGGCATTGCGGGTCGGATCTACTGATTGTTTTAAGTTCATAATTATTGTTCGTCATCTTTTTGAATTCCTGTCAATGGATCGATTTTGGAATTATTTTTTAGTATTTTGAGTTGGGTCCGCTGATTATTTTAACGACGAACCTGTTACGCAGGCGTAGCAGGGGGAGAGGTGATACTCCCACGTGGCGCGTCCCAGGTGGCGGATAGCGGGGTCCTAACCGGCTTGCCGGCGGCCTTGAGGGAAATAAAATACCTCTCGCGGACCAAACACACAACCCCCTGTGGGTGGGGACGCTGACGAAGAATACACCCACGGTATCCCCTGCCTGTCGTAAGAGGCGACTAGAAGGGGCGACCAAGGGATGATTGTCTTTCAACCATGAAACTACTTGTGATTAGTACTACCACGCGGAAAACATCATGGGTCGCTTTTACTTGCACGTAGTACCACTATATTAGGTACGAAATAGGTTTGTGATTCGTAGCACACAGGAGCACCGTGCCGTCGGCTTTTGCAGTACCTGTGATTAGTACCACCATATGAGCAGGAGCATGGGATGATAGGTACAATGGTTCTGCCTTGCCTATGATTAGTACCCACTATATGAAGAACACCACGGGATAGGGGAAAGTCCCTGTGGTTAGTACTCTTATGTGATGAACACCATAGGGTTGCGTTGCCTGTGAATGGCGCGGCAATGTGAGAAAACCCATAGGTCTGTATTATATGTCGAATTTCATAACCTGTGAGTAGTACCATAATGTGTGGAATACCGCGAGTCTCTGCTACTTTTGATTAGTACCGCAACATGACAAATACCATGGTTCTACTTTCCTAGTGATAAGTACCGTTATGAAGGGCCGATAACTTGGATTTTGGACCCCCTTTAGACTGCAAGCATCCTCGATTCAGTATTATGCTCTAGCATCAGTCCCTTGGTCAGTAATCCTATTGTTTTTCCGTCAGTTTCTATGAATGTAAGGTATTGCGTGTGGCATCCACTGATTGTTTTAAATTCATATCCATCCATTCATTCTTCGTCCTCATGTTTTGAATTCTGGTCAGTGGAAAATTTTGGGCTTTTAATTTGTCATTCCATTACGTCTCATTTCGTACCATTAGGGGCCGATTACCTCGATGTTAGGCCCCTTTAAACAACAAGCATCATCATCATCATCATGATTATTTTAAATTCATATTTATCCCTTCATTCTTCATCATCACGTTTTGAATTCTAGTCAGTGGATGAATTTTGGACTTTCAAATTGTCATTTCATTTCGTCTTATTTCGTACCATTAGGGGCCGATGACCTAGATGTTAGGCCCCTTTAAACAAGCATCATCATCACCATCATATATTCGTGTTTTCACCTACCTCATATATTGGGCGGAAAAAAAATTAAGATCTCCTTCTACACCATGCCACGATCACGATGTTAAGCCCTTTTACACAGGAGTCGCGTAATTTCAGAAATTATTTGTTAAAGGCCCGAGTGCTTCTACCTGTTACAAAATGTTTTCCCCCCGTCTCTTGCAGTTGCTTTGTGCAGCCTGACCTGCTCGCAGTCAGTCTATTATTAATATATTAATGGGCGTAGAATTTTCTTCTTTAATGAAATCGTTAATAAAAAGTCTCTGCGCTGTAAAAATGAATTTTATTAAAGGCTTAAATAACACGTAGCTCAGTTGAATGTTGCCGGATGGCTGCTTCATTCCGTGAAAAGATAAACATCCTGGCAGATGGATACTGACTGGCTTTTTTGAGTAATTCCACCAGTGCTCCTAACTTGGTTTACGAGCAGTGTGGAAAGATTGAGTTGTTCGGCTTCCGCCGTGATTAATAGCTGTTTTTTTTATTCGCTGAGTGCCTTTGTTTTCTTTCTATATTTTATTTACTGATTTATTGTCGGTCAAATAGTCTGAAATGAATAGGTACTTGTTTGAAAACGTATTTTGTAAATAAAAAGTTATCCGTGGTGGTGATTAGAGTGGGTGTGGGGGTGGGGGGTCACCTTCCCCCTCGTCCCACTTTGTGGAGAAAGCATTACATTTCTATTCCATTTTAGCCGCATGAAACTAGGAATTGTTTAAAAAAGCAATTTGTACCAGCCCTGTTGTCTTATCAGCTAATTCTTTTATTTTCCTTACTATCTCTCTGTCCAAATTCGCTCAGAGAGCATTTAAAAGAATTACCATTTTGTATCAATTTTTTCACTTTTGATATCTATAACCCATCCCCCTCTAACTCCGGTAATTTTTTGTTGTGCATACATTTTGCCACCCCCTGTGGGTGGGGGGACGCACAATACCGTGCCTGTCGTAAGAGGCTACTGAAAGGGGCCCAAGGGGCTCTCAACTCTGGAGTGTAGGTTGGCGACCACGGGGCCCTTAGCTGAGTCCTGATATTGCTTCCACTCACTTGTGCCAGGCTCCTCACTTTCGTCTATCCTGTCCGAACTCCCTTGGTCAACTCTTGTTCTTTTCCGACCCCGACGGTATTAGAGCATTCAATGTCTAGGGAGTACAATACTTGTGAGTGGTACCATTTTGTGTGGAACACCGTGAGTCTTTGGTACATTTGATTAGTACCCCAACGTGACAAATACCATGGTTCTACTTTACTCGCGACATGTACCATTCCGAGGGAATTCCTGGATTTTGGACCCCTTTAGACATCAAGCATCCTCGATTCAGGGTTGTGCTTTATAAGTGGTCCCTTGGTTAGTAATACTATTATTTATGATCTTTTCTTGAGTCTAATCCACTGTTTTTTTGTTTGCTTGTTTCTTTTTTTGTTTTTTTGGTTCATATCCATCCATTCATTCTTCATGACATTTTATTTATTTTGGTTAGTGGATAATTTTGAACTTTTTGTTGTTATTTCATTTCGTACCATTAGGGGCCGATGACCTCGATGTTAGGCCCTTATAAACTACAAGCATCATCATCATCATCATCATCATCATCATCATCATATTTTTTATTATTACTATTTAATCCGTTTACCGTCCAGGGCGGGGGATCTTACCTCTATAATCTCAAGGGCAGTGTCCTTGAGCGTGAGACATTTGGTTCGACATACAACTGAGAAGGAGGACAAGTGCCTCGCCCAGGCGGCCGCACCTGCTATGGTGAACAGGAGCGTTGTGGTGCATGGTATGATTGGAAGGGATAGGAAGGAAGAGAGAAGGAAGCGGCCGTGGCCTTATGTCATGCACCATTCCGGCATTTGCTTGGAGAAGTGGGAAACCATGGAAAACCACTCAGAATGGCTAAGGAGGGAATCGAACTCCTCTCTACTCATTTGACCTCCCGAGGCTGAGTATACCCCGTTTCAGTCCTCGTACCACTATTCAAATTTCGTGGCAGTGCCGGGAATCGAATTCGGGCCTCTGGGTATGATAGTTAATCACACCAACCACTACACCACACAGGTGGACGTTTATCTTATTAACTGAAAAAAATCCATTCCTTCACCTAACCCTCCAAAATACCCACAAGGTATAGGGTAACCTAAAATGGGGCAGTCAATATGCCTTCGAGGCGAATGGTAAGTACGTATAGATTTCATATTGCATCAGGTCGTAATTTGACTTGTGTATTATTCTCTAATATGTTTTCAATGTAGTTATTGGGGAAGCTTCTAGAAGACAGGAAGGTGAAGAGAAAGGACATTTGGCCGGAGTTCTACTCGACGGAGGCCATGATAAATAAATCGTGGATTGACACGAATCAGGACCTTTGGTTTCGTAAAGTCACTGGCAATCACCCTGCCATCACCATAAAATTTCCAAGTCGAAATTCTACCATGAACCCAACAGGAATTATGTGACCTAAACTGTAACTGTTACCATGTTGTTAAAAGAGTGCAAAGCGCAAATAATCTATTATACATTCATGTACACATTGAAGTGTATCGCAATCTTCTGCTATTAAATATTATAAATGTAGTTCTTAATTTGACTTGCTTCCCTTCCGACTTCCGGACGACGGGAGAGGAACAGTACAGCTAGAGCAGACAGGATCTCGGGGTACACAGTAACCATTTATTCTGTATTATACAACATGCTTTTTAATCATATCGTGCGCTGATGTGTTAATCCTTCAAGTAACCCGGGAGATTTACGCCTATTTATTTGAACACTGTTAGCTTGGAGGGAGAATTGTAGTGGATTTTGAGTGGGCTAAGTAGACCCTCGTACGTCTACGCTGATTTGTTACAAACATTCGTTTTAACTTCACGTGGTTATGGGAATTCGGTGTCACGTGAAGTTAACGTTGCTGTGTGTCGTGCTGACGCAGTGTCTTATTTACATTAATTACTTGTATCATCGCGTAAGACGAGTAACACAGGAATACCTCCAGTATAATTATGGTATATCCGTATATGTCATGGTATTCCAATTTGTCTACCTTGGAACAGAGTTGTATTGAGAAACGTATGTTATTGTGAATGACACAACTTACATGTGAGTGAGCGTGTTTGTTGCATTGTATTGAAGGCTTGAAAGTGTACGCATGAAATTGACCTTGGAATGATCTTGTATGTCAGCACTAGGCACGTAATTCTCGTGCCTTCATAGCGTACTTCGGATTATCAGCAGTTCAATCGCACTTGGATCATTTTCAGGTCTAGCTCCTATTAGTTAATATCATTCATGTTGGAATCATTCTTCCGTTAATCTGTTTCTAGGCACATCATGAATGAGATCCTCTGTGGGTAGTAGTGGGTGGTAGACATCTTAAGACATCCCCCTGTGGGTGGGGCGGTAGAATATCACGCACGGTATCTCTTGCCTGTCGTGAGAGACGACTGAAAGGGGCCTCAGAGGCTTTTAACTTAGGAGCGTGGATTGGTGACCACGAGACCTTTAGCTGAGTTCGGCATTGCTTCCGCATACTTGTGCCGGCTTTTCAGTTTCATCTATTTTACTCGACCTCCCTTGGTCAACTCTCGTTTTTTTCCGACCCTACGGCATTGGAGCACTCGAGTTCTAGGGAGTCTTTTCATTTTCACGCCCTTCGTGGCTCTTGTCTGTCTTTGGCCGATACCTTCATTCTTCTAGTGTCGGATCCCTTCCACTACTTCTCTCTGATTAGGCGTAATAGCGGATGGGTTCCCAGTTGTACTTCCTCTTAAAACAATGCATCACCGCTTTGTTGAGACACTTTGCCCGGACTAGATATACCTTCTTCAGAGACTCACAGTATCAGACCACGAACCTACTGCGCTGGCGTAGCAGGGGGGGGGGGGAGGCGATATTCCCACGTCGCGCGTCCCAGGTGGCGGATAGGGGGGTCCTAACCGGCTTGTCGGCGGACTTGAGGGAAATAAAATAGGCCTACCTCGCGAAGACCAAACACACAATCCCCTGTAGGTAGGGGACGCAGACGAAAAATACACCCACAGTATCCCCTGCCTGTCGTAAGAGGCGACTAAAACGGGTGACCAAGGGATAATTATATTAGAACCATGAAACTCCTTGGGATTAGTACCACCACGCGAGAAACGCCATGGGTCGCTTTTCCTTGTGCTTAGTACCACTATGTTAGGTACCAAATAGGTTTGTGATTAGTAGCAAACGAGAGCGCGACAGCTTTTACAGTACCTGTGATTAGTAGCACCATATGACCGACACCATGGAATGAAGGAAACCATGATTCTGGCTTGCCTATGATTAGTACCCACTGTATGAGGAACACCATGGGATAGCACGCGTCCCTGTGGTTACTACACTAGGTTTGCGTTGCCAGTCAATGGCACCGCAATGTGCGAAACACAGTAGGTCTGTTATACATGTGCGAATTTCATTACCTGTGAGTAGTACCATAAGTGTGGAATACCGCGAGTTTACCCTACTCTGTGCATGTGAGGCACTGTGGGTCGGTTCCACTGATCATTTTAAATTCATATCCGTCTATCCATTCATTCTTCGTCCTCACTGGTCAGTGGAGGATTTTGAACTCTTAAGTTGTCATTTCATGTCGTCTCATTTCGTACCATTAGGGACCGATGACCTGGATGTTAGGCCCATTTAAACAAGCATCAATCAATCAATCAATCAATCAATCAATCAATCAATCAATCAATCAATCAATCAATCAATCAATCAATCAATCAATCAATCAATCAATCAATCAATCAATCAATCAATCAATCATTACAGTATCAGATATTGCGGTGGTCACTACGGGGTTCTTAGCTGAGTTTTTCGTTTGTGCACTGCTCCTCGTTTTCATCCTCCCTTCCCCTGCGGAGGGAGGCATACACTATATTCATACTATCCATTATCTGTCGTAAGATGTGTTTATAATACTCGACCCCGTGGGACTTTCAACTTGGGAGAGTGGGTTGGGGATGAGGGGGTGTTTAAGAAGTCTCTGATGTTACGTTTCCGCCAACCTCCACACATTCAAGTTTCCTACGTGGCTTCCCTTGGTCAACACTTCTTCTATGCCGATCCACGAACCTATTACGCTGGCGTAGAAGGGGGAGAGGTGATACTCCCACGTGGCGCATCCCAGGTGGCGGATAGGGGGGCCCTAACCGGCTTGCCGGCGGACTTGAGGGAAATAAATACATCTCGCGGACTAAACACACAACCACCTGTGGGTGGGGGACGCAGACGAAGAATACACCCACGGTATCCCCTGCCTGTCGTAAGAGGCGACTACAAGGGGCTCGCAACTTGGGAGTGTGGATTGGCGACCACG
This sequence comes from Anabrus simplex, assembly GCF_040414725.1. Classification (NCBI taxonomy): domain Eukaryota; kingdom Metazoa; phylum Arthropoda; class Insecta; order Orthoptera; family Tettigoniidae; genus Anabrus; species Anabrus simplex. Next base: position 144,942,666 of record NC_090268.1, read on the forward strand.
GGGCCCTTAGCCGAGTCTTGGCATTGCTTCCACTTACTTGTGCCAGGCTCCTAACTTTCGTCTATCCTGTCCGACCTCCCTTGGCCAACTCTTGTTCTTTTCCGACCCCGACGGTATTAGAGCATTCGAGGCCTAGGGAGTCTTTCATTTTCACGCCCTTCATGACCCTTGCCTTTCTTCGTCCGTTACTTCATCTTTCGAAGTGACGGATCCCTTCTTATTTTTCTCTCTCTTTACCCCCTGTGAATGGGGGACGCAGACGAATACTACACCCACGGTATCCCCTGCCTGTCGTGAGAGGCGACCAAGGGATGATTGAATTAGAACCATGAAACGACTTTTGATTCGTACCATCACGCGGGGAACACAATGGGTTGCCTGTACTTGCGAGTAGTACCACTATATTAGGTACGAAATAGGTTTGTGATTAGTAGCAGCAAAGAGTTGGTTCTCCTGAGGGTTTCCAGTACCCGTGCGTCGTACCCATGTGAGCACCACCGCGGTTCTGGGCGTTGCCTGTGAGTTGTACCACTATATGAGCGACACCGTTGGTCTGCATTGCCTGTGATTAGTTCCCACTGTGTGAGGAACACGACGGGATAGTAACGGTCCTACACCTAGGTGAGGAACCTCATCGGTTTGCGTTGGCTATAAGTGGCGCCATTGTGTGAGAAACACCATAGGTCTGCATTACCTGTACGAAGTACAATACTTGCGAGTAGTACCATCTTGTGTGGAACACCGTGAGTCTTCGCTACTTTTGAATAGTACTCCAACATGACAAACATTATGGTTTTACTTTACTCGCGACATGCACCTTTCTGAGGGGCCTTAGACCTGGATTTTGGATCCCTTTAGACATCAAGCATCCTCGATTTAGGATTGTGATTTATAAGTTGTCCCTTGGTCAGTAATACTATTATTTATGATCTTTTTTGAGTCGGATCCACTGTTTTTTTGTTTTCTGGGGTTTATGTCCATCCATTAATTCTTCATGACTTTTTAATTTCTGCCAGTGGATGTTTTTGAACTTTTTGTTGTAATTTCATTTCGTGCCATTAGGGGCCGATGACCTCGATGTTAGGCCCCTTTAAACAACAAGTATCATCTTCATCATCTTCTATGCCGATCAGACGGTCTTAGGTTTACGAGGTCCGTGTCCTCCCACAGTTCCGAATCCCGCCCGCACCGAATCATTTCTCGAATAGGCTATCTGCGAATTTACACTACCTGAACGAGTCCCGTCAGTTCCGAACACTATCTGAGCGAGTTTCAGCTTCGTTTTCTACAGCAAAATAGTATTAATTTGTTTATTACTGAAACAAATAAGTTCCATTGTTAGCGCCAGCCGGGAGTGCGTGCCCTCTTTAATGAATTGGCTCCTCTAACAGAGGGGGGGGGGGGGCCGACGCCATGGAGCGGTAGCTCCCATAAGCAGCTTTCGCCTTGTCAGTATCTGCATCAGCATGTGTCTTCGTCAAAATAATCAGTTTTGAGTTGTATTTACAAATTTCTTAAAATAGTATCAGCATGTCGCTTCGTCTTTGAACTGTTTTTTAAAAATCTTATTTACAAGTCACTTAGTTATCAGCACGTAGCTTCGTCAAATTGATTTTTTAACTGAATTTTTATTTAATTAACAAGTCACTTAGTAATCAGCACGTAGCTTCGTCAAATTGATCTTTTAACTGATTTATTTTTGTCTTTATACTCTAATAAATATGTACAACAAAATAAATATTTCTTAAAAATACTGTTAAATCACGGGTCTCTTCAAACTGTTGAGTTGCTCTTTGGATTTTGTCATCCAGTGCAACATATTTTCCCTTCCTTGTGGTTTGCAAATTCAACTCTGCCCGCATAATTTTTTCGTTTGAATTTTCAGACTCCTCCTTCAAACACAACACCAAGTCTCTTATACGGGGATGTGGTTTTCCGCATTTCAAATTCAGCTTATGGTTCCAACCCTCTACAGAGTTATTCGTTCTATGCATCTTCCCATGGCAGTTCCACATTTCGATCAGAATATCACGTTTTCAAGCCATTGCTCCACAAAATAATAAAAAAAAAACTCGATTAACTTTTCATTATCCGGGGCCGTGCTATGAATGTGTAGCCAACAGTCTTCTGCTTTTTCTGGTTTGAAGAATGCAAGTGCAGCATACTGCCTGATGGTGTTTCTGATTTCCTGGCTAGTTTTATACATACCCGAAAGTCTAATTTCTTGCACTTTTCTCCAAACACTTTGGCTTAAGTGGAAAAACCAACCTTGCACTTAGACTCTTGGAAATACTACTTCTATCGCTTTGATAGCTCCAACCTCAAAATCCATGTTTACTATTTCAGGTGACCATTCAGCTATTAGATCAAGGATTTTTTGAAGAGGCGAACGTAAGTGGCTTTGTTCTTGTTTTGAAGAAGTGCGAAAACAGCAGGCGTTACATTTATTTCCTCTTTGTTGCTTCCCAAGACTACATGAATGGTGTACACTTGACAGAACTGCTGACACTTTTGAATGTCCCGTCGGTATTTTACCGAAAAATTGTACTTTTTTTTGTACTATTTTACTAAAAAATTGTACTTTTAGCGGCATTTCACAAAAAATTGTACATTTTTGTACTATTTTTCTAATTAATTGTACTTTTACCTTATTTTACCAAACAATTGTACTATTTGCGGTATTTTAACAAAAAATTGTACTTTTACAGGAATTTCCCAAAAATTGTACTTTTAGCGGTATTTTACCAATAAATTGTACTTTTACCGGTATTTTACAAAAATTGTAATTTTTTGCAGTACCGGTATTTTACTAAAAAATTGTACTTTTACCGGTATTTTAACAAAAAATTGTACTTTTACCGGCATTTTACCAAAAAATTGTACTTTTACCGGTATTTTACCAAAAATTGTACTTTTACCGGTATTTTACGAAAAATTGCACTTTTACCGGTATTGTACCGGAATTTTATCCAAAATTTGTACTTTTGGCACTATTTTATTAAAAATTGTACATTTACCGGTATTTTACCAAAAAATTGTACTTTTAGGGGTATTTTACTAAAAAATTATACTTTTACCGGTATTTTACAAAAAAATTGCAATTTTTGCACTATTTTACTAAAAAATTGTACTTTTAGCGGTATTTTACCAAAAAATTGTACTTCATTGCACTGTTTTACCAAAACATTGTACATTTTGCAATATTTTACTAAAAATTGTACTTTTACCAGTATTTTACCAAAGAATTGTATTTTGAACGGTATTTTACCAAAAAATTGTACTTTTTTGCACTATTTTACTAAAAAATTGTACTTTTACCGGTATTTTACCAAAAAATTGTACTATTTGCGGTATTTAAAAATGTACTTTTACGGGCATTTTAACAAACAATTGTACTTTTACCGGCATTTTACCAAAAAATTGTACTTTTTGCACTATTTTTCTAAAAATTGTACTTTAACCAGTATTTTACCAGAAAATTGTTCTTTTAGCGGTATTTTTTAAAAATTGTACCTTTACCGGTATTTTACCAAAAAATTGTACTTTTTGCAATATTTTACAAAAAATTGTATTTTTGCCGATATTTTACCAAAACTTGTACTTTTTGCACTATTTCTCTAAAAAATCGTACTTTTAACGGCGTTTTACCAATAAATTGTACTTTTTTGCACTCTTTTAATAAACAATTGTACTTTTCCGGTATTTTACCAAAAATTGTACTTTTTGCGGTTTTTTACCAAGAAATTGTACTTTTAGCTGTATTTTACTCAAAATTGTACTTTTTTGCACTATTTTACAAAAAAATGTACTTTCACCGGTATTTTACAAAAAATTGTACTTTTACCGGTATTTTACCAAAAATTTTACTTTTGCGCTATTTTACCAAAAATTGTACTTTTAGCGGTACTTTACCTAAAAATTGTAGTTATTTGGACTAATTTTCTAAAAAATTGTACTTTTACCGGTATTTTACAAAAATATTGTACTTTTGCCGGTATTTTGCAAAAATTGTACATTTTTACACTATTTTACTAAAAAATTGTACTTTCAGCGGTATTTCACCAAAAATTGTACTTTTTGTACTATTTTTCCAAAAAAATTACTTTTACTTGTATTTTACCAAAAAATTGTACTTTTTGCAGTATTTTACCAAAAATTGTACTTTTTTCGGTATTTATCAAAGAATTGTACATTTACCGGTATTTTGTCCAAAAACTGTACTTTTTGCACTATTCTATTAAAAAATTGTACATTTACCGGTATTTTACAAAAAAATTGTACTTTTAGCGGTATTTTACCAAAAATTGTATTTTTTGTACTATTTTACCAAAAATTGTACTTTTATCGGTATTTTGCCAAAAATTGTACTTTTTGCGGTATTTTATCAAAAATTATACTTTTACCGGTATTTTACGAAAAAATTGCCCTTTTTGCTTATTTTACCAAAGAATTGCACTTTTACCGGTATTTTACCCAAAAATTGTACTTTTTTACACTATTTTATTTTAAAAAATGTACTTTTACGGGTATTGTACCAAAAATTGTATTTATTTGCACTATTTTACCAAAAAATTGTACTTTTAGCTGTATTTTACCAAAAAATTGTACTTTTAAGAAGGCTTTGTTTTGTTTCAATATTTTTTTGCCTCTAGGGTTCGCAAATATCAATAATCTGTCGCCTTCACAGACGCCAGCCAATAAGAAGTTTGTGCCATCGGGCATACATAGAGTTTCTTCAGCTAAATTTACTTCATCTCGATGCATTGGTTCTTTCTGCACTCTTGTGCTTTACTCCGCTGTCTGTACAATGAACTCTTTAAACCATGGAACTGAGGCGTTCGAGTCACTAACTCCTATCCTGTCTGATGAAAGTGTCCGAATATTCTTCGTCGTATATCTGAAAAAAAAGTACATGGCGTTAGAATGGTTCACTTTACCGCTTGTAATTATGTAATTAATTATTACAATATTGTGAAATTACAATAATTGTTAAATAAGTAAGCATATCACATGAATCATATTAGATCCCTATGATATTATTCCTTAGCATATTAGATGAAGAAAAGTATTATATTATTTAATCATTCATGTTTTAATCTTAGCCTTGACCTTCGATGTTAGGCCCCTTAAAACAACAAGCATCATCATCATCATCATCATCATCATCATCATCATCATCATCGTCATAATCTTAGCCTTATATTTAATATAATAATTTAAAGTGGCTCAATAGTCCAACAACCCTATGTTCATTTTCAGTATTTGGTTAATAAAATAGCTTGTAAAAAATAAATAAAGAGAAGCAATTATTATTTGTTTATCGTATGATGAAAGGAGGAATATCAGCTATTTACAAAATATGTACAAAAATACACACATTTACACACACTCTCAAGTTCATAAAATTATTCACAATACTATGTCCAGATGGTTAATTCACTCAGCGGCTTCTTGCGTTAGGTTGTGGAGATCTTTCATTGAGCCTCTAAACGCTCTGAGGGGACATTCGAACACTATGTGATCCATGGTTTGTTGTTCTTCATCGCAGCCGCAATGAGGAGAGGACTTCCATCCCCACTTGTCCAGTATTGCCCCGCATCTTCCTTGGCCGGTCCTTATCCTATTCAGTACACACCACTGTCGTCGAGGTGAATGAAAGCCTGCGGGCTGCTCCCAAGGAGTTTTAATTAAGTAATGATGTGTCAGGGAGTTTTGACTCTGCCACTGATTGTTCCACGATGGTTGTCGGGACTTCAATCGCTGCGGTAATGATACTGGACAATCTGAATGTATTGGTAACAGTGGGTTGTTTTCAATTTTCTTCCATGTGTTCAGCAATGACTGAGATCTTCTTAGGGGTGGGGGTGGAATGTTACTTAGAACCGATAGCCAGTGCGTGTTAGTAGATTGAATACATCCTGTGATGAGGCGCATTGCTTGATTGAGCTGTGTGTCAATTATTTTGGTGTGAGCACTGTTTAACCATGTAGAACAGCAGTATTCTGCAACTGAGTACGAAAGAGCCAGAGCTGTGGATCTAAGGACTGATTCATTGGTACCCCAGGTGGTCCCTGTTAACTTCTGTAATATGTTGTTCCGGGTTTTAATTTTAGCTGCTACATTCTTGAGATGCATTTTGTATGTCAGTGATCTGTCCAGGGTCACCCCTAGGTATTTAGGGTTACTGCAGCATTGGAGAATCTCATCTCTGAAACTGACTGTAGGATTATAATTTGCATGTTTGTTCCGTAGATGGAAAGTTGATACAACTGTCTTTTGAGGATTCGGTCGAAGAGAATTATGTTTGAAGTATTCATCCAATATCTTCAGATCTGCTGTTAATGTTGCTTCAGCTTCGGGGAAGCTTTGATCCTGGGCTATCAAGACAATATCATCAGCGTAAATAAATTTCTTGGACTTGGTATTTGGAAAATCGTATGTGTACGAATTAAAAAGGAGTGGAGCCAACACAGAGCCCTGTGGGAGCCCATCATTTATTTTGTGCACCCGACTTGTAGAGTTTTCTGAAAACACTTGGAAATACCTATTACTCATCATATTGCCTATTAGAGTGGTTAGTTTCCGACAAGGGATGATACTAATGAATTTGAGCAGCAGTTTGTCATGCCAAACGGTATCATAAGCAGCAGTTAGATCTAAGAAGACACCCATGCTTATCAGGTTCTTCTCAAAGCCATTTTCGATATGAGTTGCTACTGCCAGCACCTGTTCCTCACATCCTCTTCCTGGTCTAAATCCTGCTTGTTCTAAAGGGACAACCTTGTTGATGGCTGAGGAGATTCTATTGTGGATCAGTCTCTCTAGCAGCTTGAATTTGACACTAAGGAGTGCAATAGGGCGGTAGTTTTCAACTTTTGAAGGGTCTTTGTTTGGCTTTAGTATAGCAATGATCTTGGTTTTCTTGAAGAGTGGAGGCAGATGACCTCTTTCTACAATGTTGGAAAAGAAGGTGTTCAACCATCTGATAGTAGCTGGACCACAGTGTAACAGAAATTCAGGGTAAATGCCATCAACACCTGCTGCCTTTCCAGGTTTCACGTACTTCATAGCTTCTATAGTCTCTTCTAGTTTAAATGGGGCAGAGAACTCAGATGATTGTGGAGCTGACCTTTTCCTTTCATTCAATTGATGTCTGACTTCTTTTATGATATGTTTTTCCTTTCTTGACTTGGAGGTAGTGATCATGTGTTTGGCCATATCATCTACGTTTATGTTACATTTTTGCCTGATAGTATTTTTGCCGTATCCAGTTTCCGGATTAAGGACAAGGCCTTTCTGCTGGAGTGAGTATGGTCCAAGGATTCTACGGTTTCTTGCCATTTATTTCGTCTGTTTTCATTTCGTGATTGCAGAAAGACAGGGGCAGTTGCAGAAACACCATTGTCTTCATATTCCTTGAGAAGCTTTTTGCTGCCTTCATTCCAGCCAGGGATGTCCTCTTTGCGGTAACCTCTTGGTATGCATTGTTTTGCTGCACCTTTTAGTATACCAATGAATCTGCTGTAGTTGTTGAAAGTGGGTTTTATCCATCTTATATTGGAGTCAGTCTGCTTTGAAAATTCTGTCCAATTTGCTTTATTGAAGTTCCATCGTGGTCTCGGGTAGGACAGGATAATGGGTATGAACAGACCTGTCTGGGGAATTACTGGCCGGTGCTGGGTGTGAGGGAACCTGGTTAGTACTGTGCGATGTACCTCATTGGGAACGTTAGGAGGAGACTGTGTAATGAAGCACAGGTCAGGTTGATTTTCTGGTCTCGGGGCCACTTCAGTAACATCTCCCTTAGTGTGTGAATATATAGCAGGGGGCGGGAAGCGCCTCTTTCTTCTAGCAGAAGTTCTTCAACAAGGTAATGGCCTGTTAACATCTTTATTTCTTGCTAGCTCAGCAGTTTAACTCTCGGAGAAGGTTCGAAACCTTTAAAATGTAATCCATCTTCCTTAAAATGTAATTCCCTTTTTCTATCTATGTAAAACTACTATTTTCTTGAACTGTAAAGCGGGGGTAGAGAGTGCTTCACCCTCTTGAACTCCCCTTCATTTTGAAAAGGAGGTGACTACGTTTTCATAACCGTTCTTCTCTTCTTTAATATAGTAAGTTTTTTTTATACGTGTCGCCACCCTAGCTTGGGATTAGCCCCTGTATGATCGGCCTAGCGCCACATAGGTTTTAGACAAAAACTTTGTGTAGGAGTGCAAGTTATCGCCTCCATTCAGTTTTGGATTTTGGGCTATTTACTTAACCCGTTTTGTTTTCCTTCCCACGAAGGCCCAGTGGATTGGGTATTAGATACCCCTGTTTCACTGTATGTTTGCCTTGAGGGCAGTTAGTGTAAAGTCAGTTTATGGCCTCTTAAATAGGCTTGAAGACTTTGAGAGCGCATCTGCTCTTTCTTGTGTGCGAAACGCGCCTCTAGGAGGCTTAACATGGTAGTTGGGAGCAAGTGCTCCTTGGAATGATTGGGGTTTTCTGCCCCTTTGTATGAACTGGGTACCTTGGTAAAGTTGGGCTCATAGCTCAAGGATTGTAATTGTGGGGCTCGAAGCCCAAAACTTGTAACGAACTGTAATCTGTAATTTCTTAATTTGTTGATCTGCTACTTGGTACCTGTTATACGTTGTTATTTGTTGATTTTGAAAAGAAAATCTAACCTTTGTTAAAGTTTTAAATTAACTTTAATTTGGTAGTTGAGACCTATTCCAGCCCGCACCTTCTTTCACCTCTGCTGTTCCACAGCTACCTCGGAATAATAATAATAATAATAATAATAATAATAATAATAATAATAATAATAATAATAATAATAATAATAATAATAAAGCCATGGTAACTCACAGTTTATCATTCATATGCCAATCCCTGGAAAAACAACACTGCTGGCTGAGCACAAAATTTCATGAGGCTCATTATATCTTGGTACTTAGCTTTGGAAATACGAAGAGGACCTGAGGGCAATTGAGAGATATATTACACATTTTCCACACAACTAATTTTAACGGGAAATTTAAAGGAGAGAATTAAATAAATATATTAACAATTTTACCTGAATAGGCCAAAGAAGGTATCTCAAGTTCTCCATTCTTCTGTGTTGAAACACTATTTGCAGCCTTTTTAATGATGCTGGATTCAGAAAGGCCATCATAAGAAGCTCGCCAGTGCAGTAGTCGAGGGTGGTTGGATGAGGCCTCAAGTTCCCTGACGGGTTGGGTCTTAAACGGACATTTAAGTACATATTTCTGATCTAAAAAGTCTTTCCAAGCAAATAGCATTTCCATGCAAACTGTCACCACAGTGAAGGGCGATGGTTTCAATCTTGAGTTTTCAATCATGCTTATGAAGTCGTTTGGGTTTCCATGCTTTGTTTCATACTCCACAGCCCAACGTCCTTATCAGATTCCATGTATGAATGTCCTCGTTCTGGAAATGTGATCTTCAAGTGTGTTAAGCCATAGATTAGATTATCAACAACATAGTGCATGAAGCGAAAAATGATGAAACACTTGTTTTGCCCTCCAGCAGAGTCACAAAATACTTGAAGCTCTTAAACTTCATCATCAAGGTAGTTCATTGTACCGGGCGGTACACCTCCACGCCGCTAGTTCAAGTATTGCGCCAATCGAAACTCCTCTACAGGAGAAAGCTTGAACCTTGAAAAACTGTATTAACTAAACAGTTTCTCCGAAGATGGCTCTGTGTGAATTTTGATGTGTTTTTGTTTGTCATTGATCAAGAAGTGTGGACATTCTCTAACAGATGTCTCTACCAAAAACTATGGTAATACACTCTGGTGTAATGGAATGTACTCTCCTGAAGAAATTTTGTATTCCTGAGTTTTGTTTTTACTAAATTTTGTTCTGTGGTTTGTGGGTTGGCAACATTAATCTTTTCTTTCCGCCTGTTTTGAATTTAACCAATCACTAATTTCTGTAATTAATTTTCCTCCAATCATTACTTTCTTCTTCGAATTTCCATGTGTAATTATTTGTCTACCAATAAAATTGGGGGTATGCCTACTCATTCCTGAAAGGTCTCGAATTTTCCACGAGAGTATAAAAACTGCTGATTTTCTTGTCTCGGTGCCACTTCAGTAACATCTAGCTTAGTGTGTGGATATGTAGCAGGGGGCGGGAAGCGCCCCGTTCTTCAGGCAGCAGATCTTCTTCAAGGTAATGGCCTTTTAACATCTTTATTTCTTGCTAGCTCAGCAGTCTAACTCTCGGAGAGGGTTCGAATCCTTTAATATGTAACCCATCTTTTTAAAATGTAAATTCCTTTTCTGTCTATGTAAAATCTACAAATATCTTTTACTGTAAAATGGGGATGGAGAGTGCTTTACCCTCTCGAGCTCCCCTTCATTTTTAAATTGCAGTGAATACGTTTTTATAACCGTTTCTACGCTTCCTTAATGTGTTAAAGTTTTCTCATACGAGTCACCTCCCTAGCTTGGGATTAGCCCCTGTATTATCGGCCTAGCGCCCCATAGGTTTAAAAAACACTTTAGTGTAGGAGTGCAAGTAATCGCCTCCATTAAATTTTGTATTTTGGGCCATTTATTTAACTCGTTTTGTTTTCCTTCCTGAAAAGGCCCAGTAGATTGGGTACGAGGTACTCCTGTACCATTATATGTGTGCCTTGAGGGCAGTTAGTGTGAAGTCTGCTTATGGCCTCCTGATAGGCTTGAACTTTGAGAGCGGGTCTGCTCTTTCCTAAATATGATCTCTGTGTGCCTCTAGGAGGCTTAACATTCTAATTAGGAGCAAGTGCTCCTTGGCATGATGGGGTTTTCTGCCCCTGTATTCAATTCTGTACCTTGGTAAAGTTGGGCTAATAGCTCAAGGATTGTGATTGTGGGGCTCGAAGCCCAGACCTTGTAATAATCCCCTAACACTTGTAATTTCTTTGTATCTGATTTTGGCTTGTTGTTGACTTGTTAAGTTTTCAAATTCTATGTCACCATTGTTAAGTTTTGAAAATATAACCTTTGTTGAAATTTTAATTCATCTTTCGAACTTGTAGTTAGACCCATTCCAGCCCGCACCTTCTTTCACCTCTGCCTTCCACGGAACACTCCGTAACATTCATAATGAAATGAAAGAGAAAGGAGGCAGACTCGTTGGGCCCTTTCTTCCCAATACCCTCATGGTACACATAGAAAACAGCTTCCCAGTATAGAGAATGTGGATGCTGAATGAATACATTGATAGTTGACGCTTGTAGACATCATTGGTACTTACATTTGGTATTGGAACATTTTTGGCGAAATCCATACAAATTGCTTCCGTCTACTTTGATTTCATAGATTTGTTTTTTGCATCTCTTTTACGTTGGTAGAATGATTCAGCCTTTTTTTTGTGAAGAATATTCAAGGTTATCAGCTCTTTAATTTCTTTTTTATCCTCTTCTGGGGACAGCGCTTTTAGTTTGGCTGAAAATTCGTCACAACGAATGCATGTGTCACTACGTGGGTATCCAAATGATATGTTACAAAGTATTGGAATAATAACTTGCACTAATAAACAGAATGCAAAAACACAACCAACTCTCAACAGTTACAATGAGATACTCGTGGAGTATTTCAGCGATCACACTGCTCTCTATTCTGAGGCAGATGACTTGCCTGGTTTCTTCACTGTAACCGTTGAGTTACGTGCTTCTTATCCTGTACCATGAACCTGCTACGCTGGCGTAGCAGGGGGAGAGATGATACTCCCACGTGGCGCGTCCCAGGTGGCGGATAGGGGGGTCCTAACCGGCTTGCCGGCGGAGTTGAGGGAAATAAAATAATACCCCCTGCGCGTGGGGGACGCATATGTAGAATACACCCGCGGTATCCCCTGCCTGGCGTATGAGGCGACAAAACGTAAGAGGCGACAAAAAGGGGCGACC